>NC_142103.1:2202857-2849285 GCF_054644295.1 Miniopterus natalensis | reverse complement strand
TTGAAACATGTCCTTATACATTTATGCAAACCCATAGAATGTACAACACCAAGAGTAAACCTTAATGTAAACTCTCAACATTAAGTGATAGTGATGTGTCAATGCGGGTTCATCAATTGTAACAAATGAACCACCCTGGGGGGGAATGTTGATAACAAATACCTACAATATAACACTAAAATAAGCCTTACCATTGGCTCCCAGGATTTGACATTTTTAGATATTGTTTGTAGTATAAAATATTGTTATAGTAATTTATAACGGTTATGAATGAACTATGCATAAAAGTTGCCATATTTATTCCCTTACAAATGACTGAAGAAACCCTTTCTTCTTTCCGGTTGATATTATGTATTTGTTTTCTTATATAATGTGATTATAGGTTGAAATGTTTCTCTTCTATACATCACATTATCAAAACTACTCCCCTGAGCACAGCCCTTATCTGAGAACAGAGTTGCATGCATTACAGAAGCTTAGTTCAATCTCTGTCTTATGTCAGAAGATTCAGATTATATATTGAGGTATAATTAATCATCCTGAGGACTCTACACCTTTAAAAAGTCCTTAAAATGTGTGCATCATCATCTTGCGTGGCTTTGGTATCTTGAAAACTTTTGTCCACTTATATCCATGTTTTCTATCCTGAGAAAAGTAATCTCATAAGCCAGGTACTTCTTTGATATTCTGTCCTCCAGGGCATCCTAACCTTTATTGTCTTAGGTTCTGGAGCTCAACAAAGACTATCTACATTTTAGAGGATATATAATGCTCTCCTTGGTTGAGGGCATAATTGGTATTGCTTCTGCATGAAGAATAAGGGGATTTGGTCTGGTGTGAGACACTCCTTTTTGAGTGGCTGCAAGTCATACTGGAACACAGGCCCAAGTCTCACACTAAGCCTGAGCTGCTCTCCCTGGCTATAAAGCCTGTTGTGGCCATCTGTCACCAGAGCAGCCGACATGCAGCTTTGCCACATGACCTCTCCTTCCACCCCCTTTCCAAATAGTAGAAGGTAATGAACATTGCTTGAAACTCTTGGTACCCTAGTATCAACACCGACATGCACGCCTGCACACTGACCGCTCTGTGTCGTAAAAGTTATTGCCATTGTTCACAATAAGGAAACTGAGGTGCAGAAAGGAGGGACACGTCAAGAATCATTTGCCCTAGTTCTCATGGCTGGAAATGGTGGAATTAGGTGCGTAACTAGTTCCCTCAGGCTCCAAAGCCCTGTTCCTCTTCAAGGGCATCTCACTAATCAACAGCTTATGTAAGGTGCCTGTGAGGGAGCCTAGAAGGGAGCGCACAAGCAAATGCTCTGCAGGAGAAAAGGGAGAAAAGGGCAGAAGTAATTAGCTCCTGCCTTTTTCAGGATCTTCTTGTGAATTTGTCGATAAATTTATGTTAACTTTTGTGGTTTTCTATTCCACATCCAAACTATTTATTTTTGTGTGTAAATTACTTAAAAAACTTAGGTGAATACTGTGAATAATCACCTTTTGCAGCGCCTTTTTTTTTTTGAGTTTTAAAGGACTGTACAACCATTAATTACTCACCTACATCTGGAAGGCAAGGCAAGAATTATTGCCTTCATTGAACCAAAGGAAACTGAGAGGTCAAGAATTTCCCTGCGGTTCCTACAGCAAGCAAATGATAGAGTTACTCAAGAATTGGAAAGCATACTTCTTAATTTTAACTCTATATTTAGACATTGGCTTTTTTATTTTCTGGTATAAGAAGGGCAGTGCTGCTAATGATGTTGAGCTATTGTTCTACCTATCACTCAGGGGAAGACGTGTTTCTTAGAGACAGGAAAGACAAGGAGAGATTGAACAGAAAGAAACAGAGATAAATAGATGGGCAGGGAGACAACTTTTAGGTAAAAATAATGAACTGTAATATTCCTTGGGGGGGGGGCGTACAGGGTGATTTGTGGGAGAAGAGAGAGCTCAAACTAAACAGGAGAAAATACAGACCAGGAGTCAAGCAAGCAGGCCAGCAGGCCAACGTTTCTTCACACCACAGGTGCTACTATCCAGCAGACAACTATAAAAAGATGGCTACACAAAAAAGACAGATGTAAGATTTCAGAACTTTGGCTCGAGTGCATCTCTGCTCATCACCACTGGAGTGTTCCTTGAACATCTCCAGGAACTATGAAGAAAAGCCAAATTAAAAGGACACATCATTTAAGAAGGGGAAACATATTATGAGGGTCTCTTCAGTAGGCAACAAACCTGGCCACAATCAGTTAATACTAAACTAGCAATGATGTGGAAAGATTGTAATCCTTGTTACTTTAAGAGCTTATTTCAGTGTGGTCTCATGTCCACCTGATTCTTTTGATTGTAAAGCAACTATTTCACATTCAGGAGCCAACTTTTGGCCAAGTGGCACATAGTATGCACTCATTAAATAGTTTACTAAAATAAAAGAGTGTTTGAGATATTGAATAAATTAATTATTTTTGTTATTCCCAAAAGAACCACATCCCCAGAGTAATACTTGCATTCTCAAATCTTTCCCACCTTATCTGCCTTCACAAAATAGTTTTAAAACTTCAATTTTGGAAAATTTGTATTGCCTAAATAAATTATAATATGTTCATACTACAGAATAGAATGCAGCTACTGAGCCAATGTGATAAATCTATATGTAATGTCTTGGGGAAAATGTCTAAAATATATTAAGTTAAAAAAATAAATTGCAAAGAGTATAGAGGAGAACAAAGTATGCCTTCATTCTAGTTTGATATTTTCATAAGTCAGATGAAACAGGTTCCTCTGACAGCCTTCTCTGGCAACCAGATGGTTTAGTGCCTTCCCTCTGGGATTCCCCAGGACCCCATGCTTTCCTCAACCCTGTGTCTCATGACTGTCTGTAGACTTGCCTTAGAAGCTCCTGAAGATCAGAGACATATTATTTTCCATTCTCAACATCCCTACCTCATAATGCTTATTACACAGAAATTTTAAACTACTCTTCGTGGTTATTTAATTAATGCCCATCTCCCTACTGGAATGTAAGGACTATCCACGATGGCAAGAATTACCTATTTTTGTACCTCACTGTGTTCCTCATACTTAATGCAATGTCTGGCGTACAACAGATGAAACACATAATGAAAGCTTCACTTGAATGACAACTTTTTGCCAAGCAGAGCGTTAAGCACTAGGAACCCAGGAAAAGCAGAGGGCATGATCCCTGTCTTGTGGCAATTTAATGTCAGGGACATAAAACGAGAGCAAATATCTAAGTAGTAAATAATCACAAGCCAAGTGCTGTGGTTAAGTTCACACACTCATCATTATAGGTGAGAGGACAGGTGAATATAAAATAAGGTGATATTTGTATGACCTTAGAGAAGAGATATTGAAGGAGCTGTCTTTGAATGACACTTATTAACACATCTTGAGCACTTAAGGACAGAGGAGAGTGAAAGATTTTAAAGGTTAGGGGAAACAAAATGGCCACTGCACTCTACGGCTTGTTATGTCAAGCCGACGAGGAAGAAAATGCAATTTATCTTTCCACTTTCTTCCCACACTGTCTGGTAGCCATTGTAGGGAAGAGAAGTAAGGTCTCCAAGACTGACTCTAGATCACATGACATTCCAAGAGAGGTATATATGTATTTAATGTCCACATTTGTACAGCATTTCAGCAGGTTTTCTAGCTTCAACATATTTCCCTTTATATTTTATTCTTACATAGTTGATATGGTTTCTAAGTCCCTGAAAGAAACCTTTCAAAAGGAGGTGGCATGTTTTTCTTTAGCCTCTTTACCAAGACTTCTATGATGTGGGGACTTGCTGACTCCAAAGTGCCCCCTTCAGAAATTGCACTCCAGACAGATTGAGTTCATTGCCTAGGGTTACAGAGGTAGTAAGAAGCAGAGTTGTGATTCAAAGGATTTAAGGATTAGAGATATTATGTGGAAAATGCCAGGCACACAGTAGGCACTAGATACATCCTAGCTATTACCCTAATTAATCCTGCCTGAAGATAAAAGGCTGAAGATACACCCTTTGAGGTCCCCTTCTGTGCTTTGAAATGTGATCTTTTCACAAATAACAAAGGGTATTATAAGGATCATGGTTTATCTCCCTAAGTAGAGCCTATTATAAAGTGTGAGCCTTCCCATGTGTTGGAATTCTTTTTCTGAACTGTAGTGGAATATATTTCCTATAACATAATGAATCTGCATAATTTTTACTTCTCTTTATGATTTAATTAGCCTGTCTTTTCTATTCTCTGTTTTCACTGGTGCCCTCTCAATCTCTGCAGCTCTTTATTATGAACACTTAGTAATAGACAGTACATATCCGTATGGCTGCCAAGTTTGGACTCACTATGCTAGAGCACATTTTCTTTGTTGTGTGCATCATAAATAGATTATAAATTTTTAAATATTGTACTTAGTTAGGTGCTTGAATTCCCTGTGTAAGAGTTGGAATTGTGCAAATCTTTAAATTTTTTTCTTTCCCACTCATGATACTTGACCACAATCAATGATTTTTGCTGCTGTCATTTTAATTACATTCTACATTCTGAGTCTGGACACTCAGAGTTTGGATTTATTCTACTCTTATGGTTTAGTCCAAGGGCTGACACATTATGGAACACGGGCCAAGTCTGGCTTACTACCTGTTTTATTAAATACAGGTGTTTTTTTAAAATCACATCCACATACATCATTTCCATATTTTCTATGGCTGCTTTTGTGCTACACTGACAGAGATGAGTAGCTGTGAGAGAGACATTATGGCTCAGAAAGCTAAACATATTTATTATCTGGATCTTTACAGAAAAAGTTTGTTGACCTTCGATTTAGTCCATACTATGTTTCATATCATTCCATCGAATACAATCTTGTGTGAAATTAGACAATTAAATACTTTCTATCTTTACAACTGTGTCAATATTTTTACCAGTTCAAGTAATCACTGCCCAAAATAACACAGCATTCTATATTGATATTCTGAAACTTCACTTCCCAGAAATTTTACTGAGGAAATTGCCCAATGTCTACTTGGAAAATCCTGCTGCTAGATGTTTCTCAATGATTGGTTGTCTTGGGTTACATCATCACATTTATAAATTCACAAAGTTTTCTTGAAAGAAACCAAGGTTTCTTGACCTTCCTTGAATTATAGAAAACTGGACTTCATTACTACTCTATACTTTGCTATCTCTGCTAGTTTTACTTTACTTTGAAATGTTGTACATATTTCAACAAAAAGATTCAGAAAGCAGTTGCAGATCAATTTAATGAGCCCATGAGGGAACGTTTCAAACTTGGATTGCATTTGTTGAATACAGTCCAATAGTGACTTTGAAAATAATTTTAAAATTTCTAGATTAATCAGAAGACTTTTAGAAAATGTAAAGAATTGCTAGAGAATAGTTGTTTTCATAAATGTTAATGGTTATGAGCATTTGACGTGTCATATCCATAATCAATCTGTATTTTCTTATTAAGTTCACGTTTCCTATTACCTCAGGTCCTGCCTCTTGCTTCAACTCTAAGAAAATATTTTCTTTATGCTAAACCACACAAAGGTACAAATCTATAATACATCCCCATTTTTAAAAGAGCCATGGATAAGAGTTATATCTTGCCCTCAGTGTAACGTTATGTGTAAAGGAGGGTACATCAACAGCTGCAGATTCTAGCTGGGATAATTCCATTCACACTTATCTAAATTTCCTTCTGCCACTTTAAATTGATAGGTTATCCTACCTAGTTACAGGAAAACTCACAATTCCTTAAGGGTAAATGTTTTCAATAACAACCAGATAGAGGTTTTATTTATTATGTTTTGTCTGGTGAAGACAAAAATCCATGGCCGTTCTGAATAGCTATCTTTCATTTATTACCTCTATTTGGGTGATAAGGAAAGATGAAGCATAGCAGAGTGTTTTTAAGTTTAATACATTGCACACTTGATGAAGGCGTATTGAACTGAATTGTTTTAGGTACCAATAGGTTTCCTCTTCATGAAGCATGACTTTCTATTTCTACAAAACAACAGACCAGCTTGCTCTTTGGCACATCCACCATATCACCTTTTAGAATAGCAAGCTTGTCTATCTGGACCTTAAAGGCATGAATACCTATTGAACCTTTTTTGTATTATTTGGATCTTGAGAGCATAAAAAGTTGAAATCTAATAACTTGAAAGTTATAATCTTCTTATGGTTTTATCTTTAACCCAACTGTTTAGTGTGAGGTAAAGATATATCATGATTTTGTTTTAATATCCAGTCAACATCTCAACATCACTTTTTTAAAAACAAGGCACCTATTATTTTTTTATTTATGAATTATATCAAAGACATAATAGGTATGTATAGCATATATACAGCTTAATAGGGCATCAACAGCATATTTGCAAACCTTGCATGTCCCTTCTGAATCCTCTTCATCCAATCCAGAAGCAACCACTGTCTTAAGTTTGTATTAAGCATCCTCTTGCTAACTTTATGACCTGACAATGTATGTATTACCTATTCCAAAACATATATATATGCTGACTGGTTTTAGCTACTTTTTTAGTTATTTACATAAAATAGAATTGTATATACTCCTCTAGATATTATTTTTTTCACTGAATATTATTTTAACAAGTCTTATTGATATATATAGCTATTTTTCACTGCTTTATAATATTTCATTGCATAAATATGCTACGTACTTATCTACTTTAGGGTTAGTTTTCCCACCCCATATTATTGTAAGCTCCAGAAGGAAGGTATTTTGTCTGTTTTTTTTACTACTGTATCAACAAGAAAAAGACAGAGTCCACTGTTGAAATTTAATGAATGTTAAATAACAAATACAAATAAAATTGTTTCTTATGTAATTTTTTAAATGTGCAGAAGACACAAATAGATATTTCACAGATGTCAGTAATTATTTTTTATAAAGTATTCAACATCATTAGCCATCAAAACATACAACTTAAAAATCACAACATCTTTCCAAACCGAAAATTTATTTTAAATGACAATAAAAATGATTATTCAAGATGTGATGCAAAGCAAGCTAACATAGTACTGACAAAGGTTTAGACTGACAATGTTATAGGCACCCAAAACACCAGAAAAGCTGTTATCAGACAGCCCCCTGAGTTGAAGGGAGAAGGCTATCCCTTTCTCAGTTCTTGTCAGTCTCATAGGAAAGGTTTCATATGAGTGACACCAGACAGTGATGTTGTGGAAAAGTGAATTTATTAAAGAAGCAAGGCAAGGGAATCTATCAAAGTACATCTGGCTTAAAGCACAAAAGGGCTTTTCAGCTAATCTGAGAAGCCCACCTGGTAGAGGTTTAGCCTTTTATACTTTTCTGTTTACAGGTTTTAAAATTCCTTTGCCAGGTATCTTGGTATGGACTAGTTCTCAAGGTCTCCCTTTTACTTTTTTATGGCTTTCCCAGAATTCATGAGAAGCATCTGGAGATTTTATCTTGATAAGCCCGGAGACTGCTGGCTTCTGTGTTTAAGGGGTGAGATAAAAACTCTCCCTTCTCTCCCCCTTCCCCAAAACAGCTGACTTCTTTGTTTAGTGGATGAGATAAACTCCCCTTTTCTCCTGCACACTTTGGTTAGGGAGGAAAGGTATTAACCATTTGTTCTCAAATGTCCTTGGCTGGGAAAGACAAGATCTTGTGACAAACTGGCTGCAAGCTGCCCAAACTATTTGGCCTTAATTTTCTTGCTTCAGTTTCCTTACTCCAGTTGCTTAGGAATTTTCCTAGCTTCTTGCTATCTATCCTATTACAGTAACATCTTTGGAAAGCATTTCAGCATCTCTGGTAAGAAAAGAAATAAATATATCATATAACCCACAATTCCACTTGTAGGTGTATACCCTAAAAAAACACTAGCACCAGGTAAGAAGTATAAGAAAGCTCATATCAGATCATTTTAAATAGAAAAACAAACAATGCAATGGAAACAACACAGATTGTATTCATTTATTTATTGATTACCTACTACCTATCTGCTAAGCACTTCAAATGTATTAACTCATTATATTCTTGCAACAATCCTGAGATAATCTTCATTTTAAAGGTGGAGAAAATGAGACACAGAGATATTTAAGTAAAATAGTCGTGATTTTAATCTTGGAAGTCTAGCTCCATAGTCCAAATTCTAGAAGATAAGTTCCTGAGAGTGACAATTCACAAAAGAATGTGTGAGACAATTCTAAAGATAGTCAAGATGGCCTTAACTCTAATGATGATTAAGCACTGAGTGAATCACTTCCAGTACATTTCTTTACCATCTCATTGACATATTCTGATTTATCACATAATTATATGACACATGCTTCTTTCAGTTGTCCACACCATCCAATTGTTCTTTATTTAGGCACAACCTGAAGTGAAATTCTCCTGCCAAGTGGGGTAATGGACTGAATTGTCTCTAGAGAGCTATGCCAGCCTGAAGGTTTTGTGATTGAAGTTTTATATCAAGCAGATTCTTGATTCCATCAAAAATAGAAAAAGTGTATCTATTAACACCCTGAGGTGTTATTAATATCCCTCAGGCTATCTCAGTTTTAAAAATCATGAAATAAACTCTGGCTTCTAGCAAAATCATCAGTTTAGGTTTAGCAGCTGAGACACAGACGTGCCTCAGGACATATCAAAAGAACAATTTCGCTAAAAGGAAGACAAAATTATTTAAAAATTTTTGACAGTCACTCATCCTTTCCTGGTCAGACATGAATATCTAATGATTATGCACGTCTAATTATTACTATTATTTTTATTAATTACCTTCATTTACATTTTCATGGCTTTGAAGGTTTCAAAATAATTTCATTGGCATTAGCTCCTTAAACCTCACACAAACCCTACTAGCTTTTCAAGTCAGGGGTTATGCAGTAGGCAGTTAGGCATGAGCAGAGTAGGAACAATAGGGCAGGCAGAGAAGGTCAGCAGGGAGTAAAGTCCCCAGTGCCTAGACAGGAACAATTATAGGGTGGTACTTTGCCCCCAGGGTGACCTTTCCTCCGCTGGCATATCGCTAGTCATGTGGTAGAACCCCTTAGAGAAGGAATGAGAGGGCCAAAGAATAGCCACCTAAGACTTCCATACAAGCCCCTGCATGTCCACTCCCTTAAGCATTAAGCCCTCAGGACAATGAGGTTCAAATAATCTTAGGAACAAAGCCTCTGGTCTGTTGACCACAGAGACAGTTTCAGTCAAACTAGAGATCACATCTAGGCCTGTTTTATCTTAGCTCCAGGCCCAAAAAAGCAGAAAAAACAGACAAACAATGCCAGGGCTGACATCAGGACCAGCTTTGATGACTAATAACCCCCTGCCCTAGAGCCAAACAATTAGTAGAGACCAGGACCCTGAGGAGACATACCTGAAAAGCTGATGAATATTCTATTAAGATCCTTCTCTGAGCCCTCTAGACAAAAGCCCTTAAGGCAAAGAACCTAGGGCGCCCTCTTTCTCTTTAGCATAAGACCATTTCTGATCCCCTTCTTTTCCAAGAGTGCACCCTCTGTCTCTATGGAATATGTCCATACCTTTCCCTCTCTACTTCCTCCAGGCCTGTTTTCTCTACCTTTCTTTTTTCTAAGCTCTAAGGGCCTTTCTTTTCCCTCTGTAACTCTTTTCCAGAGACTATGCAGCCCAGCTGGTTCACCTTTTTTACCTCTTTGACTTTCTAAATAAATGTTCTCTGATAATTTGAGTTCCTTGGCCAAGGTTGCTGAACCAAGGTCCACTCTAACTCCACCAGTAACACCTGGTGCCATTTCACTACTAACAATTACATATTTTTCTGTGTTTTTCAGATAAGTATATTGAGCTCTTTACCTAATCGTATTTACATCAGGAAGAGTCTTATTATGATTTAATTTTTACTAAATTGCAAAAATAGTAGGGCCTTTCCTGAAACAAGGAGTTGATAAAAATATCTCACCTTTAGGCTGACAATGTAAGATAAGGTAATGAAATTACAAATCATCAGGTAATGACAGGTGACTTCCATTGGGGAGATACATTTGGTAGCTGGTGTTATTTTAGTTACCCATGTCCTGCAGGGCACAGGCTTTTCATTCAGAGGGCATAGAAATTGTTGGTCAGGGAAGACTCCATCAAACATTGTGCTTGAAGGAGGGATTTGCACTTTGGTTATAAGAAAACAAGTAGGCAGTGACAGATAGTGAACACCATGTATAGAACCAGCCTGGAAGAGAGTAAGAAAAGGAAGAGGGAGGGGTGCACAAATGGTAGAGAAAGGGTTCATTTGTGTAAACCTATATCGTGTTATGTTTTGAGAATAATACTAGGTACATGCATTTACACACTGTTATTCAAATTGGCAAAATGTTATAGCATCTATTATTTAATTTGCTCCTCACAAAACACTATGTAGACAGAAAAGATTTTATGGTCAGGTGAATGGGGTTACAGGTTCTAAAAGGTTAATTTCACTTGGCAAGCATCACATAGATGGTGATTGATCGAGCCAAGACTAGCACTCATGTCATATGGGTGCTTTTTCTAGGCACTATTCATTCTACTGCTTTTTTCATTTGAATTTTTACTTCTGCAAATGTCGATAACATCATCTACTTCATAGCGTTATTATTATTTCATTATTATTTTAAATATGTCTTTATTGATTTCAGAGAGGAAGGGAGAGAGAGAGAGAGAGAAACATCAATGATGAGAGAGTCATTGATCGGCTGCCTCCTGCACGCCCCCTACTGGGGATGGAGCCCACAACCCGGGCCTGTGCCCTGACTGGGAATCGAACCTCGATCTCCTGGATCCCAGGTTGATGCTCAACCACTGAGCTATGCCCGGTCGGGCCATAGCATTATTATTAGACTTAATTTTTAAAACTACTTTTCACCTGCAAAATGCGTAGTGCATTTTTCTTTTTATTCATTTAGCAAATATTTCTTGTGTACCTACAAAGATGCTGAGCTAGCAGGGATATAGTAGCAAAAAATACAAAGTTCTTCCTATATGGAGTTTATATTCTAGTGGAGAAAGAGGCTTGAAAATGAATGAATAAATAAAACATAGTATATGTTTATTTTAAATACTCCAGAGAAACCTAAAGCAGAGTAAAATGAATCTAGAGAATACTGGGGTGGGGATAGGAAATTGTTCTTTTTTTATATGGTCGTCACTGATACAGTGATAAACAAGCAGAGACTTTAAATAAAGAGTTTTCCTGCTAGAGGGAAGACTATATACAGACAATCTGAGGAGGGGAGCATTCCGAGATGTTCAGAGAACATCAGACAGATCTATATGGTGAGGCAGAGTGACCAAGTGGAAGCATAGTGGGAGCGAGGTCAGATAGTATATGAGAGTAAGGGGATTGTAGGTCATGCAGGACCTTGCTTAGAAGGACAGTAGTTGGTACTGTCAGTGAAGTATGGAGCCAGTGGAGAGTTTTTAATGGAGCAGTGATAGGATCTGACTATATGATTACTCTGCTGTGCTGAGAAGAGAGTATAGAGGGACAAAGTGAAAGTAGTTGCAAACCTGAGACGAGCTAAAGATTTGGACAAGTTGGTATCAGTGGAGGTAATGAGAAAAGATTGAATATTGAATATAAGGTAGTGCTAACAGGCTTTGCTTATAGTTTGGATGTAAAAGAAAGTAGAATTAAAGGTGACCCAATAATTTTGGCCTGAGTAGCTAGAAGGATGTAGTTACCATTCGAATGGGAAGATTATAGAAAGCCAGGTGTGCAGGATGGAAGGCAGAATAGGAATTCACTTTGAACAAGTTAGCTTTGACATGAGCAAGACCTGTTTGTTCCAGTTATCTAGCTTGAACAAGTGACTCCGTCACTTAGTGGCTTAGAACCACCACCACCATGTTTATTTTGTTCAAAAGTTTGCTATTTCTTATGGCTTGATAGGGACAGCTCAGCTCAGCTCTGTTCCACTATTAATTGGGGCGCCTCAAAATTAAGGGCTGGAATGATCTAAAACTTCATTTACTCACATGTCTGATATTTTATACTAGCTGTCATGATTTGCCTTTTATGACCTAGCCTTGGAAGTTACACAATTTCAATTAGGCCACAATCTATGGTGGAGGCAATCACAAAGACCTATTCAGACTCAAGCAGAGAAGAAATGGGCAGTGAATTAAACAACAGTGATTTACTTTCTTACATTTCTGGAGATCAGAAGTCTGAAATGAGACTTAAGGGCTTAAATCAAGATGTAAAAACCACTGGTTCCTCCTGAGGGCTCCAGGGGAGAAATTCTGTTTCTTGTCTCTTCCTGCTTCCAGAAGCTGCCAGCATCCCTTGGCTTGTGGCTACATCCCTCCAATATCTGCTTCCCTCATCATATTTCCTTCTCTATCAAACCTTCCTGGGTTTCTCTTATAAGGACACTTGTTATTAAATTGGGCCCACCCAAATAATCCCCACATCCCAAGATTCTTAACTAATCACATCTGTAAAGAACATTTTGCCACATAAGGTGACATTCACAGGTCCCAGGAATTAAGATGTGAACATCTTTTGGGGAACATTATTTAGCCAAACACACCTAGCAAATTTAAGATAGACATCTAAAGTCGAAAGAAAAAACACCTTAGTTGGAAATTGTTTTTTCTTTGTAAGGTGGTATTTTCAAATATCTACACTTTTCCCCAGTTACTTTCCTCATGTTAGGAATATAAGTCACCTCTACTGCCCTCAATTTTTTTTTTCATATTATTAGAACAGAAAAAGGTCATTATAACAATCCTGTTTAAAACAGAACAGGCAGCGACATGTGTATGTATTTATGATGTTTTGCCTCCACACAGCCTTATGTCCCTGACTGCACGCATCTGAAAGGAAAGAGAAGGGAGCTCAGTGTGTGCCAGGTTCAGAGGCAGCAGCAACACATGTTTCGTTTGACTCAAACATGAAGGCCCTGCAGGCGACGGCAGGTGTTCACACTGGGAAACAGTGCTTCCGGAGGTGCATTTCAGGTCAGTGTTAATCATTGCAACATGACAGTGTATTGCAGCCATCCTTCGGGATCCCTTTGCCATGCGAAGGCCTCCCGATTTATTAGGATACATTTTAGAGGTCAATGAAATGATAGCATGATTTCAAGGACGATATGGAATTGTGGCTTCTCCTATAAGGTCCATAAATATTAAATATATATAATGCATACTGGACAATATTCTAAGCAGTTGATATATTTCAATAAATTTGATCCTCACAGTAACCCTATGAAATGGGGCTATCATAGGCACTTTGCTGCATATGAGGACACTGTGGCACAGACAGGTGAAATAATGTGTCTGAGGTTATACAACAAGTAGCAAGTCTTTGTATCCACTGTAATATACAGTTTTCCTTGTTTTGCTTTTGGGTATTTTATTCTAGGTTGATTTGTGCAAATTTCAATAAACAAAACAGGGTGATTTATTATATGATGGGTATCTGCACCAAATACAGAGTTAAAACTATTCTTGACCATGAATCTAAATAAACAAATTTACATTATATCACATAAGGGGAACTATTGTTTAACAACTAAAATAGTTTGCATTTATAATGTGAATTTATAATTTTTATCCCATGTATATTATCTCATTTATTCCTCATAACCACATGTGAATGGAATAGTACACTTCTTTTAAAATTGAGTAACTGAGGCTCAGAGAATCTAAGAGACTTTTTTTCAAGGTCATGCAATAGATGAAATTGCCCTCTCAACAAATTGGGTAGACATTGATTATGAACCTGTGTCTCAATGGAAGTTGTCTTCTACTATTTCTTAAGCAGAATTCTTGTCCTTGGCCTCATAGTGCCAACTATAGCTCCAAATTGGAGTGTGCTTTGATGGGGGATAACTTTCTAGATTATTATAAATGTTCATGCCTGTAGTTCTATGATTTTCTGCACTCTGAAAGTATGACCTGATTGAATACATTAATAGATAATATGAAGTATATTTTTTCAGAAGCTCAATTAACCTTGGGGATTATTATAGAGAAAGTATCATTAACAATGTACCTGTCTGAATTATTGTCAAAGATAGGACAACAAACATGTAGTACAGACCATGAAGTTTGAGGATTTATATTAATCGGAGTAATAAATGGTAGCAGGTTTAACAAATAAATCGAAAGACCTAAGTGTCTTAACATAACAAACATTTATCTTTACCTCATTACACGTGCAAGGCTGTTTCTAGTGGGCAGTTCTCCTTCATGTAATAACTCATAGCTCTGCCATGTCAGAGTCCTCCACTTGTAGCCACAAGGAGAGAGAGGAGGTGTCGATCAAAAGTGTGGGAGACTGCACAGGATTTTAGAGCCAGAAAAGAAATGGTGTATATCATTGCTACACATATTTTATTACCAGAGCTCAGTCACATGGTCCATTTTAGAGCAAGGGAGGAGAGGAGGGCATTCTGATTATGGATAGTGTCTTCCTGTGTTGTAAAGAAAATAAAAATTTGGTGAAGCACATAGCATTCTCTCTGCCAAAGAAGAGGCATATCAAGGGTTCTACAAGCTCAAATGTATCCCCTATAAGCCCCTCCTACATGATGGCAAATTTCCATTTTTAGAGTTAAACATGGTTGAACAACAAGAGCGTATGTTTCTGTGTAGTATGCATTGTTGAAATGCTTGGCTACCTCTTTCATCATTTTGGCCTGCTAGAGAAAAATCAGTTGTAGGGTATTTATACCATTTATTGAAAGCTCCCTAAAGTCATGATTGCTGTGGCCCTCTTCCATCATCTTCATCAGTAGCAGTTTAGTGCATATACTAAGATATATTATCTTATAATCCACAAACTTCACAGGCTTGATATCATTTAAGTTTCAAAATAATCTTCTGACAGGAAGCATTTCTCTCACTCTATAGAAAAAAACAAACTGAAGTTCTGACAGGTTAAGAAATTTTGCCTAATTTGACCCAGCTAGGAGGGAGCCGAGCTGAAATTAGAACCTAAGTCTCAGATACCAGGCATTTAGTATGATCCCCTCCCCATCGTGGTGATTTACCTCTGACACTTTACAGAATCTGTAGAGAGAATTCTATGTGAGGTCCAGCCAGGAAGGAACGCTGGAATATAGGTATTGAAATAGATTTGTTTTTCAGTATGAGCTTCATCAAGCAGTCAAAAACTCTGTCAGTCAATAAGTATTTATCGAGTACCCACAAAAGGGAATAACACTGCTATGCAATACCTTTGAAAGGAATTTATAATTTGTTAAGGGTTTTAAAGCTGACTTTCACAGGATGAAAAACTTCTGCCATACATGTGAGCAGAATATTGATCTGAGTGCAACAGCTTTTTGAATGATTTCAATACAGCAAGATTTTGTTTTGTTGGTAAGTCAGGCAAGTTTTTCATTTGGCCTGACCTGGAGAAGGTGAAAATAGGAAAAAAAAAAAAATCAATTAATATGTTGGGAGGAAATTTCTTCCACTGTCCAATAATCAGTACACTTATACTAGGCTGAGATAAAAATAAGGAGTCATGTTGTAGCCCTGGCTGGTGTGGCTCACTGCAATCCCCAGTCAGGGCACACGTCCAGGTTGCGGGTTTGGTTCCTGGTCTTGGTGCACGCAGGAGGAAGCCAATCGATGTTTCTCTCTCACGACAATGTTGTTTTCTGTTCTCTCTCTCTCTCTCCCTTCCTCTCTTTCTAAAGTCAGTATTTTTAAAAAAGTCATGTTGTGAACAAATAGGTAAAAACAGCTACAAGCTGTCAACCTTACCTAACTACAAGGTTTCTGGGCTACCAGGTGTTGGCAATGCCATTAGAATAGCAGATCTCGGTGTGCATGTGTCTTGAAGCAACAATGAATTGCCTACGCTTTCCCTTTATATCCAGGACTTGGATATTAGATTACCTTCTCTGAGTTAAACTTATAACTCTAGAAAACCTAAAATAGGAAAGATCAGCAGTCTACAGAGACACCAGAAAAAACAAACAGAAGAGATAACTAATACAATGCTTATAAGCTTTCACTATCAGAAGGAAGGTGTGTCAGCCATAGAATTAAATAATAATAGCTACATTAATTGAACACATGCAATATGCCAGGCATATGCTAATCATGTTTCATGCATAGGTTTAATGAATCTTTGTGGGACAACTAGTGATTAAAGTAGCCTCTTTATCACCCTCATTTTACAAATAAGGCAACCAAGGTTTAGAGTAATCAAATGACTTTTCTAAGGTCACAGTGATAGTAAATTATGGAGTCAAAATCACTATTCAGATACATGTGAATTAGGTTTCAGAACCTGAACAGGAATTCAGGTGGTTTGCTATCGCCCTGCTCATCAGAATCACCTATGGGGCTTGACAATACAAAGACTTCTGCTCTGCCTCATATATACTGGATCTGAATTTTAAGGATGGGGTTTGAGCACTTATATTTGGAAGCATCTTCAAGGAGAGTCTACTTTTCAGTCAGAAGAACCACAGAGCCAGGCTATATTGCATAGAGAAAGGAGAGTCACTGTGGTTAGAAGACTACTAAGCTGGTTCTCGAGATTCTAGTCTCCTGGCATACACACACTGTATAGTCTCCTCCCTTTTGAGGGTGGAGAAGGCTGTGAGTATGATAGGGTAGAGCATAATGATTAATTTACATGTCAAAGGTGATGGGGTAATCATTCCTGTGTTTCTTACTTTATATAAGACTGTTTTAGCAGATTGGAGGAGAGATACTTCTGATGAACTTGAAGAAGCAAACAGCTACAGTGTCAGGGCCATGTGGTAACAAACTGTGTGAGGCTTTTAGAAACTGAAAACAGTCTACTGACAACCACTAAGAAAAGGGGAACTCCCTCCTACAACTTCAAGAAACTGATTTGCCACAATCATGGGAGCTTGGAAGAGGACCGAAAGTTCTAGAAACAAACCCAACCCAGCCAACACATGGTTTGTAGCCATGGTGGGTGGGGGGGACCGACCTAGTTAAGCCATGCCCTGATTTCTGACTCATGGAAACTGAAATAATAATTGTGTGTTGTTTTAAGCTACTAAGTTGTTGTACAGTTTGTTATGCAGCAATAGGTAGCCAAAATAGTTCTCAAGGAAAAACTGTATGTGTTCATTCAAGCATTGTCCTGGAGAGAGGCTGCCTGGGTTCAAGAGGGCTACCAGTGTTCGCTGGATTTTTATTACAGTGATAAGCTCATACCCATTGTGGCTATTTAGCTACACTCCTTTTTCTGATTCCATGCTAACCATGCATACTTCTGAATTTTATTTGACTTCTCCCATAGGTGGATATAAAATATGCTAACTAAAGGACAGGATATAATAATGTCATATAATAGGATGACAGAATTAGCATCCTAGTTTAAACTTCACTATGTTTAATCTTAGTTAATGTGGGCATATCAGTTAGAGAACAACCATTTTGGATACTAACGAGGCTCACTTCTGAAACTGCTTCCCCTGGTAAGAGCCCTCTGCACCACTACTTCTCAATTGATTAAAGATCTGTCAAGTGCCTACTTACTACACAGTAGGCTCTGTCAGCTCACACTATAGGTGCTTCCATTGAAACTTTTTCATTAACAAGCTCCTTATTTGACAAAAGTCAGCCAAGCACCTAAACTTAAGGAAATACCAAGTGGAGTGGTATTCAGAGGCAAGCAGATGAACAGAAAAAAGACATATAAAAATCAGTAGTGTATATTGTCCAAAATCTGAAGTATCTGTTTTTTTTTTGTTGTTGTTTGTTTTTCATTTATGAGAGATCTTTCTAGCATGACATTCACAAATTTGGCATCTAGTATATTTTATCTGGGATTTCCTTGCTGGTAAAATATCTCAGTGAGCATTGTGCACTAGAATTGTGTCCCTATTTGTTTTAATAGCCAGTTTAATGAAGAAATTCTAGTGCCAATGTCCTCCATTTGTCCTCTACTGCAATCATACCTGGCAAGCTACAGGAAGCAGTACAAAAGCTAATTTCTAGATAAGTATATCTTGAGACACCATATAAAAATCAGCTGTACGTTTGGACTGCCAGATAGAATTTTCTAAACATAATAGCTTAGTTATAGCAGCAACAAAGTAGATATGTATTCTCTGATGCATTTCTGTCCACTGATACTAGAGATGGGCATTTAAAGGAATAGAGCTTATTATTACTATCCTCCTGCAAGCAAATTTATCATGGAGTCATACATTTTCCTGCCTATCTCAGGCTCAGTTACCAGGATGTTTATGAAAAGTCACTAAAAGGATATATGAAACAGAAGATTGTGCTGTTTGCTATGAAAATGCAGTTGCTGTCCTTGGTGATTATAGTCTAATTCAAATATTTAGGGAGCATCTGATCTGGTTAAGTTCTATGTTAGGCAATGGGTAGACGGGTGAACTAAAGTTAACACAGTTTTTGTCCTCATGGCATTAGAGTTTAGTTGAAGAGACAGAAATAACAATCCAATTACACCAAAAGGGATAAATTTTTGAACAGGATGAGTAGTAGAGTATAAAAATAGTAGTTGCTTCTACTTACATGTTTCCTTCCAGGTTTAGCTTAATAAGTCTTGAGGGAAGTGTTATTAATCTCGATATTACCTATGAGGAAACTGAGGTAAGGTGCAGAGAGATTTACTGACATGTTGAAGACCAATTGCAATGCACTAACTGAAACCAGACCTATTCAACTTCAAATCCAAGGCAGCTTCATCAATTCTCAAAGCAGGGATTTTCTATAGAAACAATGGCTTATAAAGTGGATGAGAACTCATGTGAATGAATATAAAGAGGGGAGATTAATGATTTTTTTTAAAAGATGGACACAGTGAAAAGCTCCTAATTAGAAGTTAAAGGTAAAAGGTAGGGAAGCGGAATATGGAGCCAGGTCAGAAGCAGAACCAGTGACAAAACAGCCCTGATAAAGTCTAACATGACCTCCTGCTTTCATTGTATACCCCTGTGTATAACCAAAAGACCTCCTTTTTTTAATCATTTGAACAAAAGGAGTGCATATAACTAAGTAAAGATAAGGTTTGTGGAGTTTGGAGAGTAACAAGTGTTTCTCATTCTGTTTGGTGCTTTAGGCAAAGAGATTGAGTTTACAAAAGTTAGAGGATGTGTGTCTCTCTTCAGTTGGTACCATTATCTCTTTACCATGATTTATACAATATGCCTTTCATAGACGCACAAAGGAGCAGAAAAATTGAGTTTGTGCCACATCTGCTAACCTACTTAGTGACCCTACTGTGGGACAGTGTCAAGGGTCAAGAAGCATAGGCAAAGCCTCTCTGTTTCTATATCCATCTCCTTACTTGCTATTCCTCTATCTGGTGAAAGTAGAGAGGAGAAGGCATCATAGGAATTGCCCCAGGAAATCACATGGGACATAGAGAGGGATACAGGATTCCCAGACTATCCACAGGCTCTCATGAAATTGGCAGTATTATTAAGAAATGGCAACAAGTTTCTGTTGAAGGACCTAGTTTTTGGCTGGTAGCTTCTTAGGCCAAACATTGCTCTATTGCCTCCCTATAGTCCATAAAGTCATGTGCAATGCATTGGTTGCATTGGTTTAGTGTCTACTTTGAAGAAAACATCAAAATAGTTCAGAAAAAGTAAATATAAATAGAAAGGTACTCTCTATTTTTAAAGATACAGTACTCTTTATAAATGTACTGTTTCCATAAGAGCAAGGGTGCAGCCTATATCACAGAAAAGAAGAGCAAGGAGATATAGGAAAGTGCATTAGATAGGGTATCAATAGAGAGGGGATGGTATACTCAAACTGGGATAATTAAAATAACCCCAAAGGGACACTCACCAATTTGGGGGTATAGAAGAACCTTGAGGGAGGGCACAGTAGTAGGGGAGAAAGCAGTTACCAGAACTTGAAAAACAGAAAACAGAAAGTCTGGCATAATTGCTTTTGGAGTCATAGTGACCTCTAAATTTGGATACAGCTAATTCAAGGTGACTCCCTGTAGGGAGTCATGGGTGTGAGAGTATTAATACCCCTAGTATTGATTCAGATCTACTGTTGGGGCTCTCCAATGGCCTAATCCTACAGGGATCCAGAAGATATAGAACTCCATTGATGTTGTCAATATAGGTCAGACTTCTGAGGCAGAAAACCTGGTTGAGAAGGGCTAAGATTGGATCTGGAGTAGCAAAAGGAGAGTATCTAAACCAGAAAACAAGGATTCCTATACACCAGAGTGAAAGGGCATTAAAATTATATTAGTTACCTTCTTTACTGGATGCCTTTCACATAACACCACCACAGCACATCTAAACCCTTATCTTCACTCAACATCAAGTTCAAATCCCTGACATCCACAACGTCTTTCATAATACACAGCTACCCCCACTTGGTGTTTTTTCTTGCTATGCTCACTTGCCATTTCTGACTTAATTCCTTTTCTTATAGTTAATTGTGACCATGTACATTCTCCCTCATCAGACTCTGAGCTTCTGGAGGACAGACTCTGCATTTCATAAACTTCTGTGTGTCCTCTATTGCTCATTGTAAGGCCTTATGTGTCCTAAGTATGAAATGCCACAAATTTCAACACCAAGAGCCAAGAAATCAGGTATCATAAAGATAATAGTCATCATTGTATAGCAGAATGCTTAAATGCTTCTACTACTTACTAGCTCTGTGACCTGGGGCAAGTTTCTTAATCTCTTTGAAACTGAATTTCTTCATATATAAAAACAGAAATAATAAGAATAGTAATAAATTTAGTATAAAGTTGTGATTAAACATGAAAAGTATCATAAATCTTGGCATGTAATAAATGCTCAATATTTTGTAACTATTACTTTTATTATAAAAGAAAGAAAGAAAGAAAGAGAGAGAGAGAGAGAGAGAAGGAAAAAAGAAGAAAGAAAGAAAGAAAGAAAGAAAGAAAGAAAGAAAGAAAGAAAGAAAGAAAGAAAGAAAGAAAGAAAGAAAGAAAGAAAGAAAGGAAGAAAGAAAGAAAAGAAATTTAAAAACAGAAAAAAAGAATTATTTCTTATAAGGTCTTCCTAGCACAATCATTTTTGAATATTTTTTTTCCAAATCATAGTGCTTGGCCTAAGGTTGCTTTTAAGAATAAACCATTTTTAATCATTAAAACATGGACTTTGCTTAAATAGGCTAAACTGTTAGTATAGTATGGTATTTTGAGTAGATTGAAGCTCACAGGCAAATACTTGGAAGGTTACACAGATTATTGAGATGCTATGGTCTGAATATTTTCCCCTAAAATTCATATGTTAAAATCTTAATGACCAATGTAGTGTTTTGAGGATGTGGCACTTTTGGAAAGTGCTTAGGTCATGATGATGGAGCCCTTGTGAATGGGATTGGCGCTCTTTAAATGAGATTCCCACAGAGCTCTATATCCCCCTTCTACCATAGAAACACATCTACTGGGAACAAGGAGAGGGCCCTCACCAGAACCTGACCATGCTGGTGCCTTGATCTTAGACTTCCAAACATATAGAACTGAAAAATAAATTTCTGCTGTTTATAAGCTACCAAGTCTGTGCTGTTTTGTTATAACAGTCCAAATAAACTAAGTAAGACATGAGATTTGAGAAACATTATTTTAAAAATGTCTACAGTCCGACATTGTTACTTTTGTACTTTGAAATTTTGAACAAGATGAATTCATTGCACAAAAGGGCACCACTCGTAGCCATTTAGAATGTCAATGGCCAGCAAAATCCTGGATCTTTTTATTAGATTGCAGAATATCTCCAAATGTTTCTTTCTTAAAAATTCTAATGATGAAAGAGAGTTCAGATTGGATGACTGTTCTGTCCCAGGCTGTCCTGCAGAGAATGCCAATTAGGCCTAAGTCATATACTGGAGGTGCAGCATGTGGCACTCTAATTATTTACCTACCCCTAATGATGACCAGCTTATATCAAAGAGCAGTTTCTTCTACAGTCCAGTATGATTAAAACCAAACTCTAATGTGTACCTAATTATGCCAATGAATTCCATATTTTCTGTTGGTTATAAATCATAGCAATATTAGGAGTTTTGATTTTCACATGGTCTTATTTTGCAGCTTTTGACTCCCTGTATATCGATAAGTTTTTTTAGTGAGAATCTATGATCTACCATGTCTTTGAGAGCCAAGAGCTATATGCCTCAACTTTCCACCTCGTTTCCCGGCACCCCATTGGCCAAATTTCTGTGGCACAAGCTTCTATGATTCATCCCATCATAGAATCAACCTAGACCCTCTTTACAGAGACCTTTTCTACAAGCTTATATATGCTGATAGGAGCCATATTGTTTTTTGGACAAAGGTATTCTGAATTTCCAAGGGCAAGTTCAAAATCTGGAAGCTCTACCTGGAGGGATTAGGTTTCCTGTTTAAGTATACAAAAATCCCTTCACTCTAAAACACCACTATAGGACTCAAAAACTTAAGAAATACCAAATGTGCTGGTGGAAGCTCATTTGTTTTAACTTTCTATTACATTCTACAATCTGTGTCCTTCCTAAAACCAAAGTTCTAACATGAAAATTATAATATGTAGCCCCAAGTCTGGCTTATCAGGACATAGACAACAATGAGAACTTGACCATCTGCTTCATCTTTATTTTACTTTAGAAAAAATGTGTGTAATGGATATATATTATCCCCTAATTTTAATTTCTATGCCTCAATTGGATAGAGCTTTAGCTGGGTTCTCCATTGTAATATGATGCCCTTCTCTTCTGTGTACATTTGTTTCAGAAAGTGAAGTATATGACTCTAACTTCCAATAGTTACAGACCCAAGAAAATTTATAGTATCATATGAACCATGCCAAGGTAAAGCAACACAGTAAGAAATCTAATGTTTTTCTTTAGCCACAATCTATTCCACAATGATTGCAAACCAAGGTTTAGAACAACACTTTCTTTGCTCTTACCATTGTATTAGGCTTCTTATTTTCAAAAACAAGCAGAACGTAAGTAAGGCCCATAGATCTATGTGTACTATAAGCATGACTTACATTCTAACCCCTATTTGTAACATCACTCTAAAACGGATCGACCTACCTTACCATTTCCCATTGCCTAAGGGAAGGAAACTACTATTAGCACTGAATATTCACATCAGAACAAAAGAGCATCAAAAGTAAACTAGCCATACTTTGCATCACTGTTTAGGTTTTTTAATGAGTATATTTATCCCAGGGTATGCATTATCATCCAGATGTTGCTCCACATATAACTCTGTACATCTTGAAATCTAATTTATTCTCACATTCCTTTGCAGCTACCAAGGATTCACTGTTCCTGTAGCATCATTCAGAATTTGTTTCCAATGTCAGCTTGTCTTCAAATCAATGCATACATTCAAACAGACCAAAGAAACTTCCAGTTGACAAGCTAATCAGAAAATGATTGTTGAAATACAAAAGATCTAGAATAACTAAAATGATTTGTAAAATAAAGAAGAAAGTTGGAGAACTCATGTTGTCTGATTTTACAACCTACAGTAATCTAAATAGTGCAGTATTGGCATAAAGATAGATGTACAGATCAATGGAACAGAAGAGAGGTTTTAGATATAGAATCACACATATATGGTCAATTTATTTTTTTTTATAAAGATTCTAAGATAATTAATTAGGAAAAGGATATTTTTCAAAAATGTGCTTGGAAAAATTGAATATCTGCATGCAAATATTTATACATATATGTGTGTATATGTAAAAAAAATATATAGATATGTCTATATATACACACATATATAATATATATATATTATATATGTGTGTATATAATAATAATATATATGTGTGTATACATAATAATAATATATATGTGTGTATATATCAAGCCGTATTCAGAAATTAAACTGAATTGTATCACTGACCAAAATATAAGAATTTGTAGCTGTAAAACTTCTAGGGAAAATATTTATAAAATCTTTTTGACTTTGGATAGGGCAAACATTTCTTAGAAAGAATACATAAAGTAACAAACATTAAAAATTGATACATTGGACTTTATACAAGTTAAAACTTTTTTATTTAAAAGAAACTGTTAAAAATAGATAAGTAAGCCACAGACTGGGAATAGCTCAGATATCAGTTGTATATTTCATATGATGGAATGCAATTCAGAAATAAAAAGGAATGATCTACTGATATATGCAGCAATATGAATCTCAATAGCAATATGATAAAGAAAGAAGTCAAATATAAAACTCTAACCACTGTATAATTTAATTTATATGAAATTGTAGAAAACATAAAATTATAGTTGTGGAAGATCTATGCTTACCAGGGACTGGGATTAGGAAGAGGAAAATGACTGCAAAACATCAGGAGGAAACTTTGGGACATAATGGAAATAGATCTTTATTGTGGTGGTGGTCAAATTACTATATACTTTTGTGAGAACTCATAGAATTGTACAGCTAAAATTAGTGGATTTATTTTCTGGTAACTATATCTCAATGAAACTGATTAAAATGTACTTGATGAAAAAGATACACATATGTATTTATTTATATATACTTTACATATATGCATATACTTTACATATGTATATATACTTTATATTTATGTATATGTACTTTATATATGTGTGTATACTTAATATTCAATAAAGATAAATGTCTGATGTGTAGCCCCCTTCTTTATGCACCAGTGAATATGATAGCTGCTAATAATTAAACTGTAAAACAAATACCACTGGAATGAGTAAATCAAAGTGCTATTAATTATAATACCATGTTTTTCAGTTTGAAGTACATATTTACAAAAGAACAAGGGAGTTTACATAAGCCACTTTGTTGATTGACTCACTGATTACCAGCATGCCTGAGTGATTACCTTGGGGGCAGCTCTAGTAGTCCAAAGGCCATGCTATATAGAGGAGTTCCATGATTGTAAAATGGATAATTAAAATATCAATAAACTCAAATGCACATTCTATATAAATCAACAAAGGATGAGCAGCAAATAGATGGTAAATCAATAGTTGCCAGAGCTTGGGATACAGAAAAAATAAAAAAAATTCAAAACCATAAAAGACCCATGCAACAAATATATTCAAATATCAAAGAAGAAAAACACAAAAAAATTAGGTTGAAAGCCTTTAAAGAAGCACCCACACATGTGCATAGCATTATTTTGCTTCACTTTACCTACATCTGATTAACCAACTATTTTAACTATAACCACAAAGCAAGGATCTCAGCAGTGCATACCTGTATTATAATGAAGTGTCTGGTTATTCTTAGTTCTAAAACAGGTCTGCACCTCATGAAGACTTTGTCATATGGAATTCGGTGAAGCCAACTACATTAAGGACTCTGGAATATATCCTCTGTGAAATATGGCTAAAAGATATAAATAACAAAATAAAAAAATCAATGTTTATTGCAACTTCTATAACATGATATAAAAAGTTTATTAAGCTATATATTGTGAATGAAGTAATGTCATTGATTGATTAATGTGCAATCTCTTGCTATTCATCCATCAATAGGTCCTTTTGGCAGTTATGCTTGTTAGACAAACTGCCTATTATATCTACTATAGTGTGAACCCAGAATCTTAGAAATGAACTTTAGAAAAGTTTGAGAACAATAAAAATTTTAAACAGAATTTTGAACAAATGATACATAATATGTAATGCTACTTGATGTGGGAGGATTCAAGGGCAAACAAAACTGAAATGCGTGGTCATGGACAAGTTTAGTAAGGATCAAAAACTACAAGAGATGATTTAATGAAGGTCCTGGAAAAAGGCATTGCTTCAACACCTTAAGCACAAATCCCCTGTGGTTCCCACAATTGCACTTTAAAATAGACTTTGACACTTGGAAAATTGACTCATAACTGAAATGCCCTGTTCACTTTCCTATAAAGCAGTGTTTTTCAAATTTTCATCTTCATAACCATCATCTGAGGGACAGGTTACAAGAGCTCAGAATCTTTGGCCTTCTTCCCAAAGATTGTGACATATTACATGTAAGATGAAACCTAGCAATCAGAAAGTTAAACTAGCACAAGGTGATTTTAAGAGATGACCCATAAACTGAAAAAATAAATAAATAAATAATTTTAAAAATTATTTGCCCTTGGATCAAAAGACACATTTCTAGCTTTGCAATTTATTTCTACTGCATTTCCCTGACTTTTCTCTCTGTATAACCCATTGAAGGAATCCCCTTAACTTTACCAAAAGCCATCCAGCATCTTCTTGAACACCAGTTATAGGAACTTACTACTTTTTTTTTTTTTTAAATATATCTTTATTGATTTCAGAGAGAGGAAAGGAGAGGGAGAGATAGAAACATCAATGATGAGAGAGTCATTGATCAGCTAGCCCACAACCCGGGCATGTGCCCCGACCGGGAATCGAACCCTGATCGCCTGGATCCTAGGTCGACGCTCAGCCGCTGAGCCACGCCCGGCCGGGCGGAACTTACTACTTTTTAAAGAAGTTTATTGGAGAGCTCATACTCATTAATTCAATCTGATTTTACTGTGCTTGTTAGCATTTTCTTTTTTAGTTTATTTTCTAGTTTTCACATAAGATATATAAAACTGGGTTTGTGAGTAGATGCACATTCGGTCAAAATTTTCTGTTCTAGGTACGATCAACACTCTGTACACAGAGTGTACCAAAGTATAGTCTAGGGTCTAACTTCATTTGCATGTAGATACCTTGTTGTCAAACTATTTCATTGTTTCAACCATTTGTTAAAACATGATTTTTCTCCATTGAATAGCCTTGACATTACTGTCTAAATTCAATTGACCATAGATGTATCAGTTTATTTGTGGACTCTAAATTCTATTCCATTAATTGATATGCTTAATCTTATGCCAGTACCATACTGTCTTGAAAACTGTAACTCTATAGTGAGTTTTGAAACAAGAAAGACTGAGTAATCCAACTTTATGCTTCATTTTTAGATCATTTTGGCTGTGGATTCCAAGTATTTCTACATGTAATACCATGTCATACTAAAATATAGATGGTTTTACTTCATCCGATAGGTTTTACTTTCACTGCAATAAATTATCCATGTCTCTAAAGAGAAGAAAGCATGTGTGGGTGTGGGTGGGAATGTCTATATATGTTCATTCAATCGTGTTCAAAAAACATCTCTGCCTAAAAGCTGTGGAATGATCTTAAATCCTAGAGTAGTAGCTCAATTGTTTGCAACAGACACTTCCTGTTTGTTAAACCAAAGCCTGAGATAGAAAGCTTTGTCAGTCCCCCAGAGCACATTCTTTTCAGCAAATCATTGTTTCTACAAATCCTGAGTGACAGTTAGTACCAAAGGAATTGCCCTTTCCTTGCTGATAGGCAGCCACCCAAAGAAGTAACCACCTGCCAGACAGATGGCTCTGCTTTAGTCAAGCCAAGCAGGATGGGGAGCTGGTGTCCAGGGTCAGGGGTCACACTGAAAATAGTGGGTCAGAGGAAAAGTCATCTAGGAAGGTGGAGGGCATTTCACAATAGGCCAAAATGAAAAGCCATACAAAATACCCCTGTGAGTTCTTTGTGCTCATACTTTTGGTGCTTGGGTTAGGGGACAAAAATACTGGCTATGTGTCCTTGGGCTTTAACTACCCCTTTGGAGTCCATTATCTCGTCCATTCCCCATCTATATAATCAGGGCTTGGCATTATCTCTGCTGCCTTATATGGCAATTCCAGGCCACATGTGGCTATTGATAACTTGAAATTGGGCTGGCCCAAATTGGGATGAGCTCAACTCTAAAACACGCACCAAGTTCTGAACACATTGCTATACATGCACACATGAGAATATAACATATCTCATTATATTTTTATATTGATTACATGTTGAAATGACAATATTTTGGATGTATTATTAAAATTGTATTTTTAATCCTTTAATGTGGGTACTAGAACATTTAAACCTATATAGTGGATTGCAGTGGATTTCTAATGGAGAACACTTGACTATATAATCTATAATACTCTTTTCATTTCCATGATTGTTTTAAAGAAAAGAAGGAAGGAAAAAAGAAAGTTTATTTTTATGAAAATAAGATTTTATTATGATATGTATGTGTATATATACACACATGAATTTTTTTTATTTCTGAATGTAGAGCAGGAAGAATTTTTAGAAATGCATAACCTGTTGTAATAATTCTTTAATGAAAGTTGAAATATATGTAGTCAATTAAGTCAGTGACAACATGGGAAAAAAGGGGTTGACCAGTTTCTTGGGGCAGTATCCAAAGGGTGATTCAAAGACTAGCCTAGAGTAACAGACAAACTCTACCCTTTTCCTATAGCCCCTGCCTGTATTATATGCTCCCCCTGATGCTAATATTCCCTTTCTTAAGTGTGATTGTTATCATATCACTCACCAGTTAAAAAGCGCTCAGAAATTCTTTATACTCAGGATAAATTATTTAACCTGACAGAGCATCCTTTAGAACTTGGCCTCTGCTTGTCCCAGCTGCCACATCCATGGCCAAGTCTTGCCTCGCACATTGTGCCTCAGTCATGCCTTCTGCGTTTACATAACAAGCACTATAGAGCACCTACATCACGATACGAGCACTGGTTTTATGATGGCGAAGAGGGTAGAGAAGATCTGTGTCCTCATGAAGCCTATATTAGAGTTGGGGAGATAATGCCAAACAAGTAAACACACAAATACCAAGGAGAGTAAGATAGAAGGACCTAATTTAGGAAAGGTAATCAGAGAAGGTCCCTCTAGAAATTAAGCATGTAAACTAAAACATAAACCTCGAGAAGAAACGAGCTACTCAAAGACTCAGGAGAAAAGTTTTCCAAGCAGAAAAGAAGGTACAAAAGCCCTGTAGTGGAAACCCACCTACTCATTATTTAAAACTTAGCTCAGGCATCACTTCTTCAGGAAGTTTTCTCTGACCTTCCAAACCAGATTAGGTTAAATAAAATCCTCTACATTTTTCGTGCTCCCTCTCCCAAAGCTTGGTAGTTTTCTCCATCACTGTAATTACTACGTTGCACTAAAAGTATCTGTTTACATATCTGTGAGTCTAATTAAACTGACAGCTCTGTGAAAGCAGAGGCTTTGCATTTGTTCTCTATTTCTTCATGGGAACTGGCCTATTGTTTTATCCTTAGCACACAGACAGTCAATATTTATTGATCCTTTCGTAATGTCGGGTTGGCATATAATCTGACTCTGAAGTCTCTCATAATTACTGAGGTAAATTAGAGTAGATCAGGTTCTTGATGACCAAGTGAACCATTTGCCTTGCCTGATGATAAAAACAGGCTGGAAGCAGTGCACACATCTTATTCTCAGGAGTATACCTACCTAGTAAAGCTAAAACTAATGAGCTGACCTTTGGAGAGAAGCTAAGATTTGAGGACAAGCGGAAAAAAAAAAAAAAAAAGTGTAAGTGAGGCTATCGGGACCTATGGGTTGCAGCAAGGGATATGGACAACAAATTAAAGAAGGAGAGTTGGTTTAGTACCCCTGGCAAGGGACGGGAAAATTTTTTAAATCCAGGAAAAAACAGCTGAGGTGATACGGACATGTGAACACATGCAGAGCAGCATCAAAGGGGGTGAATGGGCACGTAAATTTTGCTACCTTCTGTGCTAGTTACTAAGTCTTCTCTTGGGCTTTCGTAGTCTTAGTATATCTAGAATGTCTCTTTGCCTTGCTATCTTTTCCTCTCTTCTTTGCCGCCCACCCTGTCCCTTTGATCGCAGCTACTTTGGCACTCTAGTCAGTCCATTACTCTTTCTCAGCAAGGATTCTCTTTTTCTCTTTGTTTAGTGTTGTGATACCAGTGCCTTTGTGTTAGTAGATCTCAACGTGATATGTATCACATAATATAAGTAGTCACCACTCACTGGGCTTAGTGGCTCAGGAAAACTGACCCACTGACTCAGGGGAGGGGGTAGCAAGAGATAGAACAAGGGAGGGGGATAATATAAAATAAAATCAGGAAGCCAGAGGAGCAGATAAGCTGATTCAGAGGGCACCCATTTTATATCAGAACACTGGCTTCCTATGGCAAATGACTTGGTGATGTGAACATGATAGGTCTGATTATGTCCTTAGAACATTTATTAAAAGGCCACATCCACAGCATTCACCAAACCCAAAAGCAAATTTTAGAGATAAGAAATCTTTCTATATTTCCTGAAGCAAAGGATCCTGTATGCCTTTGGCTCCTCATCACAATCCCAGTCCCCATGACCTTAGTTCAGCTTTCTCTCTTGCCTTTTCTTTGGAGAAGCAAGCATGTAGAAAGTAGCATCTTCATGTATGTCTTCTGGTCCACAGACATTCAGAATGACTACAGTCTACTTCCCTAATCTCCACAAAAAGGCAATTATATGTAGAGGGAATCACAAAATTGCTATATCTAGGTAGGAAAAATGTAGCTTCTCCGTATATAACTTTTCTGACTTTCCTAATGAGCATCCCCTTATACACACACGCACACACGCCACCACCACCGCCCTATTGTCTCCCTACTAAACAGCATGGGAGTATTCTTTAAGTAACACAGTTTCTACCTGAATGGCTTAGGCTGATATTCAAGTTTATTCCTCCACCCCTTGCTTCTTTCCAAGATGAATGTTAGATATATGGGCAAGGGAACCTTATATGACTTGGGAACTGCAAAGAAGAGGTAAACTTTATTTACCATCAATCATGCTCCTTGTTTCCCTGACCATGTAGCACCTTGCTGGCCCCCAATTCCAAAATCTATATCTTGTGACCTCATAGCCTTGCATTTTGGTTCTCAGTGACCATTTCTATCCATAATCTGGCTCTTGTCAATCTCTTCAATTTTATTTTTCACTACTTCACTTCCCTTACATTCTACATGCCAGGCAAATTAAATTTCTTCCAGCTGCTTGACTGTATTTATCTTTCTGTCTCTTCTTAAGGCCCTTGAACATGCTGTTCTGTTTAAGACAGAATAGAAATACTCCACAATACTTTGCACTTAACTAATTCCTATTCATTTTTGGATCTGATTTTACCTTTACTTCCTGTGGGAAACATTTCCTCACTTCACATAATTAATTTGGTATTCTTTGTCATATGTTTTCATATAACTACTTCTTCATAGGACTTATTACAGTTGGAAATTACTATTTATTGGCTATTTACTTAATGTCTGTTACCACTTATCTCTAAGCCACATGAACTCAAGAAATGTGTCTGACCTCATCGACATATGCTCTGGTTCTTAGCCCAGAATCTCGTCCAGAAGTGATAGTCAATAAATACTCAATAAATATTTCAGTTGTAAATTGTCTATGTTGGATTCCTCCTTAAGAATTTAGCAAAACACAATACCTGTTATAGAGCAGATGTTTAATAAATAGCTATTGTATGAATAATCAAATAAATAATAATCAGAGTGATGTTGAGAAGGATGCAGAATAGGCATAGAAATTTGGACAATGCATTTGGGATAGAATAAAGAAACAAAGGAAAAGGATATCTGACCTTCAAAAATGGACTCCATCATATGAGTTTCAAATAGTATCCCCAGTTTGCTTTTAGTATTCTGATGTTGTTCAAGAGAACTTAAAAATTCAGAAATGTCTTCATTTGCTGTAAGCAAATTTATAAATATTTTTGTACAGGTTTAGGAACAAAATAATAATCAATCTCAAATTCTTCTTCCACAGAGGTGTCCATAATTTATGTTCCAAGTTTGCTAAGGAATTAAGATACCTCCTAAGAAACAAAATTTCTATACTCTGATATTATACTTCAGGTTATATGCACTGTATCTTCTGTCAAACTGGTAATTAAGAGGTCAAAATATTTGGAGGATGTCCACGATTATAAATTTTTGGCCTCAGATGTTCTCATATCACTCGTATTCCCTCTAGCCTCTAAGAATTGTGCTTATTACCAAGCAGTAATCCCTTCAAAGCACAGAGCAGTGGAATAATAAGGATGTTTTGTATCCCTTCAGAAGTCAGAAAAATCTTATGAAGTAAGACTAGATATGATTAAAATCTAGAAGGAGCCCTTGGGATATATGACCAGTTGCAAAATATTTTCACAAAACAGCAGCAGTAGAAGCTTTCACTGAACAATGATTTCTAACATCCCTGGGTAAGCAATTGTTCTAATTAACACAGATATATAAAGTAAAATAAAAAAGGCCAATATTTTCTTTTAAAAGTGGGAAGTCTGCTGCCAACATAAAATTGAAATTCAGAACAAATTTAAATTTACATGTTTCTCTTCCTTAATACTGGGGCCACTATTTAATTCAGCTCTTTATGGATCTACCCAGTAATCTAAGGGCATTCCATTTCTTATATTTTTACATTTTATCATTTGTTCAACAGGTATCAAATAGAGTCACACAATCTTGGAATAAGTTTGCTTTTCACCTTACAGGGGCACATTGTGAGCCTTGCACAATATAACTTTCTCATCTTCACCTTCAGGGATCCAGAGTTAGCCCCAGATAGCCCTGCCTCTCTGTACCTTGGAACTCACAATTTCACCTGCTTGAATACACTCACTTTTATTGAGTTTGTTACCCTTGTTTGTGTCAGTCACTACCAGAAACCCTCCACTCATATCTTCCCTAATCTTCCAAGCTGTAATGCCCCCTAAGTCTTTGTACATCACCTATTTTGTCTCTATTGTTAACTCTTCCTTAACTTTTGGAACCTATTCACTGTGCCTTCTGCAACTCATGGTCCATAAGCACCAAAATGTTCTATCCATTCAGTCTCTTCTTTTACTTTTTCCTTCCCCAAGGACACTGCTTCAGCCTTTTCAAGTGATAGCAATTTCCTCTTCCATACCTCTCCCACCACTAGACCTGGAAGTGGAGGAGGTGTCCTCCTTGTTCCACATCTCTGCTTCCAGATCATTCTCCCTCTCTATCTCAAAAAAACGCAGCTTTGAATTTGATGTCACCCTTTGTTTATACAAATTTTATCTGGAATTCCAATAACTATAAAACAAAATTAGAATGGCCTGGGTTAAAGCTGAGGTGGGAGTTAGAGACCTTTATCTACCTTTTCAAATGGAAAGAGTAATAAAAGTAGGTTTTATTCTGCAGGATAAGATATATCCACTTTTTACCTTTTTCTCATCTGGCTTCCTCCCCATCTCTTACATTAATAGGTGAGACCAATGAAGTTGATCTCACTGAAATAATCAAACCTAGTTAGTTTGGTGTTTGAAAACAGTAACCTAGCCCAACTAACCCAGGGTATACTTAAATACACTGTTATGAACTGAATTGTGTCTCCCTAAAAATAATAATATGTTGTAGCCCTAACCCCCAATGTAACTGCATTTGGAATAGGGCCTATACGGAGATAATTAAGGTTAAATGAAGTCATAAGGGTAGTGCCCTGACCCAATAGGATTAGTGTCTTTATAAGGAGAGAGAAGACAGGAAAGAGCTCATTTGCTCTCCTTGTTCACCCACCAAGGAACAGCCACGGGAACACACAGCAAGAAGGTGGCCATCTACAAATCAGGATGAGGGTTCTCACCAGAAACCAACTATGCTGACATCCTGATCTCAGACCTCCATCCTGCAGAATTATGAGAAAATAAATTTGTATTTTTTAAGCCAGCCAGTCCAGGGTATTTTGTTATAGGGAACTAAGAAGATTCAGACAGATGTTCCTCGAAGGAAGTTGAGCTGGATTTTGTTCTGTCATGCTTTAATATCAAAATCAATCTTTGACTTTTCATAAGCCTTGTTACCCAGCTACTTCTTGGATAGCACAAGTTCACTTTAAGGCAACACTTACTGTTTTTATTTTCTTGCTGAGTCACTCAATTAATCCTAATGGTTTCTGACTATAGAGTGCTGCCTTAGCCTTTGAGGGGAGCTTGTGAACCCAAGGTGTAAAAAACCAGCAGATATCACTTCAGAACTCACCATTACTTCTTCTGACGTAGTAGCATATATTCTCACCCACAGAATTCTCCCGCAAACTGCTGCTTGTCCAATGTGTCTTTCTTTTCTAGGCCCATGCTGTTCTTTGGGGAAGGTGATATAATGAACAGGCAAGGCACATGGATGACTGCTGACTCTGGCTGAAAAACTAGCAGAGCGGAAAGCTAAGTAGATGAGTGTAGCAGAAGAGCTTGTTAACAGCCCAGAAGTCGCACAGAGGAGACTGTCTGGGAGCTGTCAAAGACAGACTGGGAAGTTTGCAGAGCATCTTGCTTGTCTTGACATTAGAGCTGCTGTGACTGATCCAGTTAATAATCCTCTTGGGGAGTCATTGATAAGCAGCTTGGGCCCTCTAAGGGTTGCCTACATTAAAGTTAAAGGAACATTCTGCTAGATCTGAGTTAGCAAGATATATGTTTTCTCTGTGATCTGAAAAGTGCTTAGTAGAAAGTCATTGCACTCCAAGGTTTTCGTGGCACACTATTTCTTCACTAGAGAAGTGGGATATGGGCACTAGTTTTGATGAGAACATAGAAACTCAGATTCACTACCTTTATTTGTATTCTTCAGAGTAAGAGTTCAAGACCCATGAGCCTCACCAACGCTGATAGATTACTACAGAATATTAGAAAGGCATAAATATGACTTCAACTCTTTACAATTTTGTTCCCAAACTTCTAAAGAAGTTCAAAGTTGACAGTGACATAGACGGCCAGGTGGTAAGATAATAATACAGAGTGCTCATCAAAAAATATAACAAATTTTATGTTCAAGTGAGGTATTTCCTTTTCAAAAAACTGCCCCTCTGGAATTTTAGACTTCTATCACTAATGTGGGCAGTGCACAGATCATTTCTGGAATCCTTTTTGGAAATTAACTTACATTCTATTGAAAATTCTCCATGTTAGGCAAATTCCATTCTTAACTAGTTTTTAGGTTTTTTGCAGCAGCCAAAATACACTTGCAGCCTGTTTTTGATGAATTAGTCAGGTAAACTAATTATTAATATTTTATAACTCAAAATGATGTGAGACAATAGAGTAATGAAAGTTGTTTATTTTTATATATAGTCAGAGGTTTTGCTTTGATGGAACCTTTCAAAGAGATACTCAAGAAAGTTTTTGGGCAAAAGCAGTATAGAATGAATAAATGTGAACCTGCCCAAGGGGTCTGTTCACAAAGGGAGCACACATATTTGTATGGATACATTCTGATAGGCCTGTTAAGTAATTGATCCTATTCCTTTATAATCAAAATACACTCGACCTTGGTGGTTTTGTCCAAGTAGTAGATCATGTTGGGAAGATCAGAAGGAGGCAAATCCCACAGAACTTTGAGATAATGGTAGGGAATTTTTATTCATTCTAAATATAAGAGAAGCTATTGGCAAGTTTTAAGCAGAGGAGTGGCACACCCTGGATTACCTTTATGTTCTGGTCAAAATAGATTAGAGAGAAGCCGGGTGAATCTGAGTCATGCAGTTGTTGCTGTTGCTGAGGTAGAAGAAGATGGTAGCTGGGTCAGTAGCAGTAGAGACTGATAAAAGTGACCAGAATTAAGACATATGTAGGAGATAATACTAAGAGTTAACACGGCTTAACATTTATTTATATGTCCCTCAATATACACTGATAGTATTGCACCAAAATGCAAATGCATTTGCTGATTAGTTTACTTAACAGAAGGGTAAACCTGAGAGAACGACTGAGCTGCATAAACTGTAGGTTTGTATGATTAATATACTTATACATAGTGGTGAGCAACTAGTGATTTTAAAAGTCATTCATGAAACAAAAGAATATTAGAATATTTCTACTGAACATTGCAGTTATATTTGAATAGATGTACTCTGTCATTCCTGATAATTTATGTGCAGTCAGATTCAAAGTGAGCTTCAGCTTCCATGTGAACAGAGTGCTTTTTATAGTAATTGCTAATTTGGCAGGATTCACTTTTTGGTGGGAGTTCTTAATAAATTGTTTCTTTGAATGGAAGTGGTCCTAATAAATTTCTCTGTGAATTATTCTTCTCTGGTATCAGCTGTTTTTGGGGCACTGATTCCTTCTCATTATGACAAACTGACCTGTTACTAATTATCTCCAGTTCAGAAATGCTAATGGTATCTCTTGGAACTTTGTCCTGATAGAGAGCGCCCCAGTTAGAAAACAAACAAGCTCAAAGGAACTTGTTATCTGCTCTGGAAGATGCTTTGGAGATGCCCCAGCAACACAGGTCTGATTGTCCAGTGGGCAGGATCACACACTCCTGTGCTATAAGCACACCGGGCAGCTTGGCATCAACATGAATACTTTTAGTTCATAAAGCTTCGTTTATCCAGGTGGCGTTGCTGATTGGAAAGGTCTTCTTAAAGATGCCCTACAGAGCAAGGTCATTTCATTCTCAGACAAAAATCAGTTCAAGAATTTTAAGGGACATTCACAGGGAAACACATTTATGAGATTTCAGCTGAGTGGCTTCTCAAAGATGACAAAACTATCCTTGGATCCAATGGAGAAGGGAAATGAGATGATATTGTCACTTGGAATCACACAACAAAGCAACTGATTGTTGTTGCTATTGTATAGATATTTATTTTATTACCAATATAAAGAAACTATCTGTTCTCAGAATCAAAAACTAATTTGTTTTAAGCCTCTATTGCCTCTTCCTGGGCATGTGGGAAGAACGCAATCCACCAGTCTCCATATAGTTATGTGGGGACCATGGGGCTGAGTTCTGGTTAGTGGAAAGGGGAAGCAGAGGTGACAGTGATGTTTCTATTGTGATGCATATAAGAGCAAATGCGTCTTATCTAAGCTGTCTCTTTCACAGCCTTGTGTGAAAAGGAACAAAATTCTCAGTGATGGCAGTAATGCAAAACAATCATAACCAACATCTCTGAGTCACTTATTTGAAGTAAACTAGTGGACTGTAGTGTGAGAAATGCATTTGTTTTGAGTCGCTGATATTTGTGGACCACATAATAGTGTAGGTTGTGCTGAACGCTTTACAAAACAAAACCTTCCAGGTCAATATTCTCATTCCATAAATTAAAAGCAGATTCAAAAAAGAAAACTGTTGGCCCAAGGCCTCACAGCGAGCAAGCATGTCACAGTCTACTTGCCTTCTAAATATATTCTTTTCACTATACTACAACTGCCCGAGTATACATATTTCATTTGGTTGTTACCATATTTCACAGGCAAATTTTCACTGTTGGAACTTCCTAATGGTAAGGATTCTCTAAGTCTTAGCAAAATGCCAGGAGCAATCTGGAATAAATGAATGGATTAAGAAATACTGAACCAAATATATAAAGGAATATAGCACCGGCTGTCTTTCCAACATAAATGCCAATAAAATCCATTTTAGAATGTATGATCAAGATCAAAATTTTTGATGTTTCTCTCAGCTATTTTTATCCTAAAAACTGCAGCAGCCAAAAGCATCTGTTCTCAACAGATTGAAAGAGCACATCAGATTCGCTTAATTTCTACCAAGCCATCATAAGGTCACACGGTTCTCCAACTAATGTTCTAGTGTTCTTATCATAAGGATGAGACATTTATAGGATTAACAAGTTGAAGAGGATTAAAAAAATTTAATTTGCCTCTGAAGTGAATACTTTTAATTTAGATAACATTTAGTAGCTCTGTCAATGGTCACCATCTATGGAAAAAGGTAGTAACTTTACAGCTTATGTATATTATTAAGAGAAAATTTGTAGTGTGTTAAGAGACATTAATAAGTGTATCTAATTAGAACTTTACCTGATCCTGTAGGGTGATATCTCTAACAAGATTTGTTTTTATGTAAAGTGTGTTTTTTTTTAATATGTCTTAGAAGTCATTGCCCATACAAAAGTTCTGAAGGTATTTAGAGCAATGGTAACATCACTGGAATATGTGTGTATTCTCCCAGGGTGACTACTTAGAAATATAGCACTAATTAAGATGTATAAATTTTGGTTTGTTTGCTTTTAAAATGGGCAATTATTTTTATTCATGCCTCCGCTATGCTCGTATATATCTTTGTAATGCTTATCTGCAGGTTCTCCTTAAAATAAATGTAGTGTTGGGGAAAATGCTTTTGAAATATGAGGTTGGAGACAGACTTTTCCAATTAATGGAGTTAAGATAGTGTTAAAAATTTCCACTTGTTAAAGGTGTATAAGTAGAATTCATGCCAAGTGTTGGCAGGCTGGTATAATAGATAAAAGGTCTACGCTAGGACTCAGACACACACCTTGGTTCTAAAATTGATTTGGCCTTATAATACCAAGAAAATGTGGATAAACATTAATGATGCTATTCATTTTCATTCATTTATTCTTTTTTTACTCATTCATTTAATAACTTACCATCCATTTTTTATAAAACATGAAATGCTCACTAGACTCTACTCATTTTGGGGATCATAAAATTTTGTAAAAAAGAAAAAAAAAATAGCCCCTTCCCACAGAGTGCTTTGAATTAAGTGGTAAAATCCCAAACTTTCTAAACCTTAAAAATCTTTCCCTACTAGAGACATATGAAAAAATGCTCAACTTCACTAATCATCAGAGAGATGCAGATTAAAGCCACAATGAGGTATCACCTCATATCTGTCAGAATGGCTCCATCAACAAGTCAATAAACAACAAGTGTTGGCGAGGGTGTGGAGAAAAGGAACCTTAGTGCACTGCTGGTGAGAATGCAGACTGGGGCAGCCACTATGGAAAACAGTATCGAGGTTCCTCAAAAAAATAAAAATGGAACTGCCTTATCACCCAGTGATCCCACTTCTCGGAATATATCCTAAGAATCCTGAAACACTAATCAGAAACAATACATGCACCCCTATGTTCATAGCAGCACAGTTTACAATAGCCAAGATTTGGAAGCAGCCCAAGTGCCCATCAGTAGGTGAGTGGATAAAAAGCTGTGTGACAGTCACACCATGGAATACTACGCAGCTGTAAAGAAGAGGATCTCATACCCTTTGGGACAGCATGATGGACCTGGAGAATAACATGCCAAGCGAAATAAGCCAGGCAGACAAAGACAAATATCACATGATCTTGCTCATATGTGAATATTATGAACAAAACCAACTGATGAACAAAATGAATCCAGAGACATAGAATCATGGAACAGACTGACAAATGTCAGAGGGAAGACAGGGGGTGAGGTGGGTGGGGAGAGATTAACCAAAGAACTTATACGCATACATATATAGCCCATGGACACAGACAATAGTGTGGTAAAGGCTTGGGGAGGGGATGGGACTGGGGAGGTGGGGGTCAATGGGGAAAGTGGGGGACATCTAATACTGTCAACAATAAAGACAAATTTTAAAAAATCCTTCCCTACTTACCTCATCAATGTATTGTGAGACTCTGATGAAAGGGTTTATGTGAAATTGTTTTATGAATTCTAAATTGCTCTACATATATACAGGTATTAGCATGAGACACTTTACAAAAAAAAAACATACATGGCATTGAAAGTGGTGTATTGATATAGGAAATATTTTTCTCCTTAAATGATTTTGATAGCCTCATTTGAAGTATTTTGCAATAATAAAATGGGGCAAAAGAGAAGGGAAGAATAAAGATTTGGAGAATGAGGGTGAGAAGATAAAAATAAGGGTTAGAGAGAGAGTTACTCTGAGGTCTAGAAGAGGCCTGCTCTGACAAACAGGAGGGTTTGAATTCATGGGGACGGCCTCAAAGCAGGGGTACAAGAGACAGGGAAAAGTGTGGGTGGCATAGTGTTTACCCTCAGACCTTTTCCAAACATAAATGGAAATCATCCCTAATGTGAAAGAACAAATTTCAGCTTCTATGCATCTTAAGGATTATTCAGATGCAAGGAACTAGAAACAAAAATCTACCCCAAAAAGAACAAAGAAAGAACAGATTTATTATTTGGATACAGGGAAATCTCATAGAAATTATTGCAGGAAAGGAAGTTAGAATTCACAGAAAATAGAAAACAATCCTCTCCCTCTCTCCCTCTCTCCTCTGACCCCAACATCCCCCTTTATGTTTTTTACTCTAAAGTCACGTAGTGTATATTCTCTGCTTCTCTCTCCATGTTACCCAGTTAGGCTCCCCACAGAAAATCCACTTTGGTTCTTTAGCCAATTCTCATTTTTCCAAAGAAGAGAGTATTTGTTCAGGTCTGACTCTAACTTGCTCTAGGAGCTTGACCAAGTCCCACCCACACTAGGCATTTCGGTTTCCTCTAAAATAAAACAAGAAGGTGAGATCTGATGCATGCCAAAGATCCCTGCTGGTGCTGATCCTGCTACTGCTAAGATTCCATGATTCTCCGAACGGCTCCCTTTTGACAAACTCAGACATGTATTAAATCTCACTTACTATGTATTTTATTTATAAATAATATGCATTAAACAGTTAAGTTCCAAGAGTAAAGGTAAATCTCAGTCACAACAGATATAAATATATTCTCCAGTTCCCTGCTCCCTGCACCCTACTCTTGGAGGAGGGGGAGGGTTAAAATTACCTACATTTTCCTGTAAGGCTCCAAAACAGAAGGCATTGATTTGGCATCCCAAATACACCCGACAATAAATATGCATTTGCTTACAAACTGAAGCAGTTTAGATTGGGGCTGACTGGAAGAATAAAAGTGGAAGGGGAATTGGGAAATAAGTGAGAGAGAAATAAAGAATTAACAATCTGCATAGCTTTCGTTAGACTCTATTGGGAGAACAGAATCTGGCCATGTGGTGATGTTATTACACAAACTGATGAGATTAGTAGAGAGGGGTGAGTGTAAATAAACATAACTGTTTTTTTTTCTTCTTCTTCACTTTGCAGTTTTATTTGTTTCCAAAACAAAAATCCCTTCTAAGACATTATCTTGCTATACATACAACACCAGAGGAGATTACCAAACTTGGAAAACTGGGAAGCAGCATGCCAATTAATAAACTGTTTATGCAAGGCCCCACTGCGGTGGGATTTTCAGAGCAGCTTCCAGATCTAAAGCTTTGCCAGTTAGCTTGAACGAATAGAGGCTCCTTCCTCCTACTTCCACAGGGAAATAAGAGCTGCCCGTCTAGGGGTTTGGAGGATGTGTGCCTGTGTGTGCCTGTGTGTGTGTGTGTGTGTGTGTGTGAGCGTGTGCGTGTGTAGGGGTACTTGTAGATTCTGGGTGTTTTATAAAGCCTAACAAACTAGAAAACTAAAAAAATATTTGAACTTTCCATAATGCTTTCATTGTGAGAAACTAAATGTTTAACTGTGCTATTATTTTTCATTTAGTTGCTCATTGTGTGATTATCTTGTCCAAATTAAACTGTAAATACCGCAAAAGGTTTGATAATAAGGCAACGGTTAATGGCAACAGTAAAAGGGATTTTGTCGCAACTATTTCAAAATCTCAGTCTAGTTTTGTGTAATATATATATAGTATAAGCACCAATTACACGTTTAATTTTATTATGTTAAAATATGTGTGGGGAGTAACTGCCTAGCGAGTACAGGGCTTCCTCTCGGTGTGATGAAACTGTTTTGGAGCTAGATAAAAGCAGTGGTTGTATAACATTGTGAATGTGCTAAATACCACTGAATTGTAAACTTCAAACTGATTAATTTATGTTATAAAATTAAGTAAATAAAAATGTGTAAATTGGTGCTTTCAGTAAGCTCATAGTTTCTGTTTTCTTTGACTATAATGAAGTTAATGTTTTGCAGATGTTAATGGAATCCAGTCCTTCTGGAAGTTACATCCGGCCCTTCCTGAACGTCTGTCTACAAAGACACAGCTTAAAATGGGCCCTCTATGATGTTGTTACAGTGCTAGAGCTATTCCGTTGAAAGGGGCATCTACAGTACACGCAGGATTTCTCCTTTTTTCCTTCCCTTCATCTCTTAATGATTACTTTGGTGATAGATGCTGGCATAATCCAGCAGCGTTGAAACAACTCAGTGGCACTGTGTTCAAGTAGACTGGGAGTACTTGTTCTGTGGCTGTGGGCAAAAGCGTTCCAGGAAGAAAGAACAGCATCTAAGAAGACGTTGGAACAGATAAAAGCTTCACTTTTATGAGAAAAATAAAGAAAAGTAGTGTAGCTTAAGTGCAGACAGCCAGGAAGCTAATAAATAAGAATTAACTTGGAGTGGTTCACCTCATCTTTGTGAAACTACTTGACATCCTATGATACATGGTGTTTACAAATTACCTCAATAGTGTTCTCTGGATATCAGTGAACATGATATGAAATTATAAAGAAGTACATCATGTACTCTTTTGTGTGTGAATTCCTTTGCTCAACATGTTGTTACGGGTTTTTGTGGTTTGTCCTTGTGCATTACCGCTGGTGGGAGTGTAGACTGGCACAGCCACTGTGGGAAACAGTATGGAGGCTCCTCAAAAAATTAAGACTAGAGTCACCATATGACCCAGCAACCCCCCTTCTATGTACCTACCCAAGAAAACTTGAAAACATTTATTTGCAAAGATATATGCCTCTGTATGCTCATTGCAGCATTATTTATGGTGATCAAGACATGGAGACAAGTGTCCTTCACTAGATGACTGGCTAAAGAGGATGTGGTCCATATATAGTACGACTACTGAGCCATAAGAGAAGATAAAATACCCTCATTTGCAACAACATGGATAAATCTTGAGAATATCATACTAAGAGAAATAAGTCAGACAAAAAATGTTAGGAATGGCAACATTCTTTGGCAACAACCATATCATATGATTTCACTTATATGTGGGATATAAAACGAAAAGCAACAAAAGAACAAACAAAGCAAAACTCATAGACACACACAGTAGTATGGTGGTGACCAGAGGGAAGGGGGCTGGGGGCTCAGTAAAGGGTAAAGGGGCTCAAATATATGGTGAGGGAAGGAGATTTGCCTTTGGGTGGTGGGCACACAATGCAGTATACAGATCATGTAGCATAGAAATGTACACTTGAAACCTATATGATCCTATTAACTATTATCACTAAAAAAAATTAATTAAAAAAAATAAAAGGGCCTTTACATTGGTTAATAGGATCATATAGGTTTCCATCCAATATGCTGACGCAACAAGACTCACTAGGATCCCCTTATCTGAGTCTTATCCTTTCCACTGTGACTGGCCTTCTTTGCTGCATCCCTTTTTTATTCTCTCTCTCCTCTAGTGGCACCTTGGCTATCCACATAATTTCCACATTGTAATGTCAATCTTCTCGCTTTATAAAATTTTCTTAAGATAGATATCAGATATGAAATTACTGTCAAATAGTATGAGCATTTTCTACTTTTAATAAATTTTATTTCAGACATATAAATTCCAAAATACTTAAATCCTTGTTATAACAACTCAAATAATAGACAAGCGTCTAAAGTAAAATTAAAATACATAATAATATCCAATTGGGTATCCATACCACAGAATACTATGCTGTTGTGAAAATTAATAATCTACAATGCTTTTCAATACAGATAAATCTCACAAACATATTAATGAGTTCTAAAAGGTAAATTGAAGAAAGATTTATAAAAGTTTCCTTCTATATGAAATTTTAAAAAGAAAAACTGGGCTGTATATTTTCTATGGGTATATATGTAAAAAAGAGTGGAAGGATACCTTTCAAATTGATACTAGCAGTTATCCGTTTGAGGAATAGAAGAGAAAGAAAATCAGGATTGAGGTGAAAGTTAAAGAGGATATGCACACAATATTCACAGTGCTTTATTTTCTCATAAATATTGTTATGTCTTGTTGCTTTATTCTTTTAGAGAAGGAGGAAGGAGAAGAGGCGTGAATGATTAATAAAACTACTCTTCCTTCTAATGGCTCTCTGTCCTTTTAATCACTCACACACATGCACACTCACATAGGAAGTTTTTTTTGTAGGTGGAGCGAAATTCAACCACTGTGACTGATAAATTACCACTTGCTAGAAGTAAGACAGTCCGTGTGGTCAAACCAGTTAACTATCTCGAAATATTCTGGGTGGCTTCCCATGATGGAGTGGCATAGGCATCTTCTTATTAAATTCTTTGCACAGTTCCCAGCCAAGGAAAAAAGATGATTTCTGGTACCTTACACAATTCAAAGACAGAATACATATATCTGAAATCAAAAGTCCATCATAGTGGTTACATTTGGACTGGAATCCCCTTTGCAGCTGTGAATATGAATAACAATTAAACTATCACCTAAAAAGCAGAGGGAATGCTGCCATAGGTTAATTGCATATTAATCTAAATGGCCTTAACATTTTAACTCGTCATTAATCACTGAGGATGTAGTCATGTCATCTCAAACTGCACTGATATACTTTATAGAATACTTTGCAATCTTGTGCAAATGCAAATTATGAGTATTTCAGTGATTTTTAAGGGATAAAAAAAAGTCAAGATTATTGTGACAAGGTAAAAGATGAACGAGTAATGATAACAGAATGAAAGAAAATTAGGAAATGAACCCATCCTGTTTCTTTTTAAATGAGGGCTTCTGCCTTGATTAAGATTACTATAACTTGGAGATACTCTTGTTCAGATGGCTTTCCTGCTGTGAAGTGGGTTGCTCAGGGAACATGAATCCACTTCTGCCATGCAAATCATTTAAGTCACATCATAGATTATGTAGCGAATAATCAAGGGAAAACCACTTGCTTATAATGTCTAGTCTGCTAAAAATTATTAGTCTAAATATTGTTACACTTTATTTAGCAAATTATAGCACTTGAATATGTTATCAAACTGACTTTATATACAGTATTAATATGTATTTTATTAAATTATTATCAACAATGAATTTCAGAGCTTAATGTGATTCTCAAAATTTCCATGGAAATGATATTTACTCCAGTACATTTCATCCTTTTCAAATGTTGTTATGACTTTTGTGATCACTTTAGAAAAGTAGATGAGTGATTAAAAAAAATATATCTCTGGATCTTCTCTGATTAAGTGACATTTCTTTAAATGACTGACATTTAAAAGGTCTGCTACAATGATCCCATTTTCACTAACACTTGCTTGACCCCATTCTAGTTGTTTTAAAAACGTTAAACACTTAGAATTTTATAAGCACAACATTTGCTGATTTTACAATTTAATGTTATAAACTGAGGTCAACAGGAGAGATGCTGCTTCTTGAATTGCAGAGCACTGTTGAGCATACTCTTATCTTGAATATCCAGGTGATATTTTTGAATGTCAGTTGTAATAGTGAGATGTGTCTCTGAAAAATTCTAAGTAAAATTTGATGCTGCATTAGTATTGTGAAGGTTACATTTTTATAAAGCAGCATCAGTCATTTCAAGATCAGTAAACCAATATTAAACATAGATTTTTAAATTTTAAATAAAGTGAAGTTCAAACTTTTGCAGAACACAAAGGTCAATTTCGTTTTACTAAGAAAGCATTGATATTATTAATGTTTCACCTATTTTATATTTCCTTAATTTAATTTTTATCTAGGATGAATTTGTATTTAAAATACACTGGTTAGTGGGCTTTCTATTTCTTTCATATTAATAATTTATATGTCAAAAGTAAATAGTAAATTTTGTAATGAGCTTTAATAGAAATAGGTTTTAAAGTTTTAAAACCTTTTTTTAAAATTTCTAGTTAATATCTATATATCTTTAACATTATTCTTTTTGGTTTGAGCAAAAATGATATTTATTGGAAAGAATTTAAGAGAACATTCAGTAAATAGACAACAGATTTTGTATTATGTTGAAAAAAATTTCCAACATTAATTATTTTCATAACTGAATTACATAGTTTGATCAAATGTATGAATGACAATTTAAAAAATGCAATGTAATGTTACCAGTTAGAATTAGGATATGTCATTAAAACACAAATTTAAAACATTTCCAAAGAGAAATAGTTTATCTTGGAATGTAAGTGCTTTCTGTGAAAACTTGAAATATATTCAAGTATCCTAATTCAGATGAATTAAATCAAGCTCTCTAAAGGAGCCTTCACTTGTGAATAGAAATATTTAACAGTGATACAGAGGAATGCCAGAAGACTTGATACAACCTTTAAAGGCCCTGAGCATTCATGAGATTATGATGCCTGCTGCTCCCATTTGTAATGAAAGTAAAAGACATACTGGATGACAAAGTAATTACCAAGAAAATACAAAACAAAAACTGAGGTTTTTCTTGGTAACCACTCTGATGCTGTGTTTTCTTTAAAAATATAGATTTTTTTCTAAGATCTTTTTAATTATCTCTGCATTGCTGGTGGCCTTTATCCTTGGTCCACCCAATAGATAAACCTGCATACACTGACAGAAGACTAAAGATAGGCCATATTTAACTCTTCTTTCCCCAAAATGCTGAAACTCAGAAATCCCACATTTACGATCTTAATATCAATGCATAGAAATATCTCAGACAGACCACCAATCAGGCAACTTTATAACACTAATAAAGTAGAAATTAGTAGCAGCCAGGATAGGTTCAATAACATTAAGTCATGTTAATGATATTAAATTAATATAATGGTTAGTTTAGTAGAAAAGTGTGTTTGTGCATGCATATATTTTTCCTTTGTGTGAATAAGTGATTTGATAATATCGCTTCATATATATTTAAACAAGAAAAGAAAATAAACTAAATGACAGTTAAAGTCAAGTGGATTTTTAACTGAATGAGCTACTCATACTCATTCATTCAATGACTATTCAGGGCCTAATAAACCAAGCACTTAAATTCAGATAAACAGTCTCTGGTCTCAAGGAGCTAATTTGTGTGTGTTTGCATGTGCCTGTGTGTGTATAGTAGTAGTAGTAGTAGAAGTAGCAGCAGCAGCAGTAATAATAATAGTAATAGTAGGTAGTAGTAATAGCAGCGGTGTCAGTAGTAGTAGTGGCAGTAATGGTAATAATGATGTATATAGATTCGAGTTAGTTGAGTGGATTGGATTGCTAGGTCAACCATTTCCTTGTTCCCTAAATTCTTTACACCTTAGCTCTTTGTGTATTATGAGAGAATAATATTAATATTGGATCATGAGTTATGCGTGGATTAAAAGAGACCACATGTGGCAGTGGCTGCTAGTTATCCATCAGAATTCAGTGAACTAATTTTTACTTAATCACCCATATCCAAATACAGTTACATTCTGATATGCTGGGGATTGGGATTTAACATATGAATCAGGGAGAGGGAGCACAATCTATCCCATAACAGTGAATGGCCCCAAATCAACAACAACAACAAAAACCCTTTCTAACATTTAGAATTGTAAAAAGCTGGCATGGGCTGTCTTGATATGTGGTGAGCTCCCTGTTACTAGAAATGATTAAGCAAGAGCTATAATTGATGTCTTAGATGTAGACATTGAGACAGAGAGATAAGGAAAATTGTGCCAGATTATTAACAAATTCTAAAGCTCAGGCCCACATAAAATTCCCCTTTCTTCCTACTATTCAACTCTAGATTTATGAGACTCTAGGAAAATACAGCACTCATTTTTCTTGATAGTAGTAAATTAAATCATTATTTTCAGATCAAAATAAACATAGGTGTATTGTAAAGTAAAATACCACTTCTACTTAATTTTTTTTTAAATAAAAAGATTTACAGAAGTTTTTTGTTCATAGAAAACTGATGCATTCATAGAAACTCCAAGACTTCCCTAATTTATCATATTCATAGATCCTTTTATGCCTTTAAGAATCTTCGAGGGAAAAGTTTAAGAAACTGCCACATGACGCTGTCACCTTGCTGTAGAGGGACATTGGTCATACCTGAAGAAGTAATTTTGTATGCCACTGATCATCCATCTAATAGAAACTGCTTATAAAATATGGTTTACTGCAAGCTGTCTCTTCATTCAGAGCTAATTAATCCATCTGAGAGAGCCTCCCTTAGTAATTACTTTCACTCCTCTCCAATCAACCTGGGCCAAATTTATACCCCTGACCCTGAGAGAAGACTGAAATCTCAAACCTCTGGATATGTTTTTTATAATATATTCTGGCATGTCTAGAATAGTGATAAGTAATTAACAAGGGATATTCTTTTCTTTTTAATCTAGCGTTAGAAAACACAAACTTCGTTATGTAGCCAAAGGGGTCGGGTTTAATTATGTTAAAAATTCTTTAATTCTTGCAATGAGCCAATTTCATCCTTCTGAAATTAATGTTATTTATGTGTTGGATTCTGAGATCCTGCTTATGAAACAGGATGCTTTGAATTGGCCAATTTGACATGAACATTTTGATGCTGGGGATATTTTGATGTGACTGGAGTAAAACAGCTATGGTAAGTTCTGAGAACACTTTTCTTTATTATCAAGTAATATGAGCAATGCACATCCTTGGCTCTCATCTCATCTGTGAGGGTCATGAATGAGATAAGATGTAAACGATGAGTACACATTCCTTTGGTGTAAAAGAAATAAAAGACATATTTTGATGTTATTCTTTCAACTCAACAGCACTAAAAATTTTCCCGTATCTAATCAGCTATTTCCATAGTCTCTTCATAGTCCTTTCCAGAACCTAGATTCAGCCAGGCCAGACATGGGTCTGTCAGCAGCCTCCCACCCACCTCTAGAAACTCACAGAATTTCTGATTCAGTAGATCTTGTGGTGGAGAGAGAAGTAATAATTAACATTTCTAACAAGTTCCTAAGTAATCCTGATGCTTCACATCTGGAGACTACACATTGAGAACAAATACCCTAGAACTAGGCACTGTCTTCATTACCACTCTGGGTGTTTTAAGAGTTTCTTAGAAAGATGCATGATTTCATCCTTGTGGGTACATAAATATTTTACAACAATAGAAATTGTATTTAACTTCTCTCTTCTAGTTCATAAAAAAACCTTTGTCAGTATTTTTACCCATTGTTAGTGCTCTCAGTCCTCCAAAATCCCATCTTTGAGTCTCTGCACAAGAACATCGTTTGCGTCTGTCTTGCCTGGCAGGCAAACCATCACTCTATGGATTTGCTTTGTGATTTTTCTTAGAAATTTCCTCAATTCCTCTTCTTCAGGTGTGACACCAGCCTAATGTATGTCCCATTCTGCAAATGCACTTTTCACACAAGTCACTCTGGCATTAAGAAGTATGCACCCTATTTTACCTTCTCATCCCCACAGGATCCTGCTTCTTTTGATCTGTTACTGACAATCCTCTTTTCCTCTGTGTACACCATTGCTAATGCCAGACTGTCTTCTCTATTGTCCATAATGCACAGGCACTGTTCTATAATGGTTAAGGGACCTAGTCACAATGTTGAAAGCGCCTAGGTTCAAATCCTATCCATATCATTTAACTGTGTTAGCTTTGGCATGTCATTGAATCTCTGTGTCCCAGTTTGTCACATGTAAATCTGGCTGATAATAAGCCTAACCTCATATGGTTACTGTTGTAAAGTATGAGACCAAATTAGTTGTAAATGGTTTCTTACAATGCCCAGCACACAGTAAGGATATCAGTGTTTGTTGGATAAACTATAAGTTATTCATAATTTCTCCCTAGACCTAAAATACGTATCCATCAATATTTCAGAGAAGGCAATTTTATCCTCAATGGTGCTTAGAAATTTATTTGTTCATTTTCTGTTGAACTTATTTTTACTCCCACTTCTCAATGTATTGTCATCTTGCTTCTGTGACTCAGCTTTCTACCTTTCCAATGTTGCCTTCAACATTCCACCCTCAAATCTAAAAGCTTCTTTTCTTGTCCCAATTTTCTTTCAATATATCTTTAAACATTGTTGAACAATCTATCTTTGCAAATCCTGTCATGATTTGTATTTACCTTTCCTTAGTAGCTGTATCTGGGAAGTCTGCTCTATGATTTGGGTAGCAGTTATAGGGGGTGCATGTCTTCCAGCCAGCTACTTGTGATACAAGAAGTCCCCCTCTATGTTATATCTCATAGGAGTATCTGCTTGGGCTGCACTATGACACAGTGATCTGTGGGTGAACACATGAACTTTGCTGCTTTTCCACTACTTTCAACTTCTGTTACCCATGAAAGACAAGCAGCTTGGGATTCTTCCAGATTTCTCCAAAATTCTCTTTGATAATTACCTAATTGTTACTTTTTTTCTTTTACTTATTTTTTCTTTTTATTTAATTTATTGGGGCAACACTGGTTAACAAAATTATACAGCTTTCAGGTGCACAGCTTTAGAGCACATCATCTGTACACTGTATTATTTGTTCACAATGAATGGGTTAACAATGAGATCAAGGAAGAAATAAAGAGATACCTTGAAACAAATGAAAATGAGAACACAACAACCCCAAATCTATGAGACACAGCAAAAGCAATCCTAAGAGGGAAATTCATAGCATTTCAGGCCTATTTCAAGAAACAAGAGAAATCTCAAATAAACAATCTAACTTTACACTTAAAGGAACTTGAAAAAGAACAACAAACAAAGCCCAAAGTGAGTAGAAGGAAGGAAATAATAAAAATCAGAGCGTGGCTCTTACATTGCCTTAGACAGTCAGAAGAAATGGATTTTCTTCAGACTGGATGTTCCAAATAATAGGGTTCATGTTCTTGACATCATGAGTCTAAGTTTTGATGATACACTCTTCAGGCCACCACGTGAAGGTGAAACATGATCCATGCATAGTTCATATCCAGCTGGCTGATTGCAACCTAAATATCTAAAGTGATAGCATTTTTTCTCCTGTTTACCATTTCAGCAACTGCACCCAATCACAAGGAGACATCTAATCAGCTAATTGACCAAATTCAGACAGGATGTCATGGAAATATTTCTAGACAAATTAGTATTTATTTTCTCTTTCAAGGTCTGCAGAACAGAAAGTCCCCAAACCTTTTTCAATTTATGCTAGAACTCAGTGAGCTTCACCATCAAGAAATACTTCTTTATTTCCAACCTAACTCCCTCAGTTTGTGGCTAGTTCTTTTTTGTTCTCTTCTCTTTTGACCACATGTATCTTTATTTTGCAAAGACTTTTAAAATCCATGTTAAATTAATTCTAATGGCAACGTAGGTATGCAACTATGCTTCAAAAAATAATGTTTTCTAAGCAAATCATCTATTTTTTTAACATTCATTAAATATTTCATGTAAAAACCTTGAAATGACTACTTTTGAGCATCTTAATCAGTTACAAATATCAATTTAAAATGAAGCAGCTTCTATGTTTTTGAAATTAATGAAGTAAAAATTAAATGTATTTATATATTTATTTATTTAGACCTTCCCTTTTATAAAGGCTGCAAGGTGGCTAGAAATCTAGGCTGTTACTTCTCAGTTTTTGGTTTTTTGTTTTGTTTTTTTTTAATCCTCACCTAAGGATATTTTTTTCCCATTGCTTTTCAGAGAGAGTGAGGGGAGAGAGATAGAAAGAGAGAGAGAGAGAGAGAGAGAGAGAGAGAGAGAAACATCAATCTGAAAGAGAGACTCATCCATTGGTTGCCTCCCACACGCGCCCCAACCGGGGCTGGGGATTGAGCCTGCCACCGAAGTACGTGTCCTTGGCTAGAATTAAAACCAGGATCCTTCAGTACACAGACCAACGTTCTAACCACTGAGACAAACTGGCCAGGGCCACTTCTCAGTTTTTAATAAAAAGCCAGAGGGCCATGTAATTTTATGTGAGATAAATTGAACAAAAGGAATAAAAAGCAAATAATTTAGTACAAAGTTAATAAATAAAAATGAAACATAAAGAAGATAAACAATTAATTAGAAAAGCAAAATATTACAGATGGGACCAGTCATTAAACAGTGATAAAGCAACCAAATAGATTAACTAAAATGCAAAAGGTTATGATTAAATTATATAATAGATAGTAAGATTTTCATAAATTGTCTCAAGATTGGTGCATATTTATAAAATTATAAGCAACGAACATTTAGTGTTAAGCAAGTTTTTTAAATATTTAATTTTGCTCAACTTTAAGTCAGTCTGTGTGGCCAATAATATAATGATGGAAATCTAAAATGCCAGGCTTAAAATTATCACCTAGGGATGTGAAGTTCATGGAAATGAGCAGGGTGCCATTGATTAGCATGTCAATGATGCTTCTTCAACAGGATGCCATTAAATTATTGTGGTGATAATTGAGACACTAAAAAGAGACAGATGCTGGGCCTGTAGTTTCTAAGATCTTATAACCCATTAGCAATTAAATTTCAATGAGCTAACATAACTTCACTCTCACTAAATTAACAACTGGGAATATTCTTTTTGAAGCTATCTTTTTCCAGGCAGGTTTTTGCCTGATTTTAAAGGCAAATTGGAACTCTATAATGGTGCAGGACTCAGGAAATAGAGCATCCAGGTATTAGAGATGTGCCCTCCACAGAACTGGAACTTGGGTTGCAGCCAACCAAGACAGGGCTGCCACTGGTAGTCCAATTAAATCAAGGGATCTGATGAATATTGCAGTTGTAAAGAGCAAAAATGTATGGTCACAAGGTCAATTCCTTCAGGAAAGGCAGGTGAGTGCTCTCTCTATAGGTAAGAAAAACAACCTAGAAACTGTGGATCTGTAGGTAATTCAAGGGACTACAGGAAGCCAATACAATTCAAATCTGACTGGTATGTATTAGTAAGGATATGTAAGTCTATGCTGTGGTAACAAATTAATCCAAATATTTCATTGGCTTAAAATAATGGAATTGCATTTCTTGCTCCTTTCAGTCTCAGTGCAGGTACTCTGATCCAGGCAGATTTGATTTTATAATGTTATCACATCAGCATATAGTTTTGAGGTCTCTAGAGCAGGGGAAGAAAGAACAGAATGGGAACTTGAAACAAAGGATCTTAGTATGCACAAAATGAGCATATATCATTTCCACTGAGAGATCACAGCCTAGCATCAACTGTGTAGCCCCACCTAATTGCAACTGAGCTGGGAAATATGAGGAAGCACATACATATTTATAAATAGTAAGTTCTCTGACCCAGGGTCTGATTGAAAATAAAGGAAGATTATTACAAGCAGATCAAAGATGTAAAAATTAAAGCTACAACCAGATAGGCAAAGTAAAATTCTGATGGTTTAGAAAATCAAGCTGCAGGCCCAGAGAACACTGGGGCTAAAACTACCCTATCAAAAAAAAAAGTGTCAAGAGCTAAGGAGCAGGATCCCATTTCAGTTGTTTTTTAATAGGAGCTTGGGAAGGCAGCACAATGGCATAGGAAAAATATGAACGTGAATTCAAGAATCATATAGACATTAGGTTACACCCTAGTTCTACTCTTCACTTGCTAGGATACCTTGACATGTTATACAACCTCTCGGATGCTGAATTTCCTTGTGTGCTGCTATGGGCTGACACGTGCACCCTAAAATCCTTATGTTGAAATTCTAACCTGCAGTACCTCAGAATGTGACTCTTTCTGGAGATAGGGTCTCTGAAAAAGGAATTAAATGAAACTGAGAGGATTAGAGTGGGCCCTCTCCAATATGGCTAGTGTCTTTATAAAAAGAGGAGACTAGGATATACAGAGACAGAGAGGGAAGACCATGTGAACGTAACAGAAAAGAAAGCAAGGTACAAGCTAAGGAGAGAGGCCTTAGAAGAAACAAACCCTGCTGATACTTTGATCTCAGGCTTCTACCCCTCAGAACTGTAAGGAAATAAATTTCTGTTGTCTAAAGTACCCAGTCTGTGGTATTTTGTTGGCAACCTTAGCAAGCAGATATTAATACATTTACCAAAGTATAATAACATCAATACATGCTCAACATATTTCCCTTCCTGTGAAAGCACTTTAATAGGTTGTAGAAAAGATAAACTACAGATAATATTTTGTTATATATTTTTTTTCTTTTGACTGATTTTTCCTTGAAGATGGCAATGTTATTTATCCCTGAATCCCCAAAGTTTCACAGAATCCTGGGCACCTATATATGTTTTCTGAAATAGTCTCTGGAAGGAAGGAGAGAAGGGAGGGAGGGAGGGAGGGAGGGAGGGAGGAAGGAAGGAAGGAAGGAAGGAAGGAAGGAAGGAAGGAAGGAAGGAAGGAAGGAAGGAAGGAAGGAAGGAAGGAAGGAAGGAAGGATGTTAACAAAGAAGCTAAGAAAGAAGAAAAGCTAGCCCCGAGGAATTTATTAACAGGGACCCAGAGAGTATAGCTAATGAAAGTTACAACCCAGGTAAAGACTCTATGCAGAAAACTTAAGACATAAGTAAGAATAACCATGGACACTGAGCCAATTTTTACCAAAGCAAGTATCCATAATATGCTTCAACTCAGGTCAGGAGTCAGGATCAATGAAGGAGACATTTGGCTTATCTTTCTCTAACAGAGCTATACAGTTGTGAGGATTCAGGCAAGGACTAAAAATATCAAACTGTATTTAATTTATAATCTAATAACATTGTGAAATACTTAATGACCTCATCTGAGGTTTCAGTGTGTTTTATATGATGACAATGCATTTAAGACCTTAGATAATGGGTTTCAATGTAAAGGGAGCATCTTCACTGAGGACACCAGAGGTATAAAGAATGATTAAATGCAACAAACATTTACTGAGCACCTTCTTATACAAGGAGCTCTGCTCAGTTATGAGAGAATAAAAAGGTGACTCAGACCTAGTTCCTAGTCCCAAGAGCTTGTAAAAGTCTGCTCTTTGGGAAATGATGCCTATTTTCTCATCCAAATAAGCAAAACATCAGCAAATACTCACCTGTGTTTGTATAGTTACGTAAAAATAAATAGCACAGCCAGGCTGAAAAATAACAATTACATTTCAAATAATCCCCCTAAAGCCTAAAATAATTTGCATTTTCAGAAAAGGAAATTGAAGTTAAAAATGCACACAGGCGCTTAGTAGATTCCTATTGAATGAAACAGAATTAATTCTTGGTTTAATCAACAGCAAATGCCTGCAGGTCAGCTAGTAGAGGTTGGTCAAGGATATAGCTTTTGGTTAAAAAGAAAAAAAGAGAGAGAGGAAAGACTGTCTTGGATTCTCAAGGTGTCCAAGGTCAGATCATGACCTAAGGATCTGTGATTGTCTCTCTTTATAGAATTGATTAAATATGTGAATATATAATGCCAAACCTTCCTAAGAGAGCCTTCAAGATATTTGAAAATATGCTTATTTGGCATATTTGAAGGGCTTTATCTGTTACTGTTCCCACTGTATATTTCTGTTGTGACACTTGTGTGTGTGTTAATATGTGTGTGGTAGAACAGGATAACATTTTGAAGTACTAACCAATCCAATGAATTTTATCACCTTAAATTACGTGCATTCTTACCTTTACCCCTCATTCTAGACTACAAGGGAACAGAATGTCTTCCAGATGATCTGAAAACATGTGGACATTGTATTTTGAATCAGCAGCCCTAGAGAGGCCCTGCATTTAAAATGAGGAGGAAGCCCAGGCGGGTGTGGCTCGCGGTTGAGCGTCGACCTAGGATCCAGGCTATTGGGGTTCGATTCCCTGTCAGGGCACAGGCCCGGGTTGTGGGCTCGATCAATGACTCTCTCATCATTGATGTTTCTATCTCTCTCTCTCCCTCTCCTTCCCTCTCTCTGAAATCAATAAATATATATATATATTTAAAATAAATAAATAAATAAATAAATAAATAAATAAATAAATAAATAATAATAAATAAAATAAAATGAGGAGGAAGAATTAATTTCCAGGTACTATGTAATATAACTTACATAAGCCATCCACAATACCCACATATGTATCCTAGAAATTCATGTTATAATATGCATTTCATATTGTCAAACTAAGTCTCAGAATAAATTCCAAAACATCACAGAGATAGAAAGTGAAAATAGCAGAATGTGTACCAAGGTCACTGTGACTCTTGATCTGCTACAGTACTCAGATTGCAAAAACAAAAATAAAACAAGAGAGTGAAGCAACCATCCTCAGGCTCAGTGTGTCATAATTACTTTTGATATGCATCTCAACAGTGGTGTGCTGATAAATGTTTAAAAGTTTCCTGATTTGTAACATTTGCTTATTTCTGTGGTGTAGACACTCCTTCCAAAGTTAATTTTGGGCTACTCGTGTGAAGTTGCTGAATATGCAGTTGGGAAGAGATGCTCACAACTGGCTTGCCTGAGTTGTATAGGCCAATTCCAGCACACTGCCCAAAGCGCTAGTCTAGGAGAATGTGTCATACATGTAAGTGTCATTATTATGTGTATTAGAATAAAAACAAAAAGGCCAAGGACTGAGCTTAATGCTGTCAATCAGCAAATCTGGCATTCTTATGAAGCAGCTTGTTTTAAACTACGTGTTTTCACATACTGGTCAATACTCTTACTACATCTGAATCAGCTGAGATTTTATTAAATTATAGATTCTTGTCCCATCCACAAGAAAAGAAAAATGGTGTGAAAATGGGGAACATTATTCAACTGTCCAGGAGCCAAGGTGAATGAGAGTTTTGATCAACCTATTGTCCCATTTTCAAGAGCTATACCAGTCCATGAATGGAAATTTGACTCAATAAGGACTTTGTCTCTTCAACAGCCTATTAAGAGGGAGGATGAGCCTGTAACAAGAGTCTTGGCTGAGCCCTATTGTTTCCCTGTAGAGATATCTCAAGACAATTCCTCCAGGATCTTGCAAGCCCCAAAGGGACCCCTAGCTATCTAGAAAGATGATGGGAAAGGATTTCCACAAGAAGACCAGGATAATTGAGGTTTGAACTAAGCCTATTAGAATAAAGTGGGGCAGTGGGGAAAGTATGCACCAGTTACACAGTTGGTATGTCTGTCAGTAGATGTTAATGTGTAAATAGAAATGGTCCATGAAAAACTGGATTTGGAGATGCTGGATTAAGTAGTCAAAAATGAGTTACTGGAGGAGTTCTCTGAGCATTTATTATTGAAATAAAATTGGATTCCCCAAAAACAGGGTACAGTGTATGTTGCTTCTGTAATTTGCTGCCCCCTGATCTATGGTTACAGTTTCAAAGCTCATTGAAGGATTGAATATGAAACTGAAGGACATGATTTAGATGTCATCAAAGAGGCTTCCACCCCTCCTCACCCAAGCTTTCCTGATATCAGACTGTTAAGGTCTCTAAGGTCAGACCTATTGTTTCTATGTTTCTGAGAGTACATGACCCCTTATGACAATCAGTTTCCAATACAGCACCAATGATTCTATTCCTCCTGGTATTTACAGCTTTGTGGAAAGTGGCTCTGTGGAAAAAGGGACTATGTAAGAAACTAAGGCTTCTTGCCAGTAGCCAGCAAGGAGCCAAAGCCTTCTGCCAATAGTCATTAGGTAGCCATCTCAGAAGTGAAGCCTCCACCCTCAGTCAAGCCTGTGGGTGACTCTGAATCTCAGAGGACTGCTGGATGGCAACCTCATGAGAGACCCTGTGCCAGAATCACTCAGCTAAGCAATGCCCGAGTTCCTCACCTATAGAAACTGGTAGGTTGTAAATATTTGTTGTATTTAAGTTGCTAAATTTTTGGATAATTGTTTACACAGCAATAAGTAATATACTCTTTTAGTTAACTATTTTGACACAGCCAACTGATGTCAAGAATATTTTCTTTCAGTCAGTTTGCCATGGGCATTTTTATGTAGGTATATTTTGACAAGTCTGCTTTGTTTAACTGTAAAAAAATAACCAAATAATACATGGATTACATAAATTCAAACTCTTATGCCAGCTTCTATCTAAATGGTTAGAGGGAGATCAGACAAGGGATGGGCTGATGCCTAGAGTTGAAGTGAAGCTCAGGAATAAGTTGAGAGGAAAGTGAGGCTTAGGGATGGGCCAAGGATGAGATGAAGGTCAGAGACCTTTATTTTAGGCCAAGCCCATCTTGATTTATCTTGTTTCATTGTTTGAATAACTAAATTATTATCCAGGCCAAGAAAAGTCAACATATGTCACTTACAATTAGCTGTATAATTTATTCCATACCCCCACAAACCCACTCCTTTCTACCCACATTTATTCATTCATACATTCACAAATACTAAATATTTGAATATATTTTATTATGTTAAACAAATACAAGCTACTTGAGGGCAAGTGTCCTTTGTTCTCAGTCTTTGTTTCCCTCCCACAGGACCCAGTGCATAGTATGAAGCTAAGCAAAACAGAGCTGAGTACAAATAATATAGGACCATAAATTGCAATGTATTGGTACCAGTCTCATTTAATAGCTTAGAAGAAGCTCAATAACCTCATTTGCAAATGGAAATAATAATAATACCTTTTTTCACAGGGTTATTTTGAGGTTCAAATGGATTTATAAATGTGCAAGAGCTTTGGCAACTTGAAATCTATGGAAATGTTAGGTATTGTTAAAACAAAGCTCCATACCTCCATAAATACACACTGAGTTAATCTGTTCAAACGGTTCCGGGACTCTGATATATATTTTTAAAAATATGAGTCAAGTTTCTCTAAATGTATCAGTTAACAACTGTGTTTCCCTATTAAAGGCAAAAGTCTGGTCTGAATTCTAAAGAGGAAATAAAACATATGGAAATTCTGATATAACCCATATATATCAGTATAAATAGACAAGGAGGAAATCCCAACATTTTATCATTTCATGTATGCTTTAATTATGCTGGTATTTTTTATAGAAATTAGTACCCCCTGTGATTAAAATGTATGACTTAAATTTAAAATCTATTTCAGTGTCTTCAAGAATGTGATGTTAAACATTTTATCTCTCTCAATCATATGGTGAGATGCCTCCGATGTTGTTGCATTTTCCTTCATTACAATTCAGTTATCTTGCTCTAAATTCCTCTTTGTTTCAATTTCTTAAGCTATGAAATCAGGGCATGCTGCTTGGTAATGGATTTGCTATTTGTTATTTTCTGGCACAGTAGTAGCTTAACTAAATCATTCACAGCCTGTCAGTCTCAAAGGGATCCCACTCTAGCACTGCCATAGGGTGTCAGGATATTATTAATTTAGAAAACATACAGATTCTTATATATGACCCCAAGTGTTTCAAATCCAATAAAAATCAAGAAAGAGCTTCTTGATAATTTGATTTTGCAAAAAAATTTGCCAGAAGCTCCATTCCCAGACGAGAAAGACTAGCAGTTCGCACAATTGAACAGATTTTGGCATCAATGCATATAAAAATAAGAACCTTTATGTTTTCACATAGAGCTGAAAATGTTACATATTATCTGATTAAATGTAATAAATATTTCCTGTGTTCATTTAATGCACCAGTTATTGTTCTATGTGCTGTGTGGGTACAGAGATATGCCAGAAGACTTATAAATATTTTGCATTATATGAAACATTATTAAATAATAATTAAGTCCAGGTATAAGTTTTCACTTTGGATGCAGAAAGGTAAATGATTAATTCTGAATAGAGAAACCAGGGCACTGAACCTGAGCCTGAATGAAGGGGATTCTAGCAGGTAGAAACCAAATGGGGCACATGACTATCCAGGCAGACGGAATAGTCTAAGCAGAAATACTGGGGCAAAAAAATTAAAATGTTTAGGATCCATAAAGAGTACTTTGTTAAAGCTTGAGTTTAATATCAAAGGAAAGGAGAATTTTGATTTTAAACTGAAAAAGTGGTTTGGGGTCTAATTAGAAATATCATGCTAAGAAGTTTGGAGTTTATTGTGAAAAAACTTGGGAGTCATTTACAAATTTTGAGAAACTGAATTTGAGATGTCACATTTGCTTTATAAAGACAGTTCTGAAAACAATATGAAGATTGGTTTAAGGAGACAAGAGGCTGAAAACAAGGATAGGAGTTAGTCCAGGAGAGTAATGTGTATTTGAATGAAGGTAATGGTAATGGTAATTCAAATAGAAAGAAAATGGATAACTGGGACTAACAAGGAAGACGTTTCAGACAGGATCAACAGGATTTCACTGATTGGATGGGTAAGGGAGTATGGATATGAAATAATCTTGAATTAGTCTGAAGTTTTTATCGTGGGTGACTAGGGATTGTGATGTGCTGATGATCAGGAAGCTGAACAACCAAGTTACAGCAATGCTGTTGTCAGAGATATTTCCCTAAACAATGATCTACTCATGGATTGAAGAAAAGAAGGCTGGAACTGATTACTCTTCCTTATAGAAAAGGAAAAGAGCAATACATACCCAAAAATGATGTGTAAGAAAGTAAAAGATGATGATCTAGTGAAAGGACATTAGTTCATCTCTACATGGGGAAGTAAGGACGTGTTCAAGCCCTAGTATACGAGTCATGGTTTCAGCCCAGGTGAGCCAAGCTCAGAGTTGGAGTGATGGCAGGCTTCTGTGTGGCCTTTGAGACCCAGAAGGGTAGAATATAGAATAAGCCTTGAGGAATGGTGAGTTGAAAGTCGGGAGCACTTGTAGATTCATGGAGGCAGCCCACATGGAATGACTTCACAGGTATTCAGCCGGGTTGAATCAAGTTCAGACTCATAAAATTAGGATAGTGACAATATGGTGGGGTTGGTAGTTCACACCTGTCATTTCATTTAATCCTCACAACAATTATATAAGGTAGAGATTGTTACTTCAAAATTTTAGATAAGGAGACAGAATGTGAATTTCAGACATTTTCTGTGTCACAAAATGTAATTACTACAGATAGAAATTAAACACCCATCTCTTTCATTTCAAAGCTCATTTTCTGCTTTGATTCCAGGCTACCACTCAGGAAATTTGTACATAAACCTAAGGAAGGAATATTAGGGAGTCATAGATACTAGTGTGAGAAAATCTCTAAGAAGAGGCAGATCATGAGTGTGGTAGAAAGCAAGAAAATGGAATTGGCAGGAGCTTTTTCAGGTGTACATATGTGGGGGGGGGGAGTAAAAGGAAGGGAATGGGGGACAGAAAACATCAAGAAAAGCCCTGAAATGGGAATGAGCATGCAATGAAGTGTGCCAAAGAGACCCAGCTGTCTGGAACCCACAGCCATATTGAAACACACATAGGGCTTCTAATTTCCAGAATAGTGAGCCTACTTCAGTCAGTGAACCTCTGGGAACCTTAGCTGGGATGTGTCATCATCATGTGGGTTATTTGTTTCTTCCTCTTTCACCTCTGCCCAAGTTTTTAATTAGCTGGATGCTCCTAGAAATCAGTGGAAGTGTAAACAGGCTGCAGCTTAATATATGTGAAAGCAACTTCCAGCTGTGAAAAGCTTACCCAGTGGGCAACTAGCTTTCAGGTTGTTGTTAAGAACTGTACAGTTCCAGTTCTGAAGCCCTGCTGGAATGCTGCTGCTGTAGGTGTGTGTGTCATCAAACGACGATGGCATCTCTCATCAGGAGGCCACCTGAATCACAATGCCCGTTGGGAAAAGCACCATCCTGAGACTGAGTTTCACGGGGTTCTGATTGTAGTCTAAGATTGTCATTTCGCATCCCTATTTTCTTCTTTGATGGCATGCCTTAATGAGTTGATTCAGGACCAAAATGATCAGAAAAAATGTTGCTGAAAGCAACCGCTTCCAACCAATGTCCTTGATTTAATCTCTATGCTTCATTAGGAAACAAAGAATATGAAATTCATTTCTTCATCCATTCATTTATCAAAAAATTTAAACATCTCTCCATTTCAAAAACTGTGGTAAGCATTGAGGGAAGCATACAAAGATTAATAATATAGAGTCTATGCTCATCATAAATTACAGTTTAGGAAAGATAGTATATCTCAATGTAATAATATAATGACTTATTTCTCAAACTAGGTCCTGGGAACATATTCTCATGGTTCAGAGATTAATCTATCAGATTGTGAGTCATACATATGCATGACTCTTCAGAAACCTAAGAAATATAAGCCTATTTTGGATCATCTGGAGGTTTACATTATCCTAATATATTATGATAATTTATATTATAACTTGAAATTTCAGAGCCCAGATTTATGTTTTTGTTGTAAAGGAGGCCACTGCCAGGTTTGTGTTTGTCTTTTTAATCAGGTTGGTGCCAATTAGTAGCCCTTTTGTTGTCTAGTACAAATGAAAGGAACAGTTTTATCATACAGATAATAAGTTCAGGCTCTGCAAAGGTCAAATCATAGCATTCACTGTATGCTGTGCAAACAGAAACTATGAAAATAGACAAGTCATGAGTGAATTGAGTTACTACAAAGATCAAAAATTTGACAAGATACTTTATATAACTATATTTTAGCTCTGGGTATACTTTGTTTCAGTAAAATGTAATGTTTCAGCATTATATTAAATTATTTGAATTGTATACAGGGTGGGGCAAAAGTAAGTTTACAGTTGTTTCTATGGAAAATAGTACAATAATTAATAGATCATAATAGAAGAATAAACTCTGTGTTTTGCATACTCACAACTGTAAACTTACTTTTGCCCAATTCTGCATTTATGTGTTTAAATTGTAATTTTTGGAAATAGCATATATACCATTTTAAGTTGGAAAATATTTAAATAAGATGATAAAAATCATTTAAGTTACATGATAATTTTTCTTTAAAGTGATCCATATATTACCCAAGAATGAGAGTCATTGCTATGCCATGGGCCATTATCCATTCTGTCTGCCTCCACCCCCAATTGATCTGATACAGATCAACTAGATATTGATCTGCTTTCCTGGTTTTATGGCCTCTTACTAGTCCTCATCTTAACTGAATCTTCTCAGGTATTTGGGACTATTCACAGTTTCTTCCTTTTGAAACTCCTTTTTCTTCTGACTATTGAAAAATATCTCTTGTCTTTTCTTCTGTCTCTCTGGCCATACTTTGTTAGTCTCCCTCAGTCAAACAGATATTGACACTTTGAAGAGATTTTTCCTAGTTTCCTTTTATTTTTATCACTTTTTACAGTTGACATGAGTAAATTCATCTTCCCCCAATGTTTCAATTACTACTTATATGGTAATGGCAAAATTTAAATTATGTAGCCAAATCTTTCACCTAAGTTCCACACCTGTATCTTCAACTGTCTACCAGGAATCCTCAACTGGATTGTCCACAGTCTTCTCAAAATCAAGATGTATAAAACTGAACTCATCAGCTACACACACACACACGCACACACACACACACACACACATGCACGCACATACATATGCAACTATTCCTCAACTCCATATCTTTTTACTCTAGTTCCCCCATTTTGTGAATGGAAGGCCATTCTGCATTCTTTCTCTATTTCTACCATTTATCCAAATCAAAAAGCTTCAAGTGTATTGAAGGAGCTAGACTTAGTAGGATGCATGTAGACATCAAGTTCATTCTTAATTTCTACTTTCCACTTCAAACTCACTCTGATAACTTGTTTAACACCAATGGTTAAAATAGTTGAGTACCTCCAACTGGCTTTTCAGTCACTTTTAAATTTTTGTTAGGCTGGGATATTTTTGGTCTTTGTTTTTGTTTATTTTGCTCGTTGCTATATCTTAGATGAATAGTCTGTCATCAATTTGATGTCTACTGGTCCAATCTTGTTCTGGGATCACCTAGCTCTCCAATAGTCCTTTTAGGCAGAGTCCCTAACCAAGAGGACCTAGTCTGTCTCCCTTGTTGTGGGCTCCCCATCCGACCTACAGGAAACAAAATTCTTTTTCACTGATAAACTCTAAAAATGTAGGCCATTCACTGTGTAGCCCTGTGCCTGTATCCTGCAGAAATGCAGATAAATTTAAGCCATAGCTTTTTTACTTATGACTTTTTAGATGTGACTCAGATAGTAGTCCCTGCATCCCTTAAAACTCCAGGGAATGAATGTCAAACTACTCTTGAAGCACCCCCTCACTTGATTTGAGGTAGGTGGAAATTTGCTCCTCTCCTCACCCCAGGAAGCAAAGCACATCCACAACTCTGTCCAAATAAATCTAAATCCCTGGCTTCTTTGACCTCACATAAACTCTTTGCCTTTTCTTAAGACTATAGTTGGCAGGCTGTTGCTGGCAGAATCAGTTTGTAGCAATTCCTTCGCAAATGCTATAAAAATGAACTAGTACCCATCTTTAAAATACTGCTTTTATTTATTTTTGACAGCCATTGCTTTATTCTCAAGCTTTGGTGACTCTTCTGAAACTCATTGAAATTAGGATAATTCAAATATAACTTCTTATGTTGCAATCTTGGCCTTCCCTGTCCCTTAAAAGTGACATTTTATGTCTGTTATACCTAACCAGTCCTCTTTCCCTTCTAACTTTTTATTCCTCTCTCTCTTTCTCCTCTCTGATTCTTTCTCTCTCACTGCCTCTCTTACCTCTCTCCCTCCCTCTCTCACACTATTTTCATATCCTCCTAACTTGTTTCCATTGTTAGTTTCTTTCCCCTATAACCTAATTGCAAATTGTCATCCAAATACCAAAGGGGAAAGTGTTTCTAAAATGTCAGTTTGATCATATAAAATAACTCCAAGTTTCTTACATGCCACATACAAAATTCCTTAAAACAGGAATTGTTTGAAGCCTTTTATGATCTAAACTATGCCTATATCTTAAGCCTTCTCTCTCCTATCGTAAACCCTAAAATCTGATATGCATCTACCCTAAAATCTAATACGTCAACCATATTGAGGCACCTGAAATTATCTGTTTAAAACCTCCTTGGGTTTACATTTATGATCATCTCATCCCATCTCCAATCTGGTTGAAAAACTTCCATTTATCTTTTCAACTCAACTCAATGAAGATCCATTCTTCGAAGCCTTTACTGATATTTCCAGATACATATAAATTCATCTGTCAATTTTAGAGGCTGGCAGTGTTATTACAGAAGGCTATCACTAGCATAAATTGTCATTAACAGTATTCTACCTCCAGTCACACACCTGATTTAATCTCTGTTGACTCCCATTCTCAGTCTAATCATAACTCTAGATATCAAGTGTCATGGATGTTTGAGTTAGCAAATTTGGGGGAACTTTTATCTTATTTTGCTTAGCATAAAACCCAGAAGTGTTTTTCCAATATCTTGGCAAATTAACAGGGTAATATTGCTTTAGTTTCTTTCTTAAAACATTCTACTAGTGCATAGCAGGCTTTTCTGACCTAATTTGCTCATCTCCCTCATCTGTAACAAAATAATGTGTATCCTCAATTTTTCTCTAGGCTGTATTACTAAAGCCTCAGCTCCAAATCTACATGTATTTATCTCTCTTAACCCATATCAATCACTAATTCCACTTTTTTTTTTTTACAACTATCATCAGTAAATTCAAAGATGTAGATACCTAAATAAAATGGGTGAGCCAACTGTACTGTGACAGAAAGCAGATAGGTGAGGACCTCCCTAGGTTTTATTATAATTACCTGGCACAGACTAATCTTCCATAAGCTCTGCTCCTTATGGTCAATGATTATACAACCAAAGAGTTGTGTATGGCACAATGAAAACAAAGAGTTTTTTTATCACATCACTACTTGCTACAGTTAAATTGTAGCACTACCAACAAATGTGACAAAATCTTGGAAAATGTCAGAAGCCTACGAAGGATGTCAGCAGTTATTGCTGAATAGTAGGAGCAGATAAGGTATGTCTGTCATGGTTACATTTTTGTGACAGAAATGTTTTGGTTAAGATTAAAAATTTCTGGGTATATTCCATTAGGATTACTTGGAATTTGACATGAAGAACATTATCTTGTTAATGGAGTAATTTTTCTTTATTTGATTTTTGAATCTACAATACATGCCTATATTTGTTTGCTCAGGCTACTATAACAAAATACCATAGACTGGGGAGCTTAAATGACTGACATTTATTTCTCACTGTTTTGAATGCTGGGAAGTCCAAGATCAAGGTGTCAGCCAATTAATGCAGTTTAAATGTGCAATTCTCATATTATGAGTGAAGAACACTATTTTTCATGTTTAAGATCTTTGTATTTCATTTTTTGTTGTCTATTCATATAATTTAGTCAATTTAATGTATTGATAGTCTTTATAAAAATAATTACATTTTAGTTTGCTTTTTATCTTTTGGACTTGTTATGGTGGATTTTGACACCTGTTTCTTATTAGCAATATATATTAAAAGTATCTATCACTTATTTGATGGATTATGAGTTTTGTGAGCATTAGGAATGATTTTCCAAACCAATGCTATAAAATATTTCTCCCATAGTTTATTCTAGGATTTTTTGTTTACTTTTTTGTTTCACCTATTAAATTTAAAATTTTACCCATGTAGTAGCGAGCCTCTAAGATGGTCCCCAATGTTTCCCAACTGCTGGTATTTATGTTCTTGTACAGTCTTCTCCCTCACTATTTCAGGGTTGGTCTGTGAGAGCAGTAGAAATCAGCAGAATTGATAAAATGGCAGACTAAAGCCAAGCAAATCAATTAGCGTATTAAATATAAATAGACTAAACACTTCCAAAAAATCATAGATTGTCAGACTGGATATAAAAGGAAGATCCAAATACATGTTAATTACAAATTAAATATAAAAACATGCAGGTTAAAAATATAAAGATAGAAGGAATAGTATCATGGCAATACTAAGCATAAGAAAGCTGGTATGGGTATATTTCTAACAGATACAAGACTTCAAGATGTAGATGATTACCAATGATAAAAACGAGTATTTCACAAAGCTTAAACGGTCAGTCCATCAAGAAGACAATTATCTTACAGTATTTACCTAACAACAAAGATTCAAGACATATAAAGCAGCCCGGCCAGTGTGCTAAGTGGTTGAGCCTCAGCCCTGGCACCAAGAGGTCACCAGTTTGATTTCCTGTCAGTCAGGGCGCACACCTGGGTTTCGGGCTCGATCTTCAGTAGGGGGCATGCAGGAGGCAGCCAATTGATGTTTCTCTCACATTGATGTTTCTATCTCTCTCTCCCTCTCCTTTCTTCTCTCTCTAAAATCAATAAAAATATATTCTAAAAAAGGACACATAAAGCAAAAATGATGAGTAAAAAAGTTTAAATCCATGATTGTAGTTGTAGATATCAATAATCTTCTCTCAGAAATTGATAGATCAATTACACAGTAAGCAAAGATATATAAAATGCAAATGACACTATCCTCAAAGTTGATTTAATTGACACTTATAAAATACTATACCCAACAGATACTAAGTGCAAGGGCTAAATTCAACTGCTAAGATGCACATGAACCAATTGCAACAATAATATATATGTCATATAATAAATCCTCATGAAGTTAAGTATATTTAAATATTATAAAAATATGTTTCCTCATCAAAATTGTGGAGCAAAGGAAGTCAGACAGAACACAGTACTTGCTGTTTGACTCTACTTACATGAAGTTAAAAGCAGGCAAATCTAATCTATTGTGATAGACATGAGACTACTTGTTGCTCAGGTCCAGGGTTGTGGTGGTGATGGCCTGCAAGGGATCACAAAGGAACATTCTGTTCATTTAACTAACTATACTTTTAAAGAGGATTTATTTTATTATGCATGAATTATGTGTCAATAAAGTTAAATTAAGAGGGGGAAAAAGACTGTCTTTCATTTAAGAAATATTAGGTGCCAGAGTCAATACTGGGGAAGGAGCTTTATGGCATGAAAGAGACAGTAGTTGTCTGAAATTACTCTATGCCTCTTGATAAAAACAGCTTGGAATGCTGTGTCAGGAGAAGAGAGTAATAGGGGATATCCTTTCGTCTTACTCTTACTCAATCATTTTCCTAATGGACCTCCAAAATTCACTGGTGATGCCATTCACAGTGCATCTTGTGAATGCTGAGTAAATACGTCCTTGCAATCACATACTTTTTTCAGGTTTTACCACTTATTCTCTCCTAGAAACCTGCTAAGATATTCATCCTGCTAAATTTCCATATCCCCCGACTGTTTTCGTCTCTGAATTTAGAACAGATGACTTTCTCATCTCCTAATACTAAACTTCCTCATGATATTCAGTACCCACAGATATACCCTGATTTTATGTATAGTTTTGTTCATATTTCCAGTTTTGATATTTGTAACAGAGCCTCTGCCACCTATGTTATTTTCATCCTTGGCACTGAAGTTGTTGAAAGAGTGCAGCTCATTGCAGAAGTAGCATTTGATGTAGAACTTAAAGGACAAAGAGCTTACTTCATAGGTTGACAAGGAATTAAAAGAAGAACATTTTAGGTGGAGGAAAATGCATGTGCCAAAAGACAGAAAAGAAAAATCTGAGGGTGTTTATGTGCTAGAGGGAATTTTTATAGTTCTCTGGACTATTGGAGGTTAAGTAAGAAAGCATAATGACAATGTTGCAAAGATAGTTTGAGACTGTGGTGTGCTGGTGAATGTACATCAGCTGGACACTAGGTGTGGAGGTGAGGACAGGAATTCCTGATTAGTAGCATTTGCCAGTTTTCATCATGGCCAATTTTAAACTATCAGTGTGACATCACTGAATGCAGAGTTGGGAGGAGGTGTACACAATCAGCTCTTGCAAGCTGGTATGAACCATTCAAGCATGTCCCTGATTGGTATCACTTCAAGAAGACCTTCTTATAAGGACCAGTAACAATCTCAGCACCTAAAATAAGGGATTCTTGTTTCCAAACACATGCAGCCTCGTTCCAGTCCTGAGTGGGTGCTTCAGAATTTCTCTGAGGTGTAATAACTCTCATAGTTGTCTGTTAATCTCAATTCAATTTATTCGAGTTTATGAATGCATGTACTCACTATGGACAATGCCTGTCAAAAAACAAGTTTCTTCTGAGCCTCCCTTTTAGACAACGACTCTATCAAAGGCTTAGTCATTAAAAAATAAAGAGAAAATTACTGGGGTCAGAATTTAAATAAACCCAAAAAGCAAATGTTTTTTCCATATTTCAAGAAAAGGATTTGAGAGCCACTCTGATGAGAAAAAAAAAAGTAATTATTTAAATGAAGAAGGAAAGAGTTCTGCAATTATTGAAAGTAACTCAGTATTTATAGTATTATTAGGCTTTAATGAATTTCAGTAATTTTTCTACACAATAATTATGATCGTTTCTTAATATTGTTTGTCAAAGGAGCATCTCATATAGAATTATGTTATTAAGAATGCTGATAAATTGGTACTTAACTTTTTAAAGTAGGGCCTGTGGTATCTCTTAAAATTGTTGCTAGGCTTTAGAAGGTACAACTCAGACAAAACTCACTCCATGGCATCCGAACTCATTGATGATAAAATCTGGTCCATGTAGGCAAAGAGTATGTGAAGGTGATCTTATTAGCACTGCTTCCAAATCTCTTTACAGACCACTCATATTGTGTTTCCTATCATTTGGGGGCTTGTTTAGATTATCCCCTTGAAATCTTATAGTCATGGAGGGCTTCCAAAGGACTGATAGATAGTGTTATGGGTTAAATTGTGTCCCCAAAAATGATATGTTGAAGTCCTAACCCCTGGTATCTGTGAGTATGGACTTGGTTGTAAATACGCCCTTTGCAGATATAATCATGTTAAGATGTAGTCGCTAGAGTGGGCCCTGATCCAATATTACTGGTGTTCTTATAAAAAGAGGAAAAGAGACACAGACATTGAGACACACACAAGGAGAATGCCATGTGATAATGGAGGCAGAGATTGGAGTTATGTTGCCAGAAGCCAAGGAAAACCTGAGGCTGCCAGACACTGGAAGAAGTAAGGAGGGAGCCTTCCCAGAGGCTTCAGAGGGAGCATGGCCCTGACAACAGCTGACTTTTGGATTTGTAGCCTACAAAACTGTAATATAATATTTCTCTGTGGTTTTAAGGCACCGAGTTTGCAGTAAGAAAACTAATACACATAGCAAAGTCTATTTATGCCTTAATGGAGTTCAATTTTTGAACTCTGGTTACTACATTAAGTGATTCTCGCCTACCATTCACAAAATTGCTTCTATGGAAAGATGTCTCTTGAGGCTCTACTTGTTTAGGGCAGTCAATGGGATATTAGGATTATTCGTCTGAACTTAAAAACTTAATGAGCAGTGGGAACAAGAATAATGACCATAGGATAAGGAACCTAATAGGAATAGACACCCCAATATTTAGAGAGTAAATAAACCATGGAGTGGGGTTTCCCGGTTTTTTACTTTTACTTTTAAGAAAGAAATTAATGATGTGTACAAATTCACAAATCTTAAAAATGTGTTTGTCTTTTCAAAACAATATAACCAATAATCCATATTCTATTAAAATGTATATTTAGTAAAAGGCATATTTTACTACAAGGTGTATCAATTTTGTATCACTGTGTTTATGCACCGGAAAATTAAATGACAGGTTGCCTGGCTTCGTTGGTAGGACTCTGACCCCCAATTAGATATATAGTTTTCCAATGGGTCAGCTTCCCACGTCCTAGAATTCCATTATAAAGTTGCAAAGAGAATGGCAGCGCTTGGCAAGTTGCAGGCCTAATCATGGCATAGCGAAGTGACTTTTGGAAGGTGCATTACAAAGCCCTTAGGACCCATTTAATAAACTACCCCTCATGGAACACTTTGGGCCCTAGTGGCCTGAAGAGGTAATGCACCTCTCACAGCTCAGTGCCACTCACTTTCCAGGGGTAACTTCAAAGCCATAGTTCACCCAAACCTTCTTCTCATCAATGGCCTCTTACTCTTATGCCAGTTCTTTGGTCTGGCATCAGTAACACTACACACTTGCATGTCCCCTGTGCATTTCACATGCTTCTTTTTCTTTCATTGCTTTTTTATTGAATTTATTGTGGTGACATTGGTTAACAAAATTATATATGTTTGAGGTATACAATTCTATAATTTGTCATCTGTATATTGTATTGTGTGCATTTTAATCTGCCGGGAGCATGACTCAATCCTGGTGGGCTCTTTCTAAACCATTTATTGTCCACTGAGAGCAGCAGGGACCAGGATGACTCTGTACCTTTCATAGTTTGTAACTTTTAATTACATTTTCATCCCATTGATTAGAATCTTATATACAACATGGTGGCCAAAAATTAAATAGGATTCAAAGGTGATTACTTTACTTTCTCATAAAACACCTGGAACACTGTCTTTTTTGTTTCCTGGAGTTAATTAGAACTGTTGTGATGTTTTAAGGGCCACAGTTTTCAATTGTACTATTTACCTTGCCTAACAATCATTTAAAGATGGATTCTCATTGTTCAGTTTGCCATCTTTCTTCTTTTTCTTGGCCAGAACCCAAACTTTTGTTGACCTCATTTCTTTCTTTTTACTCCTTTTCTGTGCATGTGTATGTTCCAAGATTATTTTTGTATTTTTCCTTCCCCACATGAAGACAGGGAATACACCAAATGACTCAACCTCTATTGGTGACCCTCTCCACTTCCTCTCCCCTGCAGGTGTGTCTGTGTTCACCACACTAATCATTTCTATTTTGTTGAGGGTTTTTTTCTTCTAAGAGAACTGACAATACAGTAATTTCTAAATAAGATCCAGGGAATTTTATAAAACAGAGAACATTGAGAACTTATACTACTAACATCCAGTTATAGAACAACACAGAAATGAGGCTATTTTGACAGTCTTATTTATGTGCAATAGGTTGCTGTACTTGACAGTCTTAATCATTCTTTAGAGGCAATATTTTCCGTATGAAATTCTTTGTCACTATTAGAAGCAAATAAAAAATAATAATAAAAGAAAATCAGAGAATTTTACATGATATACAATTTGTAGTTTCCTATAAATAATAAAAGAATGTTGGGTTTGTTTTTATGAAAAATGTTTTGCATTTTGTAGGCATTGTTATGTTTCGTAGTCTACTAGTATTCTCCCTTAATTTGAAGTAATGTTTTTAAATCAAATAAATGTTGCTCCAATGTAGCCAAAACACTACTGTGGTTTAAGTTGTTATTTTGAAAGTGAAAGTCAGGAATTCATAACACTGTATGGTTTCACTTATATGTGGACTCTAACTACAAACAAACAAAACAAAAACAAAATCACAGAAACCGATACCAAAGGGATGGTTACCAGAAGGGAGGGGGGTGAGGAGCTGGGTGAAAAATGGGAAAGGGAATATAGTCAGTAATATTGTGATAAGTTTACATGGTGACAGATGATTACTAGAATTAGTGGGGTTATCACATTTTTTTGGTGATCACATTTTAAAGGATAACATCAAATCACTATATCGTACACCTGAAACTAATATAACCAATATAAGATTGTATACCAACTATATTTAAATTAAAAAAAGAGTTGCTTTTTAAAAAATATATATCTTTATTGATTTCAGAGAGATGAAGGGAGAGGGAGAGAGAGATAGAAACATCAGTGATGAGAGAGTCATTGATGGGCTGCCTCCTGCACACCCCCTGCTGGGGACCGAGCCCAAAGCCCAGGCCTGTGCCCTGACCGAGAATCGAACCTCGATCCCCTGGATCCTAGGTCGATGCTCAACCACTGAGCCATGCCCGGCCGGGCAAAAAATAAGTTTTAAAAAGGAATCCATAACAGACTAGCACATTTCCCTTAGGTGTCATCAATTACATATTATCTTTAAGTATATGGACTTGTATCTTTGTCCAGGCTGCTATAACAAAATACCATAAACTGGGTGGCTTTTAAACAACAAACATTTATTTCTTGATATTTTTGAGGCTGGAACTCCAAGATCACTGTGCCAGCATGGTTGTGTTCTAGTGAACGTCATCTCCTGCCCATTTCTTACTGTGTCTTCACGTGGTAGAAAGTACTGGGGATCTCTCTGGTGTTTCTTTGATAAGAACATTATTCCCACTCATGAAGGCTTCATCTTCATAAACTTAGTACTTCCTAAGACCCCACATCTTAATATCATCATCTTTGGGGATTAGGATTTCAACATATCAATTTTGGGTGGACACAAACACTCATACCATGGCAACACGGGACCACCCTACTGTACTTATCTCAAAAGACCATGCTCTTTTAGAACTGCAAGTCTTTGCTTCTGTTGGCCCTTCATCTTGGAACACCCACTATAAAAACAATATTACTTCCTAAAGATTTCATATTTGTATTGTCACCTTCATTAAAGAAGAAACACACATATACAGACCAATATTAATAGAGATTTTATCACTACATTAGACTTGTTTATAATAAATAATTTTATTGATTTCCACAAAAACTTTGTGAGCTATTATTTCTACACTTCAACTGAGTCTCAAATATTTTATGTACCTTACCCAAAGTTGCACATCTAATTTATGGGTCAACAGACACCATGTCCAATTCTTTCTAACTCCCAAGTTTGCCTTTTGTCCATTCTTCATAATGTTTCTCTAAAGCACCATATTTATACTATGGGAAAAAAAAGACCTTACCCCTCTCTAATGTTAAGTGGACTCAAGCAAATGGTTCTTGCATGCCTATTTGTGCTAAGCAATTACAAGATAACTGTTTATCAACATCCTCTACAGGATAGATAAAGCAAGTTATTTATATAGTAGACCTTGACTCCATAACTAGGTCGACCAACAACCCCAGTTTGAGTGGCACTGTCATTTTAGAACTGAAAATTCTCCGTCTTAAGAACCTACACAGTCCTGGCCACCAAAATTCCACCTTCAGAGTAAAAACATCTTGGAATATTTTCAATATTCTTAATATGACTAATTAAATATGGAAGTTGGGGCCAAACATCAGTATTTCTTAAGGTTTCTGTAGTTAGGAAACATAGTTTGAAAGCAGTGGTTCTTTCTGAACCAACAATATAAGCATCATCTGGACACTTGTTAGAAATGCAAATATTCACTCAATCTATGGCACTGTATGAAGTACTAGAGTAGGTAGTGACCCTACCCCAGATCTACTAAATCAGAGTTCTGGGGGTGTGGCCCTGAAATGTGTGTTTTAACAAGCCCTCCAGGTGATTCTGATGTGAATAAAAGTTTAAGAATCACTATTTTTTAAAAAAATGATAAGAATATACTTGTCTTCTAACAGTTTCTCAAGTGCATGTCCTGTGAACTCTGCTGTGGTCAGCCTGAGGTCACACCTCTACTTTCCTTTGTCCTACGTGCCATTTGGGTCTCCTCTTGCACTTATTTCTCTCTGACTTGAATAGGAACAATAATAACATTGTTAAATGCTTTCAGATTAGGAAAGCTTTCACAGATTTCATTGCATCTCAGATTTTTTTCCCATTGAAATACCCATAAGGCAGAGGAGTAAAAAGCACATCCCTCCGGGGTTCCCAGGAGTGTCGCCTGAAGCAGCCCACTGCAAGGACAGAATGTGATTGAAGCCTTATATTTTGCTCTAAAAAGACAAGTGGATTTTTCTTTCTACTTCTTAATATATTCATATTTGTTTTATTATAAAAATTATGTCCTCCAATTTTCATATAAACTTGACTCTGCAAGAAGGCATTTGTTCCCAGTTTGTTATCCTTTGGCATTTTGCTTCATGCCCATGGGGTACACATATTTCTGTCTGCAAATCACAAGAAATATTATCCCATTTCATTTTCATGGAGAGCCTGTGAAGTGTTAGACCTTACCATTAATAAGGAGGATACTGAGTCTCTGAAATGTAAAGTATTGTTTCCAATGTCATATCGTGGAGAAATGCTTGAATCAGGCCTGCATGTCTTAAAGTTTTATGTTTCTATTAGAGCACATTTTTATCTGATATTTTGAACTGTAAACTCCTGGAGGGCAGGGTACCATTTTATTTTCTCTACTTAATATAGCACTTCATACAATGCCAAGTATATGGATATATACATATATAGAAACATGTACATATGTAGTTAGTGAATAAAAGTGTATTTGTAATTTAAGAAGTTGACTTTTTCTTTTTATTCCCAAACACACTTCAAATTATAGAAATATTTGATTTGAAAGGACTTTTTAAGCTCCACAGATATTGGTTAAAATGCAAAATAAGCCATGAAAAGAATAAGTGTTTTTACAATACTTGATTAAGGACCTCTGAGTATTAGAATTCAATACCCCATCATAGCCACCCTCACCCTCCACAGGCTTCCTGAGAGAAACACATGTACTAGATTCAAAAGCAAAAGAAAGTAAATTAATTACCATGGTAATGAGAGCCTGGCTTTCATCCAAATCTCAATGCAGTGAATATGCGCACATGGTTTAGGGCCAAACTCAGATCCTAGGAGCTCACCAAACTTTAGCACAGCCCAGAGAGAAGAAAGGACAAGACAACATGGGCGGGGTGGTCTAATAGAAGAGAAGGCTCTAATCCACTTTAGACATAAAGAAGGATGATTTAGAAGAGAATAGGTGCGACATGTACATCACCTTTTAACACAACAACCCTGCTAACTGGTAAAGAGTCCCATGCTCTGCCCCTGAATCTAAGTAAAGTTTCATATTCAATGAGGGAAGAATTTGGGAATGATAATGAACTGTCTCCATCACCTCCCCTGGCTCTCATTTGGGAAATTAGAGTTAAAAATAAACATTTGTTCCATATTTAGGCAGGTAGCCTAGCACAAAATAGAATTTAAAAAAAATTTTTTTTTTTAAATAAAATGTTCCATTATCAGTTAAGTTTGAGAAACTCTGGGCTATCTCGTTTCTTTACTGAGAGTCCTGTTCAGGGCCCTAAAAATACTATGAGTATCAGAAATTTCAAAAGGAGCATAATAGTCAAAACTTTCAAATCTTGTTTGACCAAAAACCTTTTCGCATTGAAACATCCATTCTACTGAATACACTGTAAAGATGCCAATATAGAGGAAAGATCATGGGATTAAGCATTGAAGAAACCTTATTCACTTAATGCTACAGCACTTACTAGCTGTATAAACCCAATCTAATTATATAATACATCAGAATTTCTGTTTTCTTATGTGATGAAAAGATAATAATCTTAAACATGAAAATTCATAAGGGTCATATAAGTTGACAGATGTAAATTGTCCAGTTGTGCTTGGTTTATAGAAATTGCTCAGCAAGTGGTTTCCTTCTCTACATTTTCACATGCACTTGCTTTGGTGTTTAAAAATGCCAAGTAATTGATGAATTTATTCAATTAAGTAAAAATAATCAGTCAAATCTATAACAAGATAATGGAGAGAGCTAACTCTGCATGATAGAATAATCAGTTATGTGTAATACTGTGGTGTTTTATGCAACCCTTTATTAGTTATTAATTACCTCTGGCTTGGGAGAGCTTTCAAAGGTTGAAACTCAGAAAAGTGCCATGTAACTTAGTGAAATAATTGGCTTTTATTTTTACTCTGCCAATGCTTCTGGGCATATTATCAATCTCCTCTGATTTATAGCCAGACACCAATAATTTACTGCTTGCAACGTAGTGTTACTCCAAAGCAAATCAGGGCTTGCCCAAACCCACTAGGGTTTGCAGTAAGTAGGTAGTTCAGGTTAAGTGCTTTGAATAGATGGTGCTTTTTCACACTGAAATCTTAGAGATTCAAGCATCAAGTGATTGTAACCTCACCCTTTATGCAAAGCTTGGTGAGCTATGTTAACAAGCAGATAGCACTTAGAACTTGTGTTCTCAATGATGTTAATGTCTAAAGTACTTTACCCAAAATTCTTTCTCAGAAACTTTGTAAAGAAAATGAGACAATCAAGGCTCAGAGTAGTAAAATGACATGGGATATCTAGAGCACAGGCTTTTCTGTGTCCGACTCCAAGTTAGCTGCACATACCTATATATAGTGTGTCCTCAAAAATGTATACACACACTTTGAATAATTATAAAGACAGTGTTGATTAAACTACATTTCATTTTCAAAACTGAGCTGTTACAGTGTGTATACATTTGGGGACTCCCTGTATTTTGTTGTATATATTGATCCTTGAGGGCAGAATCCCATTGGGTTTAGTTTCTAAATCTTCATAACGGTAACTTGTGTGGTTGTGCCTTAATATAATCTGTCTCCTGAGTAGAAATATCTTTGCAACAAATCTCTGTATCTATGTATATCATCCTGCCCTTCAACTTGGAAACACATTTTTGTGAAGGTAACTATGATTAACATGGACATCAAAGACAGTCTTTAAAAGATAAGGTATCGCCAATACATGGAGCCAAGCAAGCTGATTCTTGTCAGTGGGAATGTGGGGAGAACACCCTAGGGAATTGGCCTTAGTTTACTGGCAATAGCACTAAAGCTTGATTCCTTTGAAAGTTACTAAATCTATTACACTCCACATAACCTTCATTTTATGTTAGAAATGTACTCATTCTTGGCAATCCTTTAGTTATTAGTCAACCGATATTTAGGAAACACCTACTAGGCAACAAATACCCTGCTCAGTATTATGCCATTTCATAAACCTGGCCAATGAATGTAATTTTAGAACAGAGAGAGTAAAAAATAACTGTAGGATTAGCGTATTTTACTTTTGATTCAAGGGAGTGTTTCTGGCTAGAGAGAGATTGAACTGGGACCAACTCTAAATTCCTATGCTTTGAGGGCTAGTGGGGAAGAGATAAAACTGAAGCTTACTTGTGGGAAACAGACAAGCAATTTAGAAACAGTGTGTCCTGTAAGCTTAACAACAGCCTTATGAAGTAAACACCATTATGTTCATTTTACAGAGGAAACCTAGGTTCAAAAAAAGTTACTTGCCCAGGAACACAGAGCTAGCACTTTGAGTCTCCTTTAGTCTCTTTTCCTTTTCAAGCAAAGGTCTGTGACTCTGAAAATTTAGAGGACTTACACTTAGAAGCACAAGTATTTTTGACCTGACAAGGACAGTGGATTTTTTTTCCAGATTTGACCAATAATAAAACATGTTCTTCACAGCAAAGAGAAGGCCTATAGAATGATTTGGACACAAGTCCAGAAGTGAGGCTTTAGGAGATGACTGAGCATTCCTGACATAAGAATAACTTATTATTTATTGACCATATAGCATGTTCCAGAACCTTTACATAAATTTTCTTTTGAAATTCTCATAATGAACCTGTGAAATAGGTATTATTTTTGTTCCCATTTTACAGATGAGGACAAACAGGCACAGAAAGAATTAACTGCCATGCATTAAGAACTAAGTAATTTTACATCGATTGTGATTAACCATTTAGTTTGTCTTCTGCACGAGAACAGGAGTTTCTTGGATAAAGATCATTCTTTATTCTTTTTAGTATGCTAAGCTCACAGTGAATACTGTCCAAGTCTGATTTGATTACTGAATTCATTGTAAGGAAAGTTTGGGCTTTGGAAAAATATCTGTCTTAACCGTGTCCTAAATGGTCAAAAATGGAAATTTTTTTCTCTAAAATCAAGAACAAAGCAAAGAGGTCCACTCTCACCACTCTTATTCAACATAGTGCTGGAAGTCTTAGCCAGAGCAATCAGGCAAGAGAAAGAAATAAAAGGCATCCAAATAGGGAAGGAAGAAGTAAAACTGTCACTTTTTGCAGACAACATGATTCTGTACATAGAAAATCCTTATGTTCATTGCAGCATGATTCACGGTGGCCAAGACATGGAAAGAACTAAAGTGCCCTGCGACAGAGGACAGGATAGAGAAGATGTGGGACATGTGCACAGTGGATACGACTCAGCCATAGAAAGGATGAGACGCTGCCACTTAGAACAACATGGATGGACCCTGAGAATATTATGCTGAGGGAAATAAGTCAGCCAGAAAAAGCTAAGAACCATATGGTTTCACTCATTTGTGGGATATAAAACTGAAACTCATGGACACAAACAGGAAAAACAACCAAACAAAAACATAAAGACCCAGACAGGAGTATGGTGTTTACCAGAGGAAAGGAGGGTGGGGAGAAGTAGAAAATGGTAAATGGAGCCAAATACATGGTGATGGAAGATCATTTGACTCTGGGTGGTGGGCATACAATGCAATATACAGATCATGAATCAGAGAGTTGTATACTTGAAACCTATGTGATCCTGTTAACCAATGTCACCCCAATACATTTATTACAAAAAGAGAAACTATTTTACTACAGTCTTACCTATTGTGATTGTTAAGGGAGATTTGTTATTTGACAGTTTTATTTCTCCTATGCCATTTGATATATTTAGATATTCTAACTCTTTGGATATTTTTAAATTTATGTTTACTTGTGTTTTTGTGGGATTTATAAAAGTAGTCACTTATATTTCTTTTAATTTCTTTTATATGATGTTTTTCATTTATTATTCCTCATTTTTGTAAAACTTTCTTAACCCCAGCACTAGCACCATCTCTGTATTGTCTAACCCCCTCAGTTACCTTATGTTCTATATCACAATGTACAGGTATAAACAGGAAAAAAAGAAACAGAAAAATGGAAAACCACAATGTTTAATCTCCTTATTCTTTGCTTGGGCTGACCACTATTTTAGTGGCCCACATGTGTTCATCACTAGTACAGATTCAGAATTTAAATTTTTTAGGCATCTCTGCTTTGCTACATGTATGTTCAAACATACTTTGCCTGTCATTCCCATACATACCTTGGTCACTTCATTACCACAGTATTGCAATCGCCTGTTTGCTTGTCTACTTTCATCTATAGACTGTGAGTTCCTAAAGAAAGAAAGCCTGACATTCGTCTCTGTGCTTCCAACACCAAGGACAAGCCCAGCACTGAGTCAGTCCTCAGAGAACAGCCACTGAATTAGACCTTCCTCGCCCACAAGAACGCATCCTTCTCGACCGAGAAACCAGAAGGAAATAGGCGGAGCTGCTAGTTGTTGATTTTTTTTTTCTTCTCCCATCTCTTGTGAAGCAAAAATCCAATTTCTGGGGCCTTCAAGGCACGCAAAAAGTCTTTTCAAATTAGCATATTATTGACTTTCTTTTATCATGGTTGCTTTATCTAGTTTAATATATTTTAATTATTTGTTGGTGAAATTCACATTTGAGGTGACTTTATTATATCAAGTACAAGTTTAAAAGTCTAATATACAGGAGAGACTGAGAGTGTTTGTATCTCTAATATGTCACTAATGGAATAAAAACAAGTAATGTGGTTCCAAATTGCCTTCTGAGCTGAGTTTGGACCAGAAATAAGCAGGTAAATGGGGCTTTTACATGAAGCTTATTTGTTAGGAATTTCCATGTAGTATCTATCCTTTATTTTTATAAGACTGTGATTCTGTTAGAGCTTACTTTTGTTCTAAGTATTTAAAGCACCAAACTAGAATAAACCAATAGCCATCTCTTATGTGCAAGAATCAAGAAAATAGTTTTGGGTATCTTTGTCTAGTTGGATTGGTGACGGGTAGGAGAAGTTTTCAGGTTACCAATTCTGGAATTCTTATAACCCATAAAATCTACAGTACTCCCTAAATTTTCAGGCAGTACCCTTTAAGATTTTCACATAAATTGCAGAACAATGGATTTAGCTTAAATCCAAAATACTGAATCCATATTATTTAAGTCAATAATCTAGAATCAACATTTTCTGTTCAGTGTTGCCATATCTGCATGTGTAACTGAGAGTACATCTTCATCCAAACAAAAAACATTTCCTCCCCTAAGGAACTGGAATTAAGATGATCCATGCTAGAACAACTTTGCCTTGAGACTTTGTTTTCACAAGCAAGGGTAAAATTGCCACACTATAAATTGCAGCTTTGATTTTTACTTCCCTTGCATTTTTTCCCCCTTTGTTCAAGTCAATCAAGGATGTTTTAAGTACATACTTCACACACAACATGAACAGAATGAAGTAGGAAGAATAATAGCCCTCTGGCAACTATGATCAATTCCCATGAGGAAAACTCAATACAAAAATAAAACTACTTGGGAGGTCACTTCTTCACTCTGTACTCAGGAAGGTTCTACATATCCGTCAGTGCTCAGCTCAGACTGACTTACCGGTTTTGTGTGAAGTCCTCCTCAGTTTCATTGCTCATCCGATACTATACACACATCATATTGCATTTCCTCCATTTGTTGTTTAATTATTTAATGGAGGAGAAAGAAAATTACATTTTTAAAGCTGATCATCTGGCTTCTTAGGAGAGCACTGTTTTTATTTGGGAAAAGAACTTGATGTTTACTTAACGTGTGAAAGATAAAGCCCCCTCTCAGCAGCAGGATCAGCTTAATCTTAAAAGATCTGAACTTTTGTAACAGTTCTTTAGTGTTCTGTGTTTTTGACTGACAAAACAATTTCACACATTCAATTGAAAAACAAGGGTAGAGGTGGGCAAAGGGGTGGGGGGTAGGGACATCTGAAATAATGTAAACAATAAAAATAAAGTTAAAAGAGAAAAAAATAAAATAAAAGGACAAAATATGGAAATATGAAAAACAAATAAACATTTATCTTGGTTCTACAATGAGAAGGACTCCTCCCCATCACAGGCCTGCTGTGCATCACAGGTGACCGGTAATGCCTGGCATGTATTAGAAGTCATCATACTTAAAAATCATCAGCTAAATGTCTCGTGTCTTTTACACATTCCAAACATAAATGGTCCAACCTATAGCCTAGTAATCAGTATTTAAAAATTCATCAGTTAAATTAACAATATTTAGTGGAAAAGCTTTTTTAAACTATTTCAACTTGTGTTAATCAGAAAGTACTTGATATATGACATCGATTAAGAGGATTATCAACTTGATGAGTCTTGCCATCAAGTTCTCCATTGCATGAAAATACAAAATTCTCCACTGCATGAAAATATTTGAGCCACAACATATCAGGGACTAATTATGAAAACTGACTTTTCAACTTGCTTCTCACAGTAATTATCCAACTACTGTACATTATTTGCTTGAAGTATTTTTTTTTTTCTATATAAAATGGTCTTTTCCTATTACCAGAAAGAGGCAGTGCAGTAGTCTCAAAAAGTCAGGGAATTGTGACCAACTAAAATGTCCATGTCCTATTTTACATTCACTTCATTACAGAGTTTTCCAAGTGAGAAGAGGGAGGATTATAAAGATAATAGGCTTACCAAAGGTTCTAAATTATTTACTCATAAAAATTATACATAATTAGATACAACTATCAAAGATAATGGTAACTAAAAGCCCAAAACAAACAAAAAAAGGTAGGGGTGAAATGACGTATTGCCGTTACCCTATCTAAACTACTTCATGCAGCATCCATGAACAACAAATTCCCAAAGTAGCCCTACAAAGTAGATATGATTGCCCTCATTTTACATATGACTGAGCTGAATGTCAGAGTTTAAATCATTTACTCAAAATTTCACTGAGAAGTTAGAGATTCAGACTATGAATCTAAATCTATCTGATCCAGACACCTGTGGTGTTTTGATGACATCTGATGGCTGGCTAATTCCATATTGGCTTTCTCTACTGTTGGTCTAGGCCCCAGGATGAAATAAGGCATTTGGTCAAATGCCTTATAGAAATAGCATTTGTCTATTTAACAAACTCATAATGTTGTCAAAAAGCAAGTACAGCTAGTTTGGATGAATTATTCTTACTTAACCTAGGCTGGTTTTTAGTGATTATTACTTTCTCCAAGTGTTTTCTTTTTTTAAAAAAATTATCTTTATTGTTGAAAGTATTACAAATGTCCCTCTTTTCCCCCATTGATCCCTTCCACCCTGCACCTCTCCCCTCAGGTCTTCACCCCACTATTGTCTGTGTCCATGGGTTATGCATATATGCATATAAATTCTTATATTAATTTCCACCTACCCACCCCCCATTCCCTCTGAGATTTGTCTGTTCTATGCTTCTATGCCTCTGGATCTATTTTGTTCATTGGTTTATTTTGTTCATTAGATTCCACATATGAGTAAGATCATGTGACACTTGTCTTTCTCTGACTGGCTTATTTCACTTAGCGTAATACTCTCCAGGTCCCAGTGTACTGTCTCAAAGTGCAAGGGATCCTTTGTTTTTACAGCTGCATAGTATTCCATTATGCAAATGTTCAAGAAGATGCTTGATATGATTTTCGTCTTCTTGAATTTGTGAAGACTAGTTTTGTGTCCTAACATGTGGACTGTCTTTGAGAATGTCCCATATGCACCTGAGGAGAATGCATATTCTGCAGCTTTGGGGTGAAATGTTTTGTAAATGTCAATTAAATCCATCTGATCTAGTGTGTCATTTAGAGTCACTGTTTCCCTGTTGATTTTTTATCTGGAAGATCTATCAAAGTGCTTTCTAAATATATCAACAGTATGCACTTGTTATTATGTAAAACTACATAGCACTTTCTATATCTAAGGCACTGCTTTAAGCATTTATATTAATTGATTTAATCTTTGCAACAACCCTATGAAATTGGTATATTGTTATCATTTTACTGATGAGGAAACTGAGACAGTGATAAGTAGCATGCCTAGATTTGCACAGCTAATGTATTGGCAGAGCAGAGATTGGAACCCAGACAGTCTATGGAATCCAGGTTCCTTGTAATACTGCTACAATTAACTATGTGTTGAATAATTTATTCTGAAATCATACTTATTAATCTCTATTTTCCAGACTCCATCATTTTATCTTTTTTAATAAAGGGAGCACTATTTGTTCTTCCCCAGTCTCCTGGATAACTCTAATTTTCTATTGTTTCTCAAGGGTAAATTTTTTATTTCTACTGATCTCTATTATTTTTCTGTGTATATATTGCAAAGTTAGATGAGGATTTTGTAATTATGAGAAATAAAAAGTTGGGTTGCTTTGGAATTCAGATAGTATTATGGCCTGGGATCCAGGAATGTCTGAATCCTGCTCTGCCAGTCAACTTCCTCTCTGTGGAGAGAAACACACACACACACACACACACACACAGAATGATAGTAAATGAACAACCAGGCACTGCCTCATCATTAGCTTCACAAGAGCCTGACTCACTGGTACAGGGCTTCTTAGCAGTTTTATCTAAGCAGAGAGCCTTTCCAAAATATCTATGAGGGTCTCTAGTGCCTAAAAGGTCAAAATCCAAATCTGTTCTCTTATCTCTCTCTGGTTGCTACATAGGACAAGAGGCAGAAGTAATGTTGACTAAGTGTACCATGAAAAGGTTTCCTGCATGATGACTGTACTAGTAAACAAGAATGGAAAGCAAATGGATGTATGGTGAGTGGAACAAAAGTTTCCTCTCCCCTCGAAGGATTTTCTGCATGAGCTAGTTAAACCATTTTCCATGTGGTCTCCATGGCACTTACATCCATTCTCCATGTAAATACCAGAAAGAAACATTTGTTCTAAAGCACATTGGACTTTGTAACTCATCTTCACCAGAAACTTCCAGAGGACTCTTTATCCAGTCAACAGCTTTGTATAAATGAGAGACCATAGGCTCAGCGGCTGTGGTGACAGGAGCAACAGCTCCTTGACATCTGGATTGTAATTGTGATGGTGTGACCTTGAAATCAATAGCTATGTGGCAGACCCTCAACTTTTCTTATTCAAATCATTTCTATAATTTTATAAGCATTTACTTCCCTGTATTAAATTCATTCCTTCTTTAAATACCCAGAATGATTTCTGTTCTCTGTACTGACTTACACACACATACATATATTGAAAAGAATAACAGACTAAAATAAAAGAACTTATAATGGAAACTAAAGCCTCCCATCCCAAACCTCTTTACTTTTAGATCCACACCAGAAGTGACCTCTGTTGGACATTTGTGTTTAGTTCTCATGCTTACCTTTATTGCACCAAATAATATCTCTGTATTACTATTTCTTGATTTACCAACTTGAGAAAATGCAGGTTGTTCTATTGTACTGGTAAACTTTCTAACCTTACATCACACACATAAGCCTGATTTCTTGTTTCATCACTTTTAACAGTAGCCCTTGATGCTCCATTATGTAAAACTGTGATATTATTGACCACCACTCTTCTCTCCACCTTTTCTCCTCTTCTCATGGCCTCCTTTCTGTCACCTCACATACCTGCTGTTGCAGTATCAACACCCAATCCCTCTAGAAAAGAGTATCCTTTCATTTGTTTAAAAGTACATTCAAGGTGGTCTGTTACTGTCACTCATCAGTCATCACTCTGCATGGGTAAGGGAGTTGACACTAAAGGCAACTCAATGTTATTCTGTAAACAATTTCAAAAAATACCCTTGTTTTTAGCACCACTAATAAACCTTATTACCTGTACCTGCTAGCTCCAAGACCAGACCTACAAAATCAATTGGCAGTCACCACAGTCCTCCCCTGGGCTGTTTCTTCTTCCATTCAACTTCATTTGCCAATATGTTTCTATTTTCAGTGTTCTAGAAATTTGTTGAAATACTTTAATCATTAGAGGTCCCCTTAACATTCTCTTCCTTCTTCCAGGCTTATTTCTGTTTCACTTATCTATCAATTCCATAATACTACATAACAACAAAACACAAAACCCCAGTGGCATATAATACATATGTATTTTGCTTATTTTTCTCTGGTGTTCAGCTGATCTGAGCTTTGCGCAGTTGAATTTAGCTCTCTCACGCATCTGTAGTCAGCCTCAGGTGCACTAGGTGTTAATCTTGGCTAGGCTCCCTCACATGGCCAGGAGTAGACTGCTTGTCAGCTGGGGCAGTTCTGCTCTGCTTTACATTTATCTCTCACCTCTTACTAGCTCAGCTCAGACACATTCTCATGCAAAGGCAAAGATACAAGAGCAAGCAAACTCAATTTTGCAAGCACTTTCAAGCCTCTATTGTGTCACATTTGCTAACATCCCATTTGCCAAAACAAATCACACTTTGGCTAATCCCAGAATCTGAGCAAGAGGGCACTATTAAAGAATTTAATATATGATAAGAAAACTATTTCAAATTACAGTTGACCCTTGAATAACACGGGTTTTAACTGCACTGGTCCACTTATATGTGGAATGTTTTCTATAAATATGCAATCAGCTCTCCTCACATTGGTTTCACATCCACAAGTTCAACCAACCATGGATCAAAAACAGTATTATCCGTCTGCGACTGGGAATCCACAGATGTGGGGGGCCAACTGTATGCATTGTTCTAAGTCATTTTATACAAGATACTTGAACATTTGTGGATTTTGGCATTCATGTGGGGGCTGGGGGGCGGTCCTGGGACCAATCGCCCATAGATACCAAGGGGTGACTATAGTTAAGTTTTTGGAGAGTCAAAATTTGTATGTGGATTTCCAACTCTGAAGGATTAGGAGCCCAACCTCTGCGTTAAAGGGTTAATTGTAATTACATTGCTATACAACTGAGAAAAGACAAAAGTTGTGTATTTACCTCACACGATTCACATAAAAATTTTATATAGATTAAAATATAATATCTAAGAAACTAAAAATGTAATAGAAGAATACGTAGGTTATTTTAATTATGCTATTAGAAAGGATTTCCCAAGCAAGACATGACAAACTCAGAAATAATAAGAAACACATATGATGACAGATTACAAACTTTGGTTTGAAAAAAATCTGTAAACTATAATAAAAGATAGCAAATTAAAAGAATATATTTAAAACACAATATATAAAGATCACTTATAAAACAATAAAGAAACAATAAACACAATAAGAACAAAAATTGAAAGAAAAAAATATAAAAATGCATAGTAATCATTTCGAGAGTGGCTAAATACTGTTTTAAATAGCTCTAGATATAATTTATTAACCTTCACCTTTGTCTAAAAGTAAAGATTTATAATATACATAAGATTGTAACAGTATAGGAAAAATGAACACCCAGATATACTTTTGGTACTAATGTAAATATTCATAGGGTTTAGAGGATAATTTGGCAGTATTCATAAATATATTTACTATCAGTAGCAATTTTACTCTTAACTATATTTTAAAAATACAAAATTGTGCAAGATTATACTTATAAGGATCATTGATTTTGATAATAAAAACTAGAAACATCAATTTTCAACCAGAAGGGAAATAATTAAGTAAAGTATTAATACACATAATAAAGAATATGAATAAGAATTTGGCAATTCTATTTGTATCAATATAGAAAGGTGTCCATAATGTATTAAGATTTTCAAAAGCAAATTGCAAAAAATATACATAATCTCTGTATTTAGTTTTATAGAAAAAAAGAAAGGAAAGAAACAAAGAAAAAGAAAAATGAAAAAGAAAATATAGAAAATTTGTAGAAAGATAATCATATCTTACTGTTAACAATAGTAACTTTCCAATTATGAATTTTCACTAGGAATGAGACCAGATGGAAGAGGTTCTCATTTTACATCAGATTCTTGGATTTTCTCACTATTATTTGTATCGCTTTGGTAATTTGCAAAAACAATAAATATGAGAATAAAAGAGTAACTAGTAAAACTGTTTGTAAATTTGTTACATTATTTTAGTGTCTAGTTCTTATGTATTCCAGAAAGTTCTTAAGTGATTTGGCCTCATAAACTGAAAATGACATCAGAGTGAAAATATGTAATTTGAAAGTTTCGAGCACACATATATAAAAACCTGAGCCCTTCATTAATTATACCTATGTTAAATATTATTTACAACCTTGTTGGTTCAATTGTTCAGTGCCTAGACTGTTGAGTTGGTGACTTTAGGGTACAATGACTAATGAACAAACTCAAGCAATAGATTAATGTGTTGAATTCAATCATAGAAGTTCACAGGTTGGGGGATGGAAATTGAGTTAGCCAAAATTCTCATATAGCCCCCAAAATACTCTAAGCAATTTGTATTAAGGCAAGATATTTTTATTTAGCTTGCTGAGTAATTTCTACTCTGATGACTAAGCTTAAAGAATCTACTATACATTATTATCATCAGCTGGCCTCTTAATAATGCTTTGGTGTGGAAGAAGTTATATAACTTAATAGACTAGACTTTTAACAGCTGAAAACATACCAAATACAAATACTCTACCTCTTCTGAACTTTCAGGATTTTAAATTTTAACCTATTACAGTAATAGTCAACCACTAATCTTAGCACACAGTCAATTAAAATTCCTTCTTAGCATGTAAAATGCAGAGATTTGTGGAGATTTTTTTTTGCAGTTTCCTGAATATTTCTGCTGCATTTGCTCAGAAGCCAAATGCAAATCAACATCAACTAGAATGTTATATTTATAGTTCCTAAACATAAATTACAACTTCAATTTGATTAAAGCAAAAGTGCATGCAGTATTAAAAGCTTCTTCTCCCCATGGCATCTAGTGCCAATTTCCTTCTGTCCATAAAAATCACCTGATTTACTGTGGCATATATTAAATATTCAGTTTTCCTGATTTATCTTATGTTGTATCTTCTGACTGACAACTAAAAATAGAAAAAGGGTAGAAATGCATATCTCTTGCTGTGCTCTAAGTGTAGCTACTGCATAAAGGGTGAAGGTCCAGCGTTATTCGTGCAGGGATGACAATTACTTCTTGGACTCATCCTCAGCAGGTGGTGGGCCAGTAGAAGGTTAATGTTCTCAAACAGGTCATGTTGACTGACACCAAGCTCCATTAGGGCCATATTCTCAAAAGTTTGGTGTATAAAAAGGCAATGCATTCAATGTTGGGCTACCTAAAGAATTAAATTCTGGACATCTGCCCTTGCAACAGGCATGGAAGGAGCAATGTTGATGTCTTAGAATTTTCTAAGCACGCATAGAGGAAAAAGTGCAGACCTGAGGTTGTTAGGTTCATTTTGGTTTCAAGATACATCAGTACTGTTATCTTCTGTTGTTACAATTTTTCAGTGATGGGTACCAGCAATTGTGGCTGATTACATGTCATATGAGAGTAGATGTCTTATTTCCTTTGTGGAAGTACCCTAACATTTCATAAAGGTTAATGGATTTTCAGTAAAGTAGGATCAGAGAAATACTGTTGGTTCCTGGCATTAACCTTACTCTTATTTCTCACTCCTTCTCTATACAAATTAATCTGACTTTTCCCTGAATATGCCCCCATGACATCCTAAAATCACATCCTTACTTGTGATAAATCTACATAGAATCCATGATCATTCTGTATTTTCATTTATAATTGTGAATAATATAATATTTCTTCAGATCCTCTATCGAATATTATTCCATCTGTGGTTTATATTAATTTTAACATTTTTAATAGTTACCAGGTACCTTGTTATGTGATAAAGATCCTCTTTGTTTTCTGTTTCCATATGAATCATGAATTTTCTCACATAACACAATTTATGTACAAATTTTAGGCAGATTTTTCTAACTCTTATTTAACAATATTTAAGGACAGGGACAAACTCATTGCTCTAATCAGTCAGAATTTAGGGAAGGGTTTGACACTAGAGTACCTGTTCCCAGCAGAGGCAGGGCAAAAAGAACCATTTTGAAATACACTTTCTAAGGGCAGCCAGCCCTCAGGAGAAAGTAGTTAACCAGAGCCTAACCTGCTGGGGTTTTATCAGAGCTTATCTTAGCTGGAGGAAGGGAAATGTACAACTGAGAAACACTTGAAAAGTTCACAGTCCAGAAGCAAGTACCGCATATAAAGGAGATTATGGGCAAGTTGCTTTCACGCAGTGATGGTAGGCGCTAAAATTGATACTGCTTATTCCAATTTTGGCACATATTTGTTGAAAAACATCAAGCTAGATCTATATTTACAGACATAAAAGATCTTCAAAATAAATGAACATAAAGTATATTGTAAACATTGTGTATGGTGTGATCACATTTGTGATTTTTATAAAATGGAAGAAATTATGTGTGTGTTCATGTGTGTGTGTAAGAATACACTCCAAATTTTAATGGGAAACTTTGACTTTTTGCTTTTTAAAAACCACCTCTTAATAAGTTGTCATTACTATTTTTAAAATATGAATTCAAAAAAGAAACAGAAATCAGATGTCTTGTCAAATCTACTGAATTACTGTCTCTAGGGGTAAAGATTGGGCATGTGTATTTTTAAAGCTCAAGAGATGATTCCAATGCACAGCAAGAATTCAGACTGCAGAAGCTAGCCTGGCAGTATTTCAAAACATTAGACATAAATTACCATATGATCCAGCACTTCTATCTTTGGATATATACCCCCAAAGAATTGGAAGCAGGTCCCCAAACAGATATTTGTACACCCAGGTTCATAACAGCATTATTCACAATGGATAAAAGAAGGGGAAAGAAAGTATCCATGCATAGATTAATGGATAAATAATATATGGTATCCAGGTACAATGAGGTATCATTCAGCCTTGGGATGAAATTCTAACATGTGCCACAACATGAATGAACCTTGAAGACATTACACTAAGTGAAATAAGCCAGACATGAAACAACAAGTGGTGCATGATTCCACTATAAGAAGTACCTGGAGTAGTCAAATTCAGATACACGAAGTCAAATTGTGGTTGCCATCATTTGGGGGAGAGACAAATGGGGACAGAGTTTCAGTTTGGGAACATGAAAAAGTTCTGGAGGTGGATGGTGGTGACGGTTGCCCAACAATGTGAATGTACTTAATGCTACTGAACTGTACACTTAAAAATGGTTAAAATGGTAAATTTGATTTTATATATATATTACCACAAAAAATATTTTAAATGGAATTAGGACAACTCAGAGAAGAAAACAAAGATGAACAAATAGTTTTTACAATCTCTAGCTGGATAAGGAATTCTCTAAATACAAGATGCTTGTTTCTGAACATCCTAATCAACAATTTATTATTTAGAATAATGAGACCCAGAGGCACAGACACACCTAACAAGAAACTGAATATCTCCAGTGAGTCCTCTTTCTAAATCAAACACTAGAAGGAAATTCTCGCTTTGTTTTTGAAATCTTGTTTTGAAATCAGTAGAAAAATATTGGAGGTAATACAGGTTTTAAGACAAAGTGCAAGGTGACATCGGATTTCTAACTGTTGACCAAGGTTAACTGAGCAGAAAAAAAAGAATAGTAAATCTCCAAATAAAAAACAATGAGCCCGGCTGGCATGCCTCAGTGGTTGAGCATCAACCTAGGATCCAGGAGACTGAGGTTCGATTCCCGGTCAGGGCACAGGCCCAGGTTGTGGGCTTGATCCCCGGGCGGGGGGGGGGGGGGGTGCAGGAGGCAGCCGATCCATGACTCTCTCATCATTGATGTTTTTATCTCTCTCTCTTCCTCTCCCTTCCTCTCTCTGAAATCAATAAAAATATATTTAAAAAACAACAACAATGAGATAAGAGGAGAACCACAATAACAATTACTGTGGCTGATTTGCTTATTTCAAAGGAACAAATACAGAAGAAATATATCTCTGGCACTAGAAGAAAAATTTATAGACAAAGTCCCCTGAAAACACATGACAAAATTAAAGATACCTGCTACCCCAAGTCACTCTCCTCAGTTCTCCCTATACTGTTTATATAGTCAGAAGCTCAAGGAGAACTGTCAGCAGCATAAGAGAAATAACAAACAGAAAGGATCATTGCCCCTATGAAGAGATACCCCTTCCCAAAGGAGCAAATCCTGATCAAAGATTATGAAGAATATAAAAGAGAAGAAGGAATAGTTCCTTCTTAAAAAGTTTTCTTTTGTTTCCACATACCACTGGATCTCTTGTACATCTCACCTTTTCTTAGCTGCAGACTTCTAAAAAAGATTATCTAGATACACTATTGCCAAAATGTTGCTCCTATTCCCTCTTGAACCTGAACCAATCAGGCTTGTCCCCCTACCAAGCCCCTGACGCTGCATTTATCAAGGCCACCAAGGAAGTTTATGTTCCTAAATATAATGAACATTTCTCATATTTTTTGACTTATCAGAAGCACTATCACCTTCCCTTTGAAATTCATTCTTCACTTGGCTTTCTGGATACCATATTCACCTAGCTGAAACTTAGAAGTCTATCTGCTCTTTCCTCATTTCCTGGACTTCTAGCAGTTACAATGTCTCAGGCTTTAGTCCTTTTACCTATTCTCTTTTATATCCATGCTCACTACTTTGGTTATCTCGTTCTTAATACCAGCTATCCACTGATGATACACAATTTTATATCTCCAGTCCAAACCTCTTTGGAAATCTAGATTCCAATATCCCATTTTTTACTTAATATCTTCTTTCATATATGATTGATGGAAATACTAAACCAAACAAGTCTAAAACTGAGCTATGAAACTTTCATTTAAAATCTGCTCCTCCTTAAGTATTCTCCATCTCAGTTGATAACAACTTCTTGCTTTCAGTTACTCAGACCAAAGATCTGGGTATCTGGGTATCCTTCCTTGATTCCTGTCTCTTTCTGATTCTACATTCAACCCATGGATAAGTTATGTTAGCTCCACCTTCAAAATATTTCCAGAAATGAACTGCTTCTCATCATGGCAACCACAACCACCCTGGTCTTTGCCATCATATTATCTCACTTGTATTACTGCAAGAATCGTTACTAATTTCCTACATAGAAGCCAGAGTGATCCTATTAAATATGAGTAATATTATGTTCCTTCTATGATAAAAACAATCAAAATCATAAAATTTTTTAATCTAACTTTTTCTTTATATTCTGAAAGTCTTTATAATGATCCACAAACCCCACACAATCTGCTTCCCGCCTTTGACTTTCTGAAACCAGAATCTAGCTCTTACACATACTAACTCCACTTGTTATTGCAGCTCTGTTTTATAAATATACCAAGCAAACTTCCATTTAGAACTTTGGCACTGGCTCTTCCCTCTGCCAGGAACACCTTTCATCTCATTACCAGCATTCCATACTCCCTCACATTCTTCATGTTTTTACTTAAATAACAACACTTCAGCACTACATTCTCTGACAACTAATCTAAAACTGGAACTGTGCCCCGCATTATCTTATACTCTATTTCCCCTGCTTTTTATACACATCTAACATTTAATATACTATGGGTTTTACTCATGTATCCTATTTAGCGTCTGTCTCTTCTCATTGACATATATGCTGTATGAAGGCAGATCTTTTTTTTTCTGTATCTGCAACACCTAAGAAACTGTGTGGCACATTGTAGGCACTCAACAAATATTAACTAAATAATTGACTATGCAAGGAAATAAAAGAACAGCTAAAATATGAACACTTTTCATTAAAGAAAAAGAAAGGTAATGAAAAGTGAGCTAAAAAAAACCTGAAGAGACACATCTAATAGAACAGGACTGAAAAAACTACAAACTAAAAAGAGTAGAAAAGACATCAGAAAAGTCATGAAAGCCAGGCTTGAGAAATTATTGCACAAACACCAAAACAGGCAAAAGCACCTACAAACCACATAGCCAGAGTAAAGTGAGAGAAGGGAAGAGCATGTGGTGGATAGGGCTGACAGAGAAGGTTCAGCAATTTAATCGGTGTTCCTTGCGGAGTGAAGAGAAAGAATAAATGGAACAAAACACAACATTCAAAGTTCTAATAGCAGGGAAACTTCCTGAAATTAAGGAGACATAAACCAGAATGTCAAAATGACATACAGTGTTCTAGGAAAACGATATGAAATAATCAACCTCACAATATATCCTGGTGAAGTCACTAAAAGCTAATTATGAAGAATCCCATAGGTTAACTAGGCAGGGAAAAAAGCAAATCACTTATATAAGAGGGGGAAAATTAGTCTACTATCAGAGTTTTCCACAGGAATATTTAATAATAGAAATCATTGGAAGAAAGTACACAAATTTCTTTGGAAAAAAGTAAAACTCTATAGTTTTATAATTCAAAAATTCTCATCAAAGAAAAGGGTGTTTGAAAGATACTCTCAAATAAAAATAGAACTCAAAATTCAGTACATGTCAAAAAAATCAAGCCAACTAAAAAACTAATAAAACATAACAGTAAAAAAGTTTTGGTTATGAAAAAAAAAAACATTGAAAATTTAATCTATTTAAATATTAAAGGATAAGCAATAATGAAAAATATAATAACATAATGCAATGAAAATTGTTAGTAAGTATTGGTAATTTTAAAAATAATAGTAAAACAGCAAAAATTAGAATACTAGTGGAGGAAGAGGGGTTAAAATGTGCCACTTTTTTCCTCTTTTATAAAAGAGTCACTATGCTGTGTAAAGTTGTCAAAGCATTAAAAACATGCGTAAACATATTATTAAATGTTAAAAGGTATAAAAGGTACATACTACAATAAACAAAATATTCTAAAATGAATTATGAAGAGATACAGAAAATAATAAAATAAACAAAGGCCACCTGGTTAAAAAAAAAGCAGAATACAACACAAAATAAAATGGCAAAAACAAAAACATATTTGCTATACCAATTATAAGTTAAAAGTTCCTCAAATTGGCTCAAAAAATAAAATTGTTGCCAAATACAAGAAAAGCAAATTGAATTAGATAATTTAAAAATAAGTGAAGGCATATATATATATATGCAAACGTGACCATGTCATTAAAATCAATAATAAATTTTTAAAATTTAATGGCATTTTCAAAACAGATACTTTATATTGAAAGTGAGTATAGTCTACAATGAATAGCTTGCCTGTCCTGAAACTTCATGCACAAATAACACAGCATCAAATTTTATAGGCCAAACTCTCAGGAATAGTGTGTTGATAAATGGAAATGTAATAATTACAGAGACTAACTCATGATGAATCAAGTATACAAAAAATAAATAAGAAATCAGAGAATTATTTTAAATAGTTAATAAGGTTAAATATTTAGAAGTCACCAACTATGTACTGTGCAACTAGAGAATAAACTCTCTTTCAAGCATCCATGTACCCCATATTAAAATTTCAGAACATCTGGAAAATGGAGATACTGAGAAGAACAGGTATTGCAGATTTGACCAAGCTCTATCAGAACTGACACTGTCCTATAGTTACACAATTAAAATGTAAAATATATAAATTCAATAATTAAACAAAGTTAACCAAAATAAAGCAGAAATAAATGATTAATAATAGGAAATCAAATGTTAATCATTTTGAACACTGAAAAGTGGCAGAGCAATTAAATACATCCAAGAGTTTGTTTTTTTCAAATTTTTTAAGTAGATAACCCAGAAGAGGGGTTGCTGGGTCATATGGTAGCTCTAGATTTAATTTTTTAAGGAAGCTCCATACTGTTTCCATAGTGGCTGTACCAGTTTGCATTCCCACCAGCACTGAATGAGGGTTCCCTTTTCTCCACAACCTCTCCAACATTTGTTATTACTTGTCTTATTAATAATAGCCATTCTAACAGGTGTCAGGTGGTATCTCATTGTGGTTTTGATTTGCATTTCCCTTATAGCTAGTGAAGTTGAACATTTTTTCATGTCTGTTGGCGATTTGTATGTTTTCTTAAGAGAAGTGTCTGTTCAAATACTCTGTCCATTTTTTATTCGGATTGTTTATTGTTAATTTTTTTGGTTAATTTGTATGAGTTCTTTATACATTTTTAATATTAACCCCTTGTCCAAGCTGTTGCTTGCAAATATCTTCACCTATTAGGTTAGTCATCTTTTTGTTTTGTTGAATTGTTTTTCCTGTGCAGAAAGAGTACTTACATGAAAACCACATACTTTGGGGAGAAATTAGCTTATTTTTGCAAGTGTGACACCATTTCCCTAGAACTCTACTCGGGCTACTTGATGGTAGAAAAAAATTAGTATATTCCCCAAGCCATTCTCAACATAGGCCCTTCAATAGAGTACTATGGGAAACTCAAGTACTATTTTCACACCTGTCAGGATCTAACCCACATTCTTAGTCAATTTTGCTTGGTTAAAAAACTCCTCCTGGGAATGTATGTGCTTCATTGAAATCCACTGGAGCCACTCACCAGTGGACTTAATTGCCTGTCCCTGTGAGCCTGTCAGCCATAAGAACCATGTCACTGATTTTAAAGGTGAAGAGTGAGTGTCTGAAGTTGTTTCATTCTTAATGGATGGGGTGGATATGTCATCAGTGACATTACTAAAAGTCATGCCTGCGTAAGGAGCATAGAGTGCCCTACTTATAAATATAGAACTTCATTAGGGCATCCACACACTGCTATCTCACTTTCCTTTTCAGAAAGCTTTCTGCTATTTGTCATAATCAGGCCCTATTGGTCTGACTTTGGCAAGTCTAAGCTATTTTCAGGGTAGATTAAGCTTCTGAAGCAAAAAGTCAGGACGATATCATAGTTAAAAGACAAATTCAAGATCATCTACTCCACTTCCAACATTTTGCAGATAAAAAAGAATAAGAGCCTGGAATGGTGATGCATTTTTCTCAACATGCAACCACACTTCCATGCCAATCTGAAGTAAATTCATGTGGATAATAAACATAAAATGAAGATGCATCCAATAGTTGGGTCCAGCTGAATGATACCAAAGAAGCCTCCTTTATGAAGAATGTGTCATATGTAAAACATCAGGAGAACTTCTGTTTTGAACTGGCATCTAAAATATAATCACTTTTACAATGGCAGATTAAGGAATTCTAAAATCTATTCTTCTATGAAAGCAAAGGAAATAATAGAAAATTTCTCAAAATCAACTATTTCAAAATTACAGAAATTAACAAAAAACTTGCAACCATCCAAGGAGTGCTTATTGAAGAAAAATGGCTGAATCTCAGTAAGAAGAGAAAGCTTAATGATGTTTTAGTTACCCTATTACCATCCCCCTTTCCCATGTTCCGCAGTAGACTTGAAGACTAACAACCTTAGAACCACAACAGCTCTTAAGATCATGTAGGGGGCAGAACGTATTTTTGTAGCTTCCCATATCACCCAATTCCTAGAGAGTAGGTAGTATTTGACCAGTTGGCAGGTCCCTGGGAAAGCCTCATTAGCAGTGCTTGCCTTTATTTGATCTGATTCAGAGTACTCTCAGGTTGAAAAGTCCTATCCCCAGGGTGTTTGTCAAAAACAACCAGCAGCAATTGTTTAATACTGCAGCTGTATGAAGTAGTGATATCATTTGGGACAAATGAGAGATTGGTCAAAAGTTAAAACAAATACACAGAAAATGAAATATCCATAGAGAGTTTTTAAAAAATGTCATATTTTTTTCTGAGCATCTATAAGTCAATACACATCTGTAAGTCAATGTGAAGGTTGTAGTGCCCAGAGGATACATGAAAAGACTCAAAGCATTCACCTCAGGCTGATCTGAGGGTTCTACACAAGAAGGAAATGAAAGCTAAGACAGAATTGTCAACTGCCTGCCTCAGACTTGAAGGAGTGTCCAAGGACACATATCGAGACCCTTGAAAAAAAGTCAGAGAGAAATATTGGTTCAGGCATTTAAGTAAACTTCTATTAAGTCACTACTTGTCTACTCCATTCACTTGGATTATCAAAGAACCAAACTCTCAAGGCAGGGGAAAAATATTATTAGATCAGTGAGTATCATAGATATGTACTCAATGAAAAATGCTGAGACCATGAATCTTACTATGATATGTGTGCACAGGTCATATTTTTACACATGGCATTTTATTTTTTATTGAAGAAACATTGATTAATATGTCACTAAAGGTGGTTCATATCTCTATTGGATGTAGTTCTGCTCAGTAATACAGATGCCATGGAAAATAGGAATGTGAAGATACCCATATAGGGCAATCTATACAATAGCCAACACCAAGGGAGCTCTAACTGCCACTTTCAGTGGCCTCAGGTTTTTTTTTACAATTCCATTTGCCATAGGAATCACCATGGAAGCCAGAGTACTACCACAAAACTGAAAGCAGTAGGTGAGTCTCATGTTTAGCTCAATTTGCTGCAACTATATTTTTGTTATTGAATCTCCATTCTATAAAAAATTTCCTAACCCTATCCCAACAGTTAAAGAGGGGTTTTACATGACTTCATCAGCATGCAAACACCTGCTTAGTTTAATTAATCTTCACCTGCTCTCACCCGCCCCCCAGAGAACAGTAATAGGTACACAGTAAAGGGCCTGGTGTTTTAATTTTTCCAGAACAATGGGGAGTTTTCCTTAATATTAACTCTTTTATTCATGAGTGAAAAGTAAATTACCAAAAGCTTTTAAAAGCCAGATTACCATTCTAAAACTTAAGGAAACATTTTAAAATGAAGAAAAGAAATAGCACCTATATGCCTTTCATTAAATTAATGTATTCACAACATTGTCATTTCTCTCTCTCTCTCTCTCTCTCTCTCTCTCTCTCTCTCTCAGACACACACACACACACACATACAAATAACCTTCAATAAGTACATAAGAATATTAGTAGAAAACTATTTTGTATTCCAGGACTCTTACCCATCCTTACGGAAAATTCTCCCTCAAATCCCATGCACCTCCATTTAAACCAGAAGGTCCTACTGAAACCTCCTTCCTGTTCATATCCTTTTCTCCTTGGTCATGGTTGATTGGTATAGTTGACCAAAGTGGGACAAATATGAATACCCTGACACCACAACTACATGTCATTGTTCCAGAGTTGAGAACATAATTGAAGCTTAGACAAACAGAATTCTAACTTAAATTTTTTTTTCAAAGTGCAGAAGAGGAAAAGCAATGCAGTCCTCTTCTGAGTTTACTGCAGAAATGTGATGCATAAGAACTGCTGGTGTGTGTTTTCTAGTGTGGAGAAAATCATGTTGGGTGAATAAAACCAAAAAGGAGAGTGTAGAGGTGAGAGACATACAGAGAATCCAGGTAATATTGAATTACATTGTTCCAGTTGTCCTTGAGACCATTTGAACCACTGCCATTTCCATGGTTACATGAGCCTTAGAATAAATCTTCCTGCTTACTTCACCTGGTTAGAAATAAGTTTTTGTCATTAGCAACCAAAAAAGTCTTATTCTGGAAAAAAATGAAATCATAGCCAAACTAGACAGAGACCAAAATGTTTTTTTAGGTAAAGTGGACTTCAGAAAATAATGTTATCTGAATTTTAAAGGTAAGTAGACCATCACCTGTCAGAGAAGAAAGAAAAATAATATTATAGTCTAGTCAGAATGATATCAGTAGCCAAGAGGAATGGGAGGAGGACCAGATTTGCTCAGTTTTGTGGGACATAGAGGCAGAGAAGCCCAGAGTAAAATTCAAGTATATCTCAGGGGAGAAAACTGGCCCGCAGATATGACTCTAATAGCTAAAATGTCTAGTTGTTATTTGAAACCACAAAAGAGAAGAGAACACCCAAGGAGAGAGCAAAAAATAAAAAATATCAGCTTCAGGCAGAACACTGAGGAATACCACACTTAATATATGAAGAGATTGAAAGGAGCTGACAAAAAAAGCTAAGAAGAAAAAAAAAAAAAATGGTAGGATAACCAAAAGAAAATAGTATCTCAGAAGCTGAGGGAGAAAAAATGCACTAAATATACTACAGGATAGAGAATTAACATAAATAAATGATGAAGGCAGGGAGATGTTAGAAGACTATTGTGCTGGTCTAGACAAGGGAAAATAAGGATGGTGATTGTATTATGTAATGGACAAGAGACATTAGTAAATATTTAGAAGTTAATATTGTCAGGACTTAGCAATTATTTGGATGTAAAAGGTCAGAAAGAGGAAGTCATGGTTGTTGCTGAGACTTCTGTCTAGGAATATTGGATATATAATTAGTGCCATCCATTGAGCCAGGAGATATAGATGAAGAAGCTGTTTGGTAGAGACAATAAGAAGTTCAGTTTTGGATAGGTTGATATTAAGTACTTATTGTATATTCAAGTATATGTGTCAGGTGGACAATTGAATAGATAGTTTTGGAGCTCAGAGAAAAAATTTGTGCTAGAGAGATTCAATACTATGAGTCATTTGCTTAAAATTGAACTCAAGGAGTATATGACATTGTCTAATGCAATAGTGAGGAGTGAAGAGGGACAAGCAGCGATCCCTGAGCAACTCCAACATTTAAGGGCCAGCTAAAAGATAATGAGTCTGCAAAGGAAAATTTCAAAAGAGCAGCTAGAGAGGTAGAAGAACCAGAAATAGGGGATTTCTCAGAATCCAAAGGAGTGTTTATGGCCAAACAGTCAATTATGTCATATGTAATAGAGCTGTCTAGTTAAAGGAAGACTAAAACTAGTATTAATTGGACAAAATATGGAGATCATTGGTAACCATAGTGTAAGACTTTTTGTGGCAACATTAAAGGTGGAGAAACCAGAGCAGACTGGAGTGGTTTAAGAAGTAAATAGATCATGAGGTAATGAAGATGACAAATGTAAGCAACTCTTGAGAAGTTTGCCTCTAAAAGGAAGAAGAAACAAAGAATTAGTTGAAAGGGGAAACATTCAGTGCAGTTGTGAAAGTGTATATCCATTTTTTAATGTGCCTTTTTATTGATACTAGTGTGAGACTGGGGTTTGATCATCAAGTGTCTTAAATGCCATCCTAAAGAGTTTGGAATTTTTTCCTTGTAGGTAAAGTGGCACCATGGGAGTGACATGAACAGATCTAGATTTTAGTGATAGTAAGAGGGTTTTAAGGGTAAGATTAATAAGAAGAGATAAACTTGGTGACATTATAATAGCTCAGGTGAGATAAAAATAAATATATAAAATAAGACAGGAATAGTGTATTTAGGGATATTAATAAGATGTAATTAAGAGGGTAGGGGTGTAAAATGAAGGAAAATACTAAGAATGACTCATAATTATTAATCCTGAGTGAATAGGTCAATGGTGGTATCACATACAGAACTGGAAACACAGGAGGGATGAGTTTATGCATAAGGTAATAGTTAGATTTTAATATATTTTACTTATGAAATACCCAAGTGGAAATGTGTAGTATGGAAACTAGGAAGAGAGGATTAATCGAAGAGAGTTGAAAGAATAATTACCTTTAAGGTGTTTCATTCTATAGAAGCCTGGTGTAAACTCTCAAATAAGGGACCATTTTAGGTTTGAAGCTATATTTCTGTTTTCATTTTCCTAGATTGAATATGTATAATCATAAGACACAGAGTTTCATTAGTTGAAAAGGTTTTACATCTCTAGGAAACTGTGTGTATCAAGAGTTCTACAAAAGTAGTTGTGTAATTCAATAAAATTCCAGAGGATATTTCAAGGGAGAAATAAGTCCTAAAGAAATCAACACATTTCCACTGACAAATCTATATGACATACCTTTGTTTTCACTGAAAAATAAATAATTATTTGGCTTAGTTTACTATAAATGTAATCTCTCTTATATATGTGTGCATATTGCCCACCTACATATATAATAATCTTGAATATACATAGCCTATGTTTATCTTGATGTGTTAAGGTTGGCTACCTTTATGGAGCATTGGAACGTATAAGCCTTTCAAATCAACTTCAACTTGATTTATTTATAAAGGGGAAGCTTGTTTACACTTTATTTGTTATTTATATATTTTAAAATTTTTATTGAATTTATTGGGGTAAAATTGATTAATAAAATTATATAGACTTCAGGTGTACAATTCTATGACACATTATCTGTATATTGTATTGTGTGTTCACCACCCTGAGTCAAATCTTTTTCCATCACCATTTATCCCTTTTCCTCAGGTAATCACTATACTGTTTTCTGTGTCTATGAGTAAAAGTTGGGGAAATTATAACATTTGTTTACTAAGTGAAAGTGGCATGTAAGTCTGTATATACATTTTATTCTAACTTCTGCCTCGAAATAAAAGGACCACAACTTGGGAACTTTATTCTTTGCATGTACTCTGCCAAATTTGACATCTGGCACAGACACAGTTTAATACATACTCATTTATCCTTTCATATGGTAGGTGTGAAATTCACCTCAGCTACAAATAAGATATTTTTCAAGTTTCTTTGTTATTTTACTCTAAAAATAGTTGCCTTTAAATGTATCATGTTATAGAAAGATTCTGCTGTAGTTGTGATTCATTCACTCCAGGCAATAATATATAGTGTGAAAAGAGTAATAATATTTAATAGCGGAGATTGAAACTGACTGGAAATCAGTCTTTAGATGCCAAGGAAACTGTATCTATGAACGATCTTGAGCGAGCTATTAAACCTCTCCCAGCAACAAACTCTCTCTATACAATGCAAACTTGGAGTTATTTGGAAACATTCAGATAAGTAATTACATTCAGAGACTGTTATCTTATGTCCCTACTCTTAGTTAAGTATGAGGAACTCTATTACTAGCCTTATGACATTATTTTTAAGGGTTCTTTGCATAGGCCTGTACCATGAGGCCTCTTACCATGTCCTATTCATCTATTTATCATCCACACATAGCAAAGGGCATGGAACCATCGTAAGTGGTCAGCAAAGCTTTATTACATGGAACTGAGTATTTTCCCATTTTCATCCCAATTATCTCAGTTGTATAGGATTAACCACTGGTCTTTGCAGCTTCACTAGCAAAGAAGCTATACCATTATGTATCTATTTTAAATATCCACTGCTCTAAAAGGTCAGAAGAGTTCTCGTCCTAGTCAGATTTTGTTGTGGAATTATATATATGTGCAATATAAAAACGTTATTATGGTTATTATTCATTCTGGCTGATTATATAGATAATGCCATACCATGCATAATGAATTAGATTTCTGATCCAAAATCTATGAAGGATATAAGTTATGGGATGGGAAGGTTAAAGCCTTCAGCCTCAAGATAATCGGAAACTCACTCAAACCCAGTCTTAGTGTAGATGAATTAGCAATTGATGAATGATTTTATATAAAAATAAGAATAAATTTATTTCCTTAAGTCAAAGAAAAGTGGGAAAACTTCAAAAATAAGAAAATGCCCTAGAGCAGTTTTGTAAGACTGAACACAGACCATTGATAGATCATCTTGAAATGAGGAGAAAAGATCAATTATTGAAATTAACCTCAAGTCAATAATTCAGCAAGAATATATTATGGATATGGCAGAGACCTTGGCAGTCTGTGAGCAATGCAAAGCTATAACAGATTCAGTACCTAACATCACAATGCTGGTTACCTAAGGAAATAAAACACAAATTCAGGTCATTATAATACTAAACAGATGATAATGGATGCTAGAGCAGAGGGTCAAAATACTATAGGAACACAGGAACACAGAAAACAGAAATTCATTTTACCAAGTATTGTGGAAAGGATTAAAAAAGAAAGGAACATTTAAACTGGACAGATAGTATTTTGAAGAGCAAATTTGGTTTTGACAAGAAGACATGAGGAGGGATGGTAGAAGCAATGACTCAAATGTGGAATGAATATCACATGATGTCACTTATATGTGGAATCTAATGAACTGAAGAACAAAATAAATCCAGAGACATGGAAACATGGAACAGACTGATGTATAGTAGAGGGAAGGGGTGGGGGTGGGAAGAGATTAACCAAAGAACTTATATGCATATATGCATAACCCACAGACAATAGAGACATGGAGCCCGGGGGGCAGGGCAGAAACCAGGTGGAGGGGGCAATGGGGGAAAAAGGGAGACATTTTTAAAAATGTTAGCAATAAAGATAATTTTTTTAAAAAAAGTGGAATGAAGCATATTGGAAAATTGCAAACAGTCCATTCAAGCGGTCCTGAAGCACTCAAGTGTACTGGATATAGTTTATGTTCACTGTTTTGGCTTCGTAGCATCTGTTAACCTCTTTCTTATACTAATGGTATCCCCAATATGTTTTACAGTTGATATTCTATGTTCTATTTCTTTAATTCATTTGGAACTGAACTGACTCTAGTTATGGAGCACAAGACCCAGGCCTGGCCAGTTGATTCACAGAATACCCTTAGCCACAGTGATTAGTTCATAAGTGGATATGTAACCTCAGCTAGTCCAATGAGAATGAATCTTTAGACTTGTGCAGAATTTACTGGGAAGAGAAACTCTCTTTTCCATTGTACTTGAATTTGGGAAGTCATGAGCCTGGAGACTCTGCAGGTCACCACGTGGAAGCTAATAATGAAGACAACAGAGGTGAGGACAGAGCTAAGAATGGAGATAAATCAAGATAAGATAACATTGTTTGGGCTCCTAGTTCAGGTCTCATTGGGGACTTTTTTACATAAGTCAACAAATTCTTTTTCAAGGCCTGTTTGTGTTAGTTTTCAGTCTTATATCCCAGGGCTCTTATCTCGTAACAGGACAAGAGGCTGAATAACAGAGGAAATGTCTAGAAAATTAAGTATAACTTGGATCAGATACTTGCCACGCCTGCCTCTTTTATCCTCTCGCTCCCCAAGCACACAGGCTGCTTTCTTGAAGATTCAAACACTGCCAGTAAGGCATGAAAGGTACGAACCCAGGGCCTCAGCATCTCACTGGCCTTCTAGTGGGTTTCCCTAGTTTCCCCATCTTTTCAGCAGCCAGCTATCAAGCAGGCACTTTCTAAATCTCAAGCGTCCTGCTAATTTATTTTGAAAAGTAGCAGAGCTGATGCCATAACCATGTAGAATCTCTGCAGGATATGATTTGCAAGAACAGCTTTGAATATAATTTTCTACCTTAGAAAACTGCATTGTTTTATAGACATACATGCGCCAGTGTGCTACCTTGCTAAAAATAGGTTGCCTTCAGTTATGTTCAAAAAACATAAAAGATTAAAAAGAAAAGTGAAGTTGATAGAAATGATAAAAATTTCCTTTTAGCAGAGGTTTGCAAGAGCCTTTAAAACATTAATAAGAATAAGTTTCACTGATTTTATAACATTCCATTTATTCCTTTTTGAAACATTCACTGAATGCCTACTGTGCTAGATGTTTTTCCAACACAGATGAATCTGTTGCTCCAGCCCTCAAGGAACTCAAAATTCTAGTAGGATAGATAAGACCATCCTTCCTTCCTTTATTCATTCAGGCAAAATGCCTTCTACATGTGAGACGCTGCTTGGTATTGTGGGTTGAACAACAGAAAATATTAAAGGCAGAAATCTTGCCTGAATTGGGAAAGCTATGCATTGACAAAATGCCAGGCAAAGAGCTGAGTGAAGTGACACGTTCGTTGGTATGCGGTAACCAAAATGCAGGCAAATCTGATGATGTCAGCTCTGGGAGAAACATGCTCCACACAGCTTGGAGTTGCTGCTCTATAATGATGAGTAACTCTGATGAGTTTTTTAACTTCTTATTTTAAAATAATTATAGATTCACAGGAAGGTGCAAAGATAATACAGACAAATCCCCTGTATCCGTCACTAGTTGCCCTCAATAGCTATATCTTATACATAATATAATATCAAAACCAGGAAATTAATGTTGATATAATGTGTGAGTACAGTTGTTATTTGATCACATATGTAGATCGTTGAAACCAGCATCCCGGTCAAGATACAGAACTGTTCCATCACCACAAACACCTTCCTCACGCCACCCCTTTAGAGTCACAATCATTCTCCTGCCTAATCTCTGGCAGCCATTAATATGTTTTCCATCTCTATGGTTTCTGACAAGGGAATTTAAAACTCTTCTGGAAACAATGCCCTTCAAATCCAGTGGTGAATCCATTTGTCAACAGAACTGTTAGGAATCTGTAGGTCTTCAGATGAGCACAATGCCCCTGACTTCTGACTATGAAAGAAGGTAAGCAGAACATATGCCTCTAGGGTATAGTTACAATGCAACTTAACAAATAGCAGAGAACTCCAGTGGAGTCTGAATGTCTTGTGTTGGCAGTGTTATTTTAACATGCATGTTTTTTTATAATCACTCAATATAGCTTAAAGTTATTGGGAAGCTATTTTAATATTGAGTTTATTTTTTTTAAATTTGATGTGCATAATAAATCCCTGTCTAAATTTTATTTTTAAAAGTTTTTAAAATGTTATTATCTCTGTATCTGTCATTAGTGTCTGGAGAGGGTTACTTAATCCTCAGAGTTGATACTGAGTGAGAAAACATCTACTGACAAAATCAGTGAACAGTAGATAAAACAAGTAGAGATCTACTAAAAAGTTTGAGAAGAGCAGATTAACCAGTTCAACTTACCTAAAGGAATAATACCTTTCATATGGTGAAGCACTACTTTTGGGAACACCATCAATGGATCAATGTATTTTTGTTTTTTAATGTCTTTATTGATTTCAGAGAGAGGAAGGGAGAGGGACAGAGATATAGAAACATCAATGATGAGAGTCATTGATCGGCTGCCTCCTGCATGTCCCCGACTGGGGACTGAGCCCGCAACCCGGGCCTGTGCCCTGACTAGGAATCGAACCTGGCTCTCCTGGATCCTAGGTTGATGTTCAACTGCTGAGCCATGCCAGCTGGGCTATTTTTGTTTTTTAAACAGTATTCTTTACGATCAGTGATCTGGGTCACACTGTACTCATTATACAGGGATTTATTCTAGCTTACTGAAATCCTCTGACAAGAATTTTAGTAAGTTAGAATAAAATTCTGGACATTTCTCAAGGCAAAATGGTTTACTCTTCAGTATACAGTTCTCCTGTGGAAAACCATTGTGTTGGACATCTGGTGATATAATCATTTGTGTACAGGGAAAGTTGGGCTGTACAGAGGACATCTTTCTGTGCCAGAAAAAGCACATGCTTAACATAAAAGAAATCATTATGAACTGGATTAATAGATGTATAGAGAAAGAGGTTGAGAATCTGCCATTGGTAAAATTTGGCAACAGGTGCAGGATATTCAAACCCTAATTTCTCATGAATGAGGGTGAACATCTGCTCAGAATAGCAGTGGAAAAGAATATTCAAATCTCTACTAAATACACTTGCAACAACAGGAGCCATGGGACCACAACCAAGATATTTTTTTCTGTATCAATTTATGTGCTAGTAAATCATTAACTCTACATTGAGCAGTATTCTACAGCAAAAGTCCCAGTTCTGGTTGTGTATTCTGATTATCATCGGAGCTCATTTAAAATGGTGATACCTATTTTGAAACCCACAAGTCCTGAATCAGAAAATTCAGGAGTGATGTTCTAGAATATGTACTGTTGCAAAGCTCCTTCATAAATTTTAATTTGTAGCCAAGTTTGGAAACCACAACTTTAAATGCTATTGAGTAAAATATATCCAGAACTATATTTACAATTATCCTCCTTGATTTTCAATCAACTAGCCACCCAATCCATTCTGTCTTCTACATATGTCTTTCTTAAATCCATTTCTTCCTCTCAGACCTTACTGCTACTACCTTACTTGGACTATTGCAAAGCTTCCTAACTGGTATCCTTGCTTCCAATCTTGCCCTTTCCTACAAACATTTCTCCAGAAAACAGGCAGGACAATATTTTTGAAAAGAACTCAGATGATATCACTCCTCAGCTTAAAAACCTCAAAGGGTATCTCATGACATTTTAAATAAAATATACTTGTTACCCTATTTCATTTCCCCAGCATAATAGCTATTTATATTAATTTATATGCTTCTTTTAAAGAAATAAATAAAATAAATGTGCTTTTATCAAGTTCATTTCTAATGTGTTTATAATTATAGACTATATATACTATGCCATATATATATATATATATAATATGGTAGTCTCCCCTTATCTGTGGTTTCACTTTCATGGTTTCAGTTAAACATTGTCAACCACGGTCTGAAACATTAAATGAAAAATTTTATAAACAATTCGTAGGTTTTTCAGTTGCACACCATTCTGAGCTAGGCATGGTCATTGGACTAAGTTGTCTCCAGAGAAAAAGATGTATAGAAGGGGCAGTTTATATTTATCTCTCCAAAACAAAATATATATCCAAAACAGATATAAATATAGAAATATGTGTGTTTATGTGTATGTATGACATGACCACTTTATTAAGCTTTCATTATTTCTATTAATTTTATAGTACTATATTTTTAATTTATTATCTTAGCTTCACTAATAGTTATATAATCAGTAATTAATAATGATCTCGCGGCCAGCCGGTTAGCTCAGTTGGTTAAAGCGTGGTGCTAATAATGATCTTTTTTCCTATGCTTCTATACTCTTTCTGCACTGATTAAAATCTATAGAAAAATATTAAATATTAGAATTGATAGGAGATATTGTTATATTGACCCTGATCTTAATGTATATACCCCTATAATTTCAGCCTGATACTGGCCTTTTGAGTCACATATTTTTAATCATATTAGTTATTAATTTATGTATTCTAGTTTTATATTTGGATTCTACTTTAAATATGGTCATTGAGGGTTTTTGCTTATTTTGAAAGGATTTTATATAAATCTTGTATCATTATTTTAAAACAAATTATGTATTTTTATATAATTTCACATATTTTATGGAGCAAATCACAAATGAATCATCCATAAAACTGTCTATTCTAGAATATTTTGGTGCCAGTTTTTTGTTGACTTTAAACCTTCTTCCATAGTTATTGGTATTTTCTATCTTTTGAGAATTTTAGTCATTTATATATTTTGAGAAAATTATTCATTTCTGTTAGATTTTATAATTTATGAGCCCCCTCCCTAGTTTCATTTTTGTGGCTATGTACCACAGAAACTAATTTCCAAATATTTTATGGGTTTTTTTTCTTAATCATTTTACTTTATTGCTTTCCACCTCAAATTGTCTTGATTATTCACTCACTAAATGTTTTAAGTATTTCTTCCTGTCTGTTTCTATGTATTTTATTTACTTCTTTAAAATTTTTAAGAAAATGATTTGGGAAGATTAGCTTCTTTTCCCCACCTCTCCAGCTTGTAAGCAATTGAGAAACATTACAAGAATACAAATATGAATGGAGTTACACTATAGCACCTGGAATGCAACTAAAGGTGTCCTGACAATGCATCAGAGTCTCCTATCTTTTTCTTGGTCTGAACTTACAGAGTCAGCCATATACGTGCACAAAAGGTGCATAGAGGCTGCAGAGTGTGGACCAACTCCTGTGACAGGCTGTATTATTACGTGGCAGATTGGAAGCAAAGTACATACTTTTTGAAGGAATCCATGTCCAAGGTAAGAGAGGAGGAGCAGACATGCTCATGATGCTTGACATTTCCCCAGTGACCCCATCACTGATTAACACGGTCCACTAGAAATTAGGACCTACCTGTTTTCACCAATCAGACACACACCTCTTCTTCTGGTGGGGGGGCCTGAGCTATGAGTTCTAGGCAGGGGTCAGAAAGGCTCATTTCAATACTTCATCCTTCTGAGAAGTGGTATGCGCTCTGGAATCTGACTACATGTGTAGTGTTGGCTGCTGACAGCTTACATCTAAGTGCCTCCTGGAAATTCCATTCAGTGAAAAAGAGCTTCCATTCCCAATTCCCGAGGTTACACTCATTCCGCGAAGGCAGCTGAGATCTAAAGTTGGGTGGATGTAAGGGTGTAAAGGTGCCCGGGTACATTGCTTCAATTTTAGACAAATATGAAAGATCGTCCCAGTTCCAGACCTCCCTATGGTAGGGACTGTAGCAGAGGCCTCTGTTATAACTGCTGAAGTCCAACTTCTTTGTTCACAGTCTTATAGAGAATACTTCCCACATTCGAATCTCTGTCATAGAGCCTGTTTTCTGGGGAACTTAACCCAAGACAAGTGAACACTGGCAATGCCCAGGAGCTTTTGAATAATGCTAGACCCTGACCTCAAAAATTCTGATTTAATTGGTCTAGGGTAAAGCTTAAGTATTTTAAACACTCCTCACATAATTCTACTGTGCAGCTTGGAATGAAAACCACTGTCTTAACCCATTGAGCTTAGTAATGAGGCATATGGTGTGGTCATTCCCCTTGGGAAAATAAACTAGTGATGTATTAGGGAACTACTGCACCAACCTTCGTGAGGTAGCTCACCCCTGCATCCCTAGTATCTTCCTGGGACCAGCTGTGAAGATAGTTCAATTTTTTTTCCTCAGAAGACTATAAAGTAGGTCAGAATAAGACATTAATAAAATTAACTTCAAGGCTGCATTGTACCCTAGGCAGAGCATTTTATCTTTATTCTATTTTCCATTTTAAATTATGCCCATCTGCATTGTTTAACATAGCTCACCAGAGATTATGCAATTAGCCCAAATAATTACAACATGAAGGATGCCCCAAATTTGAACACTCTGTATCCCCTCAATTATTTCTTTCCCAGGGAGAAATTAAAGAACAAAAATAAAATCTCCTTGAATTAAAAGTCCAAAGAAATCAAAGTTAAAAATGTTTGCCCTTCCAAATTTCTTATTCCTCTAGGTCTTAGCCAGAGGGGCTCTAGTGCAAGGGCATGTGTAGAGATGGGTATCTCTCTGCAGCATTTGTAGCTAATTTCCACTGGAAATGTGTAAGTCCTTTAAAGTTGTAATAATCCAACTTCCTATCTCTTATGTGTCTCCCTTTCCCAAAGCCTCACAGCTTTAGGATCACATCTAGAAATTTAGAAGTAAAGAATATAAATCCAGCTACACATAAGTTTTCCTGGGCAATATTATATTCCTGGAACCTGGCATTTTGTACAAGTGCCCACTTTTTTTAAAAGACAATAGCAGACACAATTGGGGTAAAACAAGTAGACAGGAAAAGCATGAGACATGAAAAGGGTACTGCAATTATTGTTTAATTTTTGTTTTTTTTATTTGATTACTGGTGGAGTTGAATATTTTCTTATATGTTAATTATCTGAAATATGCATTATGTGACTGTCCAAGACTTCTACATGATTTACACATACAGTGTCCTTAGGTTCCTTATAAATCTGGGGCAATGAGAAACCCATAATAACCTTGTAAATTGGTTGGTTGTTAATTTAGAAAATGGTACTAGTTTTCAATATGAAATTATCCTGATCTAAGAATCCTATGTCCTAAAAAAAAAACAGTATCATGGTATTGACTAGCCCAGGAGACTTATTAACCATATACAATAAAGGAAGCTGAATACAAACATGCTATAATGAAAATGCAGACAATTTTCCTAAAGAACTGAAATTTCCCAAATACAAATATGCTTTAAATGCAGTCAAGGCCTACAGCTTGAAGCTATTTATGAGTACTAAAGAAGTAGGTCATAGAGTTAGTCATAAATTCATTCTTCATCTTTGTATCTAGTTAAGTCTCTCCTCTGACTTGCTCAGCCTCACCTGATCCACATATTATTTTATTCTGCTGTTTTAGCTGCCTTCCCAAGTCAGTCTCAATGGAGGCTCTCCTGAAATCAATCTTCCCAGATGAGAAGTATTAGAAACCTTCACCCAAGTAACAGGCAGAATTTGAAATTCATCTCACTATTATAGGCCATCATCTAATATACCCAGAGAAACCCTGAACAATTCTGGATAAACTAAGAAGTAACTTGTACTTACCCTTAACAACCTAATCTGGTTTCTATTCCTACCTTATTTTCTGACAGTCAGTCCAATTTTCCATGGGTTACAAAAACCCTAACTGCCTTTGCCTTAAGGACAGAATTCTTGATCCCTGTGAGATAGCTATTAACAATATCTGATGAATTCCCCTGGTTATATCTAATAATTCAAAATTGGTTGGATGCAACCACCTCCAAGGAATCACACTCAAATCCCTTTTGTCTGGCCCAACAATTAAGATTCCACAGTTTCAATCCAGATTCAGGGTTTAGTTGCTATTACTATAGAATATATCTGTCTGCCTCCCAACACACACATACACATACACGCACATTTATTTCCATTTGTATACCAAAGTGCTTTTGCTTTGTAAATGGCAGAACGTGGGGAAAGTTTTGTTGAGAAACATTTATGTGAGGATGTATAACCAGTATAGCTTTATTTCAGTGTTTTTAATGAGTGTAAACTATCCTATTATATGAATATAATTTGATTATTCTTTTATTAATGGGCATTTACTTTGTTTTCAGTTTTTTATGAGGAATACTGTAATTAACATTCCATTACTTAGGTCCTTATATACTGGTAAAACTGCCAAGTCAAAGGAGACATATAACTATATATAAATATAAATAAATGTAAATAATATAAATCACCAAATTGCTTTCCAAAATATCTGTAATGCTTCACATCTCCACTAGTTTTTTTTTTCATGAGTAGAGATGCAAGTAGTATATTTCAGAAAAGTCACCATTCACCAGAAACAGAAACAAGGGAAATGAATATCCAATCTCAAACTGTTCTTCATTATGGGCAAGTTAGTATTTAATAAGTGATATATCAAAGAGTTTTGTGTAAAATATTAATATATGTTTGGCTGCTTAGTTTGTGATCAATTATGTAGTCTTCCTATAATAGTCATATAATCACTACAGTTATAGAAATAAGAATCCAATTTAGGTTTCTTGTGTTGGTTAATCACTAAAGACACTAAACTATAATCCACCCATGTATTCATTTACTCAAGAAATATTTCTTGATCTCCTACTATGAGATGGTGATAGAACTATGAATAAGAGAGACAAAAATCACTTTTCTTTCTAACCAACACTGCAAAAATTTTGTTTGAGGAAAATAATTTCTCTTTTCTGTATTAATGAGTGATATTTCCACAGCAGTTTTCTAAGAAAAGTGTCATTATGAATACACACAGAGCAAATTTCATTATTCTTGAACAGGGGTTCGAAACTTTTTCTATAAATATCCAAATAGTAAATATTTTCAGCTTTGCAGGCTATATGTTCTCTGTTACAAATAGTCTACTTTGCTCTTGTGGCATCAAAACAGCCATAGATGATGTGTAAATGGATGAACATGACAGTGTTCCAATAAAATTTTACTTATAAAATCAAGTGGTGGGTTAGATTTGGCCCACGAGCCCTAGTTTTTTAAATCTTGGTCTTGACCATATTTTTCATGTTAAAAAAAAATTTTATTAGAAAAATAATTCAGTGAAGTGAGTTACTTTTATAGTTAAATTATATGTACATAGATGGCCTAAATATACAAGATTGTGTAAACTTGCAACCTATACATTTATGGATAATAAATGGATTATAGTAATGACAAACAATTGATGGCAGAAAGCTGTTGCATTGTGCTTCCAAGGAGATCCATGGAAAATCTCTTTAGATTAAGATTATATTAGAAGTGACTTTTCTCACCAAAAGGAAATAAAAATTGCCTTCAACTGCAAAAACTCAAAGAACTCTGGACACACAGAGAACAGTGGAGCCACTAAAAAGTGCAAATATGGTTACATAAAAATCTAGTTTGAAATACAGAGCTGCAGCAGCATAGTTCACAAATGGAATTAAGGCTTTTGATAAATTTATACAATTGATAAAAGCCTAAACTATAAAACTCTGTGTGGGGAGCCGGCGGGACTCCCCCCGGGGAGGACCCGCCGGGCGAGGTGCTGCCCAGGGAGAAAGACCCGGGAGGCCCGCTTGCCCTAGTGTCATCGAGAGAGAAATCTCTGAGGCATTGACCCGAGTGGTGGGCAGCGGTGCTAGCACTCGCCCTGCTCCCCCCGCTCCCCCTCCTTAGGGACTTGGCTAAGCTTAAGATTAACAATGCTTGTATGAGGAGTAGCTCAGCATGGGGCCAGTATCAACAATGCTTGTATGAGGAAGTACCTTGGTCCAGGAACCGTGGCTGGGTTAGAAGTGCAGCATGTCCCAGCTACCAATGATGTATGAACGAGACAAGAATGGGCATGTAGCATGTCCCAGCTACCAATGATGTATGTACATGACAAGAATGGGCATGTAAGAACAAGGAACTGGACGGAGAGCAGAAACTGGGCAAGGATCACTAAGTTTATGTGCTTCCGCATTGAGTGTGCTATAAGTACAAGCTGAAAAATAAACTCGGGGCTCAGTCACGTACTGAAGCCCTCCCGATCCCATCCTGTCTCTTGTCTTTCTTTTCCAATCCTCACCCCCTCAATCAGGTTACTGCTCGACTGCCGGCAGGCTCCGGCAACTCTGTTCTTAGCCAGTACATAAGTAAAACCTCAGACTTAGTAATAATATCACTGAAGCCCTCATTACTAAGTATGAGCAGGGCAAGAGTAATAGAACCCACAGATTGGGGCCCAAATGAACCCTTAACTCTTCCTTTAGCCATACTGATTAAGGGTTATCAGCAATTCCTTACTAAGGAAGAACCAGGGAATGAGAATGAGAATGCCCTCTACCTATGATTCTCATTCCAGAATATGGCATTAGCATGGTCAACTGATACTTTTGTAATCTTCATAAAGTCCTGAGTCAAAAAGCCTCCTTGAATGCAATTAAGCATTGATACCTTAATTTTTCAGACCTTATCTCATTATATTAGAGTTAAGACTTGGTTTCCCACAGAATTCAAATCTAATGGGTTTCCACTGATCCATGATGGTACAACTTGATTATCAAAAAAGATAAGTACATTGAATTGTATCTAGTATATAAACAGCTTTGTGTTCATAGTAATACTAAACAATAACTTATTGCACACCATTGGAAGTTGTAGACACCATCTCACTCCTATGAAAATTTATAAAGGGAAACAAGTAAACATGTACTAGTATATAGTTGTTTCGAGAACTAAACAACTATACCTCAGGGTGCCCAAATAGTTGAAGAGGGACATTTATTTTTTATAGAATAATTCTAATGAAAAACACTTTTACAACCTTAAATATTATAATGGAGCAAAGCCATTATCATCATGATTGTTAAAACCATTAGATGAAATATTGATGAGAACTTCATGTTGGAGGCTGATGTACTTGAAGGCGTTGATGAATCTTGACATCATTAAAAATGGTGTAACCTCCTTACATATCTTTTTTTGCAAGATTAATTATACAAAACCACATATGAAGTACTCTTATATAAAATACAGTTTAACCTGAATGTTATCATGCTTCCAGATCTAACTCATAGTTTGCAGAAAATATAAGTTGAATATATCACAAAATATCAGCCAAATCCAGAATATGCCATCCAACAGGAAAAAGGAACTATTTATCTATTTTCCTTAATAAGAAAGTTGCATGATAAATAGGGGTTTGGGGACTCTTTCAGAATAAAAGAGATGTAAGAGACAAATCAATCAAATGCAAGCCAACTGTAAGGAGACATTTTGAGACAATCATGGGAATCTAAATATGGACTGAGAATTAGGTGATTTTAAGTAATTATTAATTTTGTTAGATGTGATAATGATATAATGGGTATGCCAAAAAAAATCCTCATAAGTTAGAGATGCATATGGAAGTATCTATAAAGTAAATGACATGATGTGTGGGATTTAATCTAAAATACTCCAACAAATAAAAGAGGGAAGACTAGGTGACAGAACAAGGTAAAATGTTGGTAATTGTTAAAATTGTGTAATGGATACATGAAGGTTCATTAAAATAGCACCATTTATTCTAATTTTGTATAGGTTTTACTATTTGGGTGATAAGGAGTTAAAAGATGCTGTTACCCAGACCAGTAAAACCAAGTAAGCTACACTTATTATAGAAGTTACAAAATGAGACCTGTTTTCAATTGGATGACCTTATATGCTATACTCACATACTATCAAGTATGCTATTTTTTATTTGAAATTACCCAGTATTTTGGCTCAATTTATGAGCCATTAATTACTAAATATTCAATAAGCTAGACTTACATTTCATAAAGTCATTTCCTGCCTTTCCATTATAAAGAAAATGATCTGTGTTTTATTCTGTGTGTGGACATTCATGTTAATCAAATTATTAATATCTGTTCAAATACTAAATATCATATAAAGACAAAGAGCTGTTGATTATAAAGAAGTCAGAGACAGGTCAATGCAGTGAGAATGTGTTTGTGCAGACACAGAGTCAGTCATGCTTTCACTACTGAACCCTAAATATGTAAGAAATGTTAATGGCATTTTAAAACAAAGGCATAACAGACAGGGGTAGTGGTAATATGGAGCCCAATATGGATGCAATTCAACAGATGATGAGAAAATACATCAAATGCCATAAATAGTATCTCTTCATAGAGTAGTAAGTCTTCATAGTGAGACAATAGATACATTTTATTTTCTTCTATAATTTCCTTTGCATCTTAAAATTTCTTCAACAAAGATATATAATTTGTGAAATCAAAGTTAATTGTAAGAAAATAAATGCAAACTATATATGGAAAGATGTATGACACCTAGATGACATCCGACGCATGCAAGTTTAGTCTATATACATGAAATACAAAGAAAATGTAATTAAGATCCCAAAAAGGACAAGAAACTCATGTTTGTACAGGCTCTATTCTTTAAAAATATTAAGGAATAAAATAATTTAGCTATATACAACCTTTATAGAGGGGAACAAGAAAGCTTTACTTGTTGAGATTGTATTATGAACCAAGTTATATGCAAAGAACATGAAGTCAGGGACTTTTGCCTGTTTTTGTCTATTGCACTATCCCAAGGACTTAGAGGAGAACCTGGTGCATGGCTAGCACATAGATGTTTGTTGAATAAAGGAGTAAATGAATGTATTTGTTCAGTCTCTCAAAATAATCTTTTCAAATAGGTCATGACAGAAGGATGGTAAAAAGATCAAGTAACTTGCACAAGATCACTCAGACTGAAACCAGAAGTATCTGACTCCAAAATGGTTTGTGCTATCCTCTCAAATTTAGTGAAACTATGTATCTTGAAATATTATTTACATGTTACTAGTAAAATTAAGGTGCAATAGTAGGTATCATTTGGAATCAGTCAACCTATGATGCAACTAATAAAGACTATAAAAATTAGTCTTACTCTTGCAGATTGTAGCATGTTACAAAATTATATGAAAATAGAGAAGGTTAAAGTTGTGATAGTAAGTGTGACCAAAGAGAACAGCCAATGAAAAATCTAGAAAATAAATCTATGTGACCTGTAGGTGTGTTAAATTGTGTAACAGAAATTTTAAGACCTATATAACTTCAGAGAAGGGAAAGAAACTCCAATAATGTTAAAGGGACTAACTTTTAAAGTCATAGTGAAGACTATAAAAGGAATTTGAGGTAAGGGGAACAAATGAGTATATGTAGGGGAATCCAAGGTGGCAGCAGAATAGGTAGAAGTTACACTGATCTCCTCCAAGAATCAAAATGGAATTACAACTAAAATATAGAACAATCAACCTGAATAGCCCACTAAAGACTAGCTGAACAGAAGTCTTATAACCAAGGATTTACAGAAGAAGCCACATTGAGACTAGTAGGAAAGGCAGAGACATGAAAAGGGTGGACCCTGCTCCCAAGGACAGTGACTGAGATTCTCAGCTGCAAAGATGAGCACAAGGTCACAACTGCACGCTGGGCCCCCCAGCCCAGAGCACCAGAGCCAGAAAGAGGCTTCTACATAACCTTTGGCTGTGAAAGTCAGCAGGAATTCTGTATGCCGGAAAGAGATGAGTCTGCTAGAGACACAGGCTCCATCTTAAAGGGCCAGTGCACAAAATTTCATCTGTAGCCATTCACCCTGGGCTCCAGGAGAGGAAGGGCAAAGTGGAGTAGAGTAACATGAGGAGAGAGGTGTTTGTGGCTCTGGGGAGATAGCTGAAGGGACAGCTGCCAGATTACCTGTGTTGAGTCCCTCTCCTACACCACATACATCATCAATCCTGGGTGGAACACTCTCCTATTTATGGCATCAGCCTTGAGGAATGAAATAACTCCATCCTCTGGACTCCCTGTCACTCCTCCTTGCAGAGCTCACATACTGCTGAAGAGCGAGCTGCCTACATGGGGTATAGAAGTGGGACAGATTCAGCAGGTATCACTGACTGAGTTGTGTGGCTTTGAGAAGGAGGTCATTCCCCCCCAATTCCAGTGAACCTGACTGGCACCTTCCCCTCTGGAGAGATCCATTAGCCCCACCCTCCCATCTCCTGGTGGCACCACCTTACTGAGCTCCAGCTCCCCAGGAGGTCTAGGTAGAATCTGGGCACAGAGTTGTGTGGCTGTGGCTTGACTTGGGCCGGTAAACATACAATACAATATACAGAAGATGCATTATAGAATTCTACACTTGAAATCTATATAATTTTATTAACCAGTGTCACACCCAATAAGTTTCATAAAAATAAAAGAAATTTAAAAACAAGAAGAAAAAATGAGTAAACATAAGCAGGAAGATTGGAAGACACCATTCAGCTTTACTGTATCATCTTAGTGATTTCCTGTCCTCCTCTAGACCCCAGATTTCTCACATCTAATGAAGTGGCTATATCAGTATAATAGACACATATTTATTTTATGAACTATTCCCCAAATCTCTTGTTTTCTGAAAATTTCCTCTTCTCTCTGCCCCTCACTCCCTTCACCAGTATACGACATTACTAAGGGAACAGCCAGCTGGCCTAAGAAAAAGGAGACAGCTTTATTGTTTACAGAGTCCAATCATGCTGAGACTGGAATTTCATAATTCTAGTTCAAGATCATGGGGGAGTGGCTCTCATTTTTGGTTCAGGCATCTAAATCTGGGACAAAAATTATAGTAAAACCAAAAAAGTGTGCTAAATAATAGAGGTATTCTGTATCAAGATTGAGGAATCAAGCAGACAAGTAATGTAGCAAAGACAAGGAAGAGAAAGACAGTCCCTGGTTCTATAAGATATTCTACTATCTTGACAATAAATCCTTCTTTTTCTTAAGCCAGCTGAAGCAGAACTTAGTTATCGCCAACAAAATTCCTGCCTGTTATAACTATAAATCTTTTACTCTCACTTTTGTCTTTCTCATTCTCAAATTGCACAGGTTATTATCACATACTTATGAAACATTATGCACATAAAACTGACTCAAGTGGCCTGGCCAGTGTGGCTCAAGGGTTGACATCGACCTATGATCCAGGAGATCATGGTTCGATTCCCAGTCAGGGTATATGCCTTGGTTGTGGGCTCAGTCCCCAGTAGGGGGCATGCAGGAGGCAGCCGATCAATGACTCTCTCATCATCGATGTTTCTCTCTCTCTCCCTCTCCCTTCCTCTCTCTGAAATCAATAAAGACATTTAAAAACAACAACAACTGACTCAAGTGTGGTTAGAATGCAAGCCACATGAGGGCAGAGGTCTTTGTTTTGTTCACTGGTATAGCCTAGGTTCCTAGAATAGTATCTGACACACAGTGGATGCTCAATAAGTACTGAATAAAGATAAAGGCATGTAGGAGACCAATGATCCATCTATTTCCATATGTAAGTAGAACCAGTTTTTAGATAATTAGAAAAGGAGCCATAAGTATAAATGTTTCCTAGAAAGATTTAGGGAGCCTGAGCTGAACCACCATTACAACAAAATTCAGGGTTTGTGCTGTATTGTGTATGTGTGTGGCGTTTATGTATGATAAATTCTTGAAAGCTTGACTAAACACTTACATTCAGTCCTGAGAAATAATTCCATAATCAATTCAGGTTTAAGAAAAACATTTCAAAGGATCCCCCATTGATTTTGAGATAAATAGAAAAATCCTTGAAATTGACTACAAAAGCCTACATAAACTGGCTCCTCACCACATCATCCACAAAGTTCTCAGCACGCTCTTTATCAAGTCATTGATTAAGCCACACCACTTTCTTTAAAAACAAAAAGAAGAAATATGCCAGGTACTCTTATACCATAGAGAATTGTATATGTTATTCCTCCTCCCTGAAAAAATAGTCACTTCCCAACTTTCCTGAGTAACCCTTATTCATCTTTCAGATTTTAGCTCGACTATTACTTTCTCTGGAATGTTTCCTTTGTCATAAAGTTTAAAATTGTATGTTTGTTCATGTGATTTAAAAAAAAAATAACATCCATATTTCCAACAGGACTGTACGAGACAGAGAATGAGTTTCCCTTTACTTCATCAGAGGAGTCTTTGCTTTTGGAATAATACCCAGCATATACTAGCTGCTCAAATAACATTTTAATTAATGAGTGAATGAATAAACAAAACACAGTCTGGCAGTCATATTCAAGGTTAATTAGAAAAAGCTAATTTTGAGATGGAGGTGCCAGATGAGAGACAGTGTTAACTGAAATGTGAGGACATTAACTTCTAGACTAGGGTCATGATAGTGGAAATGGGGGAAAAAAAAAGTATAACTATCGGGGGAGTACTTTTTACTAGTTACTTTTACTATAAGAGCAATAAGTATTTATTATAAAAACATCACACAGCCCAGAAGAGTAAGATATGAAAATTCCCAATTTTAGTCTCATGAATCCCATGTTCCCTGTATAATCACCGTTAACAGTTTTGTTTCCCTCCAGAACAAAAATGGAAATATGTTTGTACACAAACATGTACAATTTCTGTTCGTTGTACACCTAGCATTCTTTACAAGAAATCTTCTTCCCCTACGTATCTACTTTCCCTCCAACTTCACCTTGCTCTTTTGCTAAGCAGACTTAGATGGATGAATTACATTATCCAATGTATTTTGCCCTTTGGCTTCAAATTAGGTTCATCCACTAGAAGGCTCTGGCAGAAAATTAGAGGGAGGGAGGCAGGTTATGGAACAGCTGAATCTCTGCTCTCTCCTCAAAAGGGCATGGTAAACTTGTTGTGTTCCTCCACTAAAGAAACTTCTCTCAACACAACCTGCTCCACATGATTCACTCTGTCCTGATCATGCTGACGTTTCTCTTTCCTCAGGGCTGTGACCCTAGGAGGGGCAGCGGCTCTGCTGCTGCTAGATTCAGGTTCCTACAATATTCCCCCTGCTTCCCCTATGACCCACCTGCACCTTGTGATTAGCTGCTTTATAAATAAATCCTCTTCACATTATTCTAATTTTGGAGGATCATCAATTTCCTGCTGAGATCTGAGTGATATAGATATCATGCTCTATATAGTGTACTGTCCTTGATTTTTCCAGTTGCATCACTTTACTAATTCTGTAATGCAAATTTTTCACATTTTAGCATCTCTGTATTGGCATTCATTTTATAATTAATGTAGCATCATAGCTTAATTCTCAGTATTTTTACTTTCTTAGTGGTACATGAAATAGTGATACTTCTTAGAGTTGAAGAAAAACAATAATCTATTTTGTTTATCTTGGACCTCTGTGCATGTTAGTACAAAAAATACAGAATATAAAACATTTGAAGGGGAAATTAGTCGTGGGGCTTCTGAGAGATGAGGCTAACATAACTATATATTCAAGCTCAGATACCTTGGATAATAGTGGCATCACTAACAGAATTAGGGCCCTGAGCAGGGGGAGCTGGTTTGCATAGGAGATAATACTGAGCTTAGAAAAGTCTACCGGGTACTTGGAAGGAAAGCATTAAGGCTTAGATTAGAGGACATCACCAGGAACCATTCCGAACTTTTGAGAAAAAGCCAGTGTCCTTGGTGTGGACTTGTCTTAGTCAGATTGGGATCCCAAAACAAAACACCATAAACTTGAAAAACATCTGGAGGGTAGAATCCCAAGATCAAGTGCTAGTAGGGTCAGGTTCTGGTGAGAACTGTCTGACTTCCTGATGGCTGCCTTCTCATTGTGTGCTCATATGGCCTTTCCATGGTGTGTTTACATGGAGAGGGAGAGAGAGAGAGAGAGAGAGAGAGAGAGAGAGAGAGAGAGAGAGAGAGAGAGAGAGCACTCTTCTCTTAAAGAGCCACCAAGGACCCCACCCTTAAGATTTCATCTAAACCTAATCATTCCCCAAAGGCTCCATCTTCAAATACCATCACAATGGGGGATAGGGCTTCAACATATGAATTTGGTGGACACAATTGAGCTCATGGCATTCGGTCCCTGGTCCCCCAAATTTCATGTCCTTCTCATATGTAAAATACATTCATTCCATCCCAACAGCCCAAAGAGTCTTAATTTGTTCCAGCATCAACTATAAAGCCTAAGATCCAAAGTTTCACCCAAATATAACTAAATCAGATATGGATAAGATTCAAGGTACAATCCATCCTGAGACAAACTTCCTCTCCAGCAGTGAACCTGTGAAACCAGACAAGTTATGTGCTTCTAAAATACAGTGGTAGGACAGGAATGGGATAGAAATTCCCATTATAAAAGGAGAAATTAGAAGGAAGAAAAATGTCACAGGTCCAAAACCTAGTAAGGCAAATTCCATTAGATCATAAATGTTGAGAATAATCCTCTTTGGCTTGATGTTTCACTTTCTGGGCTCACTGGAGCAGTAGCATTACTCCCATAGCTCTAGGTTGGAGGTTCTGCCCCTGAAGCTCTTTTCCGTTTAAGTATTTTGGCACCACTGCAAAAAAAAAAAATAGCTTTCTAAAATATCAAATAATCTACAAACTAGACAACATCAGGCAATTTCTGATACTTATACTATTTCATGTCTTCACACTGATGAAAAACAAGGATGCCTAGAAGTCAGAAATTGAGAAAAAGGAATAGATGGAACCAAAGTTAGCTATCAGGGAGAGCCAGCAATGTCTGTTGACCACTTTGCTTAGTACTTCAGAGGCATGTTGACATTTGGTGTCTCATCAAAATGTTTGTGACAGATGAGTATAATTAATTGTTGTTATTTAATCCTGGCTGACAACTTTATTCCCTCTTGGCCTAGCTAAAACATTCCTTTATTCATTCAATTCATTCAATCATCAATTCAACAAGTATACTTTGTTCAGCTTTTTTTGTACCAAATAAAAGTTTGAACTTTTTGGATATAATGAAGGAAAAGACAGGTGCTATCCTTAGTAGGGGGTGAAGTCTAGAAAATAGGAAAATTATTATAAAGTGTGATTCATATCAGATGAGAAATGGTCTGGGTACTATAACACAAGGGACATCTATCTCAGAGTGATAGGATGGGAGATGTTACGGTGGTTTAATCAAGGAGGGAGTGGAGTGTTCTAGGCAGAAGGAACAGTGTGTTCACAGGTTTTGAGTTCACACACAAAAAAATGGCATGCTTGAGGAAATTAAAGATATTTGACTGCTAAATCTTTTAATTAATTAATGGTAACCTTGGTCTAGAATGGTGATTGTCAACTGGGAGTGATTTTTGCCCTCCCCACCCCACCCCCAGAGGACATATGACAACATCTGGAAAAATTTTTGGTTATCACAACAGGGTGGGTGGAAAATGCTACAGGCATCTAATGAATAGAGGCCAGGGATGCTGTTAAACATTTTACAATGCACAGGACTGCCCCCCACAACAAAGAAGTATCTGATCCAACTGAAGTTAATATACCTTGGACTAGATCCTACCATGCTCCAATAGTCACTTGTTACAAGTGTAAGTAATTATGATATTAATACTAAAATAATTTCTTCAATGGCTATCTCCTCTGTTACACTGAAATCTTTGAGGTCCAAGAATAAGTCCTGTTCATTGTCATGTCCTTAATGTCTAGCATAATTTTTAGCACACAGTGGGTATTCAATAAGCATTCCTTCACTGGCTTGAAGGGCAATTAATAATTGACCAGGGATGGGAGTTGTCAAAAGTGAAATGAATTATAAGGAGGTGTCATATCATGTAGGATCAAGTGTGAGGAGAAAGATTCAAAAGGTGGCTTGGAAGAGAGGAAGACTTTTCCCCAATATATTTTTAGCCACCTTCCCAGTCTTTGATATGAAAAGTTGACATTTTTGCAAAGTGCTGTACAAAAGCAATTTTAAGATGAATTCACTAACCCCTGAATCTGAGCACATTATCACTATAACCCTCTTCTATAACTATGAAAGCATTTGTTATCTGTATAGAATTTCTGGAGGTGCCATTTTATTAAGGAGCTTAGACTTTTTCATTAAGAGAATGGGTAGTGACATGATCAGACTTGCATTTTAGAACATTAACTCTTGCTATAGTGCTAAAATGGTTTAAAGGAGAAAAAAATTGAATGTAAGGAGAACAGTTAGCAGTCTGTGCCCTAATCCAACAAGAGATTGTAGAGGCCAACACTAAAAAAGGAGGCAGTAGAGTTGAAAAAAGTAGATATAATTTTAGATCTATTTAAAAGGGTTAGGAAGAATTAAAGAAGTTGAAAATGATCCTCAATATCTGCCCTGGGGAATCATGTAGGGGATGTGACAGGGGATAAAGTGGAAGAGGAACAGATTTGAAGGTGGAAATGATTTTTATTTTAAATATGTTGAGATTAGGTTGTATGAAAAACATCTGAGTAGAGATACCTGGTATTCTGCTTCATCTGTTACTCTGATGTTAGAGGCTGATCTGGGCTGGAAATACAACTTTGTAATTTATGAGAACATTGCTAAATTAAGCACTGGAAGTCTCTAAGACCACTCAGGTAGTGGGGTGTACAATCTGACAAGAAGAGAGCATATGAGAGAATCCTTAAACGTACCAATTTGAAAGCCTTAAAGCAGAGGCAGAGGAGACCAAAGAAGAGTTTGGAACAAACTTTAACTGAGGCCCTTTGACCCACAAATTCTTCTAGGAATTTACACTAAGAAAAAAAGCATCTCCTAACAAGATAATTGTACAAAGATGTACAAAAAAATGTGGTTTAGTATTATAATGTTAATGATAGAGGGAAGAAAAACAACCAATCTAATATATTTCAATGGTATATCCCTCCTATGGAATACTGCAGAGCCATTATAAATGATGATGTAATGCATATATGCAAATGTGTTTAGGAAAAATAGTTTTTACATTGAAATGTAAAAAAAACAGGTTACTAAGCTATGTATTATATCATTTGAGACAATTTTCTGTAAAAGTAAAAACACACTTATGTTTATATATTTTGTAAAAAGTCTTCAAAGAGGAAAACATTAATAGAGGATGGCTCTAGATGAGGAAATTATAAATTATATTCATTATATTTATTTATATGACATTTCTGAGTCTTCTTCAGTGAGAATATATTAATTTTATAATTGAAAAATTATATGTTCTTAATTATGTAGTTATTTCATCTGCACAGTGACAAAAACAGATTGTGTTTGTTTTTAATGGAAGTGATGTGATGTCTTTTTTGTTCTACCTATGGACTCAATTGATTGGAACAGTTTAGAATGCCAAAAACAACTTGTTTTTAGAATTTAACCATCTCTACATTTTAATATCAATTAAAACTAGTTTTATAATATTCTCTCTCTCTCTCTCTCTCTGTCTCACACACACACACAAACACACACATTAAAAACACCCCCAATTCTCTATAAAATAACGCACACGTATGCTTTGTCTACTTGGGCAGAACTAAACCAGCTCTACGTGGAAACTTGTCATATGGATGTCTACTTACTCTTTTCTTTTTTTGTTTTAGTTTTTTTGTTTGTTTGTTTTTAATTTTAGAGAGAGAGGGAGGGACAGAGAGAGAGAAACATCCATTTGTTGTCCCACTTATTTATGCATTCATCGGTTAATTCTTGTATGTGGCCTGACTGGGAATTGAGCCCACAACCTTAGTGTGTCAGGGCGATGCTTTACCCAGCCAGGGCATACTTACTCTTGAGATCTGATTCTAACTCACTGCATGACCTGAGGTAAGTTCCATCCTTTCCTGGGGCTTCAGTTTCTTTATCTGTCAAATGAAAGTGCTGAATTGGATACTCTCTGAGGTTTCTAATACACTCAATTCTTCGATGATCTAATTTGCACCAAAATATGAGTAATAGTCTACAATGTCAAAGCAGCTACAATTTCCCCAGTAATCCTGACTAAAGGGCTTGGAGAACCCAGGGCCATCTTTTAATCTAACAAGTATCTATGGTCCCTGGGGTGCCAGTGGCTTCTTTATGATTTACACTACTTGATTTACATTGTCTCCTTTTCAAAATTAAAGCTAATTAAATTGTTTCTTAAAGGTCAAACATTAAAGCTTTGAGACATAGGTATTTAAATATTTACACTAGCTCTCAGTAGTTGAATCCCCCTGTGAGCATGCACATTTGTGTGGGTGATGGACATGTAGCATATGCAAATAGGCTTGGCTCAGTAATATGTTCATTTTGGTGGTGTTTTTTTCTTTGCTGGAGTGTAAAAGGATCACTTTACAAAAAAACTGTGATATGAAAATCTAAGTATATAGAGCATGCAAACTAGTAAATGATTATAGTCATGGTAGATTTATTTCCAATTTCTGCAAACATATAATCAAGCTGCTTGGTTACATCAAGAGGACTCCATGTTGAGAGCACTACAAACACTCAGAGGTAAGGATCTCCTCTCACACATATGATATATGCCTTCCTTTCTCCCCGCATATTTCAAGAAGCTTGTGTGCATGTGCATGTGTGTGTGTGGGAGGGGGGGATGCCATTGTTTGTTATTTGTTTTCTGAGGTGAGTTTCCCTGTCCAGAAACCAGAAGAAGAAACTTTAAAACCCTTTATCATCTATAAATTAGTTACAACTGATGTTCCTAAAAGAAACCTGGTACCCTCTTGACCTTCTACTTCTCCAACTCACCTAAAATGCCTACGGGGTCCCTATTAAAAGTGTCCAGCCCGCCCAGCATGGCTCAGCGGTTGAGCATCGACCTAGGATCCAGGATAATGTGGTTCAATTCCCAGTCAGGGCACATGCCTGGGTTGCGGGCTCAATTCCCAGTTGGGGGTGAGCAGGAGGTAGCCCATCAGTGACAACTCTCATCATTGATGTTTCTCTCTCTCTCCCTCCCTCTCCTTTCCTCTCTCTGAAATCAATAAAGATATTTTTTTTTAAAAAAAAAGTGTCCACCCGAAACAGAGAAGCATTCTGACCAATATCACTGAAATGGGCCATACTTCATTGTTCCTCCTCACTTGGAGACCAGACTTTTCACCAGTACAAATCACAGAACCCTAAGGCAGGTTTTTCATTCAAGTCATTCACAAAGAGATCTAGGGTCTGTCAAGGAAAGCAATTATTTTTCTATCTCAAATCCAGAAAAGTAAATATGTTAGCTTGGTCCTTCAGCTAGGGGCTAAAATTCTCCTGATGCCCCATAGATATGGAAAGAAATCCATCACAAAATCTGAATCACCAGATATGCTTTCTGACTACTCAGGCCCAATAACTGCCTCAAGCTCAATTGTTTTTTTCAGAAAGTGTTAGTTGAAACATAATTATTCAGCAGATAAATCTCATTCCAATCCAATTAAGTCAGATATGAAAAAGTCATATATAAATGATTATACTACTTTAATTCATTATCATTTTAAGAAATGTTTAATTATTTCATTGGTATTATCAAGATATTAAGTTGAATTTAAATTAAAAAACTAAATATCATTTGATAAGCAGTTAAAATACATTTAATTAACCTAGTAAAAATATTTTATGTAATGTTAAAGATACAAATATCTTTCTAAAGTTTACACAGTAAAAGCATTGCTTCTGAAATATTCAGTTATAAGGGAAACAGCAGACTAGACATAGACATAGCAAGAAGGCTAGATCTTAAAAATACTGCTGAGAGAAATAGTAAGAAACAATTACATATAATAATAGATACAAAAATTTAAAATTCATGCTCATAAACCACAATGCACATGTATTAACAACACTCAAGCAAGGAAAGGAATATGCATAAAATTCCTTAGAATGACTGTGAGCAAAAGGAAAATTGGAATGAAGAGTAGAAATAAAGGAGAATGAATGAGCAAATAAATAGCAGACAGTCCTGAACAATGAAGTCTCAAGGAATATGATTAATTCAACCCTCTGCACCTGATATTACAAGCTTTCCACTAGCAGCCCAACAAAGAAAGATTTTGGGAGGCAGTTGAGTAATGACTAGTGTTATTTAGAAATGCTGAAGTATTAAGGTGATAATAAAAACAGGACTGGCTTTTACTTGGGTCATTTGTTTCTTACAGCATCGAATGACATGCAACAAACACCATTATGAGGTTTGTGGCACAGAGGTGATTTGTGTGGCTTTTTGGGGAGTTTGCAGTTGTCACCCCACACACATTTTAAGCCATCTGGAGACCCCCCGCACCACACACATATGCAGAAACTCCAAGTCCTATAGGATAAAATGTTAAGGAAGAAATTTGTCTTCAGTTTTCAGTCTTCCCCTCATCCTTATCTCGCAATCTGACTAATGGTGGACCTGCACTTCTGGTCACCAGCCTTGCAGGACCCCCTGTCCCTCCCTTCTCGCATCCTTGTTTCTTCTCTTCCTTTCCTCCTTCCATCCAATCATAGAACTCACAGAGTCACACTTATCTCTTTCACATCTTGTTGGTTTTATTTTAACTATCACCATCTGTGTATCCTATTGGTGTTAACATTTGGTTTCTATGTGGTTGGCCATTTCTCCACAGGCTCTGCTGCAGACTCTGAAGATTGTTGTAGGTCTCTGGGCCTCTTTATTCACAGTGCATTGTTGTATTGGTAGATTCTCCAGGATCTCTTGGTTCTACTCTGCCTGAAGTTGTGGTCTCTTATTTCAAATCACAGTCTTTATCAGCTGCTGCTAACAGACAAATATTGTTGTTCTTGTTTCTCCCTTGAACTTTCTTGAGCAGATAATAGATGTTTCAGAGGATCTTTTGAACATACCCATTTGCAGGGACATCTCCACCCGTGTGACTGCCTTCCACACGTGGAAGGCCTATAGGGTGAGCACAGAAGGGCATTCATTTTGGGGAAAAAGATGTAAAGGTGCTTCACAAGAATGGGTGCAGGTTGAGGAAGGGGTTTGTGACAGGAAAATACTGGGTGGGGTCTAGGGTGGGGCATCAATGAAGAAAAAGAGGAGGAACATAGGTAGAGTCATCTGATCTGGGTACTTTCTCTCCACCTGTGTTGACAGGGAGTCACTTTCTCCTTCCTTTCTTGAATGCTTGTGGTTGGGTGTACCACACTTGTGGTAGGAGCTGGTTGTTCTGTACTTGTGGTTAACTGTTTCCTACTTGTGGTTGGTTCCCTGCATGTGGTCAGTTGTCCCATGCCTGTGGTTGGTAGGTCAGTGCTAGGGGCTGGGTGTTCTTTGCTTGTGCTTGGTTGTTCCATGTTTGTGGCTGGCTGTTCCACAACTACTCACAAAGTTTATTAAATTATTCACTGAAATAATATATGTAAATCAAAGAGCAAATGCTCAGTAAATGGCAAATAATGTTAGTGTCTACATCCTCTAGTTTAATGTTGAATACAGTCACATTGTAGATGCTAGTGTATCCTAGTGTCTTTAACCCACTCTGATTACTAGCTTCAAATTGTTTAATATTAAATAAAATACTACAGTGACCATCCTTGGACATTATTTTTTATGTATATACTCAGTTATTTCCTTAAGATAAATATCTGCAAGTGAAATGTTTAATTCAAAGAGTATATACATTTTAAAAGTATTTTTAATACATGTTGCCAAGGTTAATTCTGGAAAGGTTTTCATTAATTTGCATTCTCAGCAGCTCTGCATAAGAATGTTGTCTTTTTTTAATATATCGTAGTTGGCACTGAGTATTCCTTCTCTTTTTTGCTTTAATCTTCCTTATATGATAGGTGAAAAACAGAATGTATCTTTCTGGGGTCTTTTTAATCTTTCACAAACTCCTTTAAACTTTTAAGAGAAGACAGACAGTGTGGTTACAAAAATGCAGATACTATTGGGAAGTTATGGAGATCATTTTATGAAAGAGTAGGGACTTGTTAACTTTAGATCTTGGTAGGTACTGTTGATCACCTACCACAAATGTGTTCATCATTTCTTATTCCTTATTGGTAGAAAATTACTTTGATTCAGCCAGCGCCACCTACCAGGTGGCCATATGACTATGGAGTGATCAAACAGAGAAAAGGGATGAGAGCAAGTGAAAAAAATTACAAAGGTGTTTAAGAATCTGCTCCACTCAGCTTAGTGAAGGCCCATGCAGCTCAATTCCACCCTCTACAGAAATATTCCAGAGAGAGGTGAGTACACATAATCCAGAAAAATTTCATGCCCTACGCCCAATTCAGAGTGTGGTTGAAGGAGAGAAGTCATAAGCAAAAATGGTCAAAGATGCAGACAGTTCCATTACTTAGAAAGTCCAAGCCTGAACTCCTCCTCCTCTAAACTCAGTTCAGAAAAATTGCTAGAATTTGCAATGATTCTCAAATTCCCCACTGTGAGGAGAGGTGAAGAGCAAAAGCAGGAGGATTATGAAAACTCAGAACTAATTATCACCAGCAATAAAGAGCAATTTAGTCAAACAGAAGACCAAGAAGAAAATAAATAAGACCCGAGGGAGAGGGAGATGGAAGAAATGACATCTGAAAACATTTAACATTTCCTCCAAATGCAAAGAGTCCGTAACTCCAGGCTGCCTTCCATTTGGCCTCTTATTCTTTTTCTTGGGAAGGTAGAAATATTCTTTAATAGAAAAATGGAAAAGGGGAAAATAAACCTGGCTGAGTCTCTCTGACACAAGCTGAGTTAATGCTCCACAATGAACAGCTTACGCTATCTAATGTACTGTTATCTCTCACTGGAAAGGTACAAGAAAAGTTACAGGACATTTAACCAGATCTTAGAAGATGAGACAAAGCCCACGTGGGACAACCAATTCTGCTTATAGACCCAGCTGGTGCCTTCCTTTCACTATATTCACTCTTGTAGTCCATAGAAAACTCAACTCTCAAGTGGTGCCTCTCTAGGAAAGAAAACAATTGCCCAACAAGGTGGAATGGGAGTTAAGAAAAATTCATCCAAAATATATCAACAGAAGTAAATGGACTGGTTAGAACTGTCCATTTTAGTCTATGGCCATACCACCCTGAATGGGTCCCATCTAGTCTGATCTTGGAAGCTAAGCAGGGTTGGCCTGGTCAGTACTTGAATAGGAGAGCTGTCCATTTTTAATATAATTAACATAAAAACTGTTAAGGTACATATGTAAATATTTTATGAAAGAGAGTGGAGGAAGAATGAAAAAAATATACCAAGCAAAGCGAAGATTTTGTTCAAAAAGAAAACGCTATTCAGAAAATGTGTATTGTTATATTGATTAAACAGAATGCAACTTCATAAAATAAGAGATCAAAATGAGATGATAAAATAGAAGAATAAAACTTAAAAGGAATGATATAAAGCCAAGGAAATAGCTCAGGACTAAAACATCAGTATTGAAGTACTATAGTGTAGAAATAGAAGTAGCTAAGCAGTCGCAGATGAAAACCAAACATAGCTGTTATCCCTGAAACAGAAATCCCAACAACCAGAAGTGGAAATGTAATCAAAGACATTATTTAAAAAATCAGAAACTGAAGATCAAAATGTCACCCTCCACTTAAAAAATGGATACAAAAGATCAACATTTAGTTATTCTGGTTGTGTTTATTTAGTTTCAAGGACCAAAGATAATTGTTTAATCATCCAGGCAGAACAATTAACAGAGGATCAAGCGGGCCTCCAAGTTCTCCACAGCAACATTCACTTAATAAAAGAGCAATGTCTACACAATGTTTGATTTTTTTAAATTTTTATTTACTGATTTTAAAGAAAGAGGGGGAGAGGGAAAGGGAAAGAGAGAGGGAGAGAGGGAGAGAGGGAGAGAGAGAGAGAATCTTTTGTTCCACTTACTTATGTATTCATTGGTTGATTCTTGTATGTACTCTGACCAAGAATTGAATTTTTACCCTTGGCATATTGGATGATGCTCTTTAGATTGTTAGTTTTTTTACAAATACATGTTCTTACATAGTAATAAATTTTTTTAGTTAAGCACATGATCATAAAGCTAAACTATATATCTGGCTAACCCTGTCTCTTACAGCTGGGTGTGACTATAAAACTAAGTATTGGCCAATGGGATGTGAGCAACAGTGTTATGTTTCATTCTAGATTATGTACTTCAAGGCATGAAACATGCCCTCTCTCTTTACTTTTTCCCTTTCTCACTGTCTAAAATGTGATCATGATATTGGGATTCATTTTGGGTTGAATTGTGCCTTCCCACAAAGATATGTTCTTATAAGAAAATATAGGAGTAAATTATCATGACCTTGGATTTGAGAAAGAGTTCTTAGAAATGACAGAAAAAATCATAAGCAATACAAGAAAAAGAATAGGTAAACTGAATGTCATCAAACTGAAAAACGTTTCTGCAAAGGATGTTATCAAAAAAGTGAAAACACAGCCAAAAGAATGAGAGAAAATATGTGTAAATCATATATCTGATAAGTTTCTAGTATCCATAATTTAGAGAGAACTCTCACAGCTCAAGAACAAAAAGACACACAACCAAATATTTTAAATGGGTAAAGAATCTCAATAGACATAGAAGACATACAAACTGGCAAGAGATAGAGAAAAATAATTTCAGCATCATTAGTCATTAGGAAATTGTAAGTCAAAATAACAATAAGGTACCACTCCACACCCACTAGGACAGCTATAAAAAATGGAAAATAACAAGCGTTGACGAGGATGGGGAAAAATTGAAACACTAGTTTATTGCTGGTGGGACTGTAAAATGGTTCAGCAGTTGTAGGAAAATCGTTTGACAGTTTCTCAATAAGTTAAACAAAGAAAGTACCATATGAACCTCAAAACCATTCAAAAGAATTTAAAAACAGAAACTCAAACAAGTATATGTACACCCATGTGCATAGCAGCACTATTCATAACAGCCAAGAGGCAGGAACAGCCCAAATGTCCATCAACAAAATTCTGGAAAAACAAAACGTGATATACCCACACAATGGGCATTATTCAGGCAGAATAAGGAAGTATTGATACATGCTATAATGGGGATGAGCCTTGAAAACATTATGTTAAATGAAAGAATCCCAATGCAGGAGATAACATGTTATATGATTTCATTTATATAATATACCCAGAACAGATAAATCCATAGAGACAAAATGCAGCTTAGTGGTTGCCAAGAGCTAGGAGGAGAAGGAATTGGTAGATACTGCTTAATGGGTAAGGGGTTTTAATTTGGGGTGATTTGGCCTGTTTTTTAGCTCAATAGAGGTGGTGGTTACACATCATAAATGTACTAAATATCACCAAAGTTTTCACTTAAAACGGTTAATTTAATATTATGTGAAATTCACCTCAGTAAAGTTTTAAAAAAAAATTTTAAGAAATATTTAAGTTCTAACTCCAGGTACCTGTGAATGTGACCTTATTTAGAAATAGAATGTTTACAAAGGTAAGCAAGTTAAAATAAGATCATGTTGGATTGGGCAAGCCCTAATCCCATGACCAGTGTCCTTATAAAAAGAGAGAAATTTGCATACAGACACAAGAAGGTCATTTTATAACTGAGGCAGAGATTGAAATGGATGGAGCTGCAAGCCAAGGAATGCCAAGGATTGCTTATAACCACCAGAAGCTAGGAGAGTGGCAAGAATTCTTTCCTAGAGCTTCAAGGAGAAGCATAGCACTGCAGACACCTTGATTTCAGACTTCTAACACCTGGGGCTGTGAGAGGCTAGATTACTGTTGTTTAAACCACCCAGTTTGCAGTAACTTATTATGGTAGCCCTAAGAGATGAAAATAGATCTGGAGCAGCCATCATGGACTCTAAGATACAAGCCTCAGGTTGGGAATGGCCAAATAATAACCTATAAGGGGCTGGGGCATAAGCATTCACAATGCAAATAAAGCATATCAGTGTTAAAAGAATATGGCTTAAGATACCATCAGAAACAAACCTTTGTAAGAAATACAAAAAAGATGTGTAATGGAAACCTTAGTGAACTGAAAAAAGAGACTGCGATTTAAACTCTTTAAATGCAACTAAAATAAATAATACCACTGTGAAATGCTGTTAAATGATAAAATAAAATCACAGGCATCAAAATGTACAGATGGCAAGTTAACAAAGAGTGCCTATCAAGCATAGCGGAAATTATGTGTCTTTAACAAAAAGCTGTTGCAAATTTCAGTTTCACCAGTAACACTGCTGCTCAGCATGTTAAATACATGACTGGGAATTTATAAGAAAAGTATGTGAAATGTTATATTACTTGTGATGTCTTTTATTTCTAGATACAAATGTAGATGTGAAGGCTAATTTTTTTAAAAAAATACTTAATTTCAAACATTATGGAAATGAATTTATACTGTTTAGTTTAATATTTTCAATTCATATTGATAGTATAAATCAATAGATACATACAGGGTGGGGCAAAAGTAGGTTTACATTTGTGAGTACAAAAAACAGTTTATTCTCATATTATTATTTATTAAATATTGTATTGTTTTCCACATGAACAACTGTAAACCTATTTTTGCCCCACCCTATATAAGAGTTATTGAAGTGCATCATAATTTGGAAATAAAGAATACAAGAATTCTACAAATAACTCAGGACTAGAAACCCTAAATATAAAAAATATGCAGATTCTATCCTCATTTGTTATATTTTTAAATAGATGAGCTCAATGCCATTAAGCTACCATGTATCCGTGTCCTCCCCTGAGGCAGTTCACCCAGGCCTCTAGACCACCCTCGATGAAGCCCAGAGTCGCCTTCTTCCCCACCGATGACTTCTGTTAGAGCAAGTGTCCTTTACCTGGCGCCTAGGAACTTAGGAACAATTCCATCTTTATTTTAACTAAACTCTAACTGAAATTCAGCTTTTCCTTTCATTATGAATGGAGGCCAACAATATCGGGAGTAGTGTGACCTTGTCACCAACAGAAATGAGAGACATTTAAGATCACATTTTTTACATTAGGTTCACTGTTGGTGTGCACATTCTGTGGGTTTGGACAAATGTACAATGACACGTATTCATCGTTACAGTATCAAACAGAGTATTTCACTGCTATAAAAATTCTCGGTGCTCTGCCTACTCATCCCTCCCTCCCCACTAACCCCGAGGCAATCGCTAAATATTTTACTGTGTACATAGTTTTGCCTTTTCCAGAATGTCATATAGTTGAAATCATGAAGTATAAAGCCTTATCATTTTGGCTTCTTCCACTTAGTAATATGCATTTAAAGTTTTTCCATGTGTTTTCATGGCTTGATAGCTCATTTCTGTTTAGCACTGAATACTATTCCATCGTCTGAATGTACCATAGTTTGTTTATCTTTTCACCTACTGAGGGACATCTTGGTTGCTTCCAGGTTTTGGTAATCATGAGTAAACCTGCTATAAACACCCATGTGTGGTTTTTTCTGTAGACATAAGTCCTCAATCCTTTGGGTTGATACCAAGGAATGTGATTGCTGGATTGTATGGTAAAAGGATGTTCTCTTTTGTAAGAAACGAAAAAAAAAAAAAAAAATGTTCCAAAGTAGCTATATTAAAATTGATGGAATTTAATGCTTTTTAATTAACTAAGAGAAACTGAATGAAAATAAGTAAGCATTTACCTTATCTTCATGAGTTATTTCAATTGTGTTACTTCAGTTTTAATAAGTTGTTTTTTTTAAACGCACACATATGAACACATATGCAGTATCTTATAAAAAGGTTGCATCCTTGAAAAAAACACATGTAAACTAAAAACATGTATGTCAAAGCATTTCTCTTTATGAAACAACCTTTCCAGAAAGCTAGCTGCTGCAAGCTATTATGAATTTCTTGCCCTGGTATCCATATAAGGAGCTTCTCAGGCCTGCCCTGCTCTGTCCCACCAATGAGGAGAAACTATGTAATTTTTGGAGAAGAAACCAAATGCCCCTGCTTGTCACCTTCTGCTGAATTAAAGAAAAGACAACGAAATATTACTTATATTATACCCCAAAACAGTATGGCTAAAGGAGGTTTAAGAACAGATGTGTTTAAATACACCATTTATGTTGTTTGCTTTGTTAGCAATACAATATCCTATGACTTCTCCAGACATTCAAGAAAGACAAAAGCTTTGCGTGGAAATTACAGGGCTAAATTCTACATCTGGAATGTCCCAATGCAGATCAAAGACAACACAAGGAGTGTGGTGAGATTGTATTAAAACAGAACTAACTTAACAAGAAGGGATACAAAGTCAGAGGGAAGCATGGAAGAGAAATCCACAGATACCTTGAAAAAATCAGGGGTCTTTCACTAGGTATAGAATGTTGTTCAAGCTTATCCTGAGATGATTTTAAAGAGCAAGGCAAACCAACTAATTCTTGGGCCATCATCTGTCATCCATCTATTTATTTCTACCTTATATCCCAAGCTGTATATCACAAATGGGAGCATACCCAAAGTGCTTCTGGGAAATTAACCTTAGTATTCCACTTACTCACCAAACTTATATTCTAGAGGTAATATCCCAAGTATCTATCCTGAAAATTATTGGTTTTGGAGAAAGAGAGCATCTTAGTTCTACTACAAATTAAGTCAGGAATGCCCAAACTGTTCTTAGCTATATATTTAAACCCAACCCTGCAGCTTCACTGAACCAAAAATGAGAATATATATTTCCTCTCTATACTATGTAGCTCATCATATTGAGGATTTTTACAAGTATTTTGAACAATTTCAAGATTGATCATATATCTGACATTTCCCACCAGTTTCTTCATCAACTTTTTTTATTAGGACACTTTCATAGCATTGAAAATACCAGAGACTGTTTGTTTGTTTGTTTTAGGATTTTATTTAGAGGTCCCAATCACAACTGCCTTTATGTTTTTCAGAACACTGACCTACCTCCTTAGGCATCACTTCCAGCTTACATTAATCTTTCCCATTAAATGTAGCCATTCAAAAACTGGCAATGCAAGGCTCCCGTAAGCTCCATCTTTCTTAAATTGTCACCATTATCTTAGAGCCTATGGTATGGGCATTGCTAGTTTTTTTTGACTTTTTTAAAATTACAGTTGACATTCAATATTATTTTACATTAGTTTCAGGTGTACAACAGAGTGGTTAGATATTTACATAATTTACAAAGTGATCCCCCCAATAAGTCTAGTAGCCATCTGACACCATATATGGTTATTAGAATGTTATTGACTACATTCCCCATGCTGCACTTTACATCCGCATGACTATTTTCTAACAGCCAATCTGTACTTCCTCCCCCCTTCTCTTTTTTTCATGCAGTGATGTGGGCATTGCTATTGTGAGGCTGAATACATTTGCTAGTGGCTTAAATTCTAAGTGGTACTTAATTGTTTGACATAACTTTAATTATCTAAGAGATATAGGCTTAAAACTATTTTATAAATCATTTTTAGATCTTAAAATGAAGAAAAGTAGGCAGTATTCTATCCTTTTTCAACTTACATGGTTCACTTTGATTAATAGAGTATCATATGGAGATACGTTGCAAAAGATGGAAAAGAACAAATAATTGTCCTTTGGTCAGAGCTAGTTCAAAATTCACATTAGCATACAAGATATATTTTAGTAAATTATTTTCTTGCTTAAACAAATTCAGCATTTAATATTTCCATCTCACATAGGTGGTGGCAATTTATCAAAATCTGTTGGATGATCAGTTTGTAACAACTGAATGGGCCGTCTTCGTTTGCCTACTGCTGGGGTACTGAATCACTTCACACATGGAGCACGGGAGCCATGTAAAATACAGTTCTAATAACCTTTTCATTCCATGCAACTGTGCATTACCTATATTTACCAGCTCATGGGTAATCAGTAAGGAAAATGGTTTGCTATCTGGATGGGTTATTTAAAGTAATCCAATCGATCTACCCAGCACTCAGATATTTTAAAACCTTTTGTTATGGGATGCTACCAAAATGAGACAGTGAGAAAAAGCAGATATTTAAATGTGGTGAAAAATGAGGGGCAATCATAGCTTAATAATTGTGTCAAGTCTCCATCGCTGTTTGTGCTGTTCACATTCCAAACAAATTATGATAAGAACACCATGCCCTCATTCCTAAACATTTAGTATTTATTGAAAACTCAAAAAGTGAATGAATGTGAATAGAAGAGACAAAATTCAGGAGATGGTTATAAATTGTTAAATAAATAACTTTGCCACAGAGACCCAATATTATTGGACTTGTTAATGACATAAAGCAGATACTGAAGTGAGCCAAGCTGTATAACCCTATTTTTTATGAATGAGATTAAAATAGCATATTAATGGCAAAGGGATACCTAAGAGTTCTAGCCCGAGCACTGTGCCAACACCACACACATGCGCGCACAAACACACAGTTCTGTGTTGGTTGTTTGGTTATTGTTAAGGATAAAAAAAGAGAGGCTCAGAGAGATTGTGTTCGATGAAGAACACACCTGTTTGTGTGCCTGGTCAGGTGCTTTTTCTTTTTGTTGTCTTTAGACAACCAGTTACATGTGGACTTGATTTCAAGCAGTATCATTTTATCTTTGTTAATTACAGATATTTAAACTCATCAGTATTTACTATGGCACAAAGTAGTCTCCAAAGGAAAAAATTAAATGCATTTGCAATTTTCTAGGAAATTGTATATATAAACATTAGTAAGCGTGAAGAAATAAAATAATACATTTTCCATGGTGATAAGTTTGATAGAGAAATTTCACTTAATCCAAAAAATACTCAACAATATGTGCCTTTATTGTGCTAGGTCATTTGGGAGATAATTGTTTAAATTTCACAATACGGTACTTGATTGAATGTCGAACATGTCTGTATCAAAGGGCTAGTTGTAAGATACACAATTGTATTTGACTTGGCTGTTATCCTCTATTAGCTTCCAAACTATCAGAGAGCATAGCCCACACAGAAATGACTGAGAACATTGAGATAAATGCTATAAAATATATCTAAACAAATTGTTATAGGATTAAGATTAATTCTGATGGGGAGATCTGCAAGGGTTTTTAGAGCAAATATGATTAAAATGAGTATGAAAAGGATGGATAGGATTTGATAAGTAGAAATGAGGAAGTTAGGCAGAAAAAGAACTTTAGCCAAGAACTAGGGAATGGAGCATGAAGGACATATTATGAAAAGCAAGGAACAATAGGAAGAAGGGAGAGGAATGGAGTAAGGTGAGTGTCTGTGTGTCTGTGTTTGTTTAGAGGGAAGTATATTGTACAGATATAGGAAATAAAAATATAAAGGTTAGTTGAATTTTTGAGAATGAAATAGGCACTATCAGAACAAACCAATAATTACCTCTACATGAGTCAGATCATCCTAGGCCTAGGCCTAGATGCTCTATCTAACATCAGGCTCTTTCCCTTATACAGTCATTATTGAAGGAAAAAGAAGGAACCAAATGTTCATTGTTCCCGTAACATGCATCTCTCCGGTGCCCCAAGTGGGTGGTAGAGTACCTTATTTGTAGTACCACACAGAATATTATATACCATATTCAGATGATAATTTTCTAAGGGTCTTATAGCAAAGAGGGATCAATAATTGCCTGTGGGCAGTGAGGAAAAGGCAAAGATCAAAGGACAGTCCTAACAAAGGGAACAAGAAAATGGTGATGATACAAATGTATAGTAAACCAGTTCTTTCTACTGTGGTTCCATATTATTAAATGGCACCAACATCAATCCAGTTGTCTAAGCCGGAACCTAGTAGTTATCCTCGATTCCGTACTTTTTCTCTCCTCCACATCTAAGTCATCAGCAAGTAATGCCCATGCTACCTTTAACATCTTTCATTCCATCCATTTCTCTCAATCTCCACCACTCTTGGCCCCAATCAGCATCATCTCTTAGTTGGGCTATCATTACAGCTCCCTGTTTTATCATTACTCCATTCCTATGCCTGCTTCTGCACCAGAGAGATAATTTTCTAAAATAAAAGTCCTTATAGTCAAATGATTTCCCTTCTTAAAACTTATTCATAGTGCTCCATTTCTCCTAAGGATGAAAACAAAATTCTTTACCATGTCTTTAAAAGCCGTACTTGATCTAGTCCCTCCCTACCTTTCCAGTCTCATCTCACACTTCTCTCTCAATGTGCACCTTGCACTTCAATTACACCAATCCATTTGTTGTTTTATAAAGAGGCTTTGTTAATTTTCATCTCTGCACCTTTTTTGTTTCTTGTGCCTGGATTCCCTTCCCACTATGGGTTTTCAGGAGAACACTATAAGATAAAACTGAAGATCTCTTATCCTGTTTCTGTGTCTTTCCTTTGTGAATGACACCACTATCCACAAAGATCAGAAACCAGAAATTAGTGATTTGCCCTAAAATTCTCCCTCTTCACCTCTTGCTTTCAAAGGGTTTCCATATCCTGTGAACTTAACCATTTAGAATCTGTCACAGGCACCCCCTAGCTTTCAGGTCCACTTCCTCTGCCCTAGTTCAAACTCTCATCAAACATCACACCTCAGTTCCAGCAATAGCCACTTAACTGGTCACATGGACTCTCAGACCCTTCTAGCACTCCCCATATCCTACAAGCAGGGAACTGTAGATTTTTTCACTTCAAAGCAGTCTGGTAGGGTCAGCTACAGAGCAACTGGGATCAAAGGAGTTTTACTGCAAAGTCTTAAGCTTCATCAGCTGCAATTGCAACCAAGGAACCAAACACAAGCATTTCTCATGCCTTCATTACGATAGATTCTGCCCTAGCCACTACAGGTAGGTTGCAAATACACATTTTGCTATCATTGTGATTTGATTACATTACTTAGCAGTTGGGATTTACACAAAAGAATGAAGATCAACAGACTATAACAAATTTTCATGACAATAGAGAAAGGCTTCCTGATGTGTGGTAGAGTAGAGAGAAATGGGTAATAACAGGATTTAGGAAAAGTCACTGGATCAGCAGAAATTTGACATAACTATCACTATTGCTTAGCTTTTCCCACCAGCTCTGCCACTGAATAGCTGTATCACCTTGGGAAGGTAATTCAACTTCTCTGAGCCTATTTTCTTATTCATAAAATTGTGATAATACTAAAATCTACCTCACAGGGTTTCTGTGAGTCTCAAATGAGATAATGTGACACACTTACCTTGGCATATAGTCAGTGTTCAATAAATGCTTCCACATCATTCACAAGTCCCTTGCCACATATTCCCACTTAAATCTTGTTTTCTTTCTTCCTCTCTAGCAAATTAGAGTCAACAGTGAGAGATGACCAGGCCATCAGACACAATATGCTTCTAATTTGTGCTTTGCTGAAACAGTGGTAATGCATCAATCTATCAGCTGGAAAACTAGTTTAATTAATTGGCTTCCCTGAGCTGTGCTGCTGGAGTAGATGAAAATTTCTTAAGACAACAATATCCATTGGTAAGCAATCAAGCACTTTGTCCAGTAACAGGGCAGATAGCAGCTTCTGCAGTAGTGAAGGGATAGATATACTTTAGTCAGGCCTTAGGGATTTCCAGAAGCCCTCCATAAAACGCATCTCCCTACATGTTTGCAGATTGCTAACAAATCTCTGATTCCCTCAAATTGTCCAGAGGATAGAAGATCTGTGGTGCAATAATATGAGGTGCAAAGAGCTTGTAAAGATCTCACATTGGACATTCACTGTGCTATAGCCAATGGCAATGAGATTCCTCTCAGCCTGATTTGTAAGATGATTTCCATGGTTAATAAATGTTATGACAAGATAGCCACCAGGAGATATGGGAAAGAAAGGAGAGCCACTGGAGTGGAAACTCCTGGGAGGTATGTGAAGATGAGTGCTGAATTTGAAGTGAAAAGCTATAGGGAATAGTAAATTGACTGTAAGATGAGAATGAAGGACTAGTTTTCAAAACAGAAAACAAAAACTGAAACACAAACACATTGGCCAGTTTTCCGTTAGAGCAGCTCATCCCCTGGTAGTCAGAAGAAATGTCAGAAGTTAAGATGAAGCTCTCAATAAAATTTCTAAAATAACTGCAGAAGGTCTGTTTTTTTTTTCTTCAAGAACCCATCTTGCATAAGAGGCAAGGTGTATCTGTCACGATTTTCCAGAGAAACAGAACCAATAACTAATAAGATAGTATATAATACAATATATTATATTAACTATATTAATTTTATTATATATATTAAAAGACTTACAATAAGGAATTTGCTCATGTATTTGTGGGGGCTGGCAAGTCCAAAATCTGTAGGGCAGACTGGAAACTCATGCAAGACTTGATGTTGCAGTCTTGAGTCTGAATTTTAAAGGGTAGGCCAGCAGGCTGGAAACTCAGACATGATTTCTAAGTTACAGTCTTAAGGCAGAATTCCTGTCTCCAGGAAGCCTCAGTTTTTACTCTTATGGCCTTCAACTGATTGGATGAGGTAAACCCATATCATAGAAGATAATTGCCTTACCCTAAAAATCAACTGATTGCAAATGTTAATCATACCTCTAAATTACCTTTACAGTAACATCTAGACTAGCATTTGACCACCCAACTGGACATCATAACCTAGCTAAGTTGACATAAAATTTAACTATCAATCAAAGAAAAATTATCGAGATTTAAAAATCAGCTAACAGAAGGATCGGCTACACCAGGTTAATGAAGCTGATGGGCATGCAGCCCAAGCTCAGCCATCAGCGAATAAAAGAAAAACCTAAGGTATATTGGAAGAGAGGCTCTAAATAAAACAGCCACTTAAAAATCACCTTAGCTATGTTTTAGTGAATGCTTATACTACATTGTATGCTTACATAAAATATCTCAGTTAATTCTCACTACTCAGTGGCATTGCTACAAAAAATATCCTTTTACAGAGGAAGAAATCAAGACTTGTAGCATTTGAGTGCTTTTCCCAAAGTCACGCAATTCATAGGTGACAAATGTCTAGAATGCACATCTGTCTCACCAAAGAACCTTTGCTTTAGTTGTTGCAAACATTACCAGAGCCACAAATTGAAAAGATTCATATTTCAGAGTTAAAAAATAAGTTTAGCTCTAAGGGCTATTGTTTTATACTTACTATATTCTAGGCACTGTTCTAAGAGCTTTACCTATAATATCTCCTTAGATCCTAGAAATAACTTTATGACATAGGCACTGTTATTATGCTCATTTTGGATGAGGAAACAGGCTTATCCATTGCCTACACAGCAAATAACAAGAATGTTCAGAGCAAAATGATAAAATGAGAATATGTTTCTTCTGTTGCCCAAGAACTAATATTTTCCCCCTGTGCTTAGTACTTTTATGAGGAGCATTAGTCAGGTAGGAAACCCCATCCTGGTCTGCCCTAGACTTAATGGTAAGAGAACACAACACTTTGGGAAGTAGGTGCATGGCATAGTGTGCAGATGGTGTTTTGTTTGTTGTACACTTTAAAGCTGTATGGTTTCGTGAGCCAATGTCATCCCAATAAGTGCAATTAAAAAAATAAAACAAGTTATCAAGTTAGAAAAATGAAGGGAGTAACCTGCACTAGAGCTTTGACAAGCACCCACCAAAAAGAACTGAAGCAGATGAAATTGCCATTTCCAGTGTATTTATATACAAAAGATGTTGTGAGGATGAAGAACTTGGCATTTCTGATTTGGTCTCATGTCTCTAATGTGGTAACTTGTTTTCATTAGCATAAGAGGCTAATGAAAGTGTTTTGTTTTATTTGTTTTTCTGTTAGCAATAGACCCAAAAGACTAGGTAAATCACATAAGACTTCAATTTGGCATTAAGATGGGTGCAATGTTGACAACTTTTAGTGAAATCATGTTTCTTTCAAGTGTCTCCATGCATACTTAATATGGAGTGAATATTTTCCAGTGTTAAGACTCAGTTGTGGTATTACTACATTCTAATTTACCCCTGGAGAAAATTTTTTCAGCAATATATGACTGAATTGAAAATGAAAATAAAATATTTCTTCATGATGACTAGTGGAATTCCGTCAAACTCAAGTCCAGAAGAAAAATGGCACTGCACACAACCATAAACTTTTAGAGAAAGACAATTTCCAACAATGTGATTTATGGTCATAACATTCTAGAATTCTGTCTTTTCCAACAAAGCTTTGCAATCATTTGAGGATGGCAGGGTTGGAATGCACATTATTCTCCAAGCAGGGTATTGCCTACTTGCATGCCACTGTAAATAAAGGAGCCACCGCACTGCCTGACGTGGGGTGCCAGAGGGCAAGTTATCTCAAAATTAACTTCTGTCTAATATGATTAGCAGCCTGCAGCTGCAGGTGACTCAATGCCTCTGACACTCCAAGGAAGACATAATTGCTTCTCTTCAAGAATAATATGTGGAGACTTTGAGCATGAAGTTATTTTTGGACTCTTCTGAGGATTTCTGAACCTCTCAGTTCTCTCAAAGTGAAATAACTTAATACAAACAATCTCATTAGTATCAGTTGGCAATAGGGGAGCAGTTATATCCTACAATGTTAAGCTAAAAAGGGCATAATATTAAATTGCATATACAGTTTGATCTAAAATACCTGGTACACATATGCATAGTTAAGGCATTCAAGGCGATAAATCATAATATTAGACACAGCTTATCTTTAGGCAGTGAAATTTTAGGAAATTGTCATTTTATTCTTCGCAGCTTTATGGGTGTTCAAATATCTTTTCACCTTTAGTGTGCTTCATTTTTAAGCAGAAAATAGGTCACCATTTAAAAACAATCAATTAGAAACATTTCTTTATGACTGTTACCTTTCATTTCCAGTAGTTTATTAAAGATTGACGTTCTTCTCTCTTTAGCCTAACTTAAAAAAAGGAGAAAATCCCTTCTTTATACTTTTCTGATTTTCAGATGCCACAATAAACTCCTCTGAGTAATTCTTCTTACATTTGCTGTTCCTGATACAAGCTCATTTAATAGATAACTTCTAAAATGTAATTATGTATTTTCTCTTAGTTTACCTTGACCTCCAGATACTTTCATGATGGGAAGTGCATTAAAGAAAATAAGAGTGACTCCTCTCACCTTTGCTCTCTCACTTAGGAGTGATATTTGGTATCAGAGTTGCTCTCAAGACCAAAGCAATTCACAGGAACAAGAAGGCAATAATAAGAGGAGAGCAGTGGTGTATATATATAATCTTCTGCACAGTGTAGTCCTATGCAGTATGGGCGTAGTAGGTCCATAGAATTACATGGGCTCCATCTCTGACCTGCTGAATCATCAGAATCTCTAAAGGTTAGATGGAGGAATATGCAACTGTAAACAGGTGTTCCAAGTTATTTGAGTGCAAACCAAAGTTTGACAACTATTCTAGTAATAATCGAAAAAAATGGTATTTTTATTATTGCAGAAACTATAAGATGTCTCTCTTCAGGGTCACAATCACAGCTAGGAAGATATAAAAGCTCACTCAGGAGTCAACAATTATTGTTCTCTTTTTTCCATATTCATGGTGATGACTCATTCATCGGGCCAAGGAGTAGAGAAAGTAGTTTATTCTCCTGAGCTCAGGGAAGAAGATGTATAGAGATCATTTCTCTTCCCAAAACCCTAGTTGAGTGGTTCATTCTTCCTAATGCTCTGATCATGAAGCAGTGTGCTGTAATTTTCATTTCTTTTTGCAGGAAACAATTTCTAAACACCTATTTTGTGCTTGCTTGGTACTTTGCTATTTATAGGTAATAGAGCAGTAACTAAGAGATGAAACCTATTTCTTTTAGATTCTTATTACTTCTGTAACAAATCTCCACAAACCTGTAGCTTAAAACAATACAAATTTATTACCTTATGGAAATGAGAAACTTGAAACGGGTATCACAGCTAAAATCAAAACAAAACAAGGAGTGAAACACACTTAGATTTAAACTCCAGCTCCACCACTCTTGAGCTATATGATCATGGACACATTTCTTAACTATTCTGAGCCCAGCATTCTCAGTTATACTTATAGAGTAAATAATTTATTTCTCATAAGTTTGTTGCATCTATTAAATAAGTTAAAGGTGGTAAAAGTGTTATGCAAACTGTGGTGTCTAGTAAATGGAATGGGTTACATTAATAAGTGTGGCTTTTAATGAGGTATGGTTTCAATATATTAAAAATAAAAACAGGGCAGCTAATAAAAGTTGAATTTCAAATAAGCAACAATTTTTTGTATAAGTGTGCTCCATGTAATATTTGGAACGTACTTATACTAAAAGGATATCTGTTGTTCATCTGAGATTCAAATTCAACTAGGCATTTCATATTTTATCTGGCAACTCTTAAAATGCGTTTGTAATCACTTTGGGCTACAAAAAGGGCAGTTGCCAGGTGTGTTTGTTCCTTTCTGGAAGAAAAAAAAAATCTAGGAGAGCCTCTTTGTTATGCAAGAGACAAACCATTTAAATTGATACAACGTGAGAATTCAAAAGGAGCACCTTTGAAGTCAAAAGGTCATAAATATATCCCACAGCTCCATGAAATGCCAGCTGGGTAAGCTCTTCAACTTCTCTGACTTAGAGATGGTGTAGTGGAGAATGACTTCGGAATAAGACATCCCTGGTTTCAAACACGGCTCATCCCTTTAGAAAGTTTGTGACCTTGAATAAACTACTTAATCCCTATATCTTCTTCTCCATCTGTAAAACTGAGACGATAGAATCTATTCCATAGAGCTGTTTTAAGGATTATATGAAGTCATTCAGTTAAAGAGACTTAGCACAATGTCTGTGCATAATAGTGCATTTAAACATCAATATAACAGAAATAATAAAGAGCTTTATATGCTTATAACAGAATCTAGACTGTAATTAATTTTCATTTTATAAACAATAATATCACTAATATATCTATGAGATGTAAAGACTTAATTATTCTTCCATTACATCAATACTCATTGGGCCAGGTATTTGAATGGGTCCTGAGGGGAAATAATAGGAAGACACAAAGTCCTTAGTCTCACAGAGATAAAAGAATGATTGGAATGGTGCCAAGTTCCAGTGAATTACAGGAACTGCAACAGTAGAAACTATTTTCCCAGGTTCCCTTGCTGGGGTTAGCAACTAATTTCCTATGTTGAAGCTCTTAACTTGAAATACTTGCAATGGTGCCTGTTTTCCTGACCAACACTGACTGAGGATGATTGAGCAACAATCCCAAGAAGTGAAGAGGGAGTGAAATCTAGAACGTTGGTGCAAGTTTAGCCTGGATAAGAGCTTTAAAAAAAGGATGCCCAGAAGAGAGATTGCTGAGTCAAATGGTAAGTCTATTCTTAATTTTTTGAGGAGCCTCCACAAAAAGCAATATACAGATGATGTATGATAAAACTATACACTTGAAACCTATATAATTTTATTAACCAATGTCACCCCAATAAATATGACAAATATAGATGTCTCTTGGTGAGGTGATGGATATTGGGGAATTTACCAGTGAATACGTTTTTATTTTACTGAGAAGCAGCAGGCCACTAAATGTATTGAGAGTAAGGAAAGAAGTGGCAGAGTTTTAAGGAGAGTAGAGTCAGTTTGAATTAGCCACATTTTAGGATTTGTGTAAGGGGATAAACTCTAGGTATTTTACTCTAGTAGTAATTGTAACTGTATTTAAAAACACAAAATACTTTTTGGTGGTTTTTTTTGGTTTTTGTTTTTCATATTGCCACAGAGAAATGAGGTAGCCAATGCTGCTAGAAGCTTCCTTGGGATAGTGGGACAATTCAAAGAAAGCACAGAGAAACAGTTGAAGTTGTCTCCCTGCTGTTTTAGCCAGATTTCAATGACACTGGAAGATGTGTCACCTTGCTGTGGGAAGGATATAAAGGTATACTGTTTATGAAAAAAGAAATTCCTTTTCAGACTATAGTGACCCTTAAGATATACTAACGAATTAAAGAAAGACTATATTTGATCTGATCAGACAAATGTCAAGGTTACAAACTGAAACAGATAATGTCCTATGAGTAAATATAAAACTGAACCGGTGCTGATAAAGGTTGATTGACACAATCCGAATTATCCCAGAGAGAAACTAAATACAGTAGTAAAATGGAGCAGCAGGAGTGCCAATAGCTCTGAATAGAAAGGAAACAGGTACATCTGGAAGATAGTATCAAAGAGAAATGACTGATGGAGCAGTGGGTTTATTTGTGCTCACTATTTATCAGTATTGGTCATAGCAGGATCCAGGTGTAAGCTGTGTCAGATAATAAACATCTAACAGTGTTCTGAAGAATAGATATCACACTGTTATCTCCCTTCCATTGGATGGTTGTCATTAAAATGATTTTAATATAGTTTGTCCATTCTCAACACATCTAAGAAGCCCATAAAGAATTAGAGCATGACTCTACTATTATAGCAATTAAACTGAGTCAAGATAACTGCTGATTAGTAGAATACTGAATTTTCTCTACATACACCACATTTTAAAAATCAAATTCTCTTCTTTTGAATGCTTGACTTTTGTCAGGAAGAAGAACAACGTGTAGTACAGATAAGTGCTCAAATGTTAGCTATTATCATCACATGTATGAAGTAAAAGTCGCTATGTTGTTTTTCCATATGAGATTTAGGGAATATACACATCAATGAGTTTCTGAAAAACAACAACACAGAGAAAAATAAATGTATCTTCCAAGTCTCTAAAAAAATAATCAGACTTACATATAAGTCTGACCGGTGCAATTCAAACCCATGTTGTTCAAGGGTCAACTGGATTTTAGATCCGTGTTTGGGATTCCAAGTATGCAGAGGGCCAACTTAAGTTATACACAGATTCAAGGAATTTATAGGGGTCAGAGCTGTTCAGGGGTCAACTGTATATCCATTCCTTCAATCTTGTTAGCTACATACTGCAGATTCTCTGTGTCTTTGCTTCTGTATTTGATCTATTAAAACTGAGAAAGGCAAATTAAAGTTTCCCCAAAACTTTCTGTCAGATATTCCTTTTGTTTCTAAGAACTTCTGCATTGTTTGTTGTCTGACTGTGATGGGTTTTTTGTTTGTTTTTGCTGGTTTCTTTAGCAGTGTCTGCACCTAGTCCTTGCTCCAAGTCCTATAGGGGTGGGGGTAGGGGTGGGGCTGGGGCAAGAAACAGGTTTTTCTACCTGCTGGGATCCAGTAACAGCTGTCTTCTTTCTTCTTTATCCCTCCAGCCCAGGAGGTGAGTGGCATATACCTTATACCAATCCCTAGATTGCATCACTATTCTCTTTAGCATCTCAGCTATTCTATCAACTGTGTAACCAACTTCCTGCCTTAAAATGCCCCATTTTAAATAATTAGAATGGTTTTTCTTTTCCTAATTGGGCCCTTCCTCTAAAATAAAGTTGCATCTGTTTCCAGTGAGTTTTTTCAGGCAACTGTGGTCAGAGCATATAAAAGCACAAATAAGGAAGAATTCACTGAGCTCAGAAAACAGGTTGTATGAACGGCTTTGTGCCTGCTTGCCAACAAATGCTTGTTTAACAAATATTGGTATATTGGCAGAATTTTGTCCAAGATAATTTTCCATTATAATTTGGAAATGAGGTTTTGAGGTGGTAGCTAACTCTGTCTTACTTTTAAATGTTGCTGCTATTGTTATCCACAAGAAATAGCCTAAAGGTTGCACATGAACAAATTGGATTGAGTGGGCTGTAAAAGCAGGTTATCAAAGCAAGAACACAGTGACAATGGAACAAGACACTGACCTGGAAGTCTTTGAATTTTCTCTGAATAGAAACAGAGCCTGGGATAAGAATAAGCCTGAAAATGGGACCAAATGCCTTCAGCTGTGGATTGTAGAAGGACTCAGGCATGGAACAAGGAAATAATTACATCTGCAAAGTCCATCTAAGTTAGCATTGTGATGTAACTGCTACAAGACCACAAGACTGATACGAATTTATTCTCCAGAAAAAGACAGACAGTGCTCAACCTTGAGCATGACCCGCTGAAGTAGGTAATACTTTAGATGTATTGTGCTCAGATGTAGGTATATGGACTAAAAGGAATATAGACAAACCGGAATTACTCCCAAAAATAATACCCACACTGTGGAAGGCCTTTGAAATCCTATTTTATGCAAGACTACCTATATAATTTATGGAGCCACTGCAAAACAAAAGTCTGGGGCTCCTTGTTCAAAATTATTAAGAACTTCAAGATGGTGACAGCAGAACATTAAATCAAGTGTGAGGTCTTTCTGAGTATGGATTCCTACAGGGCTGCTCAAGATACAGTCCAATGAAGTCAGTTGTATGAGAATCATACATTAATAGGGGCAACATCGGATTTTAGAAAATAACAAAGTTTTCATCTACTCATACATCAATGTCCAATCAATAGTCCATTTATACTGTGAATCACATTCAATTTTACTTGTAAATTTTTACATAGTTGCAAAAGTTCACAATCATCATAAATCTTCAAATTCTACATGTCATCTAGAGCATCTAGAGCACTAAGAAGGCAATGTTATTATTTTGTTATCATAGACCTCTCACTTAAATGTGTTATATTTAATACGAAAAAATAAATTGATTTTGATATTTAATTTCATAACAGATAAGTCAATTGTAAAATTTAGAATCAAATTTACTTTATTGCTTTATCTTCTAAATTTTCTACAATAGAGAAGCTGGTATTGATATCAAAAGACTGCAAATTCTTAGCATCAATAATGTATTTTTATAAACATAAACTGTATTTTCTTCAAATAGCTTTTAAAACTCTTTTATGCATCCAGGAGAATTATGCATATAGATTTTTGGTTCCTGCATAGTTGTCCTTATAATATTATTTAAAAAAACAACTATAACACACAATGGAATATTACTCAGCCATGAGAAAGAATGATATTCTGCCACTTGCAACAAGATGGATGAACCTTGAGCACATTATAGTAAGCAAGTTAAGTCAGTCAGGAAAAGGCAGGTATTTTATGATATCACTTCTATGTGAAATCTTAGAAAAATAAAAGGCAATCCTGTGGGGGGGAAAAACAGATTAAAATGGTGGTTGCCAGAGGATTGGGGATTAGGAGATAAGATTGACAGTATCTAAGGGTATAAACTTATAATAAGTACTAAACAAGCCATAGAGATTGAATGCACAGTATAAAGAATATAGGCAATAATATCTGACGATAGTGTTGTAATATGGTAAATATTGCTTCAATGGAAATCATATCACAATATATAAATATATCAAAGTAACATGTTGTACACCTTAAATTTACAAATTGTAATGTCATATTTATCAAATAAAAAATAAATAAAAATTATAGACAAAAATTAAAACAAATTAGTACTGACTAATAAATTTAAAATTAGATATTTTCAAAATAGTTGGATGATGTCTAAGATTTATTACATTGGTAAAAATTATTTAATTCTTATCATCATCTATTACATTTTACTATTTAGTTTTATATCTAAACTTCCAAATAGTATATTACATGGTATTGATGCTTGTGCTCTGTATAAATATTTTGCAATAATATTATAAAATGTGTCTATGGTTTCTTCCGAATGAAGGAAATTCACTATCTTATGTGCATATCTTATGAGTGCTAGACTTCATCTTAAAAGTTGAACCAGGAACCAACAGCAAAAACAAACCCTTGAATGTGAAGGAGAAAACTGGTATCCAGAATTGCTACAATGTATTACCTAAAACATCCAGTTTTCTAAAAAGAATAAAAATAAAAATAAAAAAAATTAAAAGACATGCAAAGAAATAGGAAAGTGTGACTTATACACAGAGGAACAAAAGCAGGCAACAGAAAATGCCTTTCAGATAGCCTAAATGGAAAACTGAACAGACTTATAAGCAGTTGTTAAAATGATAAAGCACTAAAGAAAACATGCTTAAGGAAGGAAAAGAAAGAAGGTGAAGTCAACATCATGGTGGCATGCGAAGTTCCTCTTTTTTGTCGCTGTTTTTGGACAACAGATTAGATATCCATCCCCAAACCAAAGTGCCGTTGTGGGAGTTGTGGGCACCATATCAAGGGATCCAGGTGGAGTCAAACCCACTTGTGCCTCAGATGTATGCAGACAGGCCCTGGCATGGCCTGCAGGGCCAGAGCAGTCAGCCAACCTGCCCCAACCTCACCTCAGTCCGGGGAGAAAAAGCTGGGGGGTGCTGACTTGAGAAATATACCCAAGGATATAAGCCCAACCTTCCCAAGGAGAAATTACAACATGCCATTGAAAAAAATAAGTCCGTATGCATTGGAAATAGTAAGAGGAACTTTGTCAACATCACACCACCCCCCCACCAACTCACTCAGCACTGCATGGGCCTAACTAGATATCCGCACTGGGGCAAAGCAGAGCCGCGAGTGAGCGCCAGGCTACCACGGCAGTGAGGGGCATGGCTGGAGAAAAGCATTTCCCTCTAAGGCAGGGCCTCTACGGCTGGGAAGAGAAAGGCTATCAGGAAAGAGGCAGATAAGAACATCAGAGGGAATTTAAGGAATGTGATTCATGCTGTCTTTGCCCAGGACTTTATCAGGAAGTCTGCTCAGGGGCCTCTGGGAGTACCTCACCCGATGTTCTCCCCACCAAATCTATGGGAAACCCCAGCACCACCAGCGTTAACCCCCTACTTCCTCCCTCTTTGCAGCATTATTCATAATAACCAAGATATGGATACAACATAAGTGTTTTCAACAGCTGAATGGATAAAAAATGTTGTAGTATACAGAGAGAGGGGCAAAAGTAGGTTTACATTGGTGAGTAGTGAAACACAGAGCTTATTTTTTTGTTATTATTTATTATTTCTTATACTAAAAAATGTAAACCTACCTTTGCCCCTTCCTGTATATACAGTGTGATATTATTCAGCCACGAAAAAGAAGAAAATCCTGTCATTTGTAAGAACATGGATGGACCTCAAAGGCATTATTCTAAGTGACATAAGTCATACAGAGAAAGACAAATATTGTATGATGTCACTTATATGTAGAATATAAAAAAGTTGAACTTGTAAAAACAGAGAGTAGAATGGTAGTTGCTAGGGCCTGGGGTATCTGGGGAGATGTTCAAGGGTACAAACTTGCAACTAATAGATAAGTAAGTCTTGGAGATCTAATGCACAGCATAGTGGTTTTGACAACAATACTATATTATAAAGTTTAAAGTTGCTAAGAAACTAGATCTTAAATATCCTCACTAAAAAAAAGAAATAACAATTATGTGATGTGATAGAGGTTTTAGTTAATGCTATGGTGTTAATCATATATGAATATATGCGTATATGTCAAATCAATATGCTACACATCTTAAAATTACACAATATGTCAATTATATATCGATAAAAATAAAATTTAAAACATTTTAATATATTTTAACATTTTAAGTTATATATCAGTATTCTCATCTATATAATTTCTTAGATGCTATGGAAGGATGAGTGCCAATTTTCACATCAATAAATAGTCCATTACTATTTTTGAGGTTGCACTTCCTGTTTTTAATAGTTGTTTGGTCAACTTCTTCAATTACCCACTGCCACTTTTTGATGTTATTTGAATTTCTTGCCTCAGGTTTTATTTTCTTCCTTATATTAGACACTCTTGCTTATAGTAGGTATATTACTATGAAATTGTTTTTCTGATTCTTACTTTCATCTGGATTCATGATAGTTGCATGCAGGTTGAAAATGTCAAAATCTATACTCTGTATTGCTAACGTAATATAAGTAGTTAGTATTCTATGTACTCAATTGTTTTGAAGCTATTTCTTTAAATAGCTTTTATCTATTAAAATGAATTTGTTTTCATTTAATTAAACAAAACTTTGTATATTATTGATTGCTTGATTTTCCTTTGGATATTTTCAATTAAATCAAGTATGTTATTGAGTAAAACTAGCTATAAAAATATATGTAAAAATAAAGAAGTAAGTAAATTTATAATGACAGTTTCTCATTCAATAGAAAATATCAATAAAGAGACTGAAATTATGAAAAAGAGCCAAATTGATTCTGGATTTGAAAAGTACAATAAGTGAAATAAAAATTCAGTAGAAAGTTCAACAGTAGATTTAAACTGACAGAAAAAATAATCAGCAATCTTCCAAACTGATCAGAAGGAGAAGAAAGAGAGCAAGAAATTAAAAACCTATTTGAAAAAATAATGACCGAAAACTTCCCCTACCTGGTGAAGGAAATAGACATACAAGTCCATGAAGCACAAAGAATCCCAAACAAGAGGAACCCAAAGAGGCCCACAGCAAGACACATGACAGTCAAAATGCCAAAGGTTAAAGACAAAGAGAGAATCTTAAAAGCAGCAAGAGAAAACCAGTCCGTTACCTACAAGGGAGCTCCCATACAAGTGTCAGCTGATTTCTCAACAGAAACTTTGCAGGCCAAAAGGGAGTGGCAAAAAAATATTCAAAGTGATTAAAAGCAAGAACCTACAACCAAGATTGCTCTACCCAGCAAAGCTATCATTTAGAACTGAAGGTCAGATAAAGAGCTTCACTGATAAGAAAAAGCTAAAGGAGTTCATCATCACCAGACCAGCACTACAGGAAATGTTGAAGGGTTTTCTTTAAGAAGAAGCTAATGAACAAAAGAAACTGATGAACAAAATAGACCCAGAGACATTGAAGCATGCAACAGACACTCATATCTCAGAGGGAAAAGGGAAAGGGGGTGGGAAGTGGGAAGAGATTAACCAAAGAAGTTATATGCATATATGAATAACCCACAGACACAGACAATAATGGGATGAAGGACCAGGGAAGGGGTGAGAGTGAGGTGGAGGGGGTCAATGGGGGGAAAATGGGACACTTGTAATACTTTCAACAAGAAAGATAATTTTTTTTAAAAAAAGAAAGAATGCTACATTGAGAGGGATCACCTATTGGATCTCAAGACTTTTATATGGTTGCAATAATCAAAACTAAGTTTTACTGGCAGAAGGATGGATAGCTAGATCAATGGAACTGAATAGAAAGCCTACAAAGAGACCCTCACAAACATTGTCACTTGCCTCTTTTTAAAGAACTCTTTATTTTGAAATAACCATAGATTCACAGGAAGTTGTAAAGATAGTCCATAAAGGTCCTGTACTCTTCACCCAGTTTTCACCCATGATCACATCTTAGGTTATTAGAGCATAATATCAAACCCAGGAACCTGACACTGATACAATGCACACGTGTAGTTCTGTGTCATTTTATCACATGTGGAGATTCGCGTAACCATAGTTGAGACACCGAACTATTTCACCACCACAGAGATCTCGCTCATGCTGCTCCTCACAGTTACACCCACCCTCCCCACACACCTGCTTTTGCACTTGCTGCCTCCCTGTTCTCCCTTTTCTCCATCCCCTCACAGTTCTCACCCCTCTGGACACCTGACTGCCCCTTCTGGTCCCACCTGTGTTGCTGGATTCCTTTTATCCAGCTAACCATCCCTAACCCCTAGAAACCACTACTCTAGTCTCCATTATCAGTACAAGAATGTTCTATAAGTGGAATCAAACTGTACATGACCTTTTGAGATTGGCTTTTTCACTCATTGTAATGCACTTGGGATCCATCCAGGTGGCTATGGACATCACCAGTTCCTCCATGGCACATGGGGACCGGAGAAGAGTGACACAGGGCTCTGATGTTCAGCTCAGTGCCAAATACAACACAGATCCTAAGTGAAGAGGATGGAGCACTGGTGACCTCCAACATGGAGGATAATGATGCCTCCCTCTCTCCTCCTCTCCAGTCCCTTCTCCTTCTCCTCCTCTCCCCCTCCCCTTCCTCCTCCTCCTTTCCTCCTCTTTCTCCTCTGGCTCCCTGGGCTGCCCTGCCTCAGGAGGTGAACTCACGCTCTGATGTGGCTTAGCTCAGTCCTGTGCTTTACTTTGAATACAATGAAAAACAAACAACACATTTCTTCTCATTTTTAGAAAAGCCTGTAGGGTGGAAAAGTTGCCTCCTTACAAGCCCCTGCATCCTTTGGTATCACCTCAGCTGGAGTTTCCTATCCCAGGAAGCCCAAGCTCTCAGGGGAACATGGAATTCTAAGGTCTTAGAATCACAAGATAATGGAACCGTAGACTAATGTAATGCTAGAATCCTATAATCATTGAATCGTAGAAAGCCACAATAATGATGCTTTAATATTATATTATGTTAAAGCCAGAGGATTCTTTTACAATATGGAAACTTCACATATGAAATCCTAGAATCCCCAGCATGTTGGTGCCAAGAACATCAGGTTGGACTCAAGGGTCCACCACTAAATGACTATACTTTATAGTCCCTCTCAATTCATATATTGAAGCCCTAATCTCCAGTGTGATGGTGTTAGGAGGTGGGGTCATTGGGAGATAATTAAGTCATGAGGGTGAAGGCCTCATGAATGGGATTAGTGTCCTTATAGGAAGAAACACAAGAGATACATTCCTTCTCTCTGCCATGTGAAGACACTGCAAGATGACATCCATCTGTGGACCAGGAAGAGTGCCCTCACTGGATACCAAGTTGGCAAACACCTTGATCTTAGATTTCACACCCTCTAGAACTGTGAAAAATAAATTAAAAGTTTGTCATTTAAGCAAAAAAAAGAAAAAGGAGAGAAAGGTAAACAATTACGTGTACAAGAGCATTAAACAGAATAAAATATTCAGGAAAAATAATCACAAAAAGTTCAAGACTTGGACACTGAAAACTTCAAAATACTATTGAAGTAAATTAAAGAAGATTTAAGTAAGTGGAAGAATACTTCACATTCATGAACTGAAATATGTACTATTGCTAAGATGACAATACTCCTCAAACTGATCTAAAATTTCAATGCAATCTTTATCGAAATTGCTGTTGCTTTTATGGCAAAAATTGACAAACAGATCCCTCAATTTATATAGATAAACAAAGGAACAAAAATAACAAAAATTATATTTAAAAAATGAACACAGTTTGAGGAATCATGCTTTCTGATTTCAAAACTTACTGTAAAGCTACACCAATTAAAACTGTGTGGAACTGGTATAAGATAGACATATATTAATGGGATGGAATTGAGAGTCCAGAAATAAGCCTACATGTTTATAGTCATTTGATTTTCAAAAGGGTACTAAGACCATTAAATGATAAAATAGTCTCTTCAATGAATGGCTGGGACAACAGGATATTCACACTCAAAAGAATGAATTTAAAACACTACCTCACACTATATACAAAAATTAACTCCAAATGGGTCTAATACCTACATTTTAGTGTTAAAAGTATAAAATTCCCTAAACAACAGCACAGGTATAAATCTCCGTGACTTTGGATTAAGCATTTTTTTAAAGATTTTTTAAATTGATTTTTAGAGAGAGTAGAAGGGAAAGGGAGAGGAAGAGAAACATCAATGTGAAAGTGCAACACTGATCGACTGCCTCCTGCACTCCCCCTCCCCATGACACAACTGGGGCTTGTGTCATGACTGGAAATTGAATCGACAACCTTTTGGTGCATGGGACAACGCCTAACCCCCTAAGCAGCACTGGCTAGGGCAAGCTTTTTTTTTTTTTAAATTTTGCAGAAAAGCACAAAATGGAAAAAAAATAAATTTGACAGCATCAAAATCAGTAACTTTTGTATTTCAAAAGACACCATCACACAAAGTGCAAAGGCAACACAATAGTGCATTATTTTACTTAAAATTTATAATATTTACAAATAATACATATAGAAAAACAACACTAAATTTTAGTAATAGTTAAGTTTTATATTAATATCAATAACAAGTAAAATGTCCACCATATTGTAGAGGTTATTTAAAAGAATTTCTAATTGATATTTATGTAGTATAGTTTACTCACAGTAATGTATGTTATTCATTAAATAATAATTCATGTTATAATGAAGGTACTTTTTAATTTATGTAGTAGCACAGCAATATTATCTGGTACAGCTGCATGTCATTCTGATAGGTAACCAGGGTTGAATGCCACACCACTAGGTTGGTGACTCTAAATTGTCCTAGCTGTTATAGATCTGCGGGACATTTCAAATGAAAATTAGAATATGGGATACTCCATGAATCTGTTTCAGGAGTACACACACTGGGCATATTATTCTAGCATCCAACCATTACTTTTATATTTTTGAGGTATTTTATATAATTTATTTTCTATAGTAGAGCAACTAAGTCTAGGAATGGGTGCCTTGTGAAACCAGAAGATCCAGCTGTAGGTGCTAGGAACTGGGTAGAGGGTTTTAGTAGAGTCAGATACTTAAACTATCTACTACACATAACGCACTAGGTATTTACAGTAGGAAATGCACTGGATGTGGAATTAGAGGTCCTGTGTTTAAATCTAAATTCCTGTACTGACTTGCTATGGAACAGTACCTGTAATAGTGTGATGATTAAGAGAAAGGGAGCTGGAACAGGCTGCTTAAAGTTCAAATGTTGCCTCTGTACTGTTTGGGCAAGTTGCAAACTGCTATGTGCCTTAATTGCCCTACCTGTAAAATGGATAAGATGATAATAATAGTACCTACTTTATACAATTGTGAAGATTAAATAGGATGACATGCATAAAACATACAGCTCAATGTCCAGTACATTCTCCTCAGTCTTAGATTTTATTATTGTTATTATTATTATTGCCATTTATTTAATATTGGAATAAGAGCTTCCCTATTCCTAGGTTGTTGTCAGTATTAAATGATACAATTATATATTCACTTACCAACATTCATTATGTCCATGCTATATGGTAGGTATCATTCAAGACACGGTATTTCTATATCAAGATTCAGAAACATTCTCAAAAAGTTTAAAATCCAGTACGGGAGATAAAATAAGTCTATAAACTGATAGAATGCACTGTAGAAAGTTAGCATGTGCTAAAACAGGTACAGAAGACATACTTCATGAGTTCGAGGAAAGAAATGATCACTTCCCACTGGAGCTATCAGTAGGGGTTTGATGGATGTGCTAACATTTACTTCAGGGTCTAAAGGAAAGCTAGGATTTGGAGATTAAAAATATGGAAGAAAGGACAAAGCCATTTCTGGTGACAGGCAGTGTGAGGAAAAGTATGAAGGCAGTTAAGACTAGCCATGTACATAAAACCATCATAAACTGGAGAGTGCTCACCTCTACTTTTAAGTCTTGAAACTCTTGGCTTGCACAGAAAAACATTCATATACATTATTGCTTTCCAAGACAAATAGGAAACCAGAGTATTGCGCAATAATTTTTGCAAGAGAGCTTTGGCTTGTTGTTCGCGAAGCATACTCAAACAGTAACAGCATGTCCTCAGCCCAGGCCTAACCCAGTTTGCCTCTGTTAACTGGGCCAGTTCCCACAGTAGCGAGCGGGATGAGAATCTGCTGACCCGCACGCCGCCCGTCGCCCACTCGGGCACATTAAAGGATGCGCATCCACTTTCAGTATTCCTAGCTGAGCTCCAGTTCACATTAGGGAGGAGAGGAAACTGCAGCCACCGTATTTCTTGGCAAGCTGCTTGCATAAAAATAGAGATCTGCTGACTAAGTATTCACTATATCTGCAGACATTTCCCAGCTGGGGAAACAGACTTTTTTCCCCCTAATTTTTCCCCTTTTGAATGTTTACTTAAATTAGCCCCTGAACCATTCCCCCATCACAAAAAAAGTAAGTTTTTGAATTAGTATTTTAAAAATACATTCATACTTATGTATTTTTTGAATTCTATATTTGTTCCAACTGTTCATAACTGTCAACCCTAAAATATCTGCTTTTCTTTTGAAGATAAAATAAGACCTTCGTGTATTAGTCTTTGAAACTACACATCGAATCAGTTTGCTTTTTATTAAAGAAAAGGAACCTGAGCTCATGACATCATTATTTAAGAAATGCATTCCGGAACCATTGAAGATTTATAACCACCTAGAAGGATTTTAGTGCACAGGTTTACTATTTTATTGATTCAACACTCAAGCTCTTTTCTAAGCACTCTGCATGTATTAAATTTCTTAATCCTGAAGGTAGCCCTATGAGGCCTGTCCTATTATTATCCCCATTTTGCAATTGAGGAAACTGAGGCACGGAGATATTATATAACTTGTTTAAGGTCATCAGCCAGTGGAAGTGGAAGTGGGAGTCACACTTCAGGCAGTTCGTGTCCAGCTGCCATGATACTTAACACTATACTCTGCAACCTCTCTGTACAAATGATGATTTTAAGAACCAATATATCTTCACATCTAATATAAAGAAATATCCAATTCCAAATGCGACTATCTTTTCAGGTTTTCTGCATTTTTTCTATTGTCCTAATTCAGGACAAAACCACTGACCTTTGTGCTTACTGATAATATTATACCCCACAGGAGAGAGTTGAAATGGTCTTGCCTTCATGTCATAGTATAATTAACAGACTCTAGAGTAACATCAGCCCCCAGACTGACAATAGTACAGGAGCTAAGGAAGAAGTTATTGCAAAAATTTAATAAGATAACATAAGTGGATGTTCTTATCATATGGAAGACAATTTATTCACATTAACTGAATTGAAAGGGATGTAAATGTGTGGTTTTCATGGTCTCTTTAATCAGATAGATTCTTTAGTTGCCAAAAAAAACTTTCATTTACCCAAACATTTATACTTGGATGAAACATGTTTAAGGTCTTTTAATTACAGATGCTGGACATGTCAAGCTTGTAAAATTATAAACAATTTATTACCTCTATCAGTGAAAATTTTTATGACTATGGCATGGAGAGGAAGTATCATCAAGTATTTAAGAGCATGGACTGCAGAACTCAATGGACTGGGTTCAAATTCAAATTGGACATACTAACTGTGTGATTTGACACAAATTATCCAACTGTCTCTGCCTCCGTTGCCTTGTCTGTAAAATGGGGTTGTTAACAGCACCTACTTCACTGGTTTGTGATGAAGATTAAGTGCACTGATTCATGTGGAATGGTTAGATCACAGTCGGCCGCATAGTAACTGCTACATACATGTTTTCTATTACTCTAAGAAAATGTGAAATGCATGTCTGCAAACCATCCTAGCATATACAGTGATTTAAAGAAGAAAATTTGGTTAGGTGTTGATATGCCAGGCATGGTGCTAATTACTGAGACTTAAAAAACAATGGAATAAACTGTTGTTTAAGAGTGCACAGCCCCTGAGGGAGGTGAGCATGATGAATGGAGTGGGAGACTGGCTACAGTTACTTTTAAGGAAGCAGAATATCTTAAACTGAAGGTTCTTGTATTGAAGATTTTTAATGGGATATGCAGTGGTGGCTGGTTACAGAATTTGTAGCGCAGGCTGACAAAAGTATTCTTGTTATGTGTTCTATAGCAAGAAGAATGTGTAGATCCAAGAAATACAATAGGGAAGGAAAAAGGAGAAGACAGAACTCAACTTACAGAAATGGTGGATTTGTTTTTCTTATGAATGTGGATAACTAATATTTTAAGTTGTTTCTACACTTGAATAGTAAATACTTGTACTTCTCTCAACCTTCAGTCAAATCTGATATGTAGACACAATTGTCATGTGTGTGTGTTTCTCTGTTCATTTTGAAGAAATCATGGAAAGAGGCTGAATTCCATATCTAGGGTGATTATAAAATGCGGACAACACAAAATGAAACAACCCCTGACATGAATTAATTTGGAGGAAACAAGCTATCAAAGCCACAGTTGACCAAGAAAGGTCCCACGAGTTTGTAGGAATATCAGTGAGGTATTTAGGACTTTCCACAATCAGTGGAAGTGTATTCTATTTACTTCTCACAACAACCCTTGAAGTTGGTCATATTAGTTTTGCTTTATAAACCAGGGCACTGATGCAAAGAGAAGTTAAATAACTTGCCCAGTTTTATGTAGTTTATCATTCAACTTCCTCATTTTATAGTTGAGGAAATTGAGAGCCATAGAAATTAAGAGTTAAACAGCCAATGCATGCTAGTCAAGTTAAACTTAATAAATGTTAGTCTGACTTCCAATTCCAAACACTTGCTACTGCACCACACTTCATTCTCTTGAAGAAAAGACTTGTGATTATTACTGATTTCCATAAAGCAGATGTTTGGGGGTCAATACTGAACACTATGAATTGCATGAGACTGGTAGTAGACTTCTTACAACAGACCAGAGAAAGGGAGAGGGGAGGAAAACAGCCTTCATTTCTAGTCCAGAGAACTTTCCCAAAGCAGCAGCTGGCTAAACTAGAGAGAAGTTCAAAAATACTTTAAAAAAAGACATTTCTTCAGATTGTTTGCCAAGAACAGAAGTCCATATAACCGAAAGTGTCTAAGATGATTAGTCAGCCAGACAGACAACATCCCACTATTATTTTATTTATTTATTTTTGGTCACAGATGAACATAGACAAAGTTGCTTGTTAAAACTTCAGTAGGTGATATGTTGTTGAATATAACAAAACTTAAATGCCAGCTCAGTTTGTATGTGAGAATTGTGCCTCATTAGCTCATTTCAGAGGTTCCTTCATGAATTAGGAGAATGTGTTCTTATGATATTAGAGCAATAAATCCATAGCTTACAGATAAATTACACAGTACGTACTGGTCAGTTCCCTGTTCCACAACATTCTTTAACACAGATATTAGGTCAGAAAGACTGAGTTTTTTGATCAAATATAGTAGGCACTGAGTATATTTTTATTGCCTGACTGAATTAATGACTCAATTCTATGCATATTATGTACAGAATCTTGATGGAAATATTGTCTATTATTTTGTATACTTATATAAAATATTTAGAGGCCTTGATTCAGAACTATGACTCAAGAACTAACAGGAATATGAACTTTGCAATAGCTTCAAGAAACATCTGGCAATTTTCCACCAAAAGAACATCTCACGTTCAGTTTACACTTGGAGGACTAAAATGTGTAAAGTCCATAAAGTTTATAAAGTCCAGCAGCCTCTTAGGAAGTGATACACAATAAAGCAATGAAGCTGGAACGTGTTTTACCAAGTCATCATTTTGATGTTGTTTATCCTTGAATCACTTCAAACTGAGGAAGAACAGTGAATTACTTAGATCAGGTTGCAGAATCGAATACTTATGTGAATATTAAAGTGGTAGTTTATGAATGCGACTGGGATAGACAACCAATTTAAATAAGTATAGACTTGAATATGGCTTTTCCTCTGAATTTATGAAAGTAGGCTAGGTCAATATAAACTCAGAACAGGTCAATTCATTGAATAGTAAATCAGGCAAATAGGATGCTTCATTAAAATATTGAAATCTGTCAAATATGAGTCTCATTGAGACGGGCCACATGTAGTAGCAGAAAAGGCACTGTGACTGAAGTTGGACAAATCAGAGGCAAGGTCCTGATTCTGCCACCTACCAGCTGCAGGCCTCAGGTGAGCAGCTTAACCTTTCTCCCTCATTTCTCTGTTTGGAAAAACTGGAACTACTACACAAATATAGCCCAGGTACTGTTATCATGCTTTTATCATGTTCTGCTTTACCATTTTGACAATTTGAAGAAAACAGTAAGGAGGACTGAACTTAGAATCTCTCAGAAACTAGGTTTGTACCCCCAGTCCAAGGCATGATGACTCTATCACTGCAAAGAATATCTACAACCTGCAAATACTATTTGAGAAAGAGGTCAGTGGATGACTATAGAAAATAAGCCTTTAATATATAAGTGAATATTTTTTATTTAAAAAATATATATATTACTTCTCTCTTCTACCACACAGAAGCAGTAAAACAATTTTGATTATATGCCCATATGACTTACATGTGAGGAATTCAGCACACTGAAAGGCAGACATTAAACAAAGTTTACTTTTAGCCATATGAGGCAAAAATTATAAACACTAAAAAACTGCTGAAATGTTTCTTTATAAACATAATTTATAGCACACCATTTTCCAAACTCTGCTGTGTTCATCTCCTTTCCAAGTTTTCTGTTTTGTTTTCCCAATTTAATAACCAAAACCAGTTACTACATCCTACAGCTGGAAAAAAACATAAATCAACCTCAAGAACTTATAAAAATTAGGTTTCTTACATATTCATTTCTCTCATTAAGTTTATATATTTGGTGTCACTATGAAAAAATGTTTTTAATGTTGGTAGTTTTGATGATTCTTTTATTCATATTCCAATAAGCATAATATTAAATGATATAATAATTATGTAATTAGGTAGCGTATAAACTGTGGACCTCATATGTGGGAGTATCTAACTTAAGGCCTCTGGTTTCTAACAAGGACACCAGATGCTGTCTCTTGGCTATCTTGTTCTATAAGGAAATCATTATTTTCTTTACCTCTTCCCTCAGAATGCAACTCACATAACTAAAACCATTCTCATTATACATTAAACTACAAAGACTGACACATCATAGATTTGGTAACTTATACAAGATACCACCATGGCAAGGTTATCAAGTAAAAATGCTAATGTAGTATTTTCATATACACCTAGGAATAGTGTACAGAGTATAGCCAGATTCCTTCTATTACAATAATTCACATTGAAAGTTTGTCCATACTTAAATATTCCATCACAACGATAGTAGAGAAGGAAAGGACCTGAGAGAGCTATTTCATCCCCTTCATTTTACTAGTCAATAATAAACTGTGGCCTGGAGCTACAACTGGTCACTTTTTCAGTGCACCATCTATTGCTCCTTGCCACAATGATTTACAGAGAAAATGCTCAAAGAATTGGCATAATAAGAGTTTTCAGTTAAACATTGAACTTTCAAATAGAAGGAAAAAGGAACACTCACTAAAATAAGAAGTTTCCTCCATTTTAACAAGTCACTGTTTGAGGACCTCTTTTTCATGCCCTGCTGTGTCCCACCAAAAATGCTGGTTCCGAGATGAAAGTAGAAATGCCTGGGAGAAAATAGTTCTCCAGTGAATCTCACAAAACAGTGAGAGGGTGATCTACACTGTGAAAGTGCTTCATAGGTGTGATATCCAAAAGGCAAATCCATGCTTTTCTGAAAATAGTATGCAAGCATTCAAGGTGTCCAAGGTCACCTTTTTTTTTTTTTTTTTTTTTTTTTAATATATCTTTATTGATTTCAGAGAGAGGAAGGGAGAGGGAGAGGGAGAGATAGAAACAGCAATGATGAGAGAGTCATTGATCGGCTGCCTCCTGCACACCCCCGACCGGGGATCGAGCCCGCAACTCGGGCCTGTGCCCTGACTGGGAACTGAACCCCGATCGCCTGGATCCCAGGGCGATGCTCAACCGCTGAGCCACACCTGGCCGGCAAGGTCACCTTTCTTACAATGAGAAAAAAGCTGGGTTGACTGTGGGTCAATGTAAATAAGCAAAAGAGGAAATTGACATAGAAGACTTTACAGAAGATTTTACAGATAAGAAATGTAGAGGTTAGGGAAAATTCCACTGAGAAATATCAGGTCTCAAAATAATCGTTGGCAGCACTTTTAAGTTCTGATAATTTCAGTAAATTTTATCTGAATTTGGCAAAATCACTGCTACTCCCAGTTGATGGTTATGGTTGGTTTGGGCGAGGTTAGCCCATTGCCACCATAACAGCTGTTCAGCTGCTTGAGTAGGCTGGCATTTTATTAAAAATAATCTCTCATTACAAAGCAAGGAAGAAAACATAGATTTTGCTCTATTCAGCTTCTGGTGGTAAAAGACTAAGATTCCCTACAGTGCCAGTAACAGGACAGCTAACACAGAGGCGACAGCAATGCCTCTGCACAGAAATATTTCAATTCATCTGAAGTAGGGGAATGATGGTCCAGCAAGCTTGAGACACACTCATAAAGAAAACACACTGTCAATCCTACTTGGGAGCCTGGGGTTCACCGACAGCAAGTCACTAACTTAAGCATGGATCACTGCAAGGTATTGTACAGGGTTTTTGTTCAGCTGAGTTTTTAGTTGTTGTTGTATTTTTGCCCTTGAGAATATTTTCATCTAGTAAAAAAAAAGATAATAAATAGTAAAAAGTAACAGAAGTTGCGTTTCCGCTAAGGTAAACAAGAAAGAAGAGAGCAGTTTCTAGAGTATAGGTTAGTCAGGGGAAATCTCCTGGAGGAGCTGCTACTTCAAGCACAAGGAGGATTTCCACAAGCCTAACCGAACAGGGAAGATTTCAAGGCAGGAAAAGCAGCGTGAGCGCAGGCCGTGAAGATGAGTGGGCATGGAGTGTTTGGGGCCCAGTGATAGGTCTGTTTTCCAGGGGTGGGCCATTCATATAGGGAAGTGGTGGGAGCCAGGTGGGAGCAGGAGCTTCATGCTGGATTACAGAAGGCTGGGACTGCCAGGCTTGCATTGGAATAAGGAATTGTGCAAATAGATTTTAAGTCTTGAGGTGTTCTATGCCAAGGGTGTGTTCAGATCAATCTAGTAGTTGCCTGAAGAATTGGTTAGAGTTGAAGACAAATACAACTTCTATAAATACAGAGAGGTTCTTATTAATTTTGAAAATGTGATTTGTCTCAATGACAGTCATGATACTTAGAATTATAAATATGTATGTATGTTTGTATATATATATATATACACACAAATATAAGTATATTTATATATATGTATGAATATTATGCATGTGTGCTTGTTATATATAAATATATAATATATAAACATATATAATATATAAATATAAACATGTACTTGTGAGAAGTAATTTATCTAGATTGTATAAAATGTTTTTTTTTCTTGAAATACTTTAATGAAACATCACTGATTTTCAGAAACCAATTGAAGTATAAACAGTGAAGGAAAAGTTCATATGCTTTGGTTAGGATTCTAAGTAAAACCATCCTAAAATTTCTTTAGATGGGCCTACCTAGTGACAAAACAACCAATCAGAAAGTAGAAAATTAGTCATTTACACAATGATTTGGTAAACTATTTAGCAAAATGGAAATGCTTGTGACATAAATTTATATGAAAATGCAGCACAGAAAATGATACATATACAATAGGTTAAATATTGACATATGGACAAGCATTAGCAAGAAATTTGCACATTTAAGAACATAGGGTCATGGTATTATGGGAGATCATTGTTTTAAAATATAGATTATTATTTGTAATTCTATAATTTCAAATAATAAATCAATTTAAATCTGTTGAGAATTTCAATCATCATGTTGCAAAATAGACAAAGGGTCTAGACTAGCTTACGGTCTAGACACTAGGTTAAGAAAATATAGTTGACATGGCAGTAACCTGACCCGCATGCCACCACTCCGAAGCCTGTGCCTATGACAGATATCATTGATCACACTTGGTCTTTTTTCCTTATCTACACAAAATTCTCAGTAGCCTCTATCAATAACTCAGAATCTCCACAAAGGATAAAACCTCTTTGTCATCTTCAGCCAATAAAGAGCTTTCTATAGCAGATATTCAATGGAGAAAATCTCCCACAAAATAAAAGCAGAATATACCAAATTCCCACTTCTCTCTGAACCCACAGCTTCATTTACTTTAGGCCAAGATATGTCCCAAACGGATTTGTCAAATTCCTATCTGGAGATAATTAAATAGCAATATTTTAGCAAGTGCAAGTCTATTTCCATTTTAAGCACTTTGGAGAAAATTTAAAGAAAATATAAAAAACACAGTAAAAGATACTTGATAAATTCTATATTTTATTTGCTTTGTCTGTATAGCTTCCACTACTTTAGTGAACAAAATATTCATTTGCAACTTCCATTGGCAGAATATTTAAGAAACATTTGAAAATTTCCTCCAATGTAGAAACATCAACTAATGGGCTTTCCCTCAATGTTGGGCTAGAGAAAAACTCTTTTGTTGTTGTTGGGTTTTTTTAATCTTAAAAACTGCTGTGGTACATTGAATATTTTTTGCTTGTTTAAGCCTCTTCAATTGGTTTGCTGCCCATGAGTTGAAAACCTCATCTAAGATGACAAGAGGGGTAAGTTTATTTGTGTTATGACCAGGACACACATTTTTTGAGAAAAGCACCTTCATTCTGACCTGATCATTGCCACCTCCATGCCCATCCCCACCAGTGGTCCACTGCCCTGTTCTAGCAATGTGTCTGGATGCCCTGTTCAGTATTAGCAAGCATAAAGGCAAGGTCTACACAGAAATGAATGAGGAGAAGACAGGCCTGGGCGATAATCCATGGTTAAATTGAAGCCTCTTTTTCACTCTAGGGAAGGAATACTTCAAGGACCGTGTGCAGCCAGCACTGAACAACTGAACTCTTTATAACATAATCCTCCCTTCCTACCTGTGGATATGCTCTTCAAAGGGCCTGAGTCGACTGACCACTCTTTTGAGTGCTCAATCAATACCTACTCATATTTCATCATTCGGCATACTTGCTATCCCTTCTGCCAGGAACTCCAAACACAGTTAATTATTCTTCTCTTTTAAGCTCTCTCTTTACCACTTGGTGTTTGCCTCTGATATAGCATTTATCTCAATTTATTAATCACTAGTATGTGTAAATTCCTTGAAAGTAAGGAATATGTTTCAGTAATTGTTATAATCCTAGTAGAGTGCATAGTGACCAGCACATAATAGACACTCTTTTTTTTTTTTTTTTGCATATTGGTTAAGCAATTATATGTCTGGGTCATATATTAAAGGGGGGGGGGTTCTCTAATGACATACAGGACCCAGGATACATCATGCAGTGTTCAAAATGTTTGTACTCAGGTTAAATTAGAGCTAAGGAAGAATATCAAGGGCAACCTTGAGTAGTAAACACTATAAAAAAATAAAAGAAAATGTTCAAATAAGCATTTGGCCAGCTAGAGGTGTGACATAGAGAAGGAGGGAGTGATGATATCTGTGCTAGGCTGAGATTATGTCAGAATTATGTTAAGGAAGCTACCCTCTTTTTCTACCATGTGCTACCTTCCTTGATTGCCTGGTTTCTACAGCAGGGGTGTGTGTGTGTGTGTGTGTGTGTGTGTGTGTGTACAAGTTTTTGTAAGATTCAGGACAAAGAGGAAAATTGGATATCAGCTTAAGAAATTGGGACTTAATTTCTTTAGGCAATGAAGAGGTCGTGAAATTTTTTGAGCTGGAGAATAATAAGCCTAGACTATACTTTAGACAGAGGTTCTCAACCAGGAGTGATGTCCCACATCAGTGCAGGAACATTTGGCAATTTTTGGTTGTCACAAATGGGGGTACTATTGAGATCTAGTAGGTAAAGTCCAATAGGCTGCTAAACATCCTACAATGCACAGGACGGGCCCCCTACCATAAAGAATCACCTGACCCAAAACAGCATTAGTGCCAAGTTGAGAAACTACTTTAGAGCAATGTTTCACAGAAAATATTTTATAGGCACTGCTTCCTTGAACAGTTACTTTATAAAAAGTTTCTATATTGATAAAAAAATAGAAAATGCTGTTTACAATATATTTATCTTTCATTCTTTTATTCATTCAAATTATATGCATTGAGCATCTATTATTTGGTGGGCACCATGAGACTATTCTAGAAATATACCAATGAAAAGGGCAAATAAATCCTTGCCTCCATGGGATTAAATATTACATTGAACATTCATAATGTAAATTAACATGCTAGAGCCTCTGAAAAGTACTGTAATAAACATATTTTACTTTGTTTAACCTAGCATTTTCTAATGCTTGATGACTCCCTTTAAAAAAAAAAGAGCATACTCCTTGTTAACATTCCTCAGAATTAGCATTCTTTGAAACAGTTTGACAAACACAGTTTTAAGCCAATGAAGTGAGTGCCAGAGAACAAGATTATTGGACAGCTTGAAGTCTGTATTCAGTGAGGTCAAGAAGCCATAAAATAATAATAGCAATAGCCTGAAATAGGGGTTTAGTGGTAGAAATGAAGAAGAGAAGGTGGATAGAAAAGATATTTTAGAGGTAGAAGCAACAGCATTCAATGTGGTAGGTGGCAAGTTGGGGAGGTGAATAAAAATAACTGCACTTTTGGTCTGAAAAGATGAGTTCCATTTTCAACATTTTAAGATTAAAAATACACAGGCCACAAAAAAGTACAGGCTTGGATATTAGGACTGGAGATTTGGAAAAAATATATAACATACACCTGGGCTTTAAGTTTGATTTTCAAGGGTAACTGGGCAGAGAGAGACAAGGAAAGCATGATCACAATTTTAAGGGGTATCAACATTGAGAAAGTAGGTGAATCAATAGAAAAGGCATTGAGGAGGTGAAGAAATAGAGACAAAGAAAGAGATCCAAGGAATGGTATGCTACAGGAGTCAAAGGAGCCTGTCGGAGGATTCCTAGCCCTTAGTTCAACAATGATGACGTAACAGGAGTAAGGCTAACATCTCTGATATTGTCTCAGTTGTACAAACTGATCCTCTCTGGAGCCTGCTACTATGTGCTACTGTTCTCACAGTGTACGCTTCAGTCCTCCACAGTCCTTTGCCATGGTGTGCCATGGTATGTCACAAATGTGGGTGTTGGTGCTCCTTGAATCTAGTAGGTGCCACATTGTCTTGGGCCTGGTCTATGTCTTGCTCTTTGGAACTTGTTATGCATTGCACTGCACCTTTCTTTGGCCTATAATGAATACATGCCCAGGCAATCCGAGCAGTTTTCCTCACTGTACTATTCTTTCATTTGACATTTCTGTTTTCATTTTCTGTGATTTTGAACCTTAGGTTTTCCCCTAGTCAATTCCACTCTAAAGGGACTCTCTCTGCTTTATCAACTTAATACATAGTTCATCTTATCAGTCTAAACTTGGGGTGGGGGGAATTAGGCACAACTGTTAGCTTTGGCCTATAATAAAAAAGTTATAATGATCTGAGCCTTTCTGAAACTCTCAATGATGTTAATTTGATATTTTTAAATCTTGGTAATTCTCTTCAGTGCTTAGGTCTTGAGTGTCACTCACTCTTCTTTAAAATTAGGTGGTTGTTGCTGCTATTGTTTTCAAAATATCAAATCTAAACTTGTATTTGACTCTCTATGAACTCCAATGATCTCATCTATAAAATAAATATCAGGGTTTGTTGATAGTACCTGCTTCAAGGGTTGTGGAGAGAATCATATGAAACAATATACGAGAGACGGCTTTGCAAACAGAAAAGCGTTATAAAAGTATTGCTTATTGCCTGGCCGGGCGTGGCTCAGTGCTTGAGCATCGACCTAGGATCCAGGCGATCGGGGTTCGATTCCCGGTCAGGGCACAGGCCCGGGTTGCAGGCTCGATCCCCAGTCGGGGGCGTGCAGGAGGCAGCCGATCAATGACTCATCACTGATGTTTCTATGCCTCTCCTTTCCTCTCTCTGAAATCAATGAAGATATCTTTTTTGATATTATCTTATTGATATTATCTTTACTATTATCCCCATCATTCTCTATCCTGACTGCGATCAATTGCATACTGATTTTAGTCATATAATCATCCAGTGGGAAAGAACTTTGAAACAAGTAAGTTGATCTGTCTGTGCTTCAGTTTCCTCATTTGTACCATTAACATAACAATTCCTACCCCCATTGAGTCACTAGAGATATTAGAAAGATTCTCTAGCAGGCATGTGTCATAATTTCTGCCCACTGTAGCCTTCTTATATTTTATTATAGCAATGATTATCATTATTTTGAAATATATATATTTGACTGCAGACCTTCCTCTCTTGTTACCACTCAACCAAAATCTAAAATACAATTTTATTTTTATGTCAGTCACATTACCTTTCCTCTTCTTCCTACCACTTAGCAACCCCCGGCCCAGGCTGAGTCTCTATTATTATACAATAGACTTGACTTGACACACAGATATACATATATTTATCTCATGTCTGGCCCAAAGCTTATCTCACTACCTTGTTAATAAAAGTGTCACAATTTTTTGGTAGTGAAGTCTAAACCTTTTAGTCTTAAGTATGTAACTTTTCCAAAGCAGTTGCTTCTCTCATGCATAGTGAAAATTATTTCTCTTCTCTGTACTCTCAGCAATATATTGATGCCCATCACGGGAAGGGCATATTTTATAAAATGCCATATGCCAAAGGCAACTTCAATATTGAAAGAGACCTATATATCTGCCTGCTAACTTTATAAATATTATCACATGAGACCAGTTAGCAACACTTTTATTTAAGAACAGTCACTGTAAGAACTAGAAACACATTTTACACCTTCAGAAATATTAGGCACTGGGAACTGCAGGGGGTATATCAAAAGGAGAATTGCTCTGTGTTTTAAACACTCTGTTAAGGGTGGAGAAAGATTCCTCTTAGATTTAGTTTTTATACAAAGTGATATATATACCAAAGACATTACATGAACCTTACAGAAAATTCAAGTGTTAAATTAAAAAAGGAAGTAACAATGGATTAAATACTGAAGCACATCATTTCAAGACAGTCAGCCATGAAATTCTGATGTGTCTTTCCAAAATCAGAAAAAGGATTTAAGATAATAAAATATCATTTATGAATTCTATGGGCATCCTCTGAATTATTAGTGGTAAGCTCAGTACTAAAATCAAGTTTATTTCTCCATTTAATGAATCAGTCACCTGTTATATATTGATGTCATTTTATAACTCAGGAATAATGGCTTTTAAGATTTGCATAGTTGAATACGTAGACAAGCTATGATATAGTAAAACAATGGGTGACTGCTTAACTATTTTAAAGGATGTGAAGTCGGATGGCATATTATATGGATATGTGGATATAAAATAGTTTCCAGTTATGGAAGCAAAATATAACATAATGCACAAATACTGTATACATAGTCCAAAATATATCCACATCACTAAAGATTGAAAAATGATACAGAGAAAGTTTTGCATTTTACTTTCTTACTTCTTTTTATAGATCACTGCTTAGCTGCACACAATTTATTAGTGAAAAATAATTTGTAATATTTGTATAAAATTGAAAAATCACAGGGTTTAAAGGAACCTTCAGGGTCATCTAGTCAAATACACCCTTATCCACCTCAAATCTGTGTAGAAACAATGTCTTTTGGGAGAAAGAAACTGTGTGCTGCTGCTCTCAGGAAAAAATACATATAGGTCCTTTTGAGGAAAATGCAGGAAAAATAATCCCTAAAACCATGGACATTGAATGGGTGAAGAAATTTACTGAAGAGAAAAGATCAAAGGAGAGATAATAGGTGTATTTGACTAAACAATGACTACGGAGTTACTGTCTACAGATACTTGAAAAAATAATAACAGATGGAAATTAATAGAGATGATTTGAAGGGTATAATTACAAATAATTGGATTAAATTGAGAAAAAGAAAATGTGTATCATCAAAGGGAGGCAGCAAAATCTTCAATGCTCAGCACATGAAAGCATTATACAGGCCAAAGACCTGAAAGCAGAAAGAGTGCCCAGTTCCAGGTGCCCTGAGGGTTGGTTCACTCTGCTCAGGATCATCTGCTGATGTGGCCTCTGACCTTTTCATCCTCCCAAAATTCAACGCAATCCTTGTCCACTAATTCCGCATCTCTGTCCCAGTATCCTCTATGTTTTCATTACTTTTTCCCATTCTTTTGATATTTTCACTAATTTCAATGGATTTGGGCAGAGGAAAGAAGATGTAAAAATGTTCTTCATCTAAAATCAGAAATAACATCTCTGCTTTGAAGAATTTTCTTAGTATAATCATACTTTCACATTCAGTTACATAATCTATGGTCTTCAAATATTTCAGAAAACAAATGAAGGATAAAGTTATTAATTCTATTAAAGAAAATCAACTGACTGAAGCTCTTTCATTATATTAAATCTAGATAATATTTATTAATAATATTATTTGTATAAATCAGTATCATACAACATAATTTATGCTTTATATTATATATCATTTAATATTTTATTCTTATATCAACCTTTGGAATAGCTTTCCCAAAATAAACAACAAATTCCCTACATAGCAGCCTACACAAAACTCCCAAAATAGCAGTACAAGCTAAAAATCAGACCAAACACTAAACCTAACAGGCATTTTTGCTAACATTTACTTCATTAGCTCTAAATTGAGGAATAAATTCATTGAGGAATTAATCAATCTGAAAACCTCAGTGAATAACTATTAAATCTGTTTCCCTAGACACATTAATTGGTAAGGTTAGACATCTGAACTGAAATGGCAAACAGAAAAAAGGAACTTTTAAAGTGTAGCTACCAAACACTTGGTGAAGGAGGGAACAGGCAACTTGTTTTCTCTGTTTCCTGGACTGCAGTAAGACAAAGGAGTAAAACTATCCCAATCTTCCACAGTTGAAGAATTCCCTTAAATGACAAGTGATTTTTAAAAGCCTCTGGCTGAATTCAGTGAAATGCCCGTGTGCATCTTTTCCTTGAGTGATGATTATAATACTTTGTATAGGTTAAGTTTAGTTTCTGGCCTAAAAGCCAATTATCTAGAGAATATTCTTTAACAATATGCATATTAAGAAGAAAGCAAGACACAAAATCCCATATATCACCAAAAATTACTGAAATATGACTTTTACTTTAATGTGTTTAGTGGAGGGAGGAAAGTGAATCTTTGAAAATGCCATAATTCAGGTGAATACAGTTAAATTCCAATAATAGTAAGAGTGACACTGAACCACTTGAAAATACAGGGAAAGAGCTGAAATATAAACATCTCAAGGTGCAATTTTAAGAACATCTTGGGTGTGTTGCAAGCATTCTCTTCCTTTCTAACAAATGGGAAGGAAGCCTAAAGATTGGCCACATTAACCTTTGCTGCAAGCAACCTAATTGCTTTGATTTGTGTCTCATTGTGATGTTTCCTGGCTCTGGGTGATGGTTTTAAAGCCTTAACATATCGACATACCTACAGGAAGAGAATATTGTTTTTAAGTCATCTTATTTCTCATAAATGTGTAGCAATTACCAGTAAAATGAATCAATTCATCATACTCATACATTGAATTAATTAGACACTATAGAAAGACTGCAGATCCATTTCCATTATTGAAAGAAAATCTAATTTTATCTGATATATTCCAATCATACTCTCTTTGGAGGTCTGCTAAATAATACCTAGTGAGACACCAATTACTCTTGATGTTAATGGCCAAAACAATTTCCATAGCCACTCAAGATAGCAAATGCATCAACATATATGGTATGCACAAAATTTCCTGCTAAATATTATTATAGCTTCATTAATTATCCACTATGTAAATAAGGTTGATGTGAGAAAAAGCAAAGGGGGGCTTATTTAGCCTAGGCAAACACAGTTCTGTGAAAGAAGGCAACAAGTATTACATAAATATCAGCTCTTGGGTAGAGAAAATATTCCATTTGTAGAATCACATTCTCCTTTCATTGTAGATAAAATAAAGTGCAATAATTTGAAACAAATATATAGGTGAGATGTAATTCAATCCCATGGTATTTAGTAAGGCCTATGTATGATAAAAATGATAAACTACAAACCACCTGGATGAAAGAGTTAAGTATCAAAGAATAGAACAGAGCACCACTGACACAGTTAAACAACAAAAGAAGGTTGTGTGTTTGTGTGTGCGTGTGCGTGTGTGTTTACTAAGGAGTTGTCAGAAAAAGATTACACAGTTATCTGAACATAGGAGGTGAATAAAATTTATATAAGTGTAGAAGAGAATGAACAATCCAGAAAGAATAAACATACTATGAAAATGGTAGAGATATAGGATTGACACCAACCTAAATGGGGCTATTTCTTGGAATGTAATGGAAGACATGAGATTGTAATAAAACTCCCTATCATTTCTAAGGATCTTTATCATGTATGAAAACATATTCATATATGTAATCTTATTACTGGAATTATCATGCCCACTTGGTAAATAAGGAAAAGGCATTTCAGAGAAGGGGAATTATTTGGCTGAGGCCTCACGGTTAGAATGGGGGAACTAAGACTCCAAGTTATTTTTCTTTCATAGTATATGTCCCTATTATGGAAGCTTTGAAAGCCAGGGAGAGGAATTTGATTGTCCAATCATGGATATCTTGTCACAAATATGAGATGCTTAGGTAAGAAAATGAAGATTTTACTGATATCAGTAAGTGCATCTTATCTCCTTCACTGAAAATATTTAACCATTAGCCCACTCTCTTAATTGACTTCACTTTTAGAAGTCAGATTATTGGAAAACTAAAACTTTTGGATGTTGAACTTATCTTTTCTCTAAAATATCACTCTTCCTATTTAATTCAATCTAATTAATTCCATAATACCATTATCTTTTTGGACATTGAAATACCCAGAGTCACCCTTATATTCTATTTTCTTTGTCCAATTCATCTTTTCCATATAAATCTCATTGTATACCACATTGTGGTTCACACATATTTATCTTCAGATTTGTAGCTATTAAATTAGTCCAGACTCACAAATGTGTGCTCATAATATTCTACTGTTTCCTATTTCTTTCTCTCTTTTTTGGCTTTTTTTTTACTTTTAGCCTTTCTCCAATGTTATGTAGGTAGTGGAAGGAAAAATCTTCCTTATGAAATAATTAACTCCTCTAGTTGCAACTATGTTACATTAAATAATAGCAATGATGATAGTAATAGAATTCTATAACTCAATACTACTTCTAAATTTCCAGTGGGGAAATAGTTTATTATGGTGGGTAATAACATGGTTCTGTAGTCAGAAATACCTGTGATAAAGTCTTGGCACTGCCATTTACTAGGTATATGACCTTGGGAAAGTTACTGAACCCTTCTGAAATGCATCTTCATCATTAATAGAATCAAAGTATCAATATTTTACATGCTGGAATGCTAGGTGGATTAACTGAGATAATGAAGGTAGAGCACCTACCTTAATATTATTTTATTAAACTTTCAAATGACACACAGAGTCTAATATGATCTTCACAAAACTATGAAATAGGCTATGTGTTATCATCATATCCATTTGAAAGATGAACAAGAAAGGCAGAGATGCTTAGTGTCTTGCCAAAAGTCATTTTGAAAGCCTTTAATAATGGGGTAGAACTAAAAAAGTAATATTTTGTGTAAAAGCCCTAATATGTCTGAATGGGAAAGAGGGTAAACTGTAAAGAGCTGTATACAAAGAATTTATCATTGTTTTGAGGATGGCAAACCCCCTGAGCACTTAGTAAGCCAGGCATTGTTTTAAGTGGCTTACAAGCATATGTCATCCAATCCTCTCAATGGCTCTAGGTTTGGGACTATTAGTTTCACCATTTAATGAATTGAGGTTCAGAAATACTGAGTAATTTTTGCCAATGGCACACAACTATTACATGGGAGAGAAGGGACCACTTATATCTTGATATCTGTGTGAAGGGTGCTATAACTAAAGCTGGGGACCCTTTAATAGCTGGCCCATGAGTAGGATAGTATTGTAAGAATAGAAGAGAGTGGGGGAAAAAAAAAACAGAAAGCAAATTCAATGAAAATGAAACTGTAATTATCTCCTTTTCCCATCCCAATATCTCATTTTACTTCCCACAGAAGGGGTGAGAAGAATGTGCAGAATAAAGAGGAGCCACGATCATATACTATATTACAATTGACTCAAACAATGTGGGAGGTTAGGGTTGCTGGCCCCTGTGCAGTTGAAAATCCACTTATAACTTTTGAATCCCTCAAAACTTAACTATTAATAGCCTATTATTGACCAGGAAGCCTTACAAATAGCATAAACAGTCAACATATTTTGTATGTTATATGTACTATATGCTGTATTCTTACAATAAAGTAAGCTAGAGAAAAAATGTGATTAAGAAAATCATGAGGAAGAAAAGATACATTTACAGTATTGATTGAAAAAAAATTCATGTATAAGTGGACCCACAGAGTTCAAACCTATGCAGTTCAAGGGTCAACTATAGCTTTATATTTCTGTGTAACAAATTTAGAGGTGTAAAAGAACACCCTTTATCAACTCATTATTTCTGTGGGCCATGAGTCCAAAACTTGTTGAGTTCCCAGCACAGGGCTTCATAAGTCTAAAATAGTGTTAGCCAGGTGTGTCCTCCTCTGCAGACTTGACTGGAGAAAGGTTTGCTCCCACGTTCCTTCAGGTTATTGGCAAAATCCATTGTGAGTGTGATTGTGAGACTGAGGTCCCGATTTACTTGGCTGACTGTAGATTGGACACTGCCCTCAGCACCTAGGACATTCTCAGGTCTTTGCTACATGGTTCCCTTCATAGGTTCTCTCACACATCAAGTATCTCTTGCCTGGAAGGATCCAGACCATTTTTAAGGAGTCTTGTGATGAGATCAGGTCCACCTGGATAATCACCCTATTTTAAGTCAAATGATTTAGGATTTAAATTACCTCTGCAAAATCCCTTTACAGCAGCATCTGTCTGATTAGATAAGGGGGAGAAAGTCTGTTTAAACAGGAGAATCTTGGGGGACATCTCAGAATTTTCCCCACCACATCAAAGTAACTGAAAACATGATCATCCCCCGCTAATGAGAACAGAGGCTCAAACTAAGGCACCTCTCCTTTCATTAGTGGTTTAGCACCCCTCATTTCATATTAATTATGTATTCTCAACATAGGCAATATTTTTCCCAAAGGGGTGAAAATTGATTTGGATACAGGGGAGAAATCTTAGATATTACAATGGTTTGGAGTCCTCGAAAGCCCTACCTGACAAAATTATATTCATTGGTATGTAATTTTTCTCATTAGGGAGAAATTAAATTGAAATTCATTTAATGCATTCATTGGATTTAATTAATGAATTGATTAATTTATATTGAATTTAAATTTAATTTGTTTTTTCTTCTTAGGAGTCCAGTAATAAGAAAAAGGTTGAGTAACTCAGTTTTTAAGGATCCTCCTGCATCTACATTTTACACAAATTTCTATTCTCATTTCTGGAACTGTCATAGTTGCCTCTGTAGCTTTTCTTCCTTTATAATGCGAGAAAATTTACTTGCTGCCACCAGGATAAAGTGTATGATAACTTAAACTCATTTAAATGTTAGTCAATTATCTTTATCATCACCTAAAATTTTTCATTACATTCTCAGTAGAAGAGTTCATGAACACATATCAACATCACTAGAAACCAAAGGAGTCTGATATATTAGATATATATTGGCAGCAAGTTGGCCAACAGACATATGAAAAAATGTTCATTCACTAATCATCAGAGAAATGCAAATTAAAACCACAATGAGATATCTCACACCTGCCAGAATGGTTACCATCTACAAATCAACAAACAACAAGTGCTGGCGAGGGTGTGGAGAACAAGGTAACCCTGGCACACTGCTGGTGGGAATGCAGACGGGTGCAGCCACTATGGAAAACAGTATGGAGGTTCCTCAAAAAATTAAAAATGGAGCTGCTTTATGACCCAGAAACTCCGCTTCTGGGAATATATCCTAAGAATCCTGAAATATCAATCAGAAAGAATATATGCACCCCTATGTTCATAGCAGCATTATTTACAATAGTCAAGATCTGGAAACAGCCTGGAGGTATGAAATATCAGCATTGGTTAGAAGCAAAGTTTTATGGAGTAAATGGATTCTAACTTGTGAGTTCTTTTCAATGGAAACTAATCTGGCAATAACTTAAATTTAAGTCTTTTAGGAATAAAATGCAACATTAACTTTGTATTAGAGTTTGTGCATCGAATCAATAGATATTTTTTAGATAAACAGAGTCTTCAGGATAGCTACATGAATCTTAGAAGAAGAAAAAAGTTGTGGCTTCTTTCTTAATATGTCAGCATCTTACTACTTAAAGGCTACACCAGCACCGATTGTTAAAAACTAGAAAAGATTAGCATCCTGTGAATCCCTAAATTAATCTATTAATGAAAGGTCCTTCTCTGTATAAATGTAAATTGACTTCATATATTTTAATCTGGTGCCAGTTCTTGGTTTTGAATGTCTATCGGCATCCATTCCTTTATTTTAATTATAATTAAAAACACGGGGCCTTTAAAGTTCAAGAAGAACCACAGCATTACTGGGGTTGTGAATGTTAATGTTTTCTATTCTTGTCTATTCTATTATTCTTTGATTCTATTCTATTTGGGGGTTTTTTTTCAATTAGAGTTTACACATAATATTATTCTGTATTAGTTTCAGATGTACAGCAAAGTGGTTAGACAATCATGTACTTTACAGAGTGGTCCCCTGCTGCTTCAAGTACCCATTCTATTGGATATTATGCTACATTTTTGTCCTTTATGGAAAAAAACTATGATTGTTAAATCACAAGTTCACACCTTGGGTAACTTATTACTTTTGAAGTCTCAGTTTTTGCATCTGAAACATGGGATAATGATAATGCCACTTATATATAAGAGGCCTTTTATAAATATTGAATGACATGACATACATAAAGCACTGGACACAATGCCCAGTATTAATGCCCTGTGTGGGGTATGCATAGTTCTGTGTATTCAGGTATAGAAACGTAGGCAAGGAAAACCTGCTTGTGCCCTGTTCATTGACAGAGTATGTAGAAGGCAGAAGGTAATCAGGTTTTGACTGTTCCATAACAGGTGCAAAGCAAATTTTCTCTTCTTTTTCATTAATGAATAAATAGGACCAAATTTACTAAAAAATTAATGCGATAAGAGGATACCAGCTTCTCCTACTAATTTATTTTCACTTCATACTTTACCTGGAAGGTTGAAGCTAATATGAAATGAACAAAATACATGGCCCTCTGCCAGATTTCCAGGGTAGATAGCAAATAGGAAGAAAAGCATCTCCCTTCTGTAGCCAATGAAAAATGATTTTTAAGAGGATGAAGGTAAGAAATTCTCAAAGCTACTGCTGTGTCTCAAGTCTTTGATGCTGAGAGCCTTGAATTAATACAGTAAGACACAGGATATGAATACCTTTATTGAGTACATCTTATTGAGCTAAATATCTACATAGGACAAATCAATTTCTGTCTTTTCAAGTAATAACATATTAGGTGTGTGTAAAAACTAGTTTAGATTCCAGGTGATATCTTCTCCTTGGGTGCAAGCCCCACGTAGGAGGGAAGGAAGAAGTTGACTTATACACTGTGTTGAGGACATATAAGGAAAGGGTTGCTATTGGACAGCCAAGGAGTAAGTGAATGGTAGGGAAGGGGGAAGGATGTGAAGGCACAGAAGGAAAAGAAGTCTCACAGAGCTGTTTTCCCATTCCAGGATAGGAAAATACTGGGGGGAAATGTCACTTAATAGCACTTCTTACAAAAAACACAACAATGTTTTATCAAATCTATTCATTTACCCACTCCAATAAGCAAAGTGGAGGGGGTGGGATGCTGACCAGACAAAATATAGATACCACTGAAGGGGTTCTGCTGGGCCATAAGTTTTGCTTTTCTAACATTCTTCATTCTGGGAAAGGTCAGTTGAAGTCTGGGCCCTGCTTTGGACCTAGAGGGATTTGAATAAGATAGGGGTGCATGTGTCCCAGAAGGAGTATTGAAAGATTTTTTTTTAAGAAAAGCAGACCCATCTGCGTCTTAGCACCACATAAAACATCAAAAACCTATTTGCTTTCCTGAATAACTCCACTGAAAATTAATTCAACCAATTTGTAGGAAGGTAAACCTTATTCCAAGAGAGGTCTATACTCATTCCTTTGTAAATACTGTATCTATGTAGATTAATGAAAGAAAAAAGAGAACATCTTTTTTGGTGTTATATTTCTTTCAGTGGCTTTCCATGTGATTCATTAAAGATATTTTTAACATTTTCTCCTCAGTTGAAAAATTACATATATAAATCCTGATTTTGGAATTGCACAAACATGCACAGCTGCTGGTTTAAGCTTATAGAATCTCCAAACAAAACAAGATACAACTTGGCATACAGCCATGGTTCAACCTATTGTAACTGAATTTGAGGGGGATGGAGGTAGAAATCCATTTCACACAGAAGAAATAATTTTATTCTAGTTATATAGAAAGGGCTCTGTAATAATATAAATTATTTTCCACGTCATACAGAAAGGGCACATTATTTTTAATCTCATACAACAGGAAGGAAACTTGATACATTTTTTGAGAGCACATTACTTTGATGTAGGTATTTATTACTCATAAGAAATTATAGTCATCGTATTGTTTAGTGATAATTTTGGAGGCCCTTTGTTGTTTTGTATTCTGGGACATCTCCAAATATATTTATATTAATTGGCTTTTTGTTAATTTCTGTGACAATTGGGAAACAGCCAGTCCTATTATAAAAAGCCTACAGGGTAGGTTGAACTTTGGAAGGAGGGGAAAAAAAAAGGTTTGCCTAAGGTTCTAGGAGGAGAGAAGTGGGAATGCCAAGTTTCTGAATTATAACATGGTAATAGGCTACAGTATTTCATATTCATTCAACGTGGCTGAAACACCAATATCCAGTTTTCTTTTCAATGAGAATTGCTGAAGCAATCCAGTTTCTTTTCACATCTATTATGTTGCAAGGTCTATGATCTAAATGTCCCAAACATATCTGGATAAAGAGGGCCAAGGCTTGCTTTTGTGTGGGGTGGGGCGGGTGGACAGGGAGGTGTCAGGGAGAAGACTGAGAGAAAAAAATACCCAATAAGATCATGGATAGATTCTTCTGCATTTATTCTAGATCTCTTCATAATAAGGGATTAAGAAAAACAACAACAGGAAAAAAAACCCACAAAACAACCATGGTGATGACCAGAGGGAAAGGGGGGTGAAGAGAGGTAGAAGAGGGTAAAGGGGGATAAATGGTGATGGAAGGAGACTTAACTTTGGGTGGTGAACACACAATACAATATACAGATGATGTGTCATAGACCTGTATACCTGAAACCTGTATCATTCTATTAACCAATGTCACCCTAATAAATTAAACAAAATAACTAACTAAATAAATATAAAAGAAACGTTATAGTGAAATTTCAAAAACTAAGGTAAGGGGAGGATCTTAAAAACAGCTGAAAGTAAAAAGAAGGAGGCGGTGGGACTGAACATAGAGGGAACAGGTAGGTAGTTGCAACAAGATTGCTAGTCATCTAGTTATGAATTCCATGGTCGTTCCATAGTTATGCATCATAATTTTAATATATTATCAGAATTCTATACTATCAAAAATAAATAGCAAAAATTATTTTAAGCTCTTTTCCCCACATCATTTAATTTAACTATTATATACCTCTGAGGCAAATTTTTCTCACTTTTCAGTAGGAAAATTGAGATACACTGACTTTTTTCCAATGTGATATGTTGGATAAATACGGAGGTGGATGTAGAACCAAGTATTTGTACTTCTTGTCCAGTGATTTTTTTTTTTTTTGTTAAATTTCATTGCCCCCTCAGAGAGATATCATGTGAAAGAGATAATTCTTGGCCTTCTATATCCATATTTAAATCTGCAATAAACATGCATTTATACAACTGACAAAGGAAAGATAGTTATTCTGGCTAAAACCTGACATTCAAATTCTCCATCCAGAAGTTCTATTACAGCCAAGTAGGCAACCCCATTAAGATAAGTTATGTTAAACGCGCTGACACAGCTATGGCAATATCAGCTGTATCTCTGCTTTGATGTTATTCTACTTTGACTAAGAATTAATGGGTTGTGTTCAATCAATTACAATCTAATAAAGACACCATTGGAAAGTCTGAAGAAAAAATGTAAAACCATTTTTACAAACAGCAAAACAAAATAACTAAATTTACAAAGAACTTAATGCCCACTTTTATACGTTTTTTCATTCTTAAGGCACTGAAGTGGTTACATGCACATCCGTTTGTAATCACACGTCTAGTGGATGGCAGAGTTAGATTCATTACAGCTCCTACTTTCCTTTGTGCTTCTCTACTAAAAAGCAACTTTATTTTTTTTTGTTAGTGGTGGTTTTTAGTAGTAGTTTTTATCATAATTAGCTTCAAAGACAACACTCACTCCCCTGAGAAAATCAAGGCATTTTGAGAAACCAGGGACAAAGCAAGTCTCTCTTTTTAATTGAATTCATTGGGGTGACTTGCTTTGCAAAACCATATAGGTCTCAAGTATACAGTCAAGAAAACATCATCTACACGCTGTATCGTGCACCCATCGCCCTAAGCAAAGTCGCTTTCAGTCCCCATTTTCCCCCCTTTCCCCCCTTTGCCCCCTCCCCTACCCCACCCCCTTTCCCTCTGGCTATCACCACACTGTTGTCTGGCTCTATGTGAGATATATATATATATATATATCTCACATTAGGGATTGGTTAATCCCTTCACCTTATTTCATCCCGCCTCCCTCTCCCTTCCTTCTGACAGCTGTCAGTCTGTTCCACGCACCCGTGTCTCTGTTTCTATTTTGTTTGTTATTAAGTCATATCCAAAACTCCGGTTTTAAAAGAAGCTGAGGGTTATAGATATCAACACAAGAGAGCCTGAGTGAAAAAGAAAACAACTCAAATTATAATTCTGAAAACAACTAATTGAATTGTATTCATCAATTGATAGCCATTTATTCAAGAAGCCTGTATTTTACTTGAAACTAATTAGTGAGTGTAGAAACAGATAAGTAAATTTGACCATATTAATTATCCCTCATACTTTGTTTTAGAAGAGAGAAAGTAGCAAACATTGAGGTGCTCAACAGGATGATTGGTTCCATAAAACACACACACACACACACACACACACACACAAGCTCTGAAGTTGAATATTGTATGTTTCTATTTAAATAGACTAATATGATAAGGGGAAATATGCTTGAATTTTTAAAAGATTATAATCACAATTCAGTTAATGTTGAGGCTTGAAAATTTCAGACTTATTATTTAATGGATTGATACTTGATTCTAGTAAGAATCTAATTAGTCCTTTAGGCACCTGTGTTCAGCATTAAAGACAAGCTGAGGTAGAGAGAGTTTATAAATTAAAAGATGACCCTGGGGCAACATTAATCCAGAAGCTGTGCTGCCTCATAAACAATTTTATCTTATAGAAATTGTTAAATATAAAGCAAAAATACGTGGAATAAGTTTATCTACATTCTAATGAGTTACATATTTGGATTTCAATATGTACAGATTAAATTGATTTCTTGACCTGTGCCTTATTTAAGGTGTTGTTAGATTTCAGAATCTGCTTTTGGAAGAGTTGTTGTTATGGTAAAATGGCACCTATATTCAGTCAACACAACAACTCTATTAACACAATATCAAGAATAGACAGTGGACATTTACCACTAACATTTCTTAACCAATATGTATAATAATTACCATTTGATTTAATCAAGGTGAATAAAGTGGAGACATGTGAATAGCAAGTTGGAAGGGCACTATTCAGGTTCTGAATGTGCTTATTTGTTTTGCATGGCTTGAGAAAGTCATATAAAATCTGCATCTCAATTTCCTCATCAGTAAAATTGAAGTAATAGCTACACTTGTAGTCACTAGAGTTTGGCGTGGTTTCTTACACATCAATAGACCCACACTTTTATTATTGAATATTATTCCATAGCAATGAGTTTTAGCTTTTTGTATTCTTTGATTATGGGGGTAATCTAAAATATATATGGGGTGTCCCAAAAAATATATACACACTTTATCAGTTGATATCTATTACATTTTGAAAATAAAATGTACTTTAATAAACACTGCCTTTGTAATTATTCAAAGTGTGTATACACTTTTGGGGATACCCTATATGTATTTACTTTGATCCGAGAGCATATTTTGAGTACTGATATGTGCATTTAAACCAGAAGTCCATCTTTTGGCTAGAACACATAGATGCTAGAGTATTTTCCATTACTAATTTCTGTTGAATGTTTTGCTATAAAATATAAATTATTATAAAACACTAAAGATCAAATAAAATACGCTAGCCAAGAATGTCACTTAGAGAGTGGCTCTCCTAGACTTCTGTATCTTCTTTCCAAATCTAAGAGTTGACAACTGGATGGGTGAATAACTCTACTCAAGGGTATAAATAATCATATGGAACTCTTAGAAAGAATGAATAATTGAAACAAACTCTATAACCAAGGCAAGCATATGTCTCCATAAAGTATTCCAACAGGAAATGCTTTAAAAAGAAAATATTCACTTCCTCTTCATAAAGTATAAATTTAAAACATAGATAAAAGTCTACTTTTACTTTTTATTCCTGGCCATACATTATTTACAAAAATGCTTAGAAAGATTTTAAAGTGTGTTGGTAAGTCAATTTCAGAGATTCAGAGTTTCATGGATCTTTATTTCAAAAAAGGGAAAAAAAACCTTGATATACAACTTAAATTGTTATTGATTTGTTTTTTTCATTTTTAACATAGAGACCTTTTGAGTGAAGACATTTTGAAAATAATTACCAGGATGCTTTATTTCCCATATACCAGAAATGTTAAAAGATATTGACACTTAAAAACAACTGGTTCAACAAGAGTAGTCAAAGTGAACATTTCTTCCTTGGTCCCAAACTTAGAGTGAAAATCATCATTAAGTACAATGGAAACTAGTTGGAGTTTTCTATAGATGATTTTCATCAAATCAAGGAAGTTCTGTCTACTCCTATTTTGATGAGAATTTTTATTATGAATGAGTGTTGGATTTTGTCAAATGCTCCTGAAAAGATTTATACAATCATATGATTTTTTTTCTTTAGCTTGTTAATATGGTGAATTACATTGATTGACTTTTAAATATTGAACCAGCCTTGCATCCCAGGAAGAAACTCCAGATGGTCATGGTGCATAATTCTTTTTATGTATTATTAAATTCTATTTGCTAATATTTTGTTAAGGATTTTTATATCTAATTCATGATAAATATTTATCTGTTGTTTGTTTGAGCACTGTCTTTGTCTCATTCTTGTACTATCATAATACAAGCTTCATAAAATGAATTGAAAAATGTTCCCTCTTTTTCTGTTTTCTGGAAGAAATTGTATAGAATTGGTGTTATTTCTTCTTTTCATAAATATCTGCTATAATTCTCCAGGGAAACCATCTGGGCCTGAAGATTTATCTTTTTTAATTAAAATTTTAATTTCTTTATTGTTATAAGGATATGCAAATTATACATTTCATACTGAGTGAGCTGTGGTAGTGTGTGTTTTCCAGAGAATTGGTTCATTCACTAAAGAAGATATACAGATGGGAAATAAGCACATGGAAAAATGTTCAACATCATTAGCCATTAGTGAAATGTAAATTAAAACCATAATGAGATATTACTTTGCACCTATCAGAATGACTAAAATTAAAAGATGACAAAACCAAATGCTGGTAAGGGTGCAGAGAAGTCACATCACTCATATCTTTCTGGTTGGAATGTAAAGTGGAACAGCAACGGTGGGAAATCACTTGTCAGATTCTTTTAAAAACGAAGCATGCAACTACCATATGACACAGCAATTGCATTCCTGGGCATTCATCCTGGGGGGTGGGGGAACCTGAACACAAATATTTATAGTGGCTTTATTAATAATAGCCCCAAAGTGGAAACATCTCAGATATCTTTCCATGAGTGAATGGTTAAACAAATTGGTGCATCCATACCGTACACTACTTCTGAACAATATAAAGGAATTAACTACTGAAACAGGTAACAACCTGGGTGAATAGCCAAAGAACTATGATGAGTGAAAAAAGCCAATCCCAAAAGGTTATATATGGTATGATTCCATTTATATAACATTCTTGAAATGACAAAATTACAGAAATGGAGAGCATAGTAGGTTTATCAGGGCTGAAGGAAGGAGTGAGGAAGGGGTAGGATAGGAGAAAAATTGATTTGTCTATGAAAGGGCAACATGCAGGATTCTTGTACTGATAAAAATGTTCTGTCTTGATTATATCAATGTCATATCCTGATTGTGATATTGTACTATAATTTTGCAAGATTATCATTCGGTAAGGGTACAAGTATCTCCCTGTATTGTTTCTTACAACTGTATATAAAATCTATAATTACATTAAAATAAAAAGTGTTTTTCAAAAAACATGATAAAACAACTGGTTCAAACTAAGTAAGTTTGTTTATACATATCCAACAAATTGTTGACTACTCTGATGGAGTCATGTAAAATAAATATTCCAATAAAAGTAAGATCTTGGAATTGAATAAACTATTTTGAGTTATATTGCTTATAATTACTTAATCACTTAGACATAAAAACTTACATTGTATGACAACTAATTAGTAACTATAAGCAATTCATTGTAATAAAATATGTAATGATGTTATAAATTAAATAAGTGATACTAGATATTGTTTATAACACCAGATCAGGTCATATGGACATTTGGGGAACTTAAGACATTCAACTACTATTTCATTGTACTCACAGATGAATGACAATGCTACATCCAAAATATTTCAATATGCATTCCCATGTACCAGGTAAGCTCAAATACTAGGTAGCAAGGACTCCCAGAAGACAGTTTTTAATGAGCTATGAAAATAAATGGGATGAGCAATCAGAGATACCTAGAACCATGAGTGATATTAAATTTTATTGTAAGTAATATTTTTGAGTACATGCTATGTGCCAGGAATAGTGTCTCCATGCATTCAATTTCATGGCCACTCTGTGTCACGTGACAGGTGAGAGAGCTGGAGTTCAAAGAGTTGTATCCTCTAGCTTAACTACAGACACACTTATAGGTCCCAGAATCCCTCCTGATCTCTTGCAGCCTTTGTTTTCCACTTAAGGACTTTTCATGGATACTAATGAAAATAAACATATGTAAATGTTAATAGTTTTCAAACCAGAAAATGAATGAGCTAATCAATAATACATGCTTGGCCAATAATACAGAACTCTACTCTACAGAAACCTATGACTCTTATGCAATTATTTATATATCAAAAATGCATATACTCCCCTATCCCACTTTTTTCACCATTAGGAAGTCATTGAAGCAGAGGTAAAAGTTAGATTGACATTGATAGCTGCCTACAGAACAAGTTTTTGTAGAAAATTATAATGTCTTTTCATTTGCATCTGGGAATTGTTAAAGATTGATAGACTTGGCTAAAATTTTTAGCATATCCACCAAAAATGCAAAAGGGAATATATATTTCTTGGTGCTCTTTCTAAAAGCACCTTTTTAGTTCTTCTGTCATCATGTTTCATTAAGAATCATCATGGCCTTCATAGCAGCACAGTTTACAATAGCTAAGATCTGGAAACAGCCCAAGTGCCATCAGTAGATGAGCGGATAAAAAGCTGTGGGACATTCACACCATGGAATACTGTGCAGCTATAAAGAAGGATCTTGTACCCTTTGGGACAGCATGGATGGACCTGGAGAAAATCATGCTGAGTGAAATAAGCCAGGCAGGGAAAGACAAACATCACATGATCTCACTTATACATGGAATTTAAAGAACTTAATGAACAGAATAGACTCAATGACATGCAAGCAAAGATGAGACTGACGAATGTCAGAGGGATGGAGGAGGGTGGGTGGGTGGAGGGGGAGAGAGTAACCAAAGAATTTATATGCACATATGCACAACCCAAGGACACGGACAATGGTGGGGAGAGGGACTGGGGAGAGGGGTGGGGCGGGGTGAAATGGGTCACTGGGGAGAAAAAGGGACATCTGTAATAGTTTAAACAAAAATAAAATTTTAGAAAAAGAATAATCATGGCCTTAATCCCACCAATTGTTCCTCAGGTTATATCTGTGTGTTCAGAATAACCAGAATATGCTGAAGCTAAGCAAAAGACTCCACCCATCTTAGGGATCAGTGAGGCATCACTGCTGGATTAATATGGCTATAGATGTTGATATTGATTGTGAGAACAGCTGCAAAGGATTGATAGATCTGCTTGGACAGCTACATGTAGGCTATGCCTGTCATGCCAAATTCTGAGTAAAAGTTAAAAACTCTGAAAATTATTCAGATGCTTTGTCTACACAATATCATCATTTCAAAATTCAGAAACCTCTTAAGTGCTAATATTATGAGTCAGTTTAGTTCAGTGATCCATAGTAATATGAGGCAAAGGCAGTGTCCCAATTTGGTTGTTCAGAGGATTTAAACACACTGCCCTATTGTAGGTACACATAAGATTCCTTTAAGAGGATTAGCAGTTAAACAATACCCAGCAAGGGAGGCAGCTATTTGTCTCCATATAGAGGACAATGTGTGACAAAGGAACAGTACAGTCTGTATTTCTCCCACATGGAAAGCCTACTTGCATACTAAACATAAGACTGTTTTAGCCAATAACCTTAGATCTTAACTCCATGCCTTTACCACAGAGGTTCCACTCTCAGGTGCCAGTTAAAATAAATTGACTAGAACAAGAGAATTGAAGCTACTGTCAGAAATAGAAGACAGCAAGGCAGCTCATTCCTCTAGGTTATGTGTGTGTGTGATCTGACATACTTAGGAATAGCTTCACTGCTTTTGAATGGATCTCAGTGTATTGTGGCTGACTTGGTCTGACAAAAGAATGGCTGGGTCCACTTCAGTTAGGTGTAGCCAGGAACCTAGAAATGTCTGTTCTTACCATTCATATAGCTCTCTTCTTAAGGGTAAAATGATAGACACCAAATATTTTAGTGGTGAACTATTCTCATAAAAGAAATATCTGACTTTACAATGCTCTTATAATGAAATCCAAAGTATTTGCTATCATTTATGGGCCTTATATAGTCTGGTGTCTGCCCATCTCTCCAGCTTTGTTTTCTGTCACCACCCCCCCACCCCTCCATCCACTCACATTTACCAGGAAGCCCTTCTTAGAATTTACAGAATCCTGACTCATAATTAAACTCTCCTACATAACTTTAATCCTCCCTTTGGTAAATATCTGTAATTTTTAGTTGTCTTTTTCAGAGCCATAATTCCAACAGATTTAAAGCTGCGGGGGTAAGATTAAATAGTCTGGTGATTAAAGTCACCATACTTTTAAAAAACTGAAAATATGAAAGCATGCAAGTAAGAAAGCATGTTCCTCAAATAAAAGATAGAGAAAAATCATTATTATTTTATAGTACATCTTATAAAGAAACTTAGAGAGTTGTTAGTTCTCCAGCAGTTAATCACAATGTTTGCTACAAAGCAGAAATATGTGAAAAACATGTTGAATAGACATAGTCCTGGTTTCACCCCACAACTACTGAATCAAAATCCTTGGAGCTGCTGCGTTAAGCAACAATGTTCAGTATTGCAAAGTCTTAGCCTCTGTGGGGGAGAAAAACACTGAAAAGACAAAAGAAAACAAACAAATCAAAAATCAGCTCTCTGTTGATCACCCTGAGCAAACAAGTCTAGGATGATGAGAACTAAGGAACCTTCGTTAGATGTATAATTATTAAGCCCTTTGCAACCTTGAAGGAAGCAGCTTTAGAAATTGGTGATGATGGTGACTTCCATTCGCAGAGCAGAAGGGATGAAAGGGGAAGGGAGGAAATAGGAGCAGATAGAATAAGCCTCTAAGAAAAATGCCAAGCAAAGAAATAAGCTCAGAAATGTAGCAGGGTTGAGGGAGTTGCTTTTTTTAGAATCATGGCAAACAAACCCAAATACATTTGTATGAATAAGGAAGTAAAAATAGGCAGGGTGCTGGAGGCAGAAAGGAAGGAGGAAGGCAGGAAGGAAAACAGAAAGGAGGAGGGAGGGAGGAGGAGGGAGGGAGGGAGGGAGGGAGGGAGGGAGGGAGGGAGGAGGAGGGAGGGAGGGAGGGAGGGAGGGAGGGAGGGAGGGAGGGAGGGAGGGAGGAGAGAGGAGGGAAGGAAGGAAGGAAGGAGGGAAGGAAGGAAGGAAGGAAGGAAGGAAGGAAGGAAGGAAGGAAGGAAGGAAGGAAGGAAGGAAGGAAGGAAGGAAGAAGGAAGGAAGGAAGGAAGGAAGGAAGGAAGGAAGGAAGGAAGGAAGGAAGGAAGGAAGGAGGGACGGAGGGAGGGAAGGAGGGAGGGAGGGAAGGAAGGAAGGAAGCAAGGAAGGAAGGAGGGAGGGAGGGAGGGAAGGAAGGAGGGAGGGAGGGAGGGAAGGAAGGAGGGAGGGAGGGAGGGAAGGAGGGAGGGAGGGAGGGAGGGAGGGAGGGAGGGAGGGAGGGAGGGAGGGAGGAAGGAAGGAAGGAAGGAAGGAAGGAAGGAAGGAAGGAAGGAAGGAAGGAAGGAAGGAAGGGGAATTTGAAAGCTTGAAATGCACTTTGGAGTCAGACACTATCACCCAGTAACATTAGCTATGTAACTTTCACTAAATTATTTAATCTCTGAGCCTCAATTTCCTCACCAACAAAATGGGGATTAAGGCAGTATATACCACATAATATTGATATGAGGATTAAATAAGGAAATTAAAGTAAAATGCTTAGTCCAGTGCCAGCATATGGTAATCACTCCATAAATGTTTGCAACTCTTATCATTATTATTGATGTTGTTATTGCTCTATTCTCAGTAGTCGGCACAGATCTTCAGTTATCTCCCAACATACATGGGTTGAATAAATAAATGATTTTAACAACCAGCTCCATAAAACGTTCTTCCACTTTTGTAACAAAGGAATAATAAGAACCCCCCAACTCAAATGAATGTGGTAATAATGGAGTAAGATATTTTTAAATCCCTCAGCACAGTTCATAGATGTACATGTTCACTAAATAGTATGTACTATTTCAACTCTAAACTCAACCTCTCCAATGTGACTATAATAGATATTCTTTTTTAAAGACCTGCTCAGAAACCTCCTCTTAGTAGGTGTATTTGTGTCTGCTCTTTTCCTCAATAATACTAACATAACATACTCAAGGATACTAATATATTGATAATTACCAGATTTTTTAGAATATGTGAGTATTCACACATGTGTATTAACAGACATAAAAATACATATCGATATATATAAATGAATATATGCATAAATTTTTCAAGATTGATGGTTCTCAAGCTTAAACACATGTAGGAATGATCTAAAATATTTATTAAAGTAGAGAAAGTCTGAACCACCTTTTGAGAAAATGTTTTAAAAATTCCAAAGAATTTTGGGAAAAGCAGTATTTAGTTAATTCTTAAAAGGCTTACTCAAATTCCTTTTTCTGTTTCATTTCCCCAAGGAAAGTTATGTTTACCATGTTGTTTGTCCAGGTTATTATTATTATTATATGAGCTGATACCAAGCATTGCAAATAACCTAGAAAATGTTTGCAAACATTGCCAGACTACTCCCTGCCAAATGTGCTACCAGAGACTCTAAAAACAAAACTGGGCAACCAGTACATTTAAGGCTCTACATGGTCCTTGCTTTGTTTACTGAGGGGCTCTTCTATGACAGTTAATTCACAGTTTGCATGTTAATGAATTTTGGCATAAATTCCTGAACTTGGATAATAGATGTCAGGTTTTCTTATTTCTTTATTCTCATGAAAATGGTTTCTTGTTTTTTCTTCTCAAATCATGATAGGAAACATCCCTTGAAGCACTCAGAAATACATCAAAACTGAACTCACTTGGCAGTTGAATCATAAAATAAGAAACTTGATGTATCACAAAATGATCTCATTGGTGGATATAGTGTATCACTACATTTGTTTAGCTACCTTGGTTACCCCCAAAGACTTTTCAAAATACCTTCTCTTTAGACTAATTTCTATTTTTGTAATGTACTCCCTCAAAAAGAAATGAAGCACAAAAATGATTTTGAAATGTTATGTTTTTAAAATGCTGTGTCCTCGTCCAGCCGGGCGTGGCTCAGAGGTTGAGCATTGACCTAGGATCCAGACGATCGGGGTTCGAACCCCGGTCAGGGCACAGGCCTGGGTTGTGGGCTCGATCAATGACTCCCTCATCCCTCTCCCTTCCTCTCTCTGAAATCAATAAAGATATAAAAAATAATAAAATAAAAATAAAATGCTGTATCCTCTAGTATTTCCTCTTACCCTCTGGAAATTTAGGCAACTTGAACTACAGAGTGTTTACCTCAGGACATAAGGACAAAGAAGTCAGTTCTCAGTTTCTGAGTTTCAAAAGTAAGACATTGGCTTAAACAAAATATTTGGGCCTGGCCAGTTTTGTTCAGTGGTTAGAACATCGGCTGTGGACTGAAGGGTCCCAGGTTCAATTCCACCCAAGGGCACCTACCTCGGTTGCAGGCTTGATCCCGGGCCCCGGTCAGGGCATGTGCGGGAGGCAACCAATCCATGTCTCTCTCTCACATCGATGTTTCTCTCTCTCTCCCTCTCTCCCTTCTGCTCTCTCTGAAAAGCAATGGAAAAATATCCTCAGATGAGGATTAAAAAAAAAATAAAAAAAAATCTTTGGATATATTCACCCACCTGCCTACCTGGTGAGTCAAAAGGTCAAGTTCAAAGAAAGCTTAAACTAGAAACCGACAGGGGACTAGGAAAGTCTCAAGTCTTAGAGCATCAGCAGGACTAACAGAGCCATGAAGTGAGGATAGAGGAGGCTAGACAGAGAGGGGTAGGATGTGGCAGCATTTAGGGTGCGACAATGAGGAGCAGGCGCGCTCCTCACCCTTAATCACTTGGTACAAAATCAACTCCTCAAACTTAGGTGAAGGAAACGGGGAGCCCCAAATTAATGACACTTGTCTTACTTTGTAACATAGGGGCTCATAGAAAAAGAGTTAAAAAAATTGAAAAAAGCTCACCTTATTTTGTGGAATTGAGACTATCATCTGTTAAAATCCAAATGAAGGAATTTTTTGCTTTTTTAATTCTTAGATCACAAAAGCTTATAAGCAGGTGACCCAAGAGTTTCTAAGTCTCTGATGGTAGATTTTAAGATTGATTTTAGATAAATGTTTTTCTTAAGTTGTAAATTTCCAAAAGAAGATGAAAACAAGGGCAGTCTCCATCATATTTTATGTCCTTTTTTTGTTTTCACAGTTTTATTTTATTTTTTTAATTTATGTTATTGTTGAGAATATTACAGATGTCCCTGAATTCATGACTTAGCCATTTGTAAATAATGTGGCAGCTTGGTAGTTGCAAAAAAACCCACAAATGCTTATACTTAACTACAAAGTAGTTTGAGTCAACTGAAGAATTGCTAATTTAGGTTTTAAAATCTGTTCTGCAAATTTGTGTAACAAAAGCTTAGACTTTGAGAAGATGCTTCTGATTTCAATATTCTTTTTATTCCCAGGCTTTCTGCTTTCCCAGTAATATCCCTTATGTGCATTATTTTTATTACATGCCAAGGAATGGTTTGTGGCTCACAAATTATTCTGCAGTAATGATCACATTTAGATAATAGTTAACACAAACCCAGGTCGGATGCAAATAATTAACTTTTCTTTCTTTTAGCCATCAGTTCCATAAGTCACTTTCCTTGTCCGCCTCCTTAATAGGGCTCAGTGGAACCCCTGGGGCTGTGGAGAATGTTATTTTCAGGTGCATATTATAACTCAAATTAGAAAAAAAGTGTTGCTTTGCACAGGTCCCTTGGTGAATAGGTAAGGTTTTATGTAATACATTCTTCAGGCGAATGACTTTATGTAAAGAACTGCTTTGAGAGTGGCCAAGGATACTGGAATCAATCAGGCCACTTAAACAACTTAAATCCCACCCCTCTCCCTTACTTTCTAAGTCAACCTTTTCTTCTTAGTTAAATAAACTTGACCCAAACATTTTTGAAAATGATTGCTATGCTTTTACAACCCAAAGAGGCAATTTTGTCTTCTTGTATTTATAGTACGACTTGTATTTAGAACTAAGCTGCATTATTAACTGTATTTAATTCAGCTTAAACTGTGACTCTTTCAAGTGCTATCAATTAATACTTAACTAGCTCTAAGGGTAGTTATCCTTCCAGTCTAATAATTAGACTGTATTTAGAACTCACTGATATTTCTGTGGGTAAAAACAAAAACATGGCTGGTTCATAGCTTACTATATAGTTGCCTCAACAAAGGTACCTGAAGGAATTGGCTGGTTCTCCTTCAGGAATAATGGTGACAGAAATTTCCCTAGAGGTCAGCCCCTTTAACAAAACAAAAAAAAAGTAGCTAAGGTGTGGCTAACCAGAATTATTTGATGAATAAAACTCAGTAACCAGTGGTTACCAGTGGCTGAGAGGGTTGGAGGAAATAGGGACTTATTTTTCCAAAGGTATAGAGATTCAGTTATGCAGGATCAAAAAAATTCTAGGGATCTACTGTATAATATAGTGCCTATGGTGAACAATACAGGATTGTACACTTCAAAATTTAAGAGGATAGATCACACGGATTATTTGCTGCTGGCAATTTATTTATATTTACAGATTATTGAGATAATTGACCTGTAACATTGTGTTATGTGTTAGTTTGTGTACAATGTGATGATTACCATAATAATGTTAGTTAACACATGCATCACTTTACATACAATTTTCTTTCTTCGTGTGTGTGAGGGGGGACAGAGAACATTTAAGATCTGCCCACTTAACATCTTTCAAATAGAAAATAGAGCATTTTTAACTGTATTCACCCAGAACTTATTAACCTTGTAACTGGGAGTGTGTACCCTTTAACCAACATTGCCCATTCCCCTCAACCTCCAGCCCCTGGCAGCCAGCAGTCTACTCTCTATCTATGTGAGTTTGGCCTTTTTAGATTTCACAAATAAGTGTCGTCATACAGTATTTGTCTTACTCGCCTGACTTATTTCACTTAACCTCATGCCCTCAAGTTTCAACCATGTTATATCAAAGGTAAGATTTCCTTCTTTTTAAAAGTTGAATAATATTTTATTGAATAATATACCACATTTTCTTCACCCATTCATCTGTTGACTGACAGGTTGTTTCTGTCTTAGCTATTGTAAATAATGCCGCCATGAATCAGGGGTGGTGTACATACCACTTTAAGATGGTCATTTCATTTCCTTTGGATATATTTACAGAGGTGAGACTACAGGATCACGTGGTCGTTCTATTTTCAACATTTGAGAAAACTCCATATTGTTTCCGATTGTGGCTGTACCAACTGACATTCCCACCAACGCTGCACAAGGATTCCCTTTTCCCTACATTTTTGTCAAGACTTATCTTTTGTCTTATTGATGATAGGTATCCTAACAGGTGTGAGGTGATATCTCATTGTGGTTTGATTAGTGATGTTGACCATTTTTTCATGTACCTGTTAACCGTTTGTATGTCTTCTTTGGGAAAATGTCTATTCAGGTCTTTTGCCCATTTTTAAATCAGATTGATTGTTTTGTTTTTGCTTTTTGCCATTGAGCTGTATGAGTTTCTTATGTATTGGGGAGTCTTCCCCCCACTTCTATTTTTTGGAAGAGTTTAAGAAGGATTGGTGTTAATTATTCTTTAAATATTTGATAGCCTTCACCAGTGATACCACCTGGTTTAGGTTTGTTGTTGTTATTGGGGTGTGGGGGTGATTATTGATTTTATCTCATTGTTAATCTGTTCAGATTTTCTAATTTTCATGATTCAGTTTTGGTAAATTGTATGTTTCTAGGAATTTATCTGTTTCTTCTGGGTTGCCTAATTTGTTGGCATATAACTGTTCATAGTAGTCTACTATGATCCTTTACATTTCTGTGGTATCAGTTGTAATGTTTCCTCTTTCATTTATAGTTTTATTTAATTAAGTTCTCTCTCTCTTTTGCCTGGTTAATCTAGCTAAAATTTTGTCATGTTTTTTTTTTTTTTAAATTCCCTATTTTATTTCTTTCTTTATTATGTCTTTTTTTAAAAGCTAACTTTGGGCTTAGTTTGTTCTTTTCTAGTTCTTTGAGATATAAATTTAGGTTATTATTTAAGACTTCTTTTTTTCTTTATGTAGGTTTTTATAGATATAAGATTTGGTATGTTGTATTTCCATTTTCATTTGTCTCAAGGTATATTTTTTAAATTTCTCTTATTTGTTTTTCACCTATTGGTTGTCCAGGTGTGTGTTGTTTAATTTTATGTGTATGTGAACTTCCTAGTTTTCCTCCTGTTATTGATTTCCAGTTTCATACCATTGTGGTTGGGAATTATAGGTGATATAATTTCAATCTTTTTGAATTTGTTAAGATTTGTTTTGTGGCCTAACATGTAATCTATCATAGAGAATGTTGCATGTGCTCTTGAGAAAAATGTGTGATCTGTTGCTGTTGGATAGATTATTCTGTATATATCCATAAGGTCCATTTGACTCCCAGTGTTGTTCAAATCTTCTGTTGTTCAAATCTCATGTTAAGCGTTTTTACTACAATGAAACAAAACCTTAGGGAACACAAAAAAAGTCTATGAGGTGTTGCATATGCTTATCATGACTGTTGTGATAGTATTGGTGATGTTTGCATATGTCCAAACTTATCAAACTGTACACATTAAATATGTGGTGTTCTCATATATCAATTATACCTCTCTAAAATTGATAAGAAAAACAATATTCTTGATTCCTAGGATACTGAGAGCACAATGCTATATGTCATCCATTCTTTAATTCAAAACTGAGAAAAAGTAACCTGTATACTCCACTCCCCATGACATAGTACAAGCTGAGGCCTAATGTCAAGATGGCCACATATGTCTTCCCTTTTCTTTCTCATTTTGCTCTTCCCAACATTTCCATTCCATCTCTCAGAAAAGATCACTTTGATTCATGTCTACACATTGCTCCTCTGTAGCGACCTGTGCATTTTTATTGTTGTTGTTATTTAAACCAATCTGCCTGTTTCTATTAAAGATCACTTGCAATTTATATAAAGATCACTTGATTCCCAGTCACAGCCACACTGCTCCTCTCAGAGACTTCGCCCTCTCCCCACTCTGAACTTTCAAAGCATAATTTGACTACAAAACAAAACATATCCCTTTTGGAACAGATAAAAAAAATAGTGGTTTCTCAAGCCCACAAATCAATACAAATCTCAAATTAGTGGATGGAAGCCAAAGAAAGGACAATGCTTGTGTGGGACAAGTGCATTGGAACAGCCCAGAGCCAGCCGGTGAAGCCCAGGGGCCAGCAGTCCTGGGTGGATTTATCTCTAGAGCAAAATAATGACTTCAAGAGCATCTGTGAGGAATGCAGGAGGAGCTGAATAATTCTTGATTAATGCACAATAGTCAGAGTTGCAATTTGTAGGACCTGAATGAAAATGTTCTTTGGTGTTTTTTTCCATTTTTTTTTTTTTTTTTTCAAATCCAAAACCCTTTCCAGTCTCTGCCAAACCATTCCTTTGGATACAAGGCAGTGTCATAAGCTGTACAGTGACTACTGCAAAGTGGCATCTATTGCTAATAAGTACATTTTCACACACACCACCTAATCCTAATCCAACTTCTTAGTGATTTATTAATTCTTTAGTGACTATGGAAAATACATTCTTCTAATATTAAAAGAGACTAGTTTAATATAAGTACAGGTTCATCAGTGAGTGCCAGTATTTCAGTCTTCGAGCCCCAGTTAATCTAAAGCATGGGATTTCCTGAATAGTCGAAAGTTTATTGCTTTGAACTCTAAACTTGATTTTAATCATTTACTATATAAATATTTTTCAAATAGATTGTACTCTTCCCTGCTTCCATTAAATGACAAATATGAATGAAAGTTAACCATTTCCCACTGTCTTAGTATATTGACTATGAATGCATTATACTTCATTGCAATATAATTTGGGCCCTCGTGAACTATTTATACATATATAGGGTTATTTGCCCTAGATAGCTTTGTGGTATGCTTTCATAGTTTTTCTACATTCTACTGTCTGACAACTGCCACTATTTACTTCAGTCAACGGCTCAACCTTTCGAAACTTATCGCCCTCCTAATTTGCTGTCTCTAATGTAGGGTAGATTTAGAAACAAGATAACCCAAGTGTATTACTATTGCAGTTGAAATAAGATAAAGAAGTACTAAATACAGACAAGAGAAACTTTAAAATTCATCAACTTTATTGGACACCCCAACCTCTCTTTTGGCCATTTCTAAGCCCTTTTGTTTAATTATTATATTAGTGCCTGACTGTATTCTGCATAAATGAGATTTCTAATTTGGCGAAGTGTTACTCTATTTTCATTCATCTTCGTATATTTCAAAGATGAGATTTTTGTTGATTTTGATTTTGTAATTTCAAGTAACTCCTCTGATCTATTAATATAAAAATATCAAGAAATTTGATTTTTATCTACACTGGCATAATTGCATACATTTGAATACAGAACAAATCATTCTTATGGGATATTAATATTTAGGAAATGAGTTATGCACAGGCCTATTTTCCTTTCATTACATTTTATCTAATCAGGAGTCATTGATCTCAATTAAGAAAGTGCATTTTGCTGGCAGCTGCTTATGCAATTTCTAAGCTAGTTCTTTTTTATATGTTTTTCCTTTAGCAGTTTTACTCTCAATGGGCAATATAGTAAAAATCTCATATTTTTTCTTATTTTTTCTACTCATAATATTATCTTAAAATTGATTAAGTATAGAACTTGTAATATTAATATTTTTATGATTTCTCTCAAAACAAGACTTTGTGTAACTAAATGATGTAAAAGAGGATAAACATTTTATGTCATGTCTTTCTTAGAGATATAAAGATAACTTTTAAGTGGAAAGATATTAAAATAAAGATGTAACAGGTTTTTCTCTATTTAATTGTCTAACAGCCAGAATGATGATGATATTGGTTTTCATTCTATGCTATCAGATTGTAGCTTCTTTTTCTTTATAATGTCTACTATTCTTCCGTGTGTGTGTATGTGTGTGTTGCACTGAGTTTGGATGGGTTTTCTACCAATATTAGGTGTCATATAGCTATATTTAGAGGTAGAAAGTTATGTGAGAAAGAGTAGTTTTGGAGAGAGAAAAATCTGGATTCGTATATCCACTATCCCATATGTTAGCTGTATGACCCTCAGTTACATTATGTCTCTAAGTCTCAGTTTTAGATCATTTGTGAAATGAGAATAATCACACTTTGAAGGATTTGGGAGAACATTAGAACTGATACATCACACACAAAGAACTGGATAGCCCTGACTGGTTGGCTCAGTTGGTTGGAGCATCATCCCAAATAGCAAAAGAGCGTGGGTTCGATCCCCGATCATGGCACACACTGAAGTTGTGGGTTCAGTCCCTGGTCAGGGCATGTACAGCAGACAACAGAGCAATATTTCAATATTTCTTTCTCATATCGATGTCTCTCTCTCTCTCTCTCTCTCTCTCTGTTACTTCTTTCTCTTACAATCAATAAAAAAAAACATATTCTCAGGTGAGGATTAAAAATAAAAAAAGAATTGGATAAATAGTAATTATTATGGTCCTTAGCCTCATACCTAACTAGGAAACCAGATAAAATCCAACTCAAAACTCAGCTCATTTATTTACTAGCTGTGTGAATCCGAGTCATGTTAAAGTGAACATTTATGAGTCTAAATTTCATCACGTATAACAAATAAGATTATACTTACTTAGTGTCATTATGAAGATTAAATGAGATAATATATGTAAAGTGTCCATCATGGTTCCTGGCTCAGGTCCAGCTCTCTCAAAGATTTAGTTTCTTTTCTACTCTCCTTTGAGAACACCATGAAGGAGTGATTAATAATGTGAATCTAATCAAGGCTTTTATTAACATTCCATGTCTTGCAATGAACATATGGAGTGGTAGGGTAAAAATGGAAAAATATCTTGGATGCACAGACTTTGAGGTTTATTTACTTACTCTAAGACCGAGAAACATTTGATGACATCTACCATGTGCAAGACACTTTGCATGTTTATAAGCTACAATGTTTAAATAAAAAATTTTATTTGCCTTTCTCTGACTGGCTCATTTCACTTAGCATAACGCTCTCCAGGTCCATCCATGCTGTCTCAAAGGGTAAGAGATCCTTTCTATGGCCAAGTAGTATTCCATTGTATAGATGTTCCACAGCTTTTTTATCTACTGATGGGCACCTGGGCTGCTTCCAAGTATCATATGATTTAACTTATATGGGGAATCAAATGAAGAAAATGAACTAAGAAACAAAACAGAAACAGACTCATAGATACAGACTGACAGCAGTCAGAGGGGAGAGGGTTGAGGGACTGGGTGAAAACATGTGAAGGGAGTAAGCCAAAAAAAACCAAAAAAAACCCCAACTCATAGAAAAGACTATGGTAATCATCAGAGGGAAAGGGGAATGGGGAGGTAGAAATGGGTATAGAGGGGACAAATGGTGATGGAAGGAAACATGACTTTGGGAGGTGAACACACACTACAATATATAGATGATGTATTATAGAATTGTATACCTGAAACTTATATAATTTTATTAACCAATGTCACCCCAATAAATTACATTTAAAATTTTTAAAATGTATTTAAATGATCATGGGGAGTAAATATAAATGCAGATCATGTTTTTGCTATCATATACTCAGCCCTAGGCAACCCTTTACTTGACACACACACACACACACACACACACACACACACACACACACAAACTGGTCACAAGCCAGAAGACAAAAGAGTGCTCAACATGGATTTAAGCTTTTTAGTTCAAATAGTTCTGTCTTTCAGCCAGGAATATTTATATTTCATCAAGTTTAATTTCATGTTATTAAGTGATTGTGTATGAATAAGACATCCATTAAATGATTACAAATTCAATTAGTACAAAAATACATACTGTAAAAACTCTTCTCATCCTCTCCTACTTCCCCCAGACAAACAATATTACATTTTCCTGTGTAATCTTGGAGGGAACTTTAAAATGCTGATCTTCATTTATCCTGTTCCTCTCTCTTGTCTATAATTTCCTGAAATGAGTATGCAATGATCAATCAGAAAGGCTTGTGCATCTTGCCCAAGGAAAAGAGCCAGGGAGATGGTAGATGCTATTACAGCAATGTTTTCACTGTCATTATATTTCTATCAAACGATAAAATCAACTAAGAACCTTTTTAGTGCTACAGTCCTTGAATGTATCAGAGATTTCCCCAGTGAGAGGCCTCAAGAAATTAAAAGGAACTCTATTGCTGTGTTATATAGCATTCTAGGACAGCTCAAAATAAACAAGTCACAGTAGCAATTATGCCCCAGAAAACAGACATTGTCCCAGAGAAGACATTCTTGACCTTTCAAAGACTCTTGTGTTCATTATTTTAAAGAGAGTTCAATTTTCTCTCCATATATTCGTTTGAAGTTACTGTTTAACTGTTGTTTGTGTTCAAAAACTTAGTATTAAAAGGGGACATGTGTAATATTTTCAACAATAAAGATAAATTTTTTTAAAATAGACATTATCCAAAGAATTGTAGGAAACAAATGATCTGCTGCAACAATTTTCCTTTCTGAAGCTATTTCATTGCTGTGAGCTGTGTAGCATAATTAAGGTTTTAGTGGCTTGAGGAGTTGATGATGACATGCTTTGGAGCCAGATAAAACTGAATTCAGATTTGGGCTCCTTTAGTTGTCTGTTGAATCCAACTCAGTCTCTGTTTTCTATGTGTAAAATTGAGATGATATCTATGTGCAATGCTGGAGTGAGGCTTTATTTATTTATTCTTAAATATATCTTTATTGATTTCAGAGAGAGGAAAGGAGAGGGAGAGAGGGAGACAGAAACATCAATGATGAGAGAGTCACTGATCGGCTGCAGCCCGCAACCCGGGCCTGTGCCCTGACCGGGAATCGAACCCTGATCGCCTGGATCCTAGGCCGACGCTCAACAGCCGAGCCACGCCCGGCCGGGCTGTGCTGAGGCTTTAAAGGAACCATATCATATAACACTAGAGGTCACTTTAAAAATAAATAATACCAGAAAGCACTCAAACGAGAGTAGTTGTTCTTGTTATTCTTGTTCAGGTTCTTGTTCCTGTTATATAAAGCAAATTATCCTGAAGCAGACAAACACTTGCTTTGAGCACCATTCAGGAAGGAGAGTTGAGGCCAGGCTCTGCCTATGACAATGTATTTTAATGATCCTAAACTCTTCCGAAGCGACTGGCTGGTGAGAGCCGCCGCAAACTGAGCAGCCCACACGCCGGGGAGGAGCCTCAATGCAGTGCGGGGGGGGGGGGGGGGGGGGGGGATTCAGCAACGGGAATAACCCCGCTGTGCTGTCAAGGGTCTGCACAAAAGGGATTCAAAATGAGGTGGAAGGAATGCTGGACGTTAAGAGCCACTTGTGTGTGTTTTTGGTGGCTTTTTTTTTTTTTTTTTTTGGTGCCTGGCCATATCACTCTATGTGTGATTTAAACAAATACCACCTCCAATTGGATAATCATGATCATCTCCAAGGACCCCTCTATTCCTGCTATTTTGTGTATTTCTGACAACGAAGCATTCAGTAGACTGACAGGATGGAGCTCGTAAAGAGGACGGCTCATGCAAAAAAAATGTGTGTTGTCTCAATCCAGCTGGTCAGCACCATAGCACCTACCATGCAAGCGAGTATAAAATTCTGTTTTCCTACAGGCTCAACCTATGGCCTCCATGCCACCTGCATCTTCCCTCAGTACCCCAGAGATTTTCAGCACGTTGAATATGAAAAGGACATGTATAAGCTTCAAAATGCGGACACCGTTCATTCATTTAACAAAAGGTGTTAGGCAGACTGAAGGTCCAAGACAAGCAAGGTCCAAGATGTGAAAGTCACTCTTTCTAAAGCCCTTCTTAGCACACCCTAGTTTTGCTTTGTCTCAAGAGAAGAACTCAGTCAAAGTGGCTTCACCTTTCCCCATTTTGAAAAAGCAACATCTGGCTTGTGACCATAATGACAGTGTGTTAATTATCCGCGAAGTGGCTTTTCCACAAATTGCACTTTAAAAGGTAGTTTAGTTACAAATGCAGCAGCAATGTGCTGGACCTGGCTCTTGCGTCATGAGACCTGGTTGTTAGTATTGTTCCCAAATCTATATTCAGTGTCATATCAGTAGCTTGAAATTGGTCATGTTAGGAATATTTACACCATGAAAATTAGTAAACGCTACAAGTCAGTACTTTTCCACCCAGCCCCCAAGCTAATTGTTATACATTTACTAGCACATCACCTATTATTCTTTCAAATTTGCGATAAAATGACATATTAAAATCCATTAGACATTGAATATTTACTAGTTCAGATTGAGAATTGCAACCTATCTCCTAAGGATCTCTAATGCCCAGATTCAAGAGGCAGGTGGCTGTGTGTAGAAGGAAGTTTATCTCTAGTCTTCTGCAGCATTCAAGCAGCTATTTTCACCTTCAACATAATACACTCTGATATCAGTATTGTGAAAATATTTGGCTGATATAAATGTGATCTGAATAGTAATATTCTTTATTTGGTATTGCCTAGAGCAGGGCACACCACAATAATAAGTAATGTGCATGTTACCACATCATTTATGTTCAAATTTTACAACTGTGTATAGCAAGCCTGCAAGAAACAGACCTCCCAAATATCAGTAACAATTTAGAGAAAGACTGAGGCAAAACAGGAGTCTCTGAACAGGAAGAAAGGTGCTGAAAGAACAGAGATTTTTGGTCATCAGCCAACATTTTCTAATTAGTTGTCTAAGATTGGGAGGTGGGATAGGAACTCAGGTAGAAGATGGGGATATATGAAAAAAGAATACTTTAGCCTTTAGAAAAATCTCAACTCTTAAGTCATTGAAATACTAAAGAAAACAGTGATTACTTAAATGGTTTTAACATGGAATAATTTCCAAAAATCTTAGTTAATTATTATTTGGCATAGATGATTAAGGCCCATGAAGTGATTTTCAACAAAGCAAAGATTAAAAGCTTGATAACATCTGAGGATAAAAAACTGAGGAAAGAAAATATTATAAAGAAAATCTGATGCATAACCCACGGACACAGACAATAGTGTGGTGAAAGTCTGAGTTTTCAACATTAAATTAAATAATAGACAGAAATCACTTAGAGCAGTGTCTGGTGCAAAGTAAGAACTCATTGAATGAGTATAACCTCTCTGAGTCTCAGTTTCCCTATCTCTAAAGTGGTATGAACAAACAGCAGCTACCTCTTGGGGCTGTTATGAGTATTAAATGAGATAATGTGAGAAAAGCACTGAGCAGTCTGAAAAATAATAAAAGTTCAGTAAATATATTATTATTATCATCATTATTTATAATCCCTTTTCATCTCCCACTAGATACCCCACTGCCAAGCACATGACCTATCTTTCCTAAACCTATTTTAGAACCCCTCTTCCCTTCATTGGCCTAGTCCTGGTGGAGGTTGAGGCAGAGAAAACCTTAAGGTTTCTCTAGGGGTTATGGTGCATGGCTAAGACGCTCCCTTCAGTGCTCATGTCCTATTTAATTCTCAGCTGTCATCAGAATAAGAGTCCATCAAATAGCCAGATAGGCTGTAAATAAGGGATTATGCTTGTTCCTAATGCATACCCTCAAAGCTTCCATTCGAAGGCCTCACAACTGAGACTTAGCCATGTTTTAACAAATAACCCCTGAAATGTATAAACCATTTACATGCAAAGATAGCAGAGTTGATAGCATTGCAAAAAGAGGAAAATATTTTATATATGACTAATAGATAAAAAAGAACTATGTAGTAGTGGCTGAAACATCTCACACTTTTGATGTCTGGCAAACAAGCAAAGATTGGGTTCTGAGGCTGTATTTGTAAAATATGTATGACTGACATTTGATTCAGAGGTAAAATCAATCAGTTTCCACTATTAAAAGCAGCTTCATCCATTTCTTCTAAAATTTTCCTTCCACGTGGAGGAAGAGTAAGGACCCAGGAAATACAGAGAATATTCATGGAAAGGATGTTGATCCTATTTGACTAGAGTAAACCATACAGGGTAGGACTTAGCAAAAAACATAAGGCAGGACAGGAAGGTTGGAGTTAGATTGTGAAATATTGAACACCATGCTTTGGAGGTGGGATCTGCAAATATTTTGAGCTGGCATGTTAAGCAAACTTATCTTAAATGTATATATACATACATATATATATGTATGTATACACACACACACACACACACACATATATATAATATATATCAAACATATACCTTTATTGATTTCAGAGAGAGGAAGGGAGAGGGAGAGAGAGAGAGAAACATCAATGATGAGAGTCATGGATCGGCTGCCTCCTGCACGCCCCCTGCTGGGGATCGAGCCCGCACCCCGGGCCTGTGCCCTGACCGGGAATCGAACCCCGATCGCCTGCATCCTAGGTCGATACTCAACCGCTGAGCCACAGCTGTCCGGGCTTAAATGTGTATCTTGATTATGTTTTCAGTTGTATAGCTTGGTAAACATGTCTGAAGGAAGAAGAAAAAGCATGCAGGACATCGTTTGGCTTCACTACTTAGATCGATAGACTGTGTTTTCCAATAAGCCAAGCATTTCATCTCACTTTATAGCATAAAACTGGCAGGTATTTGATCTGAGAAAGGTGTCAGATATGTACATTTCTGTTTCACCCATTTCATCCAAAAACTTCTCACATTTTCCATTAGCCATGATAGGCATTCTGGCTCTTAGAATCTATATTCTAGATCTGTTTGGGGCATTGTTTTCAGTCTATTATTTCAAATTCAAGCACTTTATCAGAGTATTCCCTAGAATTCCCTTGGAAACATTTTGTACATATAAAACTGCATATTAAGAATGAAAGCTTGATATATTTACAGTTAAGTGCATCTTTGAATATGTGGACTTTTGCTAAACTTAAAGAATAGGTCTTAATTCTTAGAATGCTTAACCATAAAACAACATAAGCACCCATATCTAATAGCCCAGGAGACTAATTAGTTTAGAAAAGAATGTTCTCAAGTCTCTTTCTTCATCTCCACCCTAACCCAGGGTCATTGTTACTTACCAGGTTTTAATCTGAAGAGAATATATAAAGCTATATTGGAAAAGCCTTAAACTAGCCTTTAAAAATATTGACAGGCTTTTCATTATGGCAATAGAATATATAAATAGAAAAGTACCCTTAGACTATGTGTTACTTTTACAAATGCTTATAATGAACTCCTTTATAAAACCATGCCAGTGTAGAGCTAATTTAACTCAGTTTTCAATTAAAACTGAAGAGAGCTATAATCTGTTGCCTACAATTCCTTTCTCAAATACAATGCAACAACTTTCATTTTAATTATCCAAAGTTAATGCAGAAGAATAGTGCTAACTTTGGGAAATAATTAAATAATCTGCAACTGCATGTTATCAGCAATTTCACATGATTCAGCTTCTAATAGGTATTAAAACAAGGCATTGTAATAATGGTTCACTTCTATTAAAAAAGTGTGGTGCGTATTTGTCTGTGTTGTGTGCATGTGTGTGCTGTATGTGAATGTACACCCTATTGAGTCATGGCGTAAAGCAAAGTTTGGCAAACTATTGCCTTTTTTAATCCAGATTACCCCTTATATTTAAAACTAAAGTTTTGTTGGAACAAAATCATGCCCCTTCATTTATGCATTATCTGAGTAGTTGCAACAAAGGCCGTATGGCTCAGGAAACCTAATCCATTTACCATTTGATCCTTTACAAAAGAGGTCTTCAGACCCCTAGCTTGAAGGATCAGGTATATATACCACATTAAAAAAATATTCACTATCAAATATATATACATGCAAGCAAAAGGAAGACATTATGCAACTAATCTCTCTGGCAAGGTATTATGTTTATCATAATCCCCAACGGTTACTGAAGACTCACAGACACACCCGTGAAAGATAATATACACAGACTCAATGTAGCGTACTTATGGCTCTTTAGACGCCTGGACTAGGAAAACTCATGAATCGCCTTCAATTTGAATAGTGTTCTCTGGGCCTATACACACATGGGCTTCATCAAATATTTTTTAAAGAAAAATTCAGTCAACTGGTTATTCTTCATTTATACCAGGTGACCCTAATTTTTATTGCCCTTATAGAATAATTTAGCTTGTTTTGACAGAGCACAGTATGTCCTCGAAGAAAAAGATCAGCAGTCAGACAATTAAAGCTTTAAAGACCATTTGAATGACTCAAAGTCAGCCTTATATAGTAGATAAAACTCACAGATTTACTGACAGGTCAAACCTCAACTCCTGATTGTGCTTCATAGCATGTGTAGCCTTGAGCAAGTGGTCTGCCCTCTCTCTAAGCAGGTTTTTTTCATCTGCTTATACCTACTTCACAAGGTGCATGTAAGGATGAAATGAGAAGAGTGTATATAACATACACTGCAGCACCTGGCACTTAGCCAGCAGTCATTAAACTTAATAAACTTAATAAACTTAATATCCTTCTCTTTACAAATAACGTCTATTTTTTCAATTGATTATTCAGATACATAAAGAACCGTTGAAAGCTAAGTGAGTGCATTTTGACAATGATCGTCACTGATCAAGAGCAGATTGGTGGGGTCAAACTGAAACTGATGTAAATCTAAGCCCAGGGCAGGGAGGACAAACACTGCTGCTAGAAGGGGCACATTCAAATAGACAACATTTTCACATGACCAATGACTTGCTTTATCAATCATACATAAAAAAGAGTTTGCTTTTTCTTTCTCTCTTTTCTTTTCACTAGAAAGAGGCAAAATGTCCATACCTGTCATTGGAACTACCATCTTCTCATGGTTGGAAGAAACCCAGTTGAAACTACCTTTTAGATGGAGCCTAGTTTAAACAATAAAGATAGCCACTCAGAATAAAGGAGATAATTCTAGCAATTATTTCCTTCATGGTGGATTTTTAAAAAAATTTAACATATACTTTAATAAAATACAACAGGAGAGTTGCAATATTTTAAAAATATGGCATGGAGTTAGAAAGAACACAGTAGCATTGGTGTCATTATTTTGAACGAAGTGCATAAAAATCTGTGGGACATTCACACCATGGAATACTATGCAGCTGTGAAGAAGGACCTTGTACCCTTTGGGACAGCAGGGAGAGACCTGGAGAGTATTATGCTGAGTGAAATAAGCCAGGCAGAGAAAGACAAACATCACATGAGCTCACTTGTATGTGGAATCTAAAGAGCTTAATAAACTATTCTTAATGAACAGAATAGAAACAGATTCTTATATAGAGAGCAGGCAGACAGCTGTTGGGGGTTATTCGGGGTGCTAGGTAGAGAAGTGGGGGACTGAGCAAAAAAGAAAAAAGAAAAACCTCATGGACAGGGACAACACTATGGTGATTGCTGGAGGGAGGGGGAGGCAGGAGAGGGTAAAAGGGGATAAATGGTGATGGACGGAGACTTGACTTGGGCTGGTGATCACACAGCACAGTACACAGGTGATGTGCTGGAGAATTGTGCACCTGAGACCTGTATAATTGTGTTAACCAGTGTCACCTCAATAAATTCAATAAAAAGGAACAAAATAAAATATCACTTTAGTTAAATTATTGTTAAAATAAAATTTTACATTCCATTACAATTTCTAAATAGACTATTATATCCTTTCAGAGATATGTTTTATTGGGTTTATTAGAAAAACATATGCATGTAATATATTGTAAATTTTTTAAATGTAGATTACATTGAAATTTTTAAAGTAAATATAAATGAAAATATTTAGTGCAAATTTTTTAAAAATACCACCCCAGGACTGAAATTATTTTGACTGAATAGAAATATCAAAATGATGACGAGAAAATAATACCCAGGGGCATATATTACGGTAACATCTATGGAGAGATTCTTTCCATTTCCAGGAGAAGACATCTTTCAGAACTGAATAATTTTATTATTATAAAGGCAATTTCAAATGCCTGTTTGCAATCCATATTTATTTTGTACCCATTAAGGATAAATTATACCATCTTATTTAATGGAAAAATAAAAGAATTAGGATGTTTTCAGAAAAATTAAGTTCTCATGTGTGGTCCCTTTTATTCAAATACATTCAACTGCATTTGTGGGGGAAAAAAAAAAACAGCAAATACATAAATTAATTTTTTTTTTAAGTATCTAACACTGTATTATCAAAGAAAGATTTCACCTGGGGTGTTTTTTGAGACCTTGTTTAGAAGTTTAAATGTGTCTATACAATTGATGTTTTCACAAATTAGATACTTGGAGCCATAACTTTACTTTTATATCAGTATGAGAAAGATGAAATGTCTGCCGCAAATCAAAATCAGACTTGCCATTCTATTTTTTAACATTTGGAGTGTTTTCTTTTCCCTTGTTTTTTCCTTAAAACTTCCCTATGCAGGACATTTTAATGAAGCAATTTGCTTACTCTTCTGGCTTATGTTGCATAAAGAGACAAGTAGAGCACATGTGGTTAGAATACAGACTTTGTAGTCACATGAGCCTCAGTATAAATCCTCCTTTGCCCCTTCTTGGCTGTGTGACCTTGGTCAAGTTTCTTTACCTCTCTAAACTGTGTTTTTTTTCTTTTGTAAGCTAGGGATAAAAATAGCATCAATGTCATGGGTGGATGTGAAGACTAAAGGAAATCATGCAGATAAAGCAGTAACAATAAATGTATGTAAATACATTGTAAATGTAATGTATTTACAAGTACATTAAAATATTATGTATGATACATTATTCACAAATACAAAAACTGCATGAAAAATTAACTAACATTTGATGTTTATGTCTGCACAAACTACAAATGTCTAGAGACATAGAAACATATGTGTCATATGTGTGTGCTTGTTAGGGCACACATGTCTTTTCACCAGGATCTAGCAAATCCTGGATTTTACAGTTAAAAATATATATAGAATGCCCAGATAAATTTAAATTTTAAGTAAACAATAAATTATTGGGCATTCTGTATTTTATCTGGCAACTATAACTAGGATGCTTTATTGTTCGTTGTTAATATTGTTAACTTTCATTTTGTTGTTAAATGAGTACAATAGCCAGTTTATTGAACGACCTGTAGGACTCTCATACCAACTCTGATCATTCTGCCTCTCCGCCTCTTTGTGACATCTTTCAGATCCCATAGTTCTTTAGTCACTTATAAGAACTGTCTAATTTTCAGTTATTGGGATCTTTTTAAGTTGGCTACAATATAACTATCTCAAAAACCCACCTGACCAAGTACAACAGCAGTGATGTGCCCAGATGTTGGACAAGTTAGCTGTGCCCAATGCCATTATGGGATTCTTGGTGTTAAAATCTGTTTCCTGACTGTATTCATGCACAAAACTTCAAAATCCAGGAAACACTAGTCACGCTTTCCTCACGTTTTTTCACCATTTGCCACCCGGGTGGCACACTAAGAAACCTACAGTTTCTGCTGCCAACCCAACATTCAAATAAGGGACAGCGAGCTGACTTTCTTATATGCGCCCTCAGTCTCGGGGACCATCTTACCTGGTCTGGAGAGACTAGAAGAAAAGTCAAACCCCAATTTAGTTCTTCAAATTCCCTCCAAACAATTTGTTTTTGAATCTTTCATCTTCTCTAAAATAAGCTAGAGGAGATGGTGATGGTTAGACTTATTTTTTCTTTTAGCAAATCTTATGTGAACATATCTAGCACCTTTCTTTAGAATGTGCGGACATTATTTCACCTTCTTGGCTTTGGGGATTCAGCCAAAATTTGAAACAATAAGGAAAATCTCATTTAACACCCTGATACATTATGTAATTCATGTTGACTAATAGAATTAATTTCATTACAAAATGTCAGAATTTTTCAACTTCACTAATAAGCATCATGCTTGATGTTTATTGACAATTTAAAACTGTATTCAAGATAAATGTAAACTGTAATCAGTTGATCTCAGTAAGGCCGTCATTTTTAAACGATCAGGTGTTTTGATATGACATGATCTGTGGTCGTCTGGCTTGGAACTCCGCCGGAGAACTTCAGGACGACAGGACAGTTAAACCCTGGCGCTTACTCCAGGTTCAAATAACAATAAAACAACAACAACAACAAATGGTCATTGCCTGTAACCTAAGCAAGGCCTTCCAATTTCAAAAGAAAGCTGTTTTGGTCTTCTCTTGGAGATTTCAAAAGGAACTATCAAATTTATGTAAGTATACGGAGGATATAAAAGCAGGGCTCACACGGCTGCACATTTCCTCCAGTCAACCGTGCGGCGCACTCATGTGTGAGGCGGGGAGAGCGCCTTCCAGGGGGCAGGGCCCTGCCCCTCGCCACGCACCGCCCCAGAAGGCGGGAGCACCCGCGCGTGCGGCCTGCTTCTGTGTCAGCGCTGTGCAGCTGCGGGGAGCATGTATTCGTGCCATCTATGTGTGTATATATGTGTGTGTGTGTGTGTGTGTGTGTGTGTGTGTGTGTGTGTGTGTGTGTGTGTGTGTGTGTGTGTGTGTATATATATATATATGGTATGCATATATGGTATAAAAATATGGTATAAATATATGTATTATGTGTGAAGGTGTATATATTTGCTGCACATCATCTTTTTCTATAACTAAAACTAAGAGGAAATGACGAAACCCATCTAAGGAATTTAAGTCAGGTGCCTATATACTAAAATATCGCCCCTAAATCTGTTGTAGGGAAGAACATTCTCTTGTACCCTTCACCTTACAAGGATTTAATGGTATCCTATACACTACTGATTCCGTTGATTTGTCTTTGGTCTTTGAGGAAAATTACCCCTACTGTTGGCTCTCAGAGATGCTCAGTTTAAAGACTTCTGGCCAGCATCAAGTAGCAACAGAACCCTGCTTTACATTTTTTCCCTTCAAGGTCAGTGTGAATGTAAACCCAGCATTTACGAAGCTGCTGCACCTCTTCTTTTAAAGTCTATATAAAAAGGCCTGGGCCTGCCTGCTGCTGTCTCCATGCAAACCCGCCTTGCACTTCATCTCCGAGAGTCTCTCCAGGTTTCAGTTAGGTCTACGGTGGTGTTACCTGGGTGAGTTAGCTCTGTGGAATCCACAATTAGACAAGCTCATTAATAGCAGACAATTTGCTTCAAACAATCAACTGCCTAATTATTTCCTGAAAATAAATCACATTACTGACTGTTCAGACTGAATAAATAAATGCCAATGTTGACAAAGTTCATTTAACTATTTGAAATTGCAGAGCAAAAAGTTGTGAGTTTGCATTATTTCTAAGTTGGTTTAAAACTATACTTGGCGAATAGACAGATTTGGTAGTGTTCTGAGATTGTCAGAAAATATTTAGAGCCTAGACACACTGGCTCTTTCAAAATAGGATAGCTGAGAGATAAGATAAGCAAACATCTAGATGATGCACTGAATTTTCCTACTTTTCTTCCTGATGTGTGGCAGTGTGTAAACTGATACTTTTAATAGATGCTCACCAATTCTGAAACTCAGAACCAATTGAGTTCCAGCAAGAGTAGTTTCTGTTTCTTTTTTAAAAAATAGTGACTTTGCTGTCCAATAATTAACTAGAGTCCACTTACACACTACTGGTTCAAATTTAATTAAAATGTTCAGATGCTAATCAAATACCCTTTTTTGTTATTTACTGTTGACATGTTTGTACTAAAACACTTCTAATTTTATAATAATTGGTAAACTACAACAGATGGTTGAATTGAACATAATGGAAAAGACATTTTGTTTGTTTTCACAGCAGCAAAAAAAGTCAGATCAAATGGTCATTATAAAGTTATGCTCTCACAAGCAAACCAGTTTCACTGTGGCCAATTAAGTCCTGAGCACGATGCCTCTTAGTCAACACCATCTTAATTTTCAACAATGGCCGAAATCCTTAGACAACGAGATTTTCCCCTGGCATGTCACTGCCATAGTCTTATATTATGTTTAAGCCAAGACATTAGGATTTGGCCTTAGTATGGTTACATTCAAAGAAAGTTTTCACGAACATTTCATATTGCACACCGGTCCAGGGCTTGTAGCGCCATATCGAAGCCTGAGGCCAAAGGAAAAATCAGTAACACTGATCTTGTCTTTATTTAAAATTTTGATGTTTTATTCATCGTAGATCTTTTGCATTAATTTTGATTTTCCAAAACATTGAACTAAAATATTATTTATCTTGATTACTGAGTTTTTGGGCACTCCATTAAATTTTGCACCAGCAGCAATCGCTTCATTCACTTCGCCCTAGTCCTGGCCCTGCACCGATCGATATAAATTTGAATCCTTAACCTCAGGCTGTGCGGACTCCAGAACCACCTTTGGGGTATATGAACGCACTTTGATTTGCAACCACTAGATGGAGACCTTTTCATTAGGTAACACAGACTCCCTCCCCCCAACGTCTTGAGTTAAAAAGGATGGTAGCTATAAGAGAACATTCAGATTAAACAAAACTAAGTTCTTGGTTAATTTAATACATGTGTAGGAAAAATCAGTAGACAGTAAAGGAAGCTGGTATTGTCACTGCTAGGGTCTGACTTGAAGAGTCCTGAGTTTGACTCCCAAGTCTACTGCTTTGAGTACCAGCTTTGTTAACCTCACTGAGCCTCAGTTTCCTCATCTGTAGAAGGTAAATAGAGTGCCAGTGTCTCAGGGCTGCTTTACACACACACACATATATATGAAATCTAACAAAATTACTGGCCACAAACAAATATATTTGTTTTCACCTTTGCTTCATTTACAGAAGGTTGGAAATAGAACAGTATAGTGACCCCAAAAGAACTGCATCCAACATTATGCCCCTTCCCAGTTACTGCTGTTTTAAACCAGGTTTAGAAGGACAAAGCTTCAGAAATCCCATGAAGGCTTAAAGTCTAGCTAAGCTCATTCCAGAGACCAGCTCCTACTCTTTTCCTAAATCAGCCTACTTGCTATGGAAGTTGACAAGTTCATTTCCATCCAACAATTGGTTACTGAGCACCAACTCTGTGTCCAGTATCCTGCCGGACGTTGAGGCTCTAGAAATAGACAAAACACTTACTAGGAGCTCAAAGTGTCTAAATTGAGTGTGAGGTTAAAAAATGTAGGCCTTACAACTTATGATTCCATTTTACAAATATATGTCAAGATTCTACAATATGCAAGGCACTGTATTGGGCACTGACACACATGCCAATACCTAACACAGTCAAAAAAACACAGCCCTGGTAGAGGCAGAGAGACTATCATTTGAACCTATTTTTCCCGACTCTGTGACCATTTGCAAGTCCGCAACTTTCAGAGCCTCATTTACTTTTATCTGTAAAACAGAGATAATAATAGTAATTATCTCATGCTATTGTTGGGAGTATAACACGATATACTGCGTACTGCTATGCCAAGACCTGGCACATAGTAAGAATTCAAAAAGTGTCCCTCATTATTATTATTAGTGCTAATAGAAATGTGGGAATACACCAAAAAGCTCTGAGGCCTCGTGTGTAGAAGAATTATTTGTTTCTTCTTGTCCTGGCACATTTTCCTCCCTGGCTGGGGGAATGAGATGAGATTGTTTCCGCTGATAAGGAGAAGGAGAAAGACCCTCAGGACAATTTTTCTCACAGGCTGAGCATGCAGAAAGGAATAGCATATTAGTAAACAGGTTGGAAACAGAGAATGGAGCTGTTTTGTGGCCTTTGTGAATTTCCTTGGTGAATGTCAATACCACTCCCATAGCAGATTTCAAGCTACTAAAAGTTTAACAATAGACTTGCAAAATTCCCGAAAATTCAACAATCAACTCTCCTGTGCTAGTTTGAGCAAGTTCCAGCACACCACCGGCAGAAGGCTCTGGATACCAGCTGACCTGTTTAATGAACTATAGGACTCCCCAGTCCAAGGGCTTCAGTCCTGTGTATATTTTAATACCAATGTTAACATTATGTAATTTTCTCAGCTAACCGATTGTATTTTGAATAATTGATCCTGAATCCTTTGCTTGGAATAGTGTTTATCGCCTTTGTATCTAACTTGTTTGTATACTGAAAATGATCTACATTTTTACTGACCCGCCATGCTATTTTCCAGGTCCCCTAATATCTCCATTTCAGAAGTAAATTCAAGTCTGAATGGTCCTTGCACTTAAAGCTGGGGGGGGGGGGGGGGGGTGCCTACATTTTCAGAGGCAAGGGAGACCTGAAATCAAGTTTCTTACATTATGATTGAACAATTCAGAATTGAAGTATAAACTAATGAGAAATTAATTTGATGACTGTTTCTCTATTACATTGACCATCATGCTGGCTTTTGACAATAAGAGAGAAAAGAGTCAGTTTTGAGCCTAATGAATGCTACTATTTAGTCACAGCCATATATTGACCGATCATAACTTATCAGGTGATACAGATAAATAGGTATATAGGTATTTCATATAACCCTGAAAAAACTCTGCATTCTTTATAGGCATTCATATCACCATTTTACAAATACGGAAATGGACGTGCAAACAAAATTACTCACAAAGACTATGCAACTAGGATTCAGATCTAGGTTTGTGAGATTTCAAAATCTATGTTCTCAGAAGTCTGGGCACTTTGCAAGGTTTTGGGTATATAAACATGAATAAGAAATAGTCCTGGCCTTAAGAAGCTTATAGTCCAGCAGATCTTTATAAACATTTCTTATGCACCAAGGACAGCAAAACATCTGTCAGCCAAACCACTAGCAGCACAGCCTAGGAAATGGCCTGGACTGTGATGCCATGTCAGTCCAGTCTGCGCATTATCAGTCCATCTGTCACCCTCACAGACTGGAAGAGCCAAGTTCCTTATGCTCAGCGGAGACAGTGTATAGGGGCAAGGGAAGGACGGCTAAGAAAACAAAGAAACACACTGTGGGGAATATTCCTCATAAACTGAGCCTTTCAAATATATACTTTTTACAAATTGATGAGAAGTAACTAAAGAATTCATATTGGTCATGACGCCAGGACTCTCAACTCAAAGGTTTAGAAACAAAAGTGAATCAGATTGAAGTGCCTCAAGTAGAGTTGTTGAATAAGATACATGACACCCATAAAATCTGAAATTCTAATAAACAATGACTATTTTAGCATAAATATGTTTCAAATACTGTATGAGATATACTAAAATTCATATCCTTATATCAAAGTACTTCTATAAAAATTGTAATCATTTCCATGAAATTCAAATGTAACTGGGCATCCTGTACATTTATTTGTTAAATCCGGCAACCCCAGATTCAAGGGAAAATGGATTGATAAATAACTTTGTATTGCTCCCATCCTCAACTTTGTCCCTTGAGTAGCCTGACCTATGGTATATCAAGCGGTTGAGACACATGTAAAAGCTAGCCACTGACATCTCCCAGACAAACTAATGATAATAATAATAATAATAACAACAATATAGTGAAATCTCAGTTTGCAAACTTCTCCTATCTTCAACAGTTTGGTTCTCGACCAAGTTGTTCACAAAAAATATGTCTCGGTTGCCAAACAAAACTTCACTTCTGGACCTGACAACTCTTTCATGCTGTATGATGAGTCATGAGTCTCTCAGGTGACAAACAAAGGAAAGAATGTGCAAGTATGTGACAGTCTACCATTAAACTTCATGTTGTTAATGTCTCAGGAAATTGTGCTGTGAATCTTTATTGAAAAATAATGCCATGACAGAAAAGTAGCTAACCATGCAATAAACTTGTTCAATGTCAATGCATTGTTTCAGTTCAGGCAAGTGTTAAAACACAAGCAAAAATAAACATCATTGGATAGGTTTTTAATGAGACAGAGGCCCAGTGAGCATGAAGCAAGTTCTAGTGGAGCAAAGAGACAAGAGAGAAAGAACCCAGAAGAACAGCTACCTGATGTTTTCATGGAAGGGGACTACCCTTCCAAACAACATCCCTCCACCCCTCCTCTCCATATTCAGTCAATAGCTCTCAACACTAAAGGTGAGTTCTAGTATGTACATAAATTTTCATTTTTTACTGTACATTTCATCTTTTTGTTAAATTTTCATTTACATTTCATGTCTTTTTTATTTTTAAAGTGTTTATAGATTAAACTACATTAGAAATGTACTGTATACAAGAAAGGTTAAAACAGGAAATCATTAGGGGGTCTGAAATGGATTAATTCAATTTACAATATTTCTAATGGGGAAAAATGTTTCAGTTTTCAAAGAAATCACTTCTAGAACAGCCTTTTGGAATGAATTATGTTCAAGAATTGAGGTTCCACTGTAATAATAATAATAATAATAACCACCACAATAATAATTTTCTAATATACTCTTTCATTTATCATTGATTCTACTCCTACTCCTTTTAACCAGACCATTTTAAGCTCTGGTATGCCCCAGGCATGGTTAGTTTTGAAAGTTTCATCTTATGACATATGAAACATTTAAATATATCCACATTAATATCTTTGTCTCTATGTATAATTGAATTCAATTGCAAGTGACTAGGTGACCTAATGTTAAATAACCATTCAATTAAGCATTTATTCATTTTTTATTTTTAAAATTTTTTCCCATTCTGAAATCAATATTTTTTCCAAGTCTCAACCCATTTTCATTGTCACATGTAAAACACCTAAGTCTTATGTCCCATACCTTACATACCAAATGAATAAGATGGCTCTTCCTCATTTCCCTCCATCCTGCAATGGCTGGCAAATCACAGGTCGTTCAGGAATACTTGATTTCATGCTTGTAAGTGCTCCTGGAAAAGCCAATAGGCTTTACATTTTTTCAACTGATTCCTAGCCAAATGCACTAGCCAAGGAATCTCAACCCTTAACTAATAATAAAGGGATGGGGCTCCCTTTGTCCTGGCTTAGCCATTTGTGAAACTGACACCATTGTAATTAGCTAATTATTAATAATAGGAAAGAAGCAAAGGGAAGGCCAGGCATAGGCATGTTCCCTGCAAAATACTGGGGGGAGGGGACCGGACATAGGGAAAATAGACGCATTCCCAGTAAAGTTGGGATGATTAGGGAAGGTGCTTACTGTCAGTCACCCCTGGGAACAGGAGTCGTTGGCCAGAATGGGTGTGGCCACTGCAAGTCCTGAAAGATTTGGGACACTTAATTCCCTGAACAGAGAAGTTTACTCTCTTGGCTCTCTTGGGACTCGTGTGACTCTGGATTTATGGGGCTCTTTTGCTTCAGCTTCCCCGCATTCCCCCACATGGCCATGGGCCATTTGGGCCCCACACACAATGAACTAATGGACTGTAATTAGCATGATGCTGATCTGGACCTGGCTGCAACAGAGAAACTCTGGACACTGGCTCTGATTTTAGCTTTACTGAAACCCCAGCTATACGTCAATGACTGGACTAAAGGAAACAGGACTTTGGCTCAGCAGTTGGGCATAGACCCATGAACCAGGAGATCAAGGTTGGACTCCTGGTCAGGACACATCCCCGGGTTGCAGGCTCGATCCCTAGCAGGGGGCATACAGGAGGCAGCAGATAGATGTTGATGTCAATGTTTCTAACTCTCCCTCTCCCTTCCTGTCTCTCTAAAATCAATAAAAAAAAGATATTTTTAAAAATGAACCACTATTTTTCCGAGCTATATATCTGAATTTTAACACCAGGTTTCCTTAAAGCAAATTATCTCTATTTAAACTAAAATAACACAGAATGGAAGGCTCTCTAAATCAGCAAAAATGTCAGTGTCACCAGGTAGGTATTAAAGTAAATTACTAGGACATTTTGGTAGATTAGACTCATTTTTGAAAGTTGTTTGCGAAATGTATTTAATTGGTTTGTCTGTTTTGATTTTAAGTGTGAGTCTCTGTAGCGGTCCATGTCATTATGGAAGTTTGCAACACACCACAGAAAAAAACAGTTGTTCAGTCTGAAGGCAAGACAGAGATTCTGTGTGTAAATTGTATATAAAGCCTTCTAGCTGCATTAAACTCTGGTATAATGAAGACTTTGTATTTCTTGTATATGAGTCCAGAACTCTTCGTATACTGCCAGGGATCCGGCAGCCTCTAAAGACTGGGAGTAGCTGCTGCCCAAAATGACTGTCATGAAAGCCCTTGTACTGTACAATATGATCATGGAGGGGGTCCGTGGGAAAAACCTCAATTTTCAAATGAAATATTTACAGTCTATCTGAGTTAACTGAGGAGTTCCTAACAGCTGGATGTGTGTGTGTATGTGTGTGCGCGCTCATTATGATACTGTGTAGATTCCAAATCCAACTGAAATATAGTAGTTTTGTTTATACTAATATTAGTATAAATACAATTTATATTAGTATAAATACAATTGACACTAATCAATTTCATTGGAGAAGTGGGATGAGTAAAACCTTTGAAGATCTTCCTGATTGTCAATAATAAATATTGTATACTAAGGATGCTGTTTTATTTCACATACACATCACTGGCTAATCATCTCAATTTTCTGCTCTATTATGTATTTAGGTTTTCAGATTAAACTACTTAGAGACAATATTCGCAGCTTAAAAATTTCCCCATCACTGAATATAATTGTTCTTTGTTTTTTTCTTTCTAAACATACATTTGCTATCTTAATTTTGTCAAATGAGATGTTAAGAAAAGTATACAAACATTTATTGAATACTTTTCATGTTATAAATAACTATACACTAAGTGCCTTTTATGTATATTATTTAAACCCATCCAGGAGCCTGTGAGGCAAGGGCAATCCATACCCTCAATTTATAGATGAGAAATTTAGGCTTGGACTTCAAAACAGGTGACTAGACAGTCTCCATGACTAATAGTAAGTTCATTTTTATTCTTACTTTTTATAGAAAAACTGCTCTTTTTATCTCTCATTACACCAGTTGCTGTTCTTATCCTTAAAAGCCATTATATTTTGGAGGCATTATTTAAGGAAACAGTGAAAAAATATCTTCTCTTGCAGTCTTCCAAATCAGCATAGTCTTTTTATTTAGTACATATTTAAGTATGGTCCCAACCAAAGACTGGAGAATGGTTGAAATGTCCTCCTTGGCAGACTTACAGTTCCCTTCTCCAAACACAGAGCCACCTAGATTCTCAGAGCTCTGGCTTGCTCACTCCATCACTCAGCACTAAGTATTTGCTGAGCTTGTGGTCTATGGAATGACTTTGGAGATACAAAGAAGACAATGTAAAGAGCGTGTACAGACCCACTTTCCTCATCTGTAAATGAAGCTACTGATGCCTACCTCACAGAATAGTTGTAATGTCTAAATTAGAAAATATATCTGAAGTTTATTGTCTCATAAGTGTTGGAAAAAATAAGAAAAGAAAGACACTTATTTCAATGATGCAGCCATGAATTCATTCAAGATGATGTTGAAGGTCTCATCTTGGCACACTTTTTTTTTTATTTTAAAAAGTGACTATGTTTTTAAAATAAATATATGATCTGACTGACTTCTTAGGACAAATGTTGAAAATAAATCTTCATAATGAAGTAAAAGCAGATTGTATTCAGTTAAGCATTTACATGAAAATTAAGATACAATATGCTTTTATATGGTTATAAAATTATTTTCAACATTCACTTTGGAAAGCAATACAGTATTGAGTTTATTATATCTAACTATCTCTGATTTGTTTGACAAATTTGATAATCTTGTTAGAGAAAACTTGCAATACAAACTATCCTCTGTTACCCCTATATTTTGTAGGATAATGGTCATTGGTGCAATTATTCCCATTAATAGAGTATTTTCTACGTGCCAGGTACTATTCTAAAATCTCTGTTTATTGTGTTCTTTAATAATCAAAACAACTTGTCAGGCATTGATGATTATCCACATTTTCCAGATGGAAATAAGGAGGCTTACAGGTACTTTAGACAACAGTCAGTCTACAAGTAAGTGGCAAATAGAACTAAATTCTATTTCATAAGATCCCAGAACTCATCAATTAATTACTAGAGTATACTCTCATAGGCTCACTCAGAGTTGATGAGTGGGTTCACCCATAATTTTCTCTTGAGTAAGTAGCCAGTTCCTATCTTTCAAGTAGGTCTCTGTTTTTTGTCTAAAAATTAGAGAGTTTTACTAAAGATCAAATAAAATGATAACTTCTTCCCAGACATTTGTGAAGGAAATAAACTGAAGAGGCATGAATCCTTAATCAGAATAGAATCGGGAAAATGTAGCCCATGGGAGAAAGCAGCCAAGGGGGACATAGGGTCCATGGGGGATGAGGCCCAAAGGAGATATGTAGCCCATGGGAAATATGTAGCCACGGGGAATACGTGGCCCAAGTGCCATCAGCCAATCCATGCCCATTTCAAAGGCCAACATTCTACTGTGATCATGAAATTTTTCCCACTGAATGTGGACTTAATCTCAAAATCCTTCTAAACATAGTACCCCTAGTAAGGGATGTGGTTCACTTATTTAGATACTAGGTATAGGATGACCAAGTATAAAGCTTTTCTCAGAGTTGGTGTGTGAAATGAAACTATTTGCCCATTCCCTATAAAAAACTGAAAGTTGACCTAAGCAAGGTACACGTTTCTAAGTTAAAGTCTTTCACTCCAGATTTCTAAGGAAACTTTGACTTAACTTACAGAATTAGAACTGAAATAGCATCTTCTAAGGAGAAAGTAAATTTGATTCTTTCTTTTAAGCAATACTTGTTCTTAAGTCCTTGTTATCTTGCACAAAGCATATGAATACTTTTTGTTTGGTTATTTTGGTCTCTCTCTAGGTGTTGTCCCTTTTGGACATTGGAAAACCACTTGTCACCGATAAGTACATGCCCCTACTTTTGTATAGGCATTTGTGAGGTTTAAGAAGTAATTTTGTGGATGAAAGCTAAGCTTGTAACAGGTCTATAGGTGATTTTGAAGATATAGCCCACAAATGTTCCAAAACTATGCTAAAATTTCTAAAAGGAGGTCCCATAGCTTCCCAAAGAGCCATGTAATGTTTCTGGATCAATCCCACATGAAACCCAACAAAATTACTGAGTAGATATTAATACTAGGCACCATATCCAAATCTAGGTACAGAGAGATGATTACAAAACAATTGCCAACCTAATGGAGTTCACAGATGTTCAACTCTGCGCTCTGCAGGTTCGTCACTAGCCATCAGCAGTTGCATTCTATAGGGTAAGCTTTTCCTGGAGTCATGTGGAGTTACCCAGCCCAACTCCCTAGCCAGCCCATTAGAGACATTCTGCTGAGAGCCACTCTATTACATCTTTCTTCAAAACACACAGCCCTAGCTGCTTCTCCTGGGAAATGGAAAAATGCTTTTCATCTCTTTCTGATGAGTTGTAGAAGAAGAAAACAAAGCACTAGGTAATTTCTCAATAGGTCACCCTGCCACATGAAAGTCTCAATAAATCACTCTGTTACATTTCTAAAGATCAGAGCTTGAAAAATGGTTTAAAACAAGGAAGGAGACCAGTTAAGGGGCGATCGCGGTAATCCAGGGGAGAGATTATGAAGGCCTGATATAGGGGAGTGACACTGGGGACAGAGAGAAATAGAAGAATTTTGAGAGCAATTTTCAAAGGTAGAACTAACAGGAGCTGAGAGATGTGAGACTCAAGACGTAGGCTTAAGAGCGCTCATAAAGGACTTTGTATACCACGTTAAGGGGCTCACTTTATCCCAGACGGCAGAAGCTGCACAGTGGTGAAGCACAATCCCAGTAGCCCACAGGCCTATTTTGTTTTCCTTGCCCACAAACAATTGAGAAAGTGAGTTAGTTGCCAACATTTGAAAATCAAGAGATTTGCCTTGCTGGCGTGGCTCAGTGGTTGCGCATGGACCCATGCACCAAGACTTTGCCCGCTGGATTCCCGGTCAGGGCACGTGGCCAGGCTGGAGCCCAGACCCCCATCAATGTTTCTATCTGTCTCCCTCTCCCTTTCTCTCTCTCCAAAGTCAATAAAAACATATTTAAAAAAATAAAAAGGAAACTTTCTTTAAAAAAAGACATCTAACAATAAAGTCTGGATTTCTAATTTTTTTTTTGAGGAGGAAAATAAAGGAGATCAAGTCAAAGTGACCCACAATCCTGCATTACAATAAAGGGCTGGAGCTGAGTGGTGACTGTCTCCTTTAGACAGGCTGTGGCCTGCCCGGTTTGCTCCATTCTATTGACTGCCTAATGCCAATAAGCAATGGATATTATTCCTTTTGCTATAAATAATGAAAAGTCCCTCGATATTGTGGATAAAGAAAAAAAGGGTTCTATGGAAAGTAACCTCCCAAGGTGATGTGATCATAAATTTCTAACTGGGCAGGTCACAGTGGGTAGCAACACCCAGGCATATAACTTTTTTAATAAAAAGTTTATCTTTGCCTTAAGTGTTCATCCATTCTGTGCATCTAGGTTAACACACCTTTGAAATGAGCTATAACCACCCTCAAGAGAGCAAATAATATTGCCAGCTATCTTATAATCCGATCCTCATCTTGCTTTCCCTACAGGTTTGGATGTGTCTTACGTCCACAAAATGTTTAAATTGGGAAGTGTCATAGGCATTTTTTAAAGATAGATCACTCTAGTGGCAACATCGAGTATGAATTATAAAGACACACGATCAAAGACAGGAAAACCAGTTCAGAGGCTGTGGCAATATTACATCTGAGAGTGGAGGCCGCCCGAGCCAAGATACTGGGTAGTCCTGGAAAAAAGGAGAGGGAGCTGCCAGGGGTATTTAAGGAGCTGAACCAACAGGGCTTAGTGATTGACTGGGAGGGGGAACAGGATGCAGAGGGCGGGGTAAGCAGAATCGAGGATGGCTTTGAGTATCTGGGTTTAGATTAAAAATACAAAAGAGGAAGCTGGCTGAAAAATAAAAATTCCTATCCTGAATTTCAATACATTTGTTATTTTCTGAGTGAAAATTAATAGCTGTTCAGTGAGTCGTGGTCTTTACAGGAAACTAATCCGAGGTGATACTTGGCACCTCAGAGAATAAACTTCAGAAGACAATTGACTTTTGGTACAATTAGATACATAATTGAAGCCTCCTCCTATGTGGCCACAAAACCTGCCATATTATGGCCAAAATGGACGCATAGGTTTCCAAAGCAGAGTGAGTGAGAACAAGATAAACACTAATAAAATGAGACCACAAATCCATCCCTTCATTCCCATTTTCATAGTTCACTAAAGAAGCAGCTCTATACTATCTATAAAATGCCTGTAGACGTTTATTAAAAGATTACTACGAAGAGTTAACACATAAACCTAATTCTGTTTTCTTCTATGTTAACTAAGTCTACCAATGGTAATAAATGTTATCCTGAGGGGAAGATGGGGGATTAAGGCAAATAAAATTGCCATTAAATAATTTCTTTTTCCTACCCACACAATAATATGTAGTTCAGTGGAGATGACGGTTCACAATAATTATAAAAGTGCAAATATTTACCAACGTTGTGACTGAAATGTCCTCAAATTAGTTGTAAACAAAGTCTTCAGCTCTTTATCAAAGGAAGATTAATCCTTATTTGCATTTCCATCGTTATTTACTATTTATCAATTGTAAAGCCAATATCAGGAGAAAAGGTGTGTGTCTAAAACTGGAAGATTTTGCAAAGCTCACTTAAAGTGAAATAAAACACCCTCTTTATCATGACCTATTTTTCCCTTTTATTCACCTCTCAGGGAAGGAGATGAATGGAGGTAGACTTGAAAGGAATTAAACACAAGACACCTTGTTGGCAAGTTGCAGACATCAACCCTTGATCATTTATATTAAAAACCAACACTTATCGAATTCTCTTTCCAAGTCAAATAAGCAACCAGAAAGAGGCATTGCTAATTTGTCAAGGATACTTCAGACTGAATTATTGTAGGTAGCATAAACTGAGAATCTTATTATGGTAAATTTGCAACTGATGTCTCCAAATTAAATTTGTCTCTTTTCTACTAGAAATGATATATTTTTATCTAATAATTTTTCCGTATTATCTATGCCTAGATGCATGCTTACATTTTTATTTTGTGTTGCATGTCAACAGTTTATATTCCCAGAAATCTAGCCCTTATTATCACCACCATGATCAACATGATTATATTAATTACGCTGCTGTTAGACTCCATGGCATCAGACTGAGGTGATGCAATTACGGCTTCCAAGCAATGACTTTATAGTTTCTTTCCTCTTATATACTTATATACTGTGTATCAAAACAGCATGTTCAGGTAAAATTGTACCTTTCTACTAACTATAATGCCTAACTCTGCTTTCACACAGGGTTCTTTAACTCCAACAGAAGTTAAAATTCCCCGTGCATGTCTTATGTTATTATATTATTTTCATCCAAAGTTAACCCATTTTGAGCCACTTGATGGGCTTGGAGCTCTCATACTTTCCCTTAGTTTTCTTCGCTAGAATGCCATCAAATAGTCCCACTTTCCCTGCAGTTTCACCTGGGCGGGACTACCGTCAAATCTGCTCAAATTCTTAGAATAGCAACTGTAGTGCACTCATGTCCTCAGTTTTCCTGAATTTCAGACCTAACCCCAAACGCAGACAAGATGGCATGAGTGCATAAGGTTATGTGAACACAGATTCACATAAAAGATTTGTTCACTTTTTCTCTTTTATTCTATATCACTCATCAAACCATCACCAAAATCTAAATAAATGTGATTTAGGACATTTGTAGAAAATGTTCCCTTGATGGTTTTCATTCTCTCTGAAAAATAGATATTTCTCTTCTCCCAGGATGAGAGGACTCTTCAGCTGCTGGTCATTGAAAAGTTCAGCAACTTGGATGATTTCTCTCCGACAAACACTTGTCCCTTGTTTCTAATTTATGAAGAACATTCCAAGGAGCTTTTCTCTGTAAAGAAAACAGTCATATATGTATAGATTGACCCAATGAATGTTTTTTTTCTTAGTGTTCCATTTATTAAGGACAACAGATGGACATTCTAAGCCATTAATAAATGCAGACGAAAGATGATATGCTGGCTGGCTGGCTGGCTGGCACGTTAGCAGAGTTTTTCCACGCGCGCTGCAACAATGACTTAAGCCACAGTGAATGTCCCCCAGTTGCTTAAATAGATGGGTCAACACTTGTTTTACTAGGTAGTAAACACATGCAGTGTTAACTGGCAATTTACAAGCATTTAATAATTATATAAATGTATCATACATTGATTTGAACATTGGACAGTTTATTGTTATCCTCAATAAAGGGCTTTTGGAGGCAGAACATATAATTATTTTGTAATTTCATTTAAAAGGGTAGAGAGCTAATCAAGTATGTTGCTCATAAGAAACAATCAAATAAAGAGACCACACAGCTGTTAATTTCCATAATCTATACTTCATATTCCAGCTTGAATCCTAGATCACAACTCAATTCCAAAATTCCATACTATGGTGGCCTCACACAATCTTTCATTTTTGTCTCCACTTTCCAGAAATATTTTTAAGGCAAGTGGACTATACATACAGACAAAGCCTTGGACCAATAAGGTTCCAGAAAAAGAATGATTTTCTAATCAAAGTCTATACAAGGTTAACAAATTTAGGCATGCCTATAGTACTGGGTACTTGAATGGCAAATTAATGTAGCATTTTCAAATAAACTTGAGAATTAGGATCTGAAGTGTTTGACAGTGCCTAATGAGCCATCATTATAAGCAATAGAGTGTTAAAATGAAAAGAGGAAAATGCTATTTGAGATGCAGTTTTCCTGATTATTTTTAGATTTTCTACAGTAATATTTCCCTAATGCAAATGGCATGCGAATGACTACTTCTTCCTAGTTTAGATCTAAAACTGTTGGACTGTGACCAAATAACCAGACATCACTTTTTATCCAGATTCCTTGATCCGAAATACACATAAGAATTTTAATACTGTTCTATATTTAATGGGACTGATCATCTGGCATGCATAGAGGCCATCCCAAGAAGCTCTGGGGCCCTCTTATTCCACACGTGTAGGTAAATGCTGAAAGTTTTGTGAAAGGACGTTTTTCATGGAAGATGATGGCAGTTATGAAGAATTTCACTGATATTTTTGTTCCGACGTGAATTATTCAAAATTATCCAGAAGAGTCTTTGCAGTTAAGAGTGGGATCTTGGGAGGGGCTCAGTCTGAGCAGGGCCGCTTCAGTGGGAATTAGAACTTGCTTCAGATGTCAAAGGCTCCGCCTCAGAGCCATAGTAACTGATTTGCACCCCTGCTGAAGGAGCCCGGTTATGGGTCCCAAGGAAATCAGCAGTAGAGACTGCTTCACTGCTGGCCTGGTGGAGCAGGCTGTCCACAGAAAAAACAGGGTTGTGGTCTCCATTTAGTTTGGTTGTTTCCCACAATAAGTTATATCTTGGTATTGTTTCTAGAAATAACCAGTCCTCTGTCAGACTGACTTTTGTAATATCTTTCTTTGGGGGAGGAGAGGTTGTTTTAAGCCATTTTCTTAGTTCCTAAAGACCATCAGTGTAAAAAAACTATTGGGCAGAGATGCCCCAGCATGATCTCCCTCCTCCCAGGACTGGCAGAGTAGAACTTGCATTAGAATACATTTGCTCTCGCATGCTCTTTCCCTTTTCTCCTTTCCTGGATAAGATGCTACTCTTCCCATAATTTTGAAAATATATACCTAATACTTTATATTTTCCTTTTCCCTAGACCCCTAAAAACATCTGTTTTGGCTCAAAATCACAATCTACTGGTTAGTTAGCAAGGTATTCTAAACCAAACAGGCTTCAGTTAGGTAAATATTCCATAGATAAACAAAATCTATTTTCCAGGTTAATCCTTTTAAAATCTAACAAGAGAGCATTTTGCACAAGCACGTCAATCAATTTAAAAGGCAAATATCAGAGAACTACAAAATGTCAGAGCTGGAAAGGGCGCTTGGAGGTCATCTAAAACAACCTCCATGTTTTTCCATAGTGAAACCAAGGCCCAGTGAGGGTGAGTTGCCAGAAGTTTCATTTAGTTAAAAACAGAGCTGCATGCAAAGTATTTAGCAGGAAGTGTAATAATGTCTGTAACTTAGTTTGAAATTCATCCAAAATTAAGATGGATTGAGAGATGGATACAGGGATAGATATGATAAATCAAGTGCAGTAAAATTTTAATGATAGGATCTAGGTAAGTTCATGATTGTTCTCTGCAAATACTTTCAATTCTTCTGTGTATGTTTGAGTACTCTCAATATAAAATGTTAGGCATTTGGCCCGGCCGGGCGTGGCTCAGCGGTTGAGTGTCAACCTAGGATCCAGGTGATCGGGGTTCAATTCCCGGTCAGGGCACAGGCCCGGGTTGTGGGCTGCAGCCGATCAATGACTCTCTCATCATTGATGTTTCTGTCTCTCTCTCCCCCTCTCCTTTCCTCTCTCTGAATTCAATAAAGATATATTTAAAAAAAAAAAAAAAAGTTAGGCATCTGAACATTGCAATGACCTTATGAAGCTAGTAAGTCAATGATCTGGGAATAGATGCCTCATAACAGGTTTGGTGGATGCATGAGTGAATGCTGGTATCCACAGTCAAGGTAGATAACCTAACGTGGACTTACTCAAAGAATACACCCCTTTAAGATGTACTGCGGCGATTCAAAGAGATAAAATAGTTTTGACTTAGCCAGTATTCTTGCAATTCCAGGTGAAAAAGAAAATCACCCCAGATTTGCTTAAGCAAATAAAAGGATTTTATTGGTTTCCATAAATGAAAATCTAGCAGTGAACCTGGCTTGATCTTGGTTACCTGCACCCAAACCCTACATCTACTGGCTCTGCTTTCTTTTGCATTGGCTCCATTCTTACTCAGGCTTTCCCTTCCTAGTTGCAAGGCTCTCCATACCTCCTGTTTATATCCCCACAGGTCCAAACCCAGAAGAAATAATAGCATGGCTGTCTCAACAGTAAAAGCAAAAATCTGAAGAGTGCATTTCATTTGCTCGGCCTGATTGGATGTCAAGCCATTAAAATGAAATGTCATACAACAGGTTTGCTATCAGAATATCTCTAAGATTGCTGAGGAAATCATCTTAAGGTCCAAGATGGCAGCAAGGAGTAGAGGTCTTAGATGTGACCTATTTTCCAGTAGATTCCATAGCATATTTCTGATCTTAGGAATCTCTCCCCAGGGGAGTGCCAAAACAAAGGGTGGGAAGAGCCCATTTCAAGAATAGAAGCACTTACCTGCATCTGGGACCATAAGAGTTCCTTGAAGGACAATCTAAGGCTTGATTTTTAAAAAAGGGAGCTTGAGCTCTTGTACACATGGATTCCAGGCATACAGAAGAAATGATAAATCTGGGGTGTTAAATAGGGTCCTTAAAATCACAGACGCTCTTTGAGCCATATTCTCAGAAATCTTAGCTATTTTTGCAAGTCAGATTGGAAGGAAATCCAGTGACAGTTCTTATCTGTACCTAATTGAAGTTAATTTCAAAGTAAATTTAAGAGTAGGTGTGAACTATTACATTAAATAACATTACATTAATTGGGGTGCTCATTCAGATTTGATGGTTATAAAATCAAATGCACTATTCAATCAAGATCATTTTTATCTTTATAATCATGAATTAAATTATGCAGAACTGTGAATGCTATAAAGTTACTAGAGCTTTTTATCTATTCCCCTTCCCAGGGTAGAACTGCTGGTCCCAGTAATGCTAGTCCACAGGGCCGGGCTGCCAGGAGCAGGGCTGAGTATTGCCCACAGCTGTCATGTGGAGCCAGAGTACAGCAACCTAACAGCCTCCAGAAGAGGCTTCCCAGACTACCCCCGGGGGACTGTGTCTCTTATGGGTCGTGAGAAGAAGGAAGGCCAGAAGCCAAAGTCAGAACCACTGTATGGAGACAAAGATTTCAGATAGCCCACAAAGATTAGAGCAAGAGACAGTGAGTCACGACTGGCAACGGAAGGTGCCCTGTACAAATCCTAGAGATAAGGCTCCTGGCAATAGATCGAGCATACTGGTTAAAGCAGCTAGGGTGGGAAAAATACTGACCACTTTCCAGCAGTGTCTGGCAGAATGCTCACAAATCTAATTTGATCCATATAAAAATACCCCTGCATATCTAGCCTGATCTAAGCAGTTCTTTCTAAATGTGGAGTAGATTGCTACCTAGAAAATGTCTTGAAGAAGTATTTAATGTGCAAAATTGTGATTTTATTTTTATATGTTTAGAGTTCTTCTTATTTCTTTTTTTAAAATTTATCTTTGTTGCTGAAAGTATTACAGATGTCTTCATTTTTTTCCCCATGGACCTCTTCTACCCCGCACCAACCCCCCTCCAGCCCAGGCCTTCCTGCACTATTGTTTGTGTCCATGGGTTGTACATACACGCATTTAAGTTCTTTATTTAATCTTTCCCACCCACCCATGCCCGACTTCCCTCTGAGAATCTTCAGTCTGTTCCATGCTCCCATGTCTCTGGATCTATTTTGTTCATCAGTTTATTTTGTTCTTCAGATTCCACATATGAGTGAGATCATGGGATACTTGCCTTTCTCTGCCTGGCTTATTTTGCTTAGCATAATAATCTCCAGGATCCTCCATGCTGTCTCAAAGAATAAGATTTTTTTTGAAGGGATCTTGATGCACATATTTGCATCTGCCTTATGCCTGTGTGCAAATTATGAAATTTGCTATTTTCTACATTTTTCTCAGCTTTCAGAAAGGCAAGGTCCATCTTTCATTCCAACATTACCAAGAGGTTGACAGACATGGTGCATGCATAAATTGCAAAAAGAAAAAAATTACTTTCATTCACTCAAGAAGTATTTAGCGAGCATCTGCTATCTGCTGAGCCTCATGACAGGCAGTAGGAATGCAACGGTGAGTGACAGTAAGCACAGTGCCGAAGCATCTGGAGGTGATGCTGATAGATTAGCAGGGGCCAGAACATCTAGAGCCCTGTGGGTTACAACAAAGAGTGTGGTCTTTATTCTAAGAGCAATCGAAGGCTTTAGAAAAAGCTGAAATTGGGAAGGGAGCGTGATGACATCACCAGATGTTTGTTTTCCAAAGATCAGTGTGGCTGCTGCGTACAGGGTGGGCTAAGGGGATGAGTGGGGAAGCAGGGAAGGTATGACTGATGATGGTTTAAACTAAGGTAGTGACTGTGGAGCGTGAAATGAGATTTCACAGGCAAAATTTGCAGGATTTGCTCATTAATGAGACATGAATGGTGTTGGCGAGGAGTGATGAGGTGTTAAGTTGTAGGTAACTCCATGGATACTCCCCTTAACAGCAAGCGCACTCTCTGTAGGTGCTCCTGTGCCACGCAGCGCTGCCCAGTATCAATATCCGTCGTATCTTAAAGGCTAGTCATACATGTGTTCACGCTACAGACCCATCGGCTTCAAGTAAAAAGTCGTCACCTTGAATATTCAAAGACAGGAAGGACATTCTGTGCTGACCAAAGACAAATAACAAGATATTGAATAAGGTGTAGCACTTTCTTCACTTGATGCCATGCTTAAAGATTCTACTTACAATGTGGAAAGCCCTAGGTTCTCCTTCACTAACCATTACGGATAAATTAGCCATAGCTAGATCTCAATGTTTGCTAAATCTATTTCAGGAGCCACAAAGCAGGGAATAAGAAATTGGCAGGATACTGGAATCCATGGGACGTATTCCAAAGGAGAAGTATTTAATTTTAATTATCCAAGGATGGGAAAGGTGGCATGGTGCAGAGGGAAAGAGCAGCAGGCAAAGCTAAGGTAGAATCTTGGTTCTGCCATCCAGTGGGAGTTCCACCTTGGAACACATTGTTTCTACAAGTATTTCCTTTTGTTTAAAATTAATTTAGAAATATTTGAGTCACAAATTGTTATAAGGATACAATTAGATAACTAAACATAGCTTCCTTATACACCCAGAATGAGGATCATCATTGGGTTGAAAGACAAAGTAATAGATATGAAATGTATGGCACAGAAAATACACTCAATAGACCAGAGCTATTAAGACAGAGGGAATCCCTAAGATCTACATAAACAAAATTTAAAAAATTATTGATCGAAAAAAGTCTCATTATTCAAATAATGCTGATATGAAACTAGTTATTACCCTTTTGATAAAATTCTACTTTTTTCAAACCAACGTTGTGTATCATTTAAAAAATAATGTATTTTAAAAATAAATTTTAATTTACAGTGCAATAATTTTAAAAAATGACTGTTTTCAATACTTTGCATTATCTTAATGCCGTGATATAAAGTTCTCAGGTTTACCCGGTTCCAAATGGCGCCTTGTCAGGGAGGCCTCCCCAGATCGTCCTGTCTGCCTAAACCAGCGCCTCTTCCTCCACCCAGTGCAGACATAACAACTTCATCGCCATGGTCTCCTCAGCCCCCCTCTTTGTTTCTTGATCTCCACAGCAACTGTGGCCAACATCTGACATACTGGCTATGACTTGTTGACTTGTTTGTGTTCTGTCTTTCCCACCCGAGTGGAAAGTCCGAGGAGCGTGGGGCTGCTTTGCTGTTCTGTTAGCTGGCTTGTCCTCGGCCTACAGCTACATCCGGCACAACGTGGGCCCCAGTAAACACGCACTTTTAAATGATGCCGATATTTGTGTGCACCTGCCCAATGAAGGCACGTCTATTCGCATGAATGAATGTAACAGCACAGCCTCGCGCAGTCTCCATGCACTTCCCAGTCCAACCTTGTTTTCAGCTCCCCCGTCCTGAGGAGGCCGGGAGGCCTGAGCTCTGCTTTGCAGTCACGCAAACTGAAGCCTAGACAAGCGGCGTGTGTCGCCTTCCATCGCACAGCCCTTGTGTGATTTCCTCATGGAAACCTGACTCCAGAAGCAACCAGAGTTTCAGTGTCACAAATGCAGAAGTCACTGTGAATATGCAAATCACAGCGCTGGGTTTGTATCTGTCATAAGTGACTTGCTTGCTTTCTGGTTGAATTTCAGGTTTCTTGTATTAGGGAAAGTATGCAAATAGTGACTTTTTGCTCACGCTGCATTACAAAGGTTAAGGGCGAGGAAAGAGCACCTGTTGTGCGATACTGCTTTTTACAGATAAAGGGAAAGATCTGGAGCTTGGTTTATAAACACCTGCATAATAATACTGCCTGGTAAATGAAAAGGCCTGGCTGTCATCTGACGGAGAGTAACAGCAGCACACTATGTGTGATTAAGATCTGCATTGTCCCTTCACCACAGAAAGTGTGTTTTGCCAAAATAATGATTTAAGAAGAGTTTGGTAGTCAGTCTCATCATTAAGCCCACCCTAGAAAAACCGGGGAGTAGGCAGACCTCGGTTCTTGTGTGCTGGCCACCTTTCCACGTTATACCTTCACCCCGCCCTGATCACTCCCAGGCAACAAGAAGCTTCTTAAAAAAGTCCCTTTTACCTCCTCATGGCCTCTTCCCCTGCCAAGTACCCACTGTGGACCCTTCCCATCATAGAAAAAAGAAAAATAAGTTGAAAGGCTAGTTTATGTTAAATTGTTAAGATCTTAATAATTCCAGAATAACTGTGGATTCAGATCTTAGTGCAAAATCACGCCCCACCACTTTCTAGCTGTCTGGCCTTCAACAAGTTACATAATTTCTCTTTGCTTCATTTTTCTCATTAGAGAATGGAGATAATAATAGTACTTCACAGGAACAAGTGAAGATTCTATCATAAAAATGTAGTAAAAGAAGGGATTGATCCAAGTTTGATTTCTGTGACCTGAGCATGTTACATAATTTCTCTGAATCTCAGATTCCTTGGTAAAATGGGAATACTCCCTACTATGAAAAGTCAGATTAAGGATTGCTAACAGTATATAAAGCATGTAGAATATTATCTAATTCAGAGCAGATGTTTCAAATAGTATTAAATATTATTTTTTGAAAGTTAAAAGGGGATTGTGGGATGTAGCAATGCTATTCTAAAGTAATTGATGAGATGCTGGTCTTGAGCTGTGGTTTCCTTGGAGCCCTTCAAGGAATCTTTTAAATCAAACCAGCATTAATGATAGAAAATTGTGGTTTTAGTGCTCTATGCAGCAGATGGTATTGTCCAAAGATGATTACGGCCTTGACCACTGGAGAGGCTATTTCACTTCCAAAGCTAAGTCATAAAAATGCTGTGCACTTCTGCCTAATTTCCAGGGGACACTCCTTCTGGGGAACCCTAGTCACCACGTAAACAGTAGAACTGCCCTGAGGCCACCATGCTGTGAGGAGGCCCTAACTAGCCCATGTTGGGAGAATGTATAGAGATCCCCTAAAATTCTGAGATGAGCCCCAAACCAGAGTGGCTCAGTTAAGTCCTTCCTAAATTCCGGAAGCTCAGAAACAGTGAGAAATAGCAGAGCTGTTGTTATGTTAAAACCACTAACTGTTGCAGTGTTGTGCTATGCAGTTTTAGGTAACAGGTCCACTGTGCCATGGTTTAATTGTGTTTCAGTGTGTGAAAAGATTGTTTCTTCTATCTTATTATTGTATCTTGTTTGGCAAGTCTGTCTCATGAAAGCAGATCTCCCCTCTTAGAGCTGAGGAGACGGGAGATCTGAGAAGCTGAGTCACACAGCCAAGAGTAGCGGCACAAACACAGACCTTCCCGTTTCAAGCCCAAAGAGGGGTCTGTTCCTATCATCCACCTCAGAGTAAAGGTTTTTGAGAAGAACAACATAAAAACTGCTGATGGTGCAGCTTTTCTTTGAGTTCCAGAAAACTTTTATAAACTGAGATTGAGTAAACAGGTGTGATTTACTACAAATTTTGCCTAGTGTTGGGTGGATAGATTTCCAGAGTGTGTACCATAAGTATGAATTAGTGTTAACCACTTGAAATGAAAAACTGAAGCATGTTCAATATTGACATTTCATTTAGTAGATCTTAGTCATTCATTTTATTGTTATTCATTTTCACACTGTAGTTTTATGATTTCTCACTTGCATGAATATTAATCAGAATATAAAATGTACTTAATCATGTAAACACACTTTTTAAAAAAGTATTTAGGGGGAAATTTTAGTTAGGGTGATATGTTCTGAAAAACAACTTTTCTGCGAAAGTGAAAAAATTAATGCCATGTCACTGTGTTCTCTGAAAATGCACAGTGAGCAAAGGTAACCAATTAAAGAGCATGGTAACTGCTCTCCTTGAAATTTCTACAGGTAATTTAAAATGCCATGCTTTTATTTTATCTCATGTATTTTCAACACAGAAAATGCTTGTTTTTCCCTTCTGATGATTCTGCCCGCTGTTTGTTTCTGACGGTCGTCTACAGAGCAGTGCACAGTGAGCCCCGAGAGTCGTCGCTTCCACACACTGCCCCCTGCCACAGCCTTCTCTTCGTTACACCCTGGGCTGCTTCATGGTGCGCATGGAATGGAGCATGGAATCAATGTCTTTATTTTATTTGTCTTCCTAAAAGCTCCCCAATTCAGAATTCTATTTCTTGGGTACCCTGGATTTCTTTCCCTTCAGTGATGGTTGAGAAGAAACATTTTGAGCATAATATCAGCTGAGATTTCGGTTTTACAGCTATTTTTAGAAAGCTTTGACATGTCACTTCCTGAAATTCAGATTGGCATTGCCAGCCTGGAATTAAGAATACCAGGGCCAGTAGAGCCCCCCTGAGTTCATTTAGTCCAAACTCTGACAAATAGGCCAACTGAGTCTCCAAGAGAGGTAGGACCTTGTCCACCGTCGCATCATAAACTGGTGGCTGACTTCTGCTACGTCCAGAGTCCTCTTCTGCTAGATCTCCTTTGCTCAGTGAGCTTCCTTTATCACCTTTTGCCGCTGGGAAAGTTTTGCCCCTGCATTCCCACCTGAATATATACCAACATGACAAGGACCAAACATACAGTTCCCAGTTTATTTCCTCTGCAGCCCACGGCCCTTCCAAACCTTCACCAGCCACAGTGCCATAAGCATTACAGGCAGACAGCAATAAGACTTTGTGGAATTCACAGATTGAACTGCAGGGTGACTGAACTCAAAGATGTACTAGTCCTATCTTATGCAAACACCTCCTTTCTCTGAAAACTCTTTGACCACATATAAGCAAGGCTGTGGGCACAAGATAGGCTATTTCCTTCTAAGATTGCATACAGGAGGATGTCTCCAGGCTCTGTCCCACCCCAGGTAACCACACACCTGCTCGTCTCAGGCTGTTTTCAGTAGAATAAGAAGGAAGGTCCCGCACAGGCACTGCCTTTTCTGGGCTAACACTTCTTTTGATCTTTCTCTTTGGTTCCTGACCTACATCTTTTGTCTCTGGACTCTCTAGTGGGAGAATTTTCTTGGCTTAATGTGCACTGCAGTGAGTCTAGACAGACCCACTCAGGATTGAGCGAGAGCCTCAGGATCCCACTTGCTAGGGAAGGAAGTCATTTTTCTCACTAGTTAGCCTAGCCTTTGGTATGATCTATATGGGACAAATAACAATTATGAATAAGATTAACTAGGTTATTCAGGAAATAAAACTTTGATCTGAGGGAAAAAATGAGTTTTCGTAGAGGTCTGAATTAGCCACATTCCCCTCTATGTAAACCAAACATAATAAATAGTGCCTCGTTTCCTCAATGTGCTTCACAGTCACTATCTCAGGCCAAATGGAATTAGCTCAGTTGAGCGGCGGTATTAATGTGGCTCCAAGTGAGGTGTCAAGTTTCCCACCATGAACTCCAGCACTAAGATAAACCGTCACAGCTGCCGGGGTAAGCCATGGTCCCAGGCCAGTCATCTTATATAGACATGGCTACAATGTGGGTAAAAAGTGCCCTTGGAAAATGGAAAACACTTAATGAAGCAAACAATGAACCCCAGAGCTATTCACACACTACAGAGAAGTCCTCCAATGCAAAAACAACCCCATGATGAACTTCTTGTAACCACCACATAATAGACACAATATATATGTTGTACTGAAAGCAAGGAGACAAGAAGAAATAATTGTCTCAAATTTGGCAATTAATGTATGCCCTATCAATCAGTGCTTTCAAACTTTAGGGTACACAGGAATCAGCACGGAAGCCTAGAGCAATGCAGACTCAGATTCCGTGGGCCAGAGAGTCTGCAGAGGAAGCCAAGTTCCCAGGTGATGACACCACACTTTGCATATCAAGGCCGTAGGCTTCACCTCCCCAGCCCTGTGCTGCAGTATTGTGATGAAAATTCATATCTACACCCCTTGGGGCAGCTGGGCAGGAACTGAACCAGAGCTCCTGGCAGTGGACTCTGTCTTAGTGGTTGTGCAAGCGTCATCCTTTTCTACGTGTGCGCTACAGGGGAAGGGTTTGGAGGCAAGTCTCTAAGTAGTCATGGAAGTTTACCATAATTCCTATTAGCAATAAATTATTCCTAATCGTAATCATAATCATAACAATAGTTATCACATTGCCCACTTACTATTTGTCAGAAACTGTGCCAAGTACTTTACATGGCTCAGTCATATGATCCTTGTAACAACCCTAGAAAACACATGCTATTATTGGCCCCTAGGTGACTTCGACTACTCCCGTGGCTTTGCACTTTAGATGTTATCCGTATAATAATGAGTCTCAAATTTATATCTGCAAGTCTGACTTCTCCCCAAACTCCAGTTACATTATCCAACTGCCTACTTGACATGTCCACTTGGAGACACTCAAAATCCTGTATGTGCTAAACGGAATACGTGCCTCTCTTCCAAGCTGCTTCTATCCAATTGCTCCAGCTGAAAGTCAAGGTATCTTTTTTTTTTTACTTCTCTTTTCCTTGCCCTACATACACATGTAACCCATTAGGAAACACTGTCAGCCCAACTTTGAAACTATAGTCTAAGTCAGGTTATCTCTATCTCCTCTGGCACCATCAGCTGTGGCTTGGCCACGGCAACAGGCTTCTGGCTATTTTCTCTCTCTCTCTGCTCTGCTCTGTGAGCAGCTTTGGTTGTCTAGAGGGAGGTTTGCAAGTGGCAGCTGGTGAGGCCAGACCAGTGGAGTTGAGCCAGATAATAGTAGCAAATACTTACATGGCATTCACTATGCTCTAGACAACTTTCTAAGGGGTATGCACTGGACCTGCAGGCCAGGACAAGGGACATTAAAATTAACAAATCCACCATGTCAATTATGGGGTTGTTTTGTCTATAGACAAGTGCACAAAGTCAAGCAAATTATTATTTTTAACTGACTTGATAACTTCATTGAACAAAATCCAAATAGCCAAGTTGTTTAAGCAAATAGTCAGCTTCCCTTGGGAGTTGCTTATACTATATTTCTAATTCTGCCAGTCTGTTCCTATAGCCTCCAGAAAGTGTCCTTAAGGAACTCATTTGCTGTAAATCAAGAACATTTGTCTGATGCTTCCATATATATAGACCAGTATATATTTTTATATTTTTTTCTCAATGTATAATTCTAGTCTGAATAAGAAGTAGAAGACTATGAATACCAATTGCTTTCATGACTATAACAATACCTTGACTATTCTGAAAACATCTCCCAAGAGATTTGGCTTATACATAACTCATCTCTTAGGAAATAAACCTGGACTGTCATTCAGAACATCTCTGGCAGTGATCAGTCAATGCACTGTGCTGAGGAAAATTATCTATTCGTGCCAATCACTTGCCTAAAGGTTTAAGAGAAAAGTCATATATACAGAAGGTACATGTTCCCATGGTACCTTGTGTATGCGACTCTTTTAGCCCAGACCACACTTTATCACCATGGTCTGCTTACTTTGCCATCTGTTCCACAGGTCTGTAAGCTCCTCCAGGACAAGAACCATATTTTGTTCAGCTTTGGATCCCAAGTATCTATCACAGTGCTTAGAAAAGAGTGACTTCCAAGCACACTTTTAGAATAAAATTAAATTTCCACTTACAGGCCCTCCACAGTCTGCCCTCCTTTCCCCCTTCTGAATGGCCATTAACTCTCTCTTGCTCACTCTGTTCCAGCTACACTGGCATCCTTGCTGTTTGGGGGAATATACCAACCACGTTTTTGTCACTTGGAATGCTCTTACCTCATATCTCATTCAGTCATACTTCTTCTCAATACTTATTTTGAAGGAAGCTTTCCCTGACCACCCAATATCTCACCCCCATCAAATTCTATCCATTTTTACTCTAAATTATTTTTTTTCAAAGCATTTATCACCATCATATATGTATAGTCATGGTTTTTTTTATTTCCCCCCTCTAGGCTATTGGCACCATAAGGGCAGGGACTTCTTGTATTTCTGGTACCTAAAATAGTGCTTGCAGCAGAGTGGGCACCCAATGAGTATTTCCTGGGGGAAAAATGGATGAGTAAAAATGGCATATTCTAGAAAACAAATTTATACTTGTAATTGGTATAACCAATTCCAAATCCCAGAATCTGTGAGTTTCGTTCCTCATCTAACTTTGTAACCAGCTAGGCCATTGACTCTGTCTTACACATCTTTGTATCTCTAGTGCCAAGCATAGAATGTGGGACAGGTAAGGTACTTAATAAATGTTGAATGAATGAACATACTGTACTATTAGAAAAAAAGCCCAGTGATTTCAGCTAGTGCCCCCTGGGTAGATGTGACACGAGCTTGTTAAAGGTGATTGTAAACACTTTACAATCGTCAGGTACCAGGGCCATGTATGATAGCAGTTGGATTTTTATTTGATTGGAGAAGCCATTAGGACTGTGGCTATTTCAGTGATCTGATTTGTCCACAGGGGTCCTTCATGTGGCTCTAATAGCCTTTCTCTTATGAGGGAATTAACCTGGTTGCCTTGGTGGAATAGGAAGGTGGGGGCATAACTGATGGAATCACAGCACTGCTTAAGAGTTAAATCCCGTAAAACTTTATATTTACACCACACTAAAAGCTTGTGGGATGACCCATAATCATGAAATATGTTCTAAAACATATACAGAATCATGGATGAGTGTCAGGGAAATTCGATTAGCATACAAAATGTTTCTTTTGAAAAATTGTTTATCAACATGGAAAAGTTCATGCTCTTAAAGAACTCAATAATCATTTATTAGATTTCTTTATTGTAATTTGTTTTTAATTTCCTGAACATTTTCTTAAGCTTCAATATTTCCTATATAAAGTGGTGAATATAAATGTGTTATTCAAACTGGAAATCTTTAAAAATGAAGGGGTACTCTAATAACAGTTTTGGTTGATCATAGGAGCAAATTGAGACTGCCTCAGGTCAACTGAGACTTGGGGGTCTCTCTGTTCAAATGTATTTTGATATACTCTTATGTGGATAAATTTAGCTTTAAGAGACCCAGATTTCTGGTTGTCTGACTTATGTCAGGTTGCAAAAAAAGTAGATAGCCAATACAACTAACCCAATAACCTGTATCATATATATTTATGCTCTTTTTTCCACATGTCATTTCACTTATGACTCTGAATATCCTTTTTGACAGAGCAGGAAACTGAGATTATGCAACCAGCCTAAGGCCCTGTTGATCAGTCAAGAACACTAGGACTCAAACACAAGTGTCTGAACTCCCAGAGCTGAGATGAAAATACAGACATGTCCCACTTCAGAGCCCAGGTTCTTTTTACTCACCCACAGCAATTTTTACTGATCCTTTCTAAATAGGTGGGATATGAATAAAATAAAATTGTTCATGAGATGATAAATATTGAAGCTGAACAATTGGTAAGTGAAGATTCATTAGAGTGCTCTACATAATTTGTGTTCCTGTTTCTCATTTTCCATAATAGGAAAGTATGTTTTAAATCCCTTTTCTTCTTTCCACCCCATTAGCTCCAACTTTCCTTGAATTTTAGGTTTAGGAATTAGAGTATATACATATTTCTTTCTATAAATTTTTTGGATGACAAAATTAATACATATTCATTTAAAATATTTATAAAGTACAAGAGTATAAAGTAGAAAATAAAAATTTTTTATAATCCACTCACTCCAAAATAAATATTTTAGCATATCGCTGTCTCACTTTCTTCTACATTTTTCTTTGTACTGTGGTATGAAATACACATAACATAAAATTAACTATTTAAAGTGAACAATTCGGTGGCATCAAGTATTATTCACAATGTTGTGCAAACATCAGCACCCACCATCTAGTTCTAGAAACTTTTCATCACTGAAAAAGGAAATTTCAAACTCACTAAACAATCACTCTCCATTTCCCCAAATCCCTGGCAACCACTAATCTTCTTTCTGTCTCTATGGATTTGCCTATTCTGTATTTCACATAAATGCAATCATACAGTATAAGATATTTTGTGACTGGCTTTTTTCACTTAGCATATGGCTTTCAAGGTTCAACTAGGTTTTAGTATATATCAGTACTTCATCCTTTTGATGGTTGAATGACATTCTATTGTGTGAATATGCCACACTGTGCTTATCCATTCATCACATGATGAGAATTTGAGTTTCTTCAGCTTTTTGGCAATTGTGAATTATGCTGGTATCTAATATGTGTGTGTGACATTGGTTAATAAAATTATATGTTTCAAGTGTAAAATTCTATAATACAGCATCTGTATATTTCATTATATGCTCATCACCTAAAGTCATCTTCTTTTATGACCATATATTTGATCCCCTTTACTTTTTATTTTGAGATAATATTCCACTCACATACAGTTGTAATAAAATAATACAGAGAAATTTTCTGTATCCTTTACCCAGTTTCTCCAATGGTAGCATCTTGCAAAACTATACTACGATATCATGACTGGGATATTATCATTGATACAGTCAAAATACAGAACAGTCTGTCACCACAAGGACACCTCATATTGTTTCAAGAATGTTATATAAATGGAATAATATGATTATTAACCTTTGGAAATGGCTTTTTTCACTCAGCTTAAGTCTCTGGTGATCTACTCAGGTTGCTGCATGTGTTGGTATTTATTCCTGTTTTATTGCTGAGTAGCATTCAAAAGTATAGGTATATTAATTTGTTTAAATATTTACCTGTTGAAGGGCATTTGGGTTGTTTTCAGTTTGGGGCTATTATGAAGAAAGCTTCTGTAAACATTGTTGTGTAGGTTTTTGTGTGAATACACAATTTCCTTTCTTGAGGATAATTGCTGTAGGTAATTGCTAGGTCTTATGATTATTGCATGAGATGATTTTTAGGAAACTGCCAAAATGTCCTCTAGAGCAACTTTACCCATAAGCCCTTACTCTGACTGGTGGGCCAGAGTGGTGATTTGGGTCTCCTGGAATCAGTGTCAGCTCAGACCTTGTGTTCAGTGGTCTAAACTGAAAGGCCTGATTATTTCATTTTCCCCAATGTGTGGTTACCCTGCAGAAGGCTGTAGGTCCCTTTGGGGAAGGCTGGAAGGACTATTCACAATATACCAGAGGCCCTACCTCCTAATAGCATGACACTGTGAGCTACAATCTCAGCGTGTAAACTTCAGGAGAACATCAGCATTCAGTCCACAGCATGTTTGAAATATTTTTTCTGTTCCTTTCTCTTTCTTCTCCTTCTGGTATTCCTAGTAGGCATATGTTCCATCTTTTGTAGTTGTCCCACAGTTCTTGAATAATTTGTCTTTTGTTTGTTTTCTTTTTGCTTTTTAGTTTTGGATGATTTTATTGTCATATCCTGAAGCTCAGATATTCTTTCCTGAGCCACGACCAGTCAAATAGTCTCTTATTATTTTCTCATGGGTGGAGGATCTGTAGTGATAGCCCCTATTTCATTCCTAATATTGATGATTTGTGTACTGTCTCTTTGTTTTTGTCAGTCTTACTAAAGGTTTATCATTTGTATGGATTTTATATATATATATAATTTGATTTATTGATTTTCTCCATTGCTTCCTGTATTCAGTTTCATTGATTTTTGTTCTTATCTTCATTTCCTTGCTTCTGCTAGTTGTTGTCGTTTATAGAAGTTCAGTACCCCCCTCAGTCACTCTGACACCTTCTCAAAAGTAGGAAACAAATTTACACAAATGTATTGCTTTTTAGTGGGGATATAAATTTATCTCTCTGATAAAGGATGACTTACATGGCTTTGTTGGCTTCAGGGTGCAAACTGACACTCAGCTTTTCACTGGGCTCCACTGACACAGGGGAGGTTGAGAGAGGGAGACAGAGTACCAACTAGTCTCCCCTCCCACCATGTTATTCAACCTCATTGATGCTGAGCCCATTCCCACTTGGCCCAGCTGACATTAGAAGTGGCAGGAAACTAGAATGATGACTAGCCTTGACTTGTACCACCTTGTTCATTCTTACCAGGTATCTCCCCACTGGGCTGCACTGATACCAGTGGGAGTAAAGCCTACTGGTAACAAGTTCTATGTCAAACTGCCTCACTAAGTCTTTCTGATGCCGGTGGGGCTGGAGGCTCGGCTCTTTGATAAATACCATTATACTATTCTGGAGAGAGAACCCAACTGCATCCACCAGGTGGGGTTATAAAAGATTAGCTCCTTGATAGGAGCTGCTGACAATACCCTGCAGAGGAATCAGCAATGCTACCTCTGTCAGCTTGGTGAGAGATGACTTGCACCACCGGTTTCAGCAGAGAAGGCAACTGGGTAGAATATCAGCTCCCTGCGCAGCCCCACTGAAACCATGGGGGGCAGTGGGGAATAAATTTTTCCATTGGTGTTTGACTAGAGTAGGGCAGGTATTATCAAAAAAGTTTCCTGCTGTGCCAGGCCACTATTTTTCTCATCTTTTCATTAGGGAAATAGGATCTTCATAGAATGTTTTGGTTTTTTTTATTATGCCTATTGTCTATTCTGGGCTGGAGTTCCCTGGACCACCCTCTTCAGCATATATAGAAGACAATAAGGACATCAAGGGAACTCACTGCCATGTTGTTCCTTAAGTCCCCAGATGCAGTCTGTCTTCTTTCCATCTTTCAGAATATTCCTGTGCTTGATTTCTGTGTCATATATAGAGTGTTTCCATTGTGAGAGGGAATACCAGGAAGACTAGAGCTACTCCATCTTGTAGAACTGGAATAGTCACTCAGAATCTCACTTTATGTTTATGAATATATATTTTGCTTAAAATATTTTTTTAAATATGCCTTTATTGATTTTAGAGAGAGAAGAAAGGAGGGGGAGCAAGAGATAGAAACATCAATGACGAGAGAGAATCTTGGATTGACTGCCTCCTGCATGCCTCCCTACTGGGGATCGAGCCTGCAACCCAGTATATTTTCCTTAAATTGGCTCAAACTAGAATAAATTTACTTTTATTAATAAATTTTTTTTAAAGATTCTTAGAAGAAATTTAGAATCTTAAAAAGAAACATTTGACTCTAAAGTCATTGTGGATTTGCTTACTTGTTTGATTTTTAATCTATAAAATGAGAAAGTTAAACCAGATGACCTTTGATATCTAGGATTCTAAATACATTATAAGAATAGAGTAAGTGATGATTCCAAACCACTTAGTACACACTTGCAGTTTTCATCATCGCATTAAATCTTCAGAGACAGAACTTGACCTTTTAACTTCAAGATCTAAAATTGTCTTAATCCACTTAGTGAATTTAGTTTCTATGTGCAAATCTCTGTCTTCAGTAAAAATAGAATATTTGTGATTAACCAACTAGAGTATCAATATAATTTTCATAATTATTAGAAGAATTTATAAGCGAAACACCTACGTTTAGATTACAGTTTCAGCTTCGGGTGGTGTTTCAAGGAGGAAGGGTCATCTTATTTAAGGCAGCATGGGGTATGGAGTATGTAGACTTCCAACCATATGCTCAATAGTAAATACAAACTCAGCCATGTCTTACCTGTGTGAACTGGAAAGGTCACTTAATTTCAGACCTCTCACCGCTAAAATGAAAATGCTTATCTGTCTCACAGAGTTAATAGAAGCATTACACAAGAAAAAATAAATATCGGTAAATCTTCAAGTATTGAATCTGGAATAGAAAGCACTTAATAACAGTAGCTAATGATGAAAACTTTACCATAAAAATTTATATCATCATCATCATCTTTATCCTTATTCTATATAGTAGAGAGTGGTTTCTAGAACATAGGCTCCTGGTTCCTACTGTCTAAATTCAAGTGTCTTGTCCTCCACAAGCTGGGTAACCTTATTCTCTTTGTACCTCATTTTCTATAAAATGAGAATGATAATAGTACCCACCTCATTAGGCTAGTGTGAGAATTAAGCTAAATGGGTGCAAAGTGCTTAGAATCATGCTTGGCATATATTGAGTAATCAATACACATTAGAAATTGTTTACATCTACAAATATATCACAGTCTCCGACCACGTGATGTTGGGCTATCAAGCAAGTTCACTCAGCATGGAAGGAAACAAAGGTTTCTGACTGAACTCACTGGATGCTTTCACATCAGCCAGTCATGCTCTCACTTTAAATGTTCTAAATTACTCCAGTGAATACAGGACATCTGCTTTAAAATGGAAAACACTTCAGACAATCAGCCAGTCTGCTTCCCTAAGTCCCCTAACTATTTTTAGTTGCCTAAGATCTGGAGGCAGTTATTTGAAGTTACCTATTTGTATAAGCCCGCGGAGTTCAGAAACTCAGTCCTAGGCCTCTCCATTAACCTCAACCACCCTGCCTTGAGAAAGATGGAGAATTTTATTGAATTCCACACAAAAATGATAAAGTCCCAAACTTTCCTGAAAATATTCAAGTAGAGCTTCGAAATTGCTCCTGGCAGTATCTTCCTAGGAAGGCAATACACCACCAACCATATTTAAAATACAATGATCATATTCAAAAGTGGTAACACAAGTAACATTCATGCTCTTAAGATGGTAATGTAAACTTGTGACAAGGTCTTTAAGAAAATAATCTGCAGTTTTTGTAAACACCATGAAAGGCTTTATTAAATGAAGTTTAACTGACCACCCTCTTCTCTTACCTTGCACTGGGAACACTCCCCCACTGAATACAAAAGATATTTATTGTCAGTTTTTTTATAATAAGAAATGATCATCCGCACTCACTAACAGAAAAAATAGTTAACTATTTTATGTACTTAAGGGAATATTATAAAACAATGATAATCATATCTATGGAGATTTTTGCAACATGGGAAAATTATTGTGGTATAATATTAGGTGGCAAAAGTCTTATGCAAAGCATCTAGGCAATGTTTTAACTATGTAAAACATGCACATGTATTTTCAGTAACGTGGTGGAAACAGAAGATGGAAACAACTGATCTGGGTGATGGGAATGTAGATATATTTATTCCAATTGATTCTCATTAATAATTGCTGTGACAAAGAAGTAGATTCATATCATGCAAGGGATTTTTTTCAGCTTTCTTTTCTAATTATTTTTTTCTCCTACTTGTAATATACAATACCACCATTGGATTTTAGAGATGCTGAGTAAAACTGAAAGTGAGAGGTAGAAAGACCTGGCTCCTTTGTCCCTCCACTAGCAGAGTTCTCTTCATGCGATGGCTGCACAGTTTCAATTCTCCTCTCTGGCCCACTGGGCTATGAGTATATAGCTTCTCTAATCCAGCATAGGACGACTTTATCCATATTAAAGAACACCAGAACATTCCATAACATTCTTTCTTGCTCTTTCAGCCTCTCTACAGACCTCTCGACCCTACTTTCATCCTCTGACAAATGCAGGAATGCAATCTCCATGCTAAGGCATCCATGTCTCTAAACTTCTTTTCTCTCTCCCAAGGTTGTTTTTCAGAAACTCTTCCTTTGCTCTTCCAGATTCCCAGATATCCTTTTCTTATGATTTCCTTTACACATATTTGTAAGCCACCAGACCTCTGGAATGAGTTATAAGAGGAGTGTTTGTCAGAGGCAGGATGCAACCTGTAGAGCCATCCCATTGCATTAGCATTGCCAACCAAGTAATGAGCCTTGGTTGTGCTGAAAAGCTCAACATAATTGTCATCCCCCATGTCAGCTGCTCTGAAAATCTGATAGGATGCACAATTACAAGTTTTCATGTAATTGCTATTTTAAGAAGGGCAATGTTATTGCCTACCTTGCTGAGCTAAAAAAAAAAAAAGAAAAAGAAAAAAAAAGCATGCACTTTACATAAAACCCATTAGATGTTCTTCTAATTAATGGAATTTCCTTGAAACTATTTCAGAAAATTAACAAAAATGCCAAAGAAGAAAAAAAAACTATGACGGAGTCATGTCTCATATAATTAAGATGTGCATCAAGACCACATGGCAATGATTTTTTTCTGCCACAATAGCTTCTCACATCACAAACAGAAAGTCTTTAGCCGTTATATAAGTTCAAAACCAAAGTATTTTTCTTACTCCTTCTATAGTATGTGGGTAAAAAGTGAAAACTCTGGATTCATCCTAGGTTGAAACAGCTTCAGCAAGACAAGTTACTTCCCTTTTGTCAACCTCAACTTTCATATCTATAAAATGCAAAGAGTAGCAGTGCAGAATTCATAGAGTTGTAAAGATTAAATAAGATAATGTTAAGTGGGCAGGGCTATTAAAAGGCAGTATGAGAGAGCCTTGTGTTGAGAAAAGTCTTCTGAATATTGTGGTAGTCCTCACAGGAATCTCCACATGTGATAAAATTGTGTAAGTACACACACACACACACACACACACACACGCAAGCAGGTATAAAACTGGTGAAATATTAATAAGGTAGATGGGCTGCATCAATGTTAATTTCTTAGTTGTGATATTGAACAATTATTTCAAAATAAAAGGCTTAATTTTAAAAACTAATCACACTCTTATATACTAACAAAGAATATGTGGGAATCAAAATAAACTCATGATGCTATTTACAGTCACTCCAAAGAAAATAACGCGTTGAGGTATAAAACAAACAAAACGTACCAAGGGGCAGATCAAAACACTAAAAATCCAAATATCTTTCTAAAATTTACAAAGTAGAAAGAACGTATGTGACATATTCAACTTATAAGGGAATAACAAAATAAACATTCACAAGAACATGGGTGGGTCTTAAAAACTGGGCTCAGCAAAATATCAAGAAACACTGATGTATAATACTAACAGATTCATAAATTAAAAGCAAATATCAACAAACAGTAATATACATTTCATTAACATTCATGAAAGGAAAAAGAATTAAATGCTTTAGAACAATTGCCTATGAGAAGAGGAAGGGGACTGAGCAGTAGACAAGGGGAACGAATGAGTAAAGAGACAAGGGATGGTCCTAAACAGTTAACTCAAGGAATCTGTTTACCTCAACCCTCTACACTTGATGTCAAAACCACCGCATCACCTTTCCTCACACGCAACAATTTTCAGGGGAAAAATATTTAATCCCTGCCGGTATTTATGTTATCGGCACCGGAAAAGATGTTATCACACAGCTCCCTAAGTTGGAGGGAGAGGGCTGTCTCCAGACAAGTGACACCAGAAAGCAGTGTTGAAGCAAAGCAAATGAATTTATTAGGGAAACAAGGCAAGCAAATTTATTAAAAATACACCTGGCATAAAGCACAAGCGGGCACCCAGCTAGCTTGAGCACATGCCCGGTGGAGGCTCAAGGGCTTTTACACCCTTCTTCCTATAGGTTTCAAGGTTCCTCTGTCAGATACCTTGGGTAGCAGATTAGGTTGCAAAGGCCCCTTTTACACTGTTGCGGCTCCTCTTGGGATGATGGGACATACACTTGGTCATCTGGTTTGGCAACTCCTAGGATGGCTGGCTTCTCTGTCCAGTGGGTGAGATAAAACTCCCCCTTTTCCCACTCCCCCTCCTCCTGCCTGAGCAGTTCCAGGGTGATTTAAGCTCTGTATTCTCTGGTCAGGGAGGAGAGGTATTAAACATCTGCTCTCGAGTGTCCTTGGTTAGGGAAGAGAATGTCTTGTGATTCACAAGCTGGCTGCAAGATGACCAATCTATTTGGCCTTGTTTAATTTTGTCTCAGTTTCTCTATTTCATTTGCCCAGGGATTTTCTTAGCATCTTACTATTGTGCCATATTTAGACATACCAAAATATGGCTGTAATAACATAAAGAGCAGATTTTACTCAATTTTGAATTTTCATTAAAATTATCTGTAAGCATGCTCCCCTTTATTGCCCTGACCAGGAATCAAATTGGCAACTTTTCGGTGCACAAAGCTCAATCAACTGAGCCACTCTGGCTGGGCCCCTCGTGTCCTTTCTCAATGAGTCATCCCTGGAGGGGCCCCAGACCCAGTCGGCTGCTAAGAACAAAGTCCTTGGTTGGATCTGGAGGATCAGCCCAGAAATAGAGTTTTTAGGTAGAGGTGAGCCATAAAACAAATACCATTAAGTCACTTAACAACCCTTGAAGATTCACGGGTTCTGTGCTAAGCACCATGCTTGGCACAGGGATATAAACACCAACAAACATGGTCCTTTCCATGCACTTTTTGAAGAAAATTTCTCTGCCTAATGCCTGTCCAAATGTGTACTTCCACATCTGCACAACCAGGCATTTCTACAATGCTCAAGGTGCTGAGGATTTTTTCTCTGAGGTGCCTGAGGCTAAGGAGTGATCCTTCATTACTATGCCTGATATGAAAGAGGCTTCTCTGCCATGTGATGATGGAAATATTAGTTTGCAATAAGAAACTTCTTCAATTGTACATATCAGAGAGAGAGAAAAAAGCATTGTGGGTTTTTTTACCCCATGGCCTAACAACTTGAAAGAATATCCTTTATTCCAAACGGGCTATTGTGGGGAACGTTTCTGGAAATCAACGGTACGTATTTTGAGAGAGAAAAGAAAATTGTACTATTAAAAGTCATTTTGTCTATTGATATTTAGAATATTTTATTTCTCCTATTTTAATCTTATGTTATTAGTGACAAGGCAGGACCTAGCATAATATAAATATAAATAATTAGAATTATAATTTGCCTTATATTTTTCTTTACCACCTAAGAGCTTCCTTTATTAAAATTTTCCATGGTCTTTCAAACTCCAAGCAGAAAGGCACTGTCTGAAGGTCAGTTCAAGGACAGAGAAACTGAGACCTGTGTTCACCCTTTGTCTCCAAGGTGAACGCCTGAGGTGTCTTATGCCTCGAACCAGTGTGTACCCACCAAACAGGGTTCTTTTCTTACTATGAAGATTAAACTATGACATTTAAAAAATCTTTTTATCAGTTCCTATAGCCTCAATTAAATTATACATTTCAGAAAATGATAGTGTCGAGCAGAAATGTCACAAAGCCAATAGCAACGGTGCTGGCAGAGGAGATGAGGCGCCCGCTGCACGGTGCCCGCATCACTTCTGTGCACTCAGTCCCGCTGGAGAAAAGCTCTTCACACGTCCTGTGTCCTCCTGTCCTGTCCCCAGCTAATGGCTGCTCGGCCTGTGCCCTTCACAGAGATGAGCATACTTGACACACTTCCCTTGGTTAAAGCTCAGTTCATTACCCCAGGAACATAAACACGTCAGATGCACTGAAATTTTTGTTTTAGACTTGCCTTTCCAGTCATTACGCAATAAACAACTTTTTACTTACACATCGAAACAGTATTATTTCTATAGCACTTTATATTTTATAGACTCTGCACTTTGCCGAGCACACGTTTCTAACAGGCATATCTCGTGAAGGGCGCGGGGCTGGGGTTTTCACATGGACCGTCCCCAGCCAGGGCGCTGCACCTGCAGCCGGGCGAACGCGCACAGACCTCCATTCCCAGCAGAGCCGGGTGGTTCCTTCCACGGGACACAGCCCGTCTCTCACATGCGACTCACGCTCCCTGAAGCCCTTTCAGCTCAATCATTTGCAAAAGTTGCCAAGAGGTCATATAGGGGAACACGGGGACCACACGCTCTGCTGGGGGACTCCAGGAGAAGCAGGGGAAGGAAGGGCAGAAAGATTTCCAGATTTTCCAAAACTGGGTTTAGAATTAGCAACGTTCTCACCTGGCTAAGTTCGTCTCTGGGATGAGTGACAGTTAACTGTGTTGTGTCCTTACCTGAGAAGATTCTCAGATTTTTCCTGGATCCATCTGATCCTCACAAAAACTGTGGGCGTGTTGCTGAACAATAACTAGGATTACAAAGGACTGTGCCCCGGCCGGTTTGGCTCAGTGCTTAGAGCACCCACCTGCTGACCAAAGGGTCCTGGGTTCAATTCTCAGTCAAGGGCATGTACCTCAGTTGCAGGTTCGAACCCCAGCCGCTGTTGGGGCACGTGCTGGAGGCAACCAATCAATGTGTCTCTATCACATTGATGTTTCTCTCTCTCTCCCTCTTCCTTCTACTCTCTCTGAAAAGCCAATGGAAAAACTATCCTCTGTGAGGATTAACAACAACAAAAATAATGACAGTACCCCATCAGGTCATCACCAGAACAACCAATTCGAGTCATGAAGACACCTGTGCCATACTAGTGCACATCCAATCGCACTTAAACAAGAATAGATTCTGCCCCAAGAGAGACGCTTTTGGGAACCACAGAGTCAATTTCTGACCACTTTCCATTTGAAATCTGATCATCCACGGAGCCATGGATTCTATCTACTCCAGAGGTCACGAACCACAGACGGGTTTTCTTTGGGATTTTCTTTAGCCTGCCTGATAATTTTTTAAAACTGGAGGAAAATACATAAAGATATGGGATTTTCATAGAAACATTGATTTTTGGGGGGGGGGGTTGTTTTTTTGAAAAATCAGATGTTGTACAATACTGATCTTATAGGTCAAAACTCAGGTGGAGCTGAGTGATAGTGGCCCCCTTATGTGGGTATGAGTTCTCCAGTTACTCCAAGTCTTACAATTCCCTCGGATCTTTCAGAGAGGCATAATGTCATTTTTCATTTATCAACGAGATTCTGTGGCTACTTTTTCTTATACCTATCATATTGCATTAATTTCTATTGATTGACTGTCCCACGCAGTTATTGACTTTGCAAATCCTGTTCTCATGCAATCTCCCCCTTTTCCAGATAAGAACATAGCAACCTAGAAGGAGAAAGGACTTAGTCACACAACTGCTTTGTGGTAGGTGAGATTAGAACTCAGGTGCCCTAAGTCTAGCTCCCATACATAAACATTGTCTTCCCTTCATTCTGAAAAATGTTTTACATAATTGTCTCATACTGTTTATGTTGTTCCAAAATAATCAAGAACAAATTCAAGTACAATAAACACCTAGTATCTACAGAGTTCCAGACACTGCCCTAGGTGCTGGTGGAGCAGAGATGGAGCAGACTTGACCCCCTGTTCTAAGGAACTTCATAAAGGTCTGTGGGAGGAAAGAGCCAGGAGATATCAGAGTGAAGCTGATAAGATTAAGGTAACTAGGCATTTGCCTAGTGGAAAGTCAGTAGAGACATAAAGGAAAGCAGGAAAAGCTATTCTAGACAAAGGGAGTCAATTTTTCTTTTAAAGTTCTTCAAAGCATATAACAATGTAGGAAGTCAATTTTCCCTGACAGATCTTATACACTTGCAAAAACAGATCCAAAGAAATTCAGTTGTATACTTGGAATTGAGGATGGGGTAAAGAATTTGATCCCTCATTTCTCAATACTGTCTATGACAACAGTGTTTTTCCCCTAAATCCTCTTTTAGTTCAGAATCCTAACTTCACATCAGATTAGAGAATTCTCCATCCAGTGAGAATTACCTCCATCCATTAAGCCACCCTCTGGTGGAATAAGGAAAGTTCACTTCTCACCAGTCAATAGAACCACCTGTGGACTGGTATTACTAGTGAAGTTAATAACCACTCAGGGAATCAGAGGGTCCAGGGTCTAAATCTCATAGCTTATAAAAAGTAACTAAAAATTATACAGGGACTTAAAAGTAAAATGTAAAACTATAACACTTGTATAAGAAACCATAAGAGGAAATGTTTAGAGCCTATTACTCTGAGAAAGTCACTAGTAAGAGAATTAAATGACGAGCTACAGACTTGGAATATATATTAGCTAATCATATAGCCAACAAAGGACTTGTATCCATAATATATAAAGAACATTAAAATTCATTTGAAAAGAAAACAATTATTAAAAATTGGCAAAGATTTAAGCAGACACTTCAGTAAAGAGATGTGGATGGCAAATAAATGCATTTAAAAATGACATTCTGGAAATGCAAATTAAAGCCACAGTGAGCTACCACTATACCTGTTACGATGGGGAAACAACAACAACCTGGTAGTAACAAGCGCTGGCAACAATGCAGAACAACTGAATCCCTCAGACACTACTTATGGGGATACAAAAGGTATTACTTCTGTTGAAAACTATTTGTAAGTTTCTTATAAAATTAAACATATATTTACTATATGACACAGCATTCCCACCCCTACTTTATTTGCTCTAGACATTTACCCACAATTTTTGTTCACAGAAAATCCTGAAATTTAATGTGCTGGTTCTTTGAAAAGATAAACAAGATTGACGAACCTTTAACCAGACTCATCAAGGAAAACTGTTAGCAGGGCTGTTTCTTAATACTCCCATATGCTCCACCAAACCTGCAGTCCACCCACAGGAACCATCCACTTCCCTTTCTTTGAAACCTCGGACATATCCACTGCTTACTGCTTTCTCTCCTGCCGCTTTTCCAACCTTTAGCAGCCTTTTCACCTCCTCAACTACGTTTTATCTTTTGCCTATCAAAGCCTACGCAACCATCAGAGAGACCTTTTCTGACCCCTGGAAAAGAATTAATTAATTCCTCCTCCAAACTCCCATAACACTGTAATTTTATTTTTTTTCTTGTGAAACTAGAAGGTAGTGTACTTTTGGAGAAAAAGAGAAGTCTGACTTTGAGCATGACATCTAACCTTTTTATGCCTTAATTTCCTTATAACAGAAATGACTGGTATGGCACAAGCATTCAAATACTGCCCTTCTTTATTCCAGCATGCTATGTGTGCTAGAGGCTACATATACGCAGGTACAATATAGGTAGGTACTCAATAAATATTTGTTGAATGAATAATAATATATTCTTAATAAATGCTTCTCAATAATTGTCATCACCACCGTCATTTCTTTCTTCTTACTACACTCTCTTTCCTATGGAACCTTTATTTCAAATAGGTAATTACCCTTACTATCATTCTATCTTATAATTAATCAAAACCAGCTGTGAAAGCAAGTGGAAAATTCCAATTTGTTCAGTCAAATTTTCTTCCTAAAATTATCTGTGGAATGACTTCAGAAGAGGATCCATCATCCTAAAGGTGCAGATCCCTGGCTCTAGATAGCAGAGCTCTCTGACTGAGGGGCTGATGGCTATGGACACACAGGACAAGGCCCAAACTTAGTAAGTACACAATATTATGAGGAAGAGTAAATAAATACACAAGACAAAGAGCCCACAGATGATTCAACTCTGATATTCATCATCCAAAACACATTCCACTGTCAAATAATTAGTAAGTCCAGAAAAAGGCATCTTTACCTTGGCAAAATAATTATAGATTTCTTAGTTAATTAAAATATTTCATGAAATAAAAACCAGAGCAACACATACTGTATCACTGAAAATCTCATTCTTTTGGTCGATATAATATGAATTCTCAGAATTTATTCTCAAAAAATCACTTCAAAAGAGAAAAGTTATGCACAGAAGTACTGAGTTTTTTAAATAATAGAAATATATGGAAATAATTCAAATGCCTAACAATAAGGAAATGATTATTTTTTTTGTATGTTCCTAGTTTATTAATCCTCTCATGAAAAAATCTGCACAATCACTGCAGATAAAGTCACCAAAGAATATTTAGGGGATTGAGTGGAATCTACACTGACACTCTACCAGGACCAAACTGGAATTACAACTAAAATATAGAAAAACCATCCTGAATAACCAACTGAAGCCTAGCTGGGGAGCACCCTCATAACCAACGACCTAAAGCAGAGACCGCATAGAAACTGGTAGGAAGTACAGAGGCATGACTCCCACAGCCAGCAGCTGAAGGTCTGGAGGGATATCTCAGCTGTGGGGGGTTCCCGCTGAGAACCATGGGGCCTAAACCCCAAGCTGGGTTCCCCAGCCAAGAGCACCAGAACTGAGAAAGGTGCCCACATAACATCTGGCTGTGAAAAGCAGCCACATTTCTATCTCCCAGGGAGAGACGGCTGGAAATACAGGCCCCCTCTTAAAAGGCCAACTCACAAAGTTTTGTGTGCAGCCACTCACCTTGGGCTCCTGCAGAGGGAGGACAGAGTGGACTGGAGCTGTGTGAGGAGAATCCAGAGATGCTGCCTCAGGATATAGAGCTCAGAGCTCGGCCATCTGGATTCGTGTGCTGAGTCATTCCCCCATACAGCAGAGGACAGCTTTCTCAGGCAGACCTTTACCAGTCAAGCAGCTTTTGCCTGTGAGGGAAGCAATTGCCCCACCCTGTTGGAAAACCTCCCAACCCACCCTATGGAATTTCTACAGCCTGAGGCTCATTAAGAGACTGAATAAAAATCAGCTGCCCCACCCTGTGGAGTTTCTACAGCCTGAGACTCATTAAGAGACTAAAGAACAATCAGCCTCTGGGAGCTTTGAGTCTTTGCCTGATCTGTTTCTGAACCCAGGACTTGGATAAGCAAACCTTGGTGCACATCTTGTTCCTTTCCAAATGCACCCAGCCCCAAGAAAGGAAACCACAAGCTGTGAAGTGGGGAAAGCTTCCAACAGTGTACTCAAGGCCAGTCACAAACAGCATCTAACATTGGCCTGCACCAGAGATCATCGAAAAGACTGGGAGTCCTAGCAGATCTACCTAATACATAGAAACAAACCCAAACAGGAAGCCAAAATGGGGAGACAAAAAAACAAGCCCCAAATGAAAGAACAAGAGAAGTCTCTAGAAGAAGGGCTAAATTAAATGGAGATAAGCAATCTATCAGATATAGAGTTCAGAATACTGATCATAAAGATGCTCAACAGCATGAGGAAAGATATGGAAACTATGAAGGAAATTAAGAATGACGCAGTAAAAATAACAAATACATTGGCAGCAATAAAGAGCAGATTAGGGGAAGCTGAGGATCAGATCAGTGAATTAGAAGACAGGGTAGAAAAATCACTCATTCAGAGAACCAAAAAGAAAAAACAATTAAAAAACAGGAGGACAGTTTAAGGGAGCTGTGGGACAACATGAAATATGAAAATATTAACATCATAGAGAACCAGAAGATCTAGAAAGTAAGCAAGAACCTGTTAGAGACAATAATGGCAGAAACCTTCGCTAATCTGGTGAAGGAAAAAGTCACACAAGGTTAGGGGGCACAGAGAACCCCAAGCAAGAAGAACCCAAAGAGATCCATGCCAAGACACATCATAATTTAAAATGCCAAAAATCCAAGACAAAGAGGCAATATTAAAAGCAGCAAGAGAAAACCAAGCTGTTACCTACAAAGGAGCCCCCATAAGGCTGTCAGCCGACTTCTCATCAGAAACTCTACAGGCTAGAAGGGAATGGCATGAAGTGTTCAAGGTAATGAAAAGCAAGGATCTGAAACCAAGAATACTCTGTTATTTGCAGATCTTGGCTATTGTAAATAGTGCTGAGAGAAAAACCTCCAAGAGCTCCAGTTCAGATCAGTTGACAGTCTCATTGTACATGAAGAGTTTTGAAGGCTTTGGGCTAGAATCTCACCCCTTGTTTGCCCAGAATCTTATTGATTATCTCATATAAATACAATCTTATAGATTTCTGGCATACAGGCTTCTACCCAGAGTAACTTAAATCCAGTCCGAAGGGTCAGAAGGCAGATTGTTGTTGTTTTTGTTTTTAAATATATCTTTGTTGATTTCAGAGAGAGGAAAGGAAAGGCAGAGAGAGAGAGAGAGAGAAACATCAATGATGAGAGAGTCATTGATCAGCTGTCTCTTGCACGCCCCCGACTGGGGATCAAGCCTGCAATCCGGGCATGTGACCTGACTGGGAATTGAACCCCAATAGCATGGATCCTAGGTCATGCTCAACTGCTGAGCCATGTCCGGCCAGGCAGCAGATTTTTTTTGAGTGGTTCTCTGGCTACATATCTGGAGGAGAGTTGCTTACAAGAGGTTGACTGGGGAAAGCTTCTGAGAGTAAGTGTTAAACTTTACTCTAGCCCTGGATTCCCAGAAGGCAGTGGCAGTTAGGAACCCAATCACTGCTACTGTCTTTTTGTTTGTAACCACAAACGACCACCAGACCCTGGCATATTTGTATGTACATGATAAGACCGTCTCTATTTTTCTATGTGGCCTCTATAATACTCCAGGATGAAGCAAATGACTCCTTTGTCTCCTGCCTCTATCACACTCCAGCCCTTTTCCTTTTCTTTGAGAAGTTCCTCATAATGAATATTCTACCTATTGCAGTAGCCCAAATAAAAGCATATCCTTAATTGCCATGTGCATTCTGTCTTTGATAAAAGACGAGCCTGTGAGGTGATGAAGGAGGCAGGGTTGAGCAGCGGGAGATGCTTTGTAGCAATGTGGCTGCAAATGGGGCTTCACTTGATTCTATGGGGGCTCTAGAGCTGGGGTGGTCCTTCCAAGCTTAACTTTAAGCAAGGCTGCCCAGCCTTTGTATTCCTGAATTAGCCAGCTATCCAACCATGGGAGAGGGTGTAACCCAGGGCAAAGCAGTTCTCTGAGGCCTAGGAATATTCTCACTGAGAAGAGGCTGCCGTGAGCTTCTCGTAGCCAAATTGCCAGTAACTAAGGATGGTGCCTACGCAGGGGGTCTGGGGCAAGGTATCCACTCCACTGAGGGGCAGCTAACCACTGATCCTCCATATCTTTACCCACATTCCATCCTAGTTCTCAAGCCCCCCTCCTCCTCAACTTAAAAAATCAAAAGCTTCAATGAATATCAATGAGTGAAAGCAATTCCACCAAATCTGGGATGGAGCTAAGATAAAGAAGATAGTGAGGAGCACCTGGGAAATCTGATGGACATGCCTTCTTTTTGCTTTTTAGAGCCTCTCAAGGATTGTTTCTCAAGCTGTGGTTAACAGGCTTTACTGGGCTGAGCTCTTAATGCATTAAACTTGGTAACATGCCACGCTAGCTATACTTTTGTTTCTGAAATGAATTATCAATTTACACATGAATATTTAATAAAAATAAAATTAAAAGCCAACTCACACCATTTATTTTTTTTTGCTACCTAATCCAAGTCAGCTCAAGTGTCTCTAGACTTTCCAAGGAGAGGTTTTTCTTACTGAATTTCATATGAATTTGTACCAGCTTGGGCTCAGGACAGAAATATCACAAGTCACTCTTTTGTCACAGTGAGCTGTATTTTTTGTACATATTCTTTCCTTCTTCCCACAAGCACTTACTGAGTTCCTATTCCATGTCAGATATTATCCTATGCTCTGTGGAGAAGACAAAACTTTTTTTCTATATCATTCTACCCTCGATTACTGCCACCATAAGGCACAGATGACTTTGCTGGGACAATGTCAATGGAAAAGGAGAGGCAAAATGCAGACCACAGTTAACTGAGGAGTTAACGTTAATGAGCATGTGAAGACAACATTGTGTAAACTGATTTTTCTAGATTCTAGAAATATGGAATCTACAAGCATTGCTTTTCTAGGTTGATAGCTAGATAGAGACACAGGGTGGTGAGAGGGTGTATTTTGTTTGTTTGTTTTGCATCTTGCTCAATGTTACTGAGAAGGAATAAAGAAGCCAAGTGATTAATTAAGGAGACATCTTGCATTTAAATTAAAATAGAAGAGGGGGTGAAAACTGGAGACAACTGGTGATTTGAAAGAAAATGGAAGAGTCTCAAGATGGGAGATGGGAAATGAGTTTTTTAAAGCAGGTGTTGAAGAAAGGAGGGAGGGATAGAGGGAGGAAGGGTGTGAGAGAGAGAGAGGGAGTAGCAAGAGCTAGCACTTACTATATTCCAGCCATTGTTCTAAGAAATCTATTCAAAATAACCCTAAGAGGTGTAATACTGTTATTTTTCACATTTTATGTACAAAAACTGAGGTACTCCGTGAAAGATCCATTCACATTTAGGAGACAAGAGATCATCCCAAAATATGTGGGTACAACACATATATCTTCCTTGCCCCTATGCCATGTTTTTAAAAGTCTTCACTGTAAGTTTTCCTTTGTTGGGTGTTCTCTCTGATTCCAGCTAAAATTTGGCATTGTTCCAAGAATGTCAGTCTGGGGCACCACAGCTAAAGCAGCCCTGCCTTATAGTCACATCCTTAGTGGAAATGTGAAAAGTTTTAGTCACCCCAGCAAATGCGTAGTCTCCAAGTTCAAAGCCCCAGCCTCGAAATGCGTTGAGTTAGAGGGTTGTTTTATTCTGTTTTCTCTTCAGAGGCCTAGTAGTAAGAAAACTAAGTTCATAGTATCTCTTTATCTGCAGGAGCTGTTGAACAAATGCCTTAGCATTTTCTTACATTTCATTATGCTAGCAGGGGGTGTGAAAAGAAATTGTGCTTGTGTCCCACTTACGCCACGCAGTAACCGCAACCCTGACCATGTTACTTAAGCCTCCTGAGCCTTCATTTTCTTATACGTAAGATAGGGACAGTAATGGTGTGAATGAGCCCATTCTTCAGAAGGGCTTACCAGAGCCTGGCTCATAGCAAGGCCTGTGCGTAGTGGCACTAGTAGCGGTAGTGTTAGTAGAAGTTAGTAGTAGTAGTAATAGTAGTAGTAGTAATTGTTGTTACACTTATTTCTTGCACTTCCTTATGGTCCATTCACTCAACCTCCCTCCTATGCCTGCCCTTCCACTGAAAAATCTCCCACCAAAGTCATCAGTATCATCCGTCATGCTAAAGCTAATAAACACTTCGCAGTTCATACCCAACAGGGCTTCTTCCAGAGGCCACAGAGCCAGTGAGTGAAGGAGCTGTGGCTCAGACTGGTGTTCCTCAACTGACTGCCCTAGACTCTCTTATCTCGCTATACACACTTGGCCTGTGTAATCTTATCAATTTTCCTGACTTTAAAGGCCATTTTTGAGTGTTTATGGTGTGTTAAGTACCATGTTAAGCATATATGAGTGTGCTGTATGTATGTATGTGTGGATAGATAGATGATAGATAGATAGATAGATAGATAGATAGATAGATAGATAGATAGATAGATATAGATAGATAGATATAGATAGATGATAGATAGATAGATGATAGATAGATAGATAGATAGATAGATAGATAGATAGATAGATATAGATAGATAGATATAGATAGATGATAGATAGATAGATGATAGATAGATAGATAGATAGATAGATAGATAGATAGATATAGATAGATAGATATAGATAGATGATAGATAGATAGATGATAGATAGATAGATAGATAGATAGATAGATAGATAGATATAGATAGATAGATATAGATAGATGATAGATAGATAGATGATAGATAGATAGATAGATAGATAGATAGATAGATAGATAGATAGATAGATAGATATAGATAGATAGATGATAGATAGATAGATGATAGATGATAGATAGATAGATAGATAGATAGATAGATAGATAGATAGATATAGATAGATAGATATAGATAGATGATAGATAGATAGATGATAGATAGAGATAGATAGATAGATAGATAGATAGATAGATAGATAGATAGATAGATATAGATATAGATAGATAGATAGATGATAGATAGATAGATAGATAGATAGATAGATAGATAGATAGATGATAGATACTTTTAACCTCAATAAGAACCTTATGAGATAGATATTATGATTCTAACATTATCTACATTTACATGGAGAAACTGAGGCTCAAAGAGATCAAGTTAATTGCTCCAGTTTGCTCAGCTAGTAAGTGGCGGAGTCGTTATCTGAACCCAAGCCAATCTAATTCTAAAATAATTGTTCTTAGGCATTATATTATACAACAGTACAGTTCCCAATAGTACCTACCCCTTCCGACTTTATGTAAGATTGAAATAAACTAAATTTGAATAGAACTCAAATCTAAAATATCAATGTTTGTATTCAGATATAACTTCGCAAGAGTGGAGCTAGATGAAGGTCAGTCACAAGATTAAGGACTAGAAGAGCCTTCAGAGTAGACCTGTGTCCTTATACTTTCTTCTCACCTGTATGGCCGGGCTGCTTTCATCAGGGGCTCCTTCACACTCCCTGACTGTACCACACACTCCCCCACCTCCAGTTTTGCTGTTGCTGGCCCTCAGCTCTCCGTTTCTCTCTCCCATCCCTGCTGGGTGAAATCCTACTCATTTTTCTTGGCCAAGATACATAGTCATATCTGATGCCATCCTTAACTTGGTTCAAATAAAATCAATTGCTCTAAAAAAAAAAAAAGAGAGAGAGAGTAGAGCTGCATGAACCAAACTGCTAGTTTCAAATGCTGGCTCTAGAATAATGAAGGCCATCCCCAAGCATCATTCATAACATCAGCCTGTCAGAGTTCAGGCAGAAACGCTAGGGTTTCATTCGTGAGAGGCAGAGGCAGGCAGAAAACTGGGGCTTTAGCTTTCAAACTGCAAATAAAATAAAGTCTGGCCTCAGTTCTCTGAAGATCAGGATGCCCAATCATCTATTTCTTTCAGAAGGGGTGAAGAGTGGGCCTTGCTCACCCCCAGCGTGGCCATAATTGTACCAATAACTCACCTACATCTCTTAAGGCAGAAGATAGGACCATTCGAGGAAACTTGGCAATGATTGCCAATGCCATAAGTAATATCTACCATTTTATGATTCAGCATTTCTCTATGTATGGTTCTTCTAAAGAGTATAAATAATTCACACTAAATTATAGTTACTAGAAGGATATTTTAAGCCTGAAATTGGAGTTCATACAATTAGTGTCTAAAACCACCTTGAAGGGAGAAAAGCAAACATTTTGACTATCTAAATAACATTTTATAAAGCTTCTAGGTAGCTTACATAACATTCCTTAAATTAATAGTGATTTCCACATGAAAGTGAAATATTATGTAGACTTTTTACATTAAAATGAAATATAATAAAATATAATTAACAGGCTTATCAGTATTCTCAAATTTTGGGGGTGGAATGAAAAGGCATGAATTCAGAAGCTTATTAAACTGAATGGGTTATTGCTGTATCTGTTTCTTAATTATGAAATATTTATACCCCTGATCTCATAGACCATGCAGTATTTATGCCAGACGTGCAATGAAATCTATATTTAATATTTAGGCAACATGACAGGGGAAAGAACCTATCCTCTAAATTGATTCTAAAATTATCTTCAATTTAAAGCATTATCTCAGAATTGCACATAAAACTCTAAATTCAAGAGAAAGTACGATTATTTGTATTTGAATTACCGTAGATTTTGTTCAGGTCTTCAGTAACTTTGCCAATAGAGATAACAGAGTTTTATTAAGCACTTCTACAGCTGAATGATAATTTTGCTATAGACTCTTGCCTACTCTGACCCCCACTTGCCTATTTTTAGAAAGAAAGCCATTTGTCTTTAAACATTAAAATACAACTGGATCTTTTATCACCAATGTCAGTTTAGAGGCTTCCAGCAGAAACCAGATTATACACTAGTGAAAAAGCAGCTTCCCATTAGAATCTTTAATTTGTGTTTAACATGTAGGTGAAAACAAGTGAAGTCCTAAGACAGAGGGTTCCCCAGCTATGTTATGCACAGAAGAATCATCAGCAAATTCTTTGACTCACACTCCAGATGCTGAATCAGTGAGTAGGTATAGGTGGGCTCAAGGAATCTGCATTTTAATGAGCTCCTTCAAATATTTCTTATGTAAATTGTCCCCAGATTTCACTTTGATATAATTGCCCTAAGAACTCTTCCCCTGACACTCAGGGATTATATTTTAGTATAACCTACAGGTTATGTTGTATAAAAGAAGTTTGAGTGCTGGAGCCCATGGCCTGAGTTTGACTGTAGATTCTGCCACTTACCAGCTGTGTAGCTTTGGGCAAATCACTTCATCTCTCGGATCCTGTTCTCTCATCTGTAAACCAAGGACATTAATCCTTGTCATGTACTTCCTAGAGTTCTTAGGAGCTTCAAATGAGATAATGGCCGTGCATGGCAGAGACTATATTACGTCTTCACTAAATTCTTTTCACTTTCCTCATGAACACAAAACGAGACCGCTTTTCCTAGCCCCTTGGTTACATTTGGTGGAGACACATGACTGTTCCGGCCAGCGGAAGATGATGTATGTTACTTCCCTTCATATTCCCCACCACCACCACCACTGACTCTTCCCTCTTTGCCATCTAGATGCCAATTCTCAGAGCAATCTTGAGAACCATGTGTGGAACATGGTCAGCCTTGGACTCGAAGGACTGCTGAGAGCTGAGCCTCCTCTCTGTCTACCTGCATTGGAACGAGAGGTGCACAAGAAATAAACTTCATTGGGGTAACCCACTGAGGTTTTGGAGCCATTTGTTATTGCAGTTAGTCTACTCTGTGAAGCATAAAGTTGTATATACATATGAGCTTAAAGCAAAGGACAACAATCAGGGAAGTGTAAAAGCAAAACTGATAGACCAGGCTGCTTTTTCAGAGTAGGTATTGGAGCTGAGGAAGACCTTCCACTCACAAAGACCTCTTCATCATATGTTCGCTTTCTCTGTTGGGTCTTTTACTGGCAGTGGATCAGAGAGAGCATAAGGAGCAATCAGTTGCAGGGACCCCGTGTGGGAGCATGAAACCTACGTGGAGCGTGGCAGGCCAGGTTAGCAGAGACCCCGTAAGAGCTCTTTTGATTCAAAAGCCAGGCAAGCATCCAGGAGTCAAGGAGCATGCAGGTAACAAGTGCTAAGTAAGGCAGTGAGACAGAAAATGGGCACTTTGTTCTGATCCAACAATGTGCAGAAGCAAGCGGTCAGTATGAGCTATGGAATTGCAGAGGATGTATTCAAAGACCAAGAAGGCCATTCTTCCATACCATTTGAAATTCTAGCCATTCTTCAGATATAACCTCAAATGTCACCTCTTCTAGAAAGACTCCAACTAAAGCAGGAATTTTTAATCTGGAGTCAGAAGACCCAATGGATATAAGAATGAACTTCCACAGGGTTCTTGAACTCTCTGAACTTGAACGCAAAATTAAGTGCCGATATTTCTGGTGATAGAGGCTTTATTTTCATCGGCTTTATAAAGGAATCTATGAAGCAAAAATGTTTAAGAATAATTTCATTGGTTGTGTGAAGACTTGAAATGCAGGTGTTTCTTCTTATTCTCCTCTTTACTCACATGCTGAGCACAAGGCAGGTGCTCGGTAAATGGCCTTTGAAGGGATACATGTGTCTTAGATTCTCCAAGTTCAAATTGCCCTCTTGGTCTTTGTGATTCTAAAATCACTTGGTTTATAATTCCCTTTGTGGCTTCCGGACTGCATTGCATCTAAGTTCATTGTTTACTTGATGTTTTTCTCAGCCTATAATTACTTAAGGGTAAGCAGGGTAAGATCCACATTGTATTCTCAAACATTGTCTAAGACAACAAATGGCATCATTTAAGATGCCCATTACCTTATTTGATTTTGATAACAACCATGAAGGATATGAATTATTATCATCCCCTTTTTACAGATAGAAAACTAAAGCTCAGAAAGGTGAATCAATTTATTTAGGGTCATGTAGACAGTAAGTAGAGAGCTTGGAGTCAAATTCTTGTCTATCTTGTGTATCTGATTCTTTACAATATTATAATACGCTGCTGTAGCTGTTCCTCAACATTGTTGGATTGAACTAACTAGAGTTGAGCTGAGTTTTATGGACATGGAGTAGACATGAACTAAAAGGCAATCAGAAACCTCTGATCTAGTCCAATCTTCTCATTATTCAGGTGGGAAAATTAAAACTTAGCATGAAAGAGTGACTTGCTCAAAGTCAGGCAGCAAATAAGTGATTGAGCTGAGTGTCTTGACTCCTGAACTGGTGTCCTTTATTCTATATATTCTGTTCCTCACTTGTTTTGTTGGTTCATGCTGCACTAGAGTGATACCAAAGAGCCAAATCCAGGTAAATTTCTATAAAAAGGCATGATATGTCTTTACAGCTCAATTTAACTCATTAAATATTTTAAGATATCCTTTAACAACTGGTAATGATCATGGTTCCCGATCAGACAATGCGTTTTCATGCACCTAATTTTCTATATTTTTTTTCTTCCAGATATTCTTTTTTAAAATGGAAGTAGAAATGTGTCAGATATTATAATAAATGTAGTCTACTTAATTCACAGAAATTGCAGTCCTTCATTAATAAATTAAATATTGAAGAGACCAGATCATTTCATTGTGTCCAAAAGAGCCTTGTCATTTGGCATAACTTAAGAGGTCAAAGTGTACATTTTATTACAATCACCCATATCCAGTATCTCTGATCCAGCTCACTCTCAGCTTCTATGGCTCATTAGACTTACCTAAGACTCTTGTTGAGCTACAAACAGAGCCAAATATGATGAGCAAAACAGAATCATAACTTGTGTCTAAGAATTGTTGGACAGATATTCAGAACCGATGCACATCATTGAACTAGGAATATAACCAGAATAAGCTGCATGTGGTTGTTTCTGTATGACTTCGACATATCTCTTCAAATTAGACAATTTTAAAAATCTAATTATTTTGGTACTGACTTTACCAAAACAAGTCCATTGAAAAGCAAATAAATATCCTCAAATCTCAAAATACCGATTCAAAGTATGTTTTAATTATTTTTTCCTCTATTTTTGGCCTAAATGCTTGAAAATAGTATGATTTTGTCTCCCTTAAATGACTAAAATAAACTGCTGAGCTAGTTCAACAGATAGTGAAATCAGTCATAAAAATGAGTTTTGACAAAGATAAACAGAAAAAGTAACCCAGTGAATTAAGGATCAAACATATATTGACTTAGTTGAAACACAATAAATCAAGCCCCTCCTATAATAAAAGTATTTAGTTTTCTGTGGGAATTTTACTAAATGCTTTTTTGATGATTTTGTTAAAGGGGGGGGTACTAAAAGCTAATAGACTTAAATAGTATAACAGCATTTTAAACGGTTGAAATCATATCATCAAAGGGAAAAGTTAATATCGAAATACAATATAAGTAAAAATGCCCATAAGTAAAATTAATTTATTCTACAAGCATTAATTGAGTGCTTTGCAACTGAATGCAGGCCAACAGGCCCAGGGGTGCATTGGTTGTAAAGCTGACTCAGGAAGGCAAGAGGTGCACAGGGCTGCCCTCCAGGAGCTCTCAGCCTAGCGGTGGCGATGGCAAATGGAACTACCTGCAATAAAAGGTGTCCAAGGAAAGAGACAGATGGGCCACAGTGGGGGCACAGGGAAGGAAGAGAGCAGTCCCAGCAGGGGGGGTATTTGAAATCGCACAGTATCTAGAGCCAACACGCCAGTGAAAAGGCAGCCAAGATTCCGGACATACGACTCTCTGATGCGGTAAAATCAGGTTATGCTGGTGGTCTCAATGGAGTATTTACAGGAGCACAAGGAGGCCTGGAAAGATCTCGAAGGTCACATGTAGGCTGAGCTTAAATAATGCTGGAGAAATCAGTAGAGTCTTGATTATTTAAGGCCTTAAAGACCACGTTAAGGTATTTAAATTTTGTCCCGTGGGCAATAAGCCATTAAAATGTTTCAGGAAGAGGAGTGACATGACCATAATTTGCATTTAAGAAAGTCCACTCAGTTTGAAGTGAAGAAAATGGCTTAGAAGGGAAGGGAGCAGGAGAGAAGGTAGAAAAATTCATTAAATTTGTTTTTAATTTAAAAATGATGGGGGCCTAAGAAGGCAGCGGTGGTGAGGCTGGAGAAAGTAAAATTTATTTGACAGAATTGAAACAGAAATTATTGATCTTAGAAATAGGACTAGGTAGAATTGACTAGACATGGTAAGTGATTGGTTTGGGGGTGTAGGAAAAAAGAAGTCAAAATTACCTCTCAGGTTTTAGATAGGCTGACTCTATAGTGAGTAACAGTATTTTATAAATATATACAACGCAGAAGGAACACATTTCAGTGCGAGTGGTGGCAGGGGCGGGGAACTGGGGAAAAGCATGTAAGAAACTGATCAAACTCCATAAGAAAAAGAAACATTTTACTTTTTTGTCATTGTGGCCCCAGTGCCTGGCTCAAGAAATACTGGCGTGAATGAATGAGTGAAATGAATTCTTGTTTGAAGTACCAATGAAGGTATTTGAATCTGTAAACTCTACTGTAGAGTAAAAAGAAAGACCTTTTCCTGCGTTGACCTAATAGTTATTGAGCACCTACGATATACCAGGCTGAATTCTAGGTACTGGGGTTTGCAAAGTCCCACTTCCCTTAATCCAGTCCTGGAAGATGTGAAGCTGGGGATTCAGCAGAGCCAAAAGCAAAGCCAGTGTCCAAAGTTTCCATTCCATGGTGGAATTGGGTCCGGTTTAGCATCAGGCTACCGGCAGTCCATCGGCCCACTGTGGGGGGCCCACATGGCCATGAGCCACGTGGGCGAGCGCAGGGGAGTCACGAGAGCCTCGCGAGCCAGGAGTGTGAGCCAAGGGAACAAGAGGCAAGAGCAAGAAGGCCGACTCCTGTGTTTAGGAGATTAAATTTCTTAAATCTTCCTGTGCTTGCAGTGGACACACCTACTCTGGCCAGTGACCTGTTACCAGGTGTGACTGACAAATAGATGCCTTCCTTATGTCACCCGGACCATGCTGGGCATATGTCTAAACAGCAGCTTCCTGGCAAAGCTGCACAAATGACTATACTATTTGGCCTTCCCTTTGCTCCTTTCCAGTTATTCATAACTAGGTTAAATTACAACGGTATCAGCAGGAAGAAAACCAAAAAAGTACTTATGCCGAAGCCAAGACAGGAGAGGATGGAGTGGTCAGCTATAGCAAATGCTGCTTTGAAGCACCGTGGATTGGGGACAGTTGACAAGATCGAAGAGTAACAGTAATCAGGCGCACTAATCTAGGAAATGGGAGATCAGCTCCACTGACATATACAGAAGAGGAAAATTGTGTGTGTGTGTGTGTGTGTGTGTGTGTAAACCAGAAAATGCATAATAGTTCCTTTTTTAAATGATCAGCAAGGATTGAGGACTTAAAGATTTAAATACTGGATTTTAGGGAACAAAAGATGCTGACCATTAAAGAAGATTGGAAAGAGTGGTGATTAAAACCTGAAATGGAGTGACTGGGTTTGAAAAGTAAGTGCAATTCAGATCTTAATGACTTCAGAGCTAAAATTAGTGCACAATTACAATAATTATATCTTTCCTTTTTCTTGGTACAATTATCTCCCCACCCTTATCTCTCTTTGGCTTTGGAGCTCTTCTTAATATTTACTTAAGCTATCCTTTGTGAATGTAGTTTTACTATGAGTTTCTTCATAATACATCTCTTTTGAAATATGCAACTACAAATATTATTAAAACATACCTTAGGAACTAGTTCTTGGGAAGTCTGACAGAGAATTATTTGGTAAATTTGAAGCTAACCAAATGGTAAAGAGCTGGAGAAGTTTAACAATACTCTTCAACTGTGACAGACTGATGTACTAGGGGGGACGACCCGTCAAGGGGAAAGTAATTTTTCTGGATATTGATCAAATTAACCATCTACAAGTTTCCTGAATAAATATGGAATATTCCTGCCTTGGATTCTCCCCCTACCTCTCCCCCCTAAATTTTGTACAGACTCCAGCCCTTCTTCTAACATGTTGACTTCTGCTTAAAATTTAACTACCATTTATTGAGCAATTACACTGACTCAGGTATTTGGTTAAGCTAAAATATAATAGCTTATGTTTAGCAGAATGCTCACTCAAAGTACTTTAATGCCAGTTAATGTTCACAACAAACCTCTTTGGTAGGTGCTATGATTCTCCCATTTTACAAATGAGAAAACAGATGAAAAATTAGGTTGAAGTAACTTTCCCAATATTGGACACACAGGTAACAGTGGGACCAGGATTAAAACTCAGTAGGTGTAGTTCCAGAATCTATGCCCTTAACCACTAACCTCTACTGCCTTCCTAGGGTTACCATACCTTATTTCACTCAACATTTTTATTTCCATTTTATAGAAGACGAAACTGAGGCTCAGAGCAAAGGATCAATAAGTGGTTCAAAGTAACACAAGTGGAAAACAGAAAGAATTTCCATGCCAAGCCTATTACTTTTTCCACATTTATAACACACCTGATACGTTTAGAGCCTACTTTTTCTTTAACACAGTAATTGCCAAAATGTGTTCATTGGTCTGTTAGAATAGGCATTGTTTAAAGCAAAAGAAGTTTCTATTAGTAAATACATTTGGGAAAGCTAAAGAGATGTCTTTTCTACAGGTCTTTTCAATACCTTTGATATGCTAATGTACCATTTGACATCGTGGGGGGCAGGTAGTTAGCAATTTAACCAAGTAATTTGTTTTTCTCAGAGCATCTTTACCCACAAACGCATAGAACATACTTAGACTGATGTATAAATACATTCCTGAGCACACGCATAGTACTCTGATGCACTTAATTAGATTGAAAGGCAATCTGGTTTCTGTATTAGATTAAAAGACACTCAGATATTTATGGTTGAGATGAAGGATGTAAGTTTTTTAATAATACCAGACTTACATGCCATTCATTATGGCAGTCATTTTGAAGATATCTAATCATGTTCAGTCGATATTTGTTCAGTTTTAGAGAATGATGTTTTCAGAGTTGGTCCGAAAGTTCTAGGGATGAATCTTTTTTGCAGGTATTCCACGCCCTGCACACTGATAACCATCTTCAAGGGTGCTGCCAATAATTTGTGATATAATTTTGTGGTGTCTGTTCTTCTAAAGTTAAATAGATACAGTTCTTTCACTTCCTTCAGTGGTGTCACTGAAGTTGGATGAATTACATTAGTAACAACAAAGATAAAAACAAGAATATTTAAATCATAGGAGGATAAGCATCTAATAAATATATTTATTGATTCGCATCACATGGTAGCTCCAATGAGATCTCACTTAAGATATCTGCTTCAATGATGGCACGAAGTGATTATAAAAGTGAGGAGGCCTCAAGCCAAAAATTATTCCCCATCTCCATTATGACATAAAATGCAGAAATGATATTTTGAGATAGCACTAACCCTGAAGAACTCACAAGAAAGTACTACCCGTCCCCTCAATTATAAATACATGTAAGAATGTATTACGCACTAGAAAAGAATGAGCTGAAATGCAAATGCTTTCTTTTCCTCAGGGAAGTCATTAGGAATAAAAGCTAATAGTCAGGTAATTGTGACTTGGTGCCACATTTCATGGATGTTAGGGAAAAAAGCAGAACATTTATTTTCTTATAAAGACCAATTCAGATGGAACAGAGCAAGATCCATATAGAGTGGATATGCCTTAGGCCTAGAAAAGAGGAAAATAAACAATACACACACACATGCATGCTCCAATTTTGCACTGGGGTTCTGTAGCCTGTTACAAAATAGGGAAATCATAGAACACTAGAGTCGGAAGAGACTATTCTGCTATCTGACTTATCAGTCTATCTATAAGAGCTCCCCCAAGTGATTATCAAATGTTTACATAAATGAACTAACGAGATAAAGAGATAGTTTCTTTCATTACTATAGAATGTATACTGGTCATCTGGGAGGCCTTGCATTACAAGGAAAGGACTACAGATTTTGGAAGCATAATAGACTAGGTTCAACTCTGACTCTTCTACTTATAGCTGAATCAGCCAAGATGGGCTGAGTTATGCTACAGTAACAACTAACTGCGAAGGCCCTGCAACAAATAGGAATTTATACTAAAAACACACACACAGAACAGTATAGCTTAGAAGAACATAGAGTAAAGAGGATATATATATCTCAATCCTCTCTTTGGTTTTCATGGCCAGTGAGAAAGGTTTATTTCTTTTTTTTTTTTTTTTTTAATTTCCTCATTCAATCTTGGCTGCCACAATCAGACAGACAGAAAGTGTGAGCAAGGACCTTTTTTTCTTGCATCTGCACAGGAACCTAAGCGGCAGATAGTAAATGCTCCAGGCCTATCAAATATATGCATAAGGTTTATTTCTCACTTATGTCATATGTCCAATCTATATCGGTAGGGGACCTCTGCTTCAGCTTGGCATGTGTTTTTATTATCATTGCTGCAGGGAGGCGGGAATATGGTGAATCACATAGAGACTTTAAAAAAATCCCATCCAGAGGTCACATGCACATCCTTAGCTTCAAATAAGGTTGAGAAGTACAATCCTACCCTTTATCTGGAAGGGGGATAAGTGGAATATTTGTGAACAGTCTTAATCACTACCACAATATCCATGCGACCATGGGAAAATTTTCTCTTTCTTGACCTATTTCTTCATCTGTGAAATGGGCCAACAATACCAATTTGGTCTAAAGCAGTCCCTGATGTAATAGATGTGCAAACACAGTACTTCCTCCTGTCTATTATACATATCTTCCTTTTTCTAGCATCCTAGACAAGCTGAATATGTCCTCACCAGAACAGTCTTTTGAATATTTAAAGATAATATTCCTACCTGCACACAATTCTTCTCTCCAAGCTAAATATTCCCAGTTCCTTCAATCATTCTTCATATGGTATGTGTTTGAATACCCTCATCATCTTACTATTCCCCTCTGACCTCCTTCTGGCTTGTCTCTGCTTCTTTAGAGTGATGGTCATACCTGAGCCCAGTGTCCCACCCAATTCTAGTCTCATAGCGAAGGGTTCAGTTGAGACTATAAGTGGCCTCATCCTAGACACCATGCTTCTCCTCATGTATTAAGGACATTTTGAGGAGTCATGCCACACATAAAATCAACGGATATCATGGCTAGAAAGAAACAGAAGTCAGTTAAACCAGTGGTCCCTAATTATACATCTTTCTCAGTAACATCAGACTCATTCGTAGAGTTATTCATACAAAGACATTGATAAGCCCCATTCCTCTAGTTTTCAAGGTCTTGGGTAGGACTCTCAAACCTGGCACATGGACAAGTTTCAGAGCTCCTCTGTAGCATCCCCACAGGCTTTCTTGATTCTATATCTTACGCTCTTTCAAATGTTCACATGTAGACCAAACATATATTTCAGAACACCTGAGGCACTTGTTAAAAACTGTGTCTACAGCCTTCCCCCAAAATATAGAATCAGAATTCCCTGGTGTTGAGCCCTGAAATTTGCATTTATAACAAGTACCTAAATAGAATCTGATGGTCAGCTACATTAGGGAACCTAAGGTCCAGTTTAACCTTCCAGCTAATGCTTGAACTTTCAATAATCCTGCCAAGAACTTTTATAGCAAATATCACCTTGAGCTCAAATAACTTACACAGTAGAACAGTTACAGATTAATTAGGCCAAGAACATAGGACAAAGATGAACACGCATAGCAGCCTTCTCTTGGGTCTTCATGGCCAATAATAGAATCATGAAATCATAAATACTCAGTTAGAAGGGCTTGAGATTCCAATTAGTCGGCATTTCCCAAAGTATGTTTCATGGCACATGAGACCTTTAAAAAGGAAATTGCAAGTTAAATTAGATTGGAAAACGCGAAACACTATCACATGCCTTGGAGTGTTAAAATGCACATTAGCTTGCCCGGCCGGGCGTGGCTCAGCGGTTGAGCATCGACCTGGGATCCAGGAGATCGAAGTTCGATTCCCGGTCAGGGCACAGGCCCGGGTTGTGGGCTCGGTCCCCAGTCGGGGGCGTGCAGGAGGCAGCCGATCCATGACTCTCTCGTCACTGGTGTTTCTATGTCTCTCTCTACCTCTTTTTTCCTTTCTCTGAATTCAATAAATATATATTTATTAAAAAATGCACATAGCCCAATAAACACTCTGAGAAGTACTGCATTAAGGAAACTTGTTTGACTTTAATAAAATCAACATTTTCCAAAATGATTTGAGCACAGAACCTCTTTTTTTACAAAATCACCCATTAGCCTAAAGAATCAGTGTCTTATGGGACAATTTTGGAAAACAGTTATTTAGAGCATTGTTCATCTGATGTGTGAACGTCCTCTCCAAGGTTCTAGCAGGAACTTTCTAACATTTAAGGCTAGTAATTTCATTTCTGACATCTCTAATTGTTCACACATGCAGCAGCATATTGTCTTCTGACTCTTTTAGTTCAAACTATATGCTTTTATCTAAAGACAAAATAATGAAACGCTTGTGAAATTTACTGTCAGAAGTCCTGAGTTTGAATCTCAGCTTTACCAATTATTTGACCTAGGGCACCATTTAAGCTCCTCGAACATCATTTTTTCTTATATACAAAAATGACACTCTTCTTACAAAACATTATGAGAAGTAAATGAAATAATGCATGTAAAAGTCTTAGCACTGTGCCTGGAACAAAGTAAGCACTCAAATAATAGAATTATTCATTCCATCACAGATGACAATGTTGAGGGCTTAGTTTTAATACAGAAGGAGAAGCATCCTGTCTTTTTCTCATCCCTATGCACCCCCCCCATACACAAATCTCCTTTCTTCAGTGTTCTTCCTCCAGATTTTTCTGACCTATACAGATACATATCAGTCTGAAATTAACATCCTAATAAATTTCATTTTAATGAAAACAACTCTACTGACCCTATTATTCCTTAATATGCTATTTTCAGAACACAAACTAACGGAATACAATGTGAGCATATTAATCTCCCAAGAAGAAAAGATAGATGAAGAAGCACTGGAACAAAATAAAAGTTGTGAAACAAGTGTGGGGAAGTGCTGAAGATGCTGTTATAGGAACCAGTGTGTTCTGTGAAAAGACTTTCCTTAGAAAGGTTTAGTGTTGACTCTAGTGGGATTACTTACTCATGAATAATCTACATATTTATAGGAAAGTCAAGTTAATAGGACATTCCACATACTAAGGTCTATGACTGCCTTATGATGAAGTGAAGGGTGTAGGGAGATGATTATGGCTGTATCTATATATCAGCAAAGCAAACATGAAAAGAGGTATTATTTTTTAAAAATGCATCTATTTCTATTAAAAAAGAACAAGGAGATGTTAAAATTCCAGCTCTATCTTTACCCAGCTCTAAAAATATGAGTCATTTAAATTCTTTGAGACTTTATTTTCTCCTCCTGTAAAATGGGCAATGCAGGGCAGTTGGTTGTTTTTGCTTTTTTAAAATTTATTATTTTTTTAATAAATATCCAGTGACATTTTTAAATGTTTTTCTTGATTTCAGAGAGAGCGAGAGAGAGAGAGAGAAATATCAATGATGAGAGAGAACCATTGATTGGCTGCCTCCTGCACACTCTGTACCGGGGATCAAGCCTGCAACCCGGGCATGTGCTCTGACCTGAAATTGAACCATGACCTCCAGGTTCAAGGGTCGGTTGACACTCAACCGCTGAGTCACACCAGCTGGGTTGGGGGTTTTTTGTTATTTTTTTCTTTGGAGTCAACACTCTGAAAGCTTTCAAACAATGGGATTGATTTAAGATAATTTTTTAATGATAATTAATTTTAAAAACCACTCAATTGTCAAGAACATGAACAGGCAGTTAATATAGAAGGAAGTATAAATAGCTTATAAACATTAAAAAAGATGCTTAGCTTTAATCATAATTAAAGATATGCAAATTAAAACATAATGAGATATTATTCTTCACATATTGGAATGGTAAATATATAAAACAAAATTAATAGTTCAGAGAGTCTTTGTGGGTGTAAGGAAACTGGCACTTTCATACAATGTTGATGGGAGAATAAATTGGTATAACTTTTTGGAAGTCAATTAGCCATTATAGATCTACATTTGAGGTGCATATCCCTTTTAACCTAGCAATTCCCCTTCTCAAAAATTATACTAACAATATGTTCACATGTGTGTGCAAATGTATTATGAGCAAGAATTTTCCTTGCAGGAAGGTTTTTCATAGTAAAAACCTAAAAATAAATTCAATGTTCATCAGTCGGAGACTAGTTATATATATTTGGCCACAAAGTAATAATACATGGCCACTAAAATAGTGGTGGTAAATAGGGAAGTTGCTCATGGGGCTACATCCTTTATACCTTACATGCAAAGAAATAAAGTAGGTGTAGACTAACTCACATTTAACAATCACTTACTGAGTGACTGACTGGTACTGGCCCTTTATTATTTCACTTAGTCAAACAGCTGGTATGTGACAGAACCCAGATATAGACCCAGGTAGTCTGGCTTCTAAGACTTCACTATATTAACCCACTATGCTTTTCTGCTTCTTCCTATATAGAGTCCTCTGTGTTCTTCCATTTGAAGAAAACACAAAGAAAATATGTACATATGCCTGGACATGATTTTAAAAGTCCTGGAAAGATGGTCAAGAAACTGTTCGCTGCAGTTGACTATGGGAAGTTGGGGAGCTGAGGCTCCAGACAGGAGGAAAACTTGCTCTGGGTTATATATATCCCTTTGTTTTTGTTTGTTTTGTCTTGTCTTTATCATTTGCATGAATTGTTTTTCATTGAGTGATAACTACAAAAGCAACTAGCTTTTTAGAGTAAAAATGTATTTAAGGAAAACACACCTAATACTCTCATTATTCAACAGATTGGGAAGCTAAGACTGAAAAAGCAGAAGGGACCCACTGAGTTCAAGGAGCTAATTAATAGATGAGTAAGAACAAGAATCCATGTCTGTTTCTTTGAGTTTTCTTTTAACTTTTTTATCCCTCTTATTCCTGACCTTCAGAGACTCTGTTGGTCAGAGGTAAGAGAGACTTCAATTTCACTGTTAATTTCTAAAATTTTTTAAAGACTGTATATATTTTTAATTGAATAAATCTTTTGTTTAAAATGCCATTGTAATACTAGCAAATAGAATTCAACAGCACATTAAAGGGATCATTTACACCATGACCAAGTGGAATTTATTCCAGGGATGCAAAGATAGTTCAACATATGAAAATCAATGAATGTGATACACCATATTAACAGAAAGAAGAATAAAAAACACATGATCATCTTAGTAGATGTAGAAAAAGTGTTTGAATAAATTCAATGCCCTTTCATGATAAAAAAAACAAAAAACTCTCAATAAACTAGGAATAGAAGGAAATTACCTCAACATAGTAATACCAGATATGACAAACCCTAGCTAACACTATACTCATAAGTGAAAAGAAAAAAGTTTCTCCTCTAAGATTAGGAACAAGGAAATGATGCCCACTCTTGCCAAAGCCACTTCTATTCAGCATAGTACTGGAAGTCCTAGCCAGAGCAATTAGGCAATAAAAAGACATAAAAGGCATCCAAATAGAAGAGGTGGAAGGAAAAATGTTTTTGTTTGCAGATGACATGATTATATATATATATGTATAGACTTGTAACCCAATTAAAATATGGGGCAAGGGCTTGAATAGACATTTTTACAAAGAAAACATACAAATGGGGAACAGGTGTACAAAAAGATTCTCAACATCAGTCATCATCAGGAAAATGCAAATCAAACCTACAATGAGATATTACCTGACACCTGTTAAGATGGCTATTATTTAAATAACTTAAGTGTTGGTGAAGATGTGAAGAAAATGGAACCCTGTACACTGTTGGTAGGAATGCACAATGGTGTAACTGCTATGGAAAACGTATTGAGGTTCCTCCAGAAACTAGAACTACCATATGATACAGCACTCCTGCTTCTGAATATTTATCCAAATAAACTGAAATCAGAGTCTCAAAGAATATCTGCGCTCCCATGTTGAGTGCAGCTTTATTCACAATACCCAAGAGGTGGATGCAACCTAAAAGCCCATGAACAGATGAACGGATAAAGAAGGTACGCTATATGCATACAAGGAAACATTTTCCAGCCTTTAAAAAGAAGGAAGTCCTGTCAAGTGCTATAACCTAGATGAATCTTTAGGACATTAGGGTAGATAAAATAGGCCAGTCACAGAAAGAGAAATATTGAATGATTCCTCTCATATGAGGCATCTAAAATAGTGAAACTCATAGAAGTTAGAGATCTGCTGTACAATATAGTGCCAACTTCACTTCTAGCATCACTGAATTTATAGAATCCTTGGTGTCAGAGCTATATAGCCTCTGCAAAGTATCCCAATAGACCAGACTTTTCTAAAGTGGCTGATATTCTTCTCCACCTTGAACCACCAATGCTGATAAAATTGTTTATTTTGTTCAGGCATGGGAATTTGTCAAGAAGTTATTAGCTTCTTTGATATGCTGGAATTTCCTTGAGTTGGAGAAAAAACACACCCTTGGTGTATTTGACCACCCTTGGTTTCTGTTGTTGTTGTTGGTGGTGGTGGTGGTGGTGGTGGTGTGTGTTTAGCAGCACGCCTATGGAGAGATAGCAAAAAAAAGATATATCACGAAATGAAAAAAGACATTTGCTGCACTTGACCTTTCAAGTGTGATAGCATTGTCTTCTAGGCCCACGTAGGGAATAACTCCATTGGGTAGATGACGGCAGCTCTGGGCGTAAACAGGCTGCATGTATCCAACAGTGAAAGCTAAAAGGAAACTCAGACAAAGGAGCAACAGTGAGAAAAGCTGAAGTGATTTTTAGTATATATATATATGGAAGTAAAGGTGGAAGAAAACGGAAAGAAGAAAAAAATCAGTTTGTTGGTCCTCTTAAAATTCTTATTCAACTATTCTATGATGGAGTTCTTTAGCTTTGTTTAATTCAACTCATTTGTAATCATTCTCTTTCCAAATTAATTTGCTCCCCTTTTCTAACCTTTTTCCTATGAGGAAAAACTGAATTCAGTTCCCCATGAAATGTCTAAATTTTTACTGTGTAAGTGGGTAATGGCGCTTAATGCTGGTAAATGCTATTAAGTGTTATCTTTCTACCTGCTCCAAAAAGTTTGCAGCTCTATTGTGGACTGCTATATAAGAGATCATTGTGACTATAAAATAATTTTGAGCCCCACCACTAGTGACTGGCAAATCTATAGATACACAAAAGTAAAAAGGAAGGACAATCACAGCTGACGGTAACCTGACAAATGATGGAATGCTTTTTAGAAGTTTTCCTTGAAAATTTAGCAACTCTTTAAGTTCTCATAACAAAGAGCATAGCAACTACTTCTCCTCCTTCCATTACAAAATAGAAAGAAAAAAAAAAGAAATCTAGAAGGTCAAAGTAGTGGAACTATGGAGCTTCAACAAAAGTGTCCAGAGCCCTCCCTCATTTGTCATTAAACTCTGAGGTCCTAAACCAGGTTGCCTCCTTACCACTTTACATGGGTGAGATTGCATCCTCATGGAGAGGCCCCATCTTCCCAAATCTACTTCCCATGGGACAAGATCACCTCCACTTTATGAACAGAGAAAGCACCATGGGAAGAAGGGTGCGGTAGATAGTGGTACTACTAGAGGCCAAAATGGAAACTCAGCTTTAAGTTAGAGAGAGTTGGCTCTTCCTTACTCTGTTGATATTTGATCCCTGGGTTTCTAATTATTGAGATCTAAGTATAACTAAGTAGACCATCCACCCTGCTGACAAACAACAGTCACACTCCAAATGTGAGCTCTGTTCACAGAGAGGTGACAGCTCATCAAGAGCCTCCTTCCTCAAACAGCTGGGCAGACACACAGGAAAAAGAAAATGAAAATGGATTCTTCTTTATAGAGTAAAATAAAAAACAAGAAAGGTAGGTAAACAAAAAAATGAAACAACAGGCTCCCTATCACCTGAAACCAGGGGCCAGGGCAAACCAGAAAATATAAAGACCCCATGTAGAAATTGCTAGGAGGGTGCACACTTTGCTTTGAATGGAATAATTGAGAGCTGTTTATGAAAATCTGCACTACTCAATTCTTTCATCCTTGAGATGCCTGCGCAGAATTAGAACATCACAAATCCCAGCAACAAAAGCTTCATTTGAGTTTAGCACAGTACACCCAGCAATAGACGTAGGAGTAATGCACTGCCTGCCCAGCTTTCAAGGTTTTAAAAACAATAACTCCAAACTCCCTCAAGGGCTCTGCTGAGCTAAAAGGAAATACAGAGTCTGGCACTTGATCGAGAAGAACACCTTGACTTCAGTTCTTTCTTATTCAGATTGGAGATAAATCACTAGAAATACAGGCTAATGCATGATTTAGTCTAATTCTGTGGTATAACTACAAAGGGAGATTTTTGGCTGAACTTCTGTGTTAAAAGAAACATTGCTGGAATAAGCTATCTGAGCTGCAGGATCTTTGAAGGAAGAAATGTTTTATTCTCATTTGTCTTTCCAAGCATATACCTCAGCACTTGGCATGTACTATGTATTCATCCCTGCGTTCATTCAGCCTACCCAGGCGAGCCTAGTGCTAGGTACTGGGGGGACAGCACTGAGTCATACATGGTCCTGTCCTTAAAAAAACAAAATATAGCGGAACATGTCAATAAAACAACAAATCTGAACTTAGGTAGGTAGAGAATTCATTGGAAATAATTATTGCATGTAGGGTGAAAGGCACAATTGCAATAAAGGAAAATTATTGCAATAGGGTGAAGACTTTGGTCAAGAGTTCTGCGAGTGTCTCAATGGTCAGGCATGAAAGGGCTTTTCTTTTACAGGGAAACATAAGCAAGGCTAGAAAGAATTGGGTGTGGGGAGTGGTGTGAGCAAGGGTGGCGTGATGGGATGGAAGGTCAGAGAATGTCTTACTCTCAAGTGGAGGCTTTCAAGAGGGTCTGTATGCTAATTCAGGCTGAAGGTGGGTCAAAACCAGAGGCCTGAGGAAAGACTAGAAGGCTGACAAAATTCGGTCAATTCTAGTTAGTGGGCATTTTGTTCTGATTTTTCAGTGTGAACAAGTATTTCAGTTAATCATTTATAAGATAAAGGATAGGAATTTGAAGGGTCTGTGTCTGGCCTTGTTATAGGAATTCAAGGGGCTCATTCACGAGACTAAACTAAGTCATGTGAGGAAAATTGTTCTTTGCAGTAAGTCATTTCAGGGAACATAAAAGTGTTGAGTTATTTCTTAACCATGACTCTTTTTCAGGAGCACATGGCTCAGGTAATGAAGCACTGTCAAGGGATAAGACCGGAGAATGAACCAAAGTCCACGCTCTTATGGAGGACTGTTCAAAAAACTTTCAGAATAGAGAGGAGAGCACCACTAACCGGGGATCAGGGCAGGTGACACGGGAGGTGGTGGTGTAGCTGAGCCTTGTGGAATGACTGTTTTGTCTGTCAGAAGAGCGCTTCCCACTAGCTCTTTCTCTCCCCCTACCCTAAGATGCTCATGCACATAGCCTCAACCGTGAAGTTCAAATGAGAACTGTCAGTTTAATTCACTCATTCAACAAAATTATTAAGTAACTACTTTTTGCCAGGCATTGATCTGGGTACTAGGGATACGGAGTGAACAAAACATATAAACCTTCCTGCTCTTGTGTACTTTATGTTCTAGAGGAACAAGATGTACAATATTAGAACATAATAAAGTTAATTAGATAGTTTGCTAGACAGTGATATATACCCAATGGTTGGTGGAGAGTGTACAGAGCAAGGTAAGGAGGGGATACAGAGTGCAGGGTTTGGGTTGCAACTTTAAACTGGGGTGGTCATGGACAGAGGGAAGATGGCAGCACTCTGACAAGAAGCAGAGCGCCCTTGCTCCCAGCCGGGGACTGAATTTACTCCTAAAATACAGCATAACCAGCTTGGAAAAACAAGAGAAATATACCTGAGTGGACATATTTCGAGTAAGGAACACTGAAGAAACATCACAGAGTCTGGTAAGGGGGGGAGTGTGGAAATGGGGAGTCCCCCCTGAAGCCTGTGCTGGGGTCCAAGGACCTAGGGCTAGAGGCTGCAAAGCTCCCTCCCCTTGGGAGCATGCACTGGCACCCAAAAGCTGGGATCTCACCCAGAGCACAGGAGAAGGGAAGGAGAGCCCCGTGCGGAGGGCAGAGAGACCCAGGGAACAGTGTGCCTGCGAGGGGGGTCCACCCCTTCCCAGTGAAACAAAGCTTCTAACAGCAGCCAGGACAGGTCTCTTTCACCCCAGTTGCTGACCATGGGAAAGGCTGTCCTACAGCGTGCAGCTCGGGAATAGAAAGGGGCCAGAGGGCTGCACTGAGCAGCCACCTACAGGGACCCCGTGCCTTTCTGTAAGGCATTGTGGAGGACACCAGAAAGCATTTGATCTGTGTGGTGCAGGGAAGGGAAAGCAAGCCCTCCTACCACCAGAGAGGGTCCAGAGCCACCAGAGGGGCAGATCTGGACTCCAGATACCAGCACTGCCAGGGTATTTTTTTTTACCTACTCTGTGGGGAGCCAGGATAGAGCACAAGGAGCGGCCCCAGCTTTATTAAGATCAGCCATGCAAGGGAGCTGCGTGGGGCTGACTTTGTGACCCCTCCTGCTTGGTACCAAGGTGCTGGGGCAACTGGACCTCCCAGGGGAGGTTCTCTGCTTCTGTGTTGCTTTGTGTGCTTTTGAGTTTTTGATGGCTGAACAGGCATCCGCCTTCCCGGCTTGCACTGGGGAGACAGAGCAGCGAAAGCTGGGATTTGTGTCTGCATAGTGCAGAGTTTAAAATAAGCACCACATGCGATCAGCCAACCAGATCTGGGAAAGGAGGGGCGGAGCACGCCTACCTCTCCCGCAGCCAGGAGCACCCCCCCAACAGGAAAGGGGCTGGTTCAGCTCACTGAGGCCCCAGACACACCCTCAGGGCACAGTCCTGAGGGGGAAGGGAGAGCAGCTCACAGGACAACAAGAATAAGGCTCTCAGGGACCATTGTTTAGGAACTGGAGGAAATGCTTAAAACCCCTGCTGGGGGCTGGGCAGGCAAAGTGCTCACTTGAATCTTTTTAAATCAACCACTGAACCCAGGCCTCTGAAACTGCCTATTCAGAAAAGGCAACAGGCTGAATTCACTCTGAACCTGCAGCAGGCCAGTGCACGGGGAACCAGAATCAGAGGACAGGGCAGGAACTGAGGAGCTGGCTGTGGAGCAGAGATTAAGTTCCCCACAGTGAGTGCCTGACAGGGAAACAGGGGAGAAATACCCTGAGCTACACTAGCCAGCTTCCACCATAAAGACTCTTTTCAGAAGACTCTAGAGTAAGATCAACCACAAGGGGGAGGCAAAATAGCTGACAAGAGGAGGTGGTCCATGGAGAGCCTCAGACCCGCCAACTACCTAAGGACACCAGAGCCAAACCTAGACGGCTCCTGACATTGGCTGATACACAAGTACTTCCCAGGAGGCCTGAAATCAGCATTCAAAAAAATGAGCCTCAGACAACATAAGCTGTCCAGATGAAACTCCCCTGATTGACTTTTTTTAGATGAAAAGGGGAAAAGAAAAAAAAAAATGTTTTTTAAATTTTTTAATTGTTTAAAATTTTTTAATTAATTTTTTTAGGATTTGTTTTGTCTTGCTTTGATTGTTTGTTTTGTTTTGTTTTGTTATCCTATTATCAAGATTTTCTTCATATTCTCTGCTTAATTGCTGGGACATTATCATTATAACCAATAAGTTTATTGCTTCTCTCTATTGTTTCCTCCAAATCTTTTATTGGACTCCCTCCTTACCCCTGCTTTACCTCTCTCTCTCTTCTTGTTCATTGGCATAGCTTTTTTTTCTTTCTTGTTCTCCCCTTTTATTCTCTGTCTTCCTGTCTTTTTGTTGGTTTGCTTGTGTTTGTCTTTTTATTTTATTTTTACGTTTTATTTTTCAACCATTTTCTGATTCCTACTCTACCCTTATTTTGTTGTTCACCCTTCTTTCAGAATCTTTTCTCTGCCATTTTATCTCTGAGTAGCTTCTCTATTTTTTACTTTTTATTTTATTTTATTATTATTTACTATTAGCAATAATATCCTTTTCTCTCTTTCTTTTTTGCTTTAGCACTTGTGTTCTCACTGCACTCTCCCAATTCAACTTTCTTTTTGGGTTGTTTTCATTGTGATTGTCAGGATATTTTGTAAGTTACTGTTTGTTTCCTGGCAGTTTGGTGGTATTTGTTTTGCCCTGTCAGCACCTGTACAACAACTCACGCGACGTGGTTGTGGCTGAGCCTCACAGTTAGCCAATCTGAGAGGAGAGTCCTCTCATGAACAGGTCAACAACAATCTAGACCCAATCACAACAGGAAAGCCCAAAGAATCCACAAAAGGGACATGCCTAGAGCAAATAGCTCAGAACTATAAGGAAAACACACCTCTGTATCCCACTAGACAAACTACAAAATCCCACCCCACAAGACTGGGAGACAGCAAATATGTCTAATATGCAGAAAAAAACAGTAAGAGTCACGAAGATGGGGAGACAAAGAAACAACCCCCAAACTAAAGAAAAGAAAAAATCACCAGAAAAAGACCTTGATGACATGGAGTTAAGCAATTTATCAGAAATAGAGTTCAGAGTAATGGATATAAAGAGCCCTGCCAGGTGTGGCTCAGCGGTTGAGCGTTGACCTAGGATCCAGGTGATTGGGGTTCGATTCCCAGTCAGGGCACATGCCCAGGTTGTGGGCTCGATCAATGACTCTCTTAATTGATGTTTCTATCTTTCTCTCTCCCGCTCCTTTCCTCTCTCTGAAATCAATAAAGATATATTAAAAAAAAAAAAATGCTCAAGGAAATTAATGAGAACCGCAAGACACTTAATGGAATGGTCTAGGAACTTAGTGAAGGCATGAAAAAAGAGCTAGATATGATAAATAAGAACCAGGCAGAACTGAAGAATACTATATCTGATATCAAGAATATGCTGGATGGAACTAAAAGCAGGCTCAGTGAAGCAGAGGATAGAATAAGTGACTTAGAAGATAAAATAAACAACTCAATCAGAGCAGCAAAAAGAAAAACCACTTAAAAAGCAAGCGACAGTTTAAGGGAACTCTAAGAAAACATGAAGCGAAACAATATTCGCATCATAGGGGTTACAGACAGGAGGAAAGAGAGCAAGGGATAGAAAACCTGGTGGAGGAAATAATAAGAAAAAACTTCCCTATGCTGGTGAGGGAGAAGGCCAAACAAGTTCAGGAAGCACAGAGGGTTCCAAACAAGAGGGACCCAAAGAGACCCACTCCAAGACACATCATAATTGAAATGGCAAATGTTAAGGACAAAGAGAGAATATTAAGGGCTGCAAGAGAGACAAGCAGTGACCTACAAGGGAACCCCCATGAGGCTAACATCTGATTTCTCAACAGAAACTCTTCAGGCCAGAAGGGAGTGGCATGAAGTTCTCAAAGTAATGAAAAGCAAGAACATGTAACCAAGATTGCTTTATCCAGCAAGGCTGTCATTTAAAATTGAAGGTGAAATAAAGAGCTTCCCAGGCAAAAGAAGGCTAAAGGAGTTCAGTACCACTAAACCAGCATTGCAAGAAATGCTAAAAGGACTGCTCTAAGAAAAAGAAGGAATAGAGAGAGAAAGGTACATCAGCATAAAGGGGGAAAATGGATTCAAATAAGTATACATCAATAGTAACTTTAAAAGTAAATGGAATAAATGCTCCAATCAAAAGACATAGGGTTGCTGAATGGATAAGAAAACAGGGCCCATACATATGCTGTCTACAAGAGACCCACCTGAGAGCAAAAGATTCACACAGGATAAAAGTGAAGGGATGGAAAAAATATTCCATGCAAATGGAAACAATAAAAAGCTGGAGTAGCAATATTTATTTCTGACAAAATAAACTTCAAAATAAAGACCATAACAAGGGACAAAGAAGATTACTACCTAATACTAAAGGGATCAGTCCAACAGGAAGAAATAACCCTTATAAATATATATGCACCCAATATAGGAGCACCTAAATATATAAAAAATTTCTTGGTGGACTTTCAAAGGGAGATCGAGAGCAACACAGTCATAGAGGGGGAATTTAATACCCCACTGTCAGCATGGGACAGATCATCAAGACAAAAAATCAACAGGGTAACACAGGCCTTAAATGATACACTAGATCTAATGGATTTAATTGACATTTATAGAACATTTCATCCCAAAGCAGCAGAATACACATTCTTCTCAAGTGCCCATGGAACATTCTCAAAAACAGACCACATGTTAGGGCAGAAAGAAAGTCTCTAAAAGTTAAAAAATACTGAAATCATATCAAGTATCTTCTCAGATCGCAATGGCATGAAACTAGAAATAAACCACTACAAAAAAAACATCAAAAATATTCAAACACATGGAGACTAAATACATGTTATTAAACAATGAATGGGTTACCAATGAGATCAAGGAAGAAATAAAAAACTTCCTGAAAAAAAAAGAAAATGAACAGACAACAACCCAAAATCTATGGGCCATAGATCTATCTGTTGGATAGATCTCTTTAGATTTATGTAGTGACCTGAGAGGAAAGTTCATAGCATTACAGGCATACTTCAAGAAACAAGAAAAAGTTCTAATAAACTATCTAACACAACAATTAAAAGTATTAGAAAGAAAACAGCAAGAAAAGCCCCAAAGAAGTAGAAGGAAGAAAATAATAAAGACCGGAACAGAAGTTAATGACATAGAGACTAAAAAAACAATACAAAAGATCAATGAAACCAAGAATTGGTTCTCTGAAAAGTTAAATAAGATTGATGGACCTATAGCCAGGCTCACCAAGAAACAAAGAGAGAGGACCCAAATAAATAAAATAAAAAATGAAAGAGGTAATATAACAACTGACCCTACAGAAATACAAAGGATTGTAAGAAAATACTATGAGTGGCTATATGTTAACAAACCAGACAACCTGGGTGAAATGGACAAATTCCTAGAAACATACAATCTTCCAAAGCTGAATCAAGAAGAGGCAGAAAACCTGAATAGGCTGATAACTAATGAAATTGAAGCGGTAATCAAAAAACTCCCAGCAAACAAAAGTCCGGGACCAGATGGACTTACAGGCGAGTTTTACCAAACATTCGAAGAAGAATTAACACCTATTCTCCTCAAACTATTCCAGAAAATTCAAGAGAAAAGAAAACTCCCAAACTCTTTTTATGAGGCCAGCATCATCCTAATCCCCAAACCAGATAAACACACTAGAAAGAAAGACAATTACAGGCCAATATCCCTAATGAACATAGATGCTAAAATCCTCAACAAAATACTAGCAAACCAGACCCAGCAGTACATTAAAAAGATTATACACCACGACCAAGTGGGATTTATTCTGGGATGCAAGGCTGGTACAATATTTGCAAATCAATAAATGTGATACATCATATAAACAAAATGAAGGACAAAAATCATACGATCATATCAACAGATGCAGAAAAAGCATTTGACAAAATCCAGCACCCATTTTTGATACAACTCTCAGCAAAGTGGGAATAGTGGGAACATACTTTAACATAATAAAGGCCATATCCAACAAACCTACAGCCAACATCATACTCAATGGTCAAAAACTTAAACCATTTCCCTTAAAGACAGGAACAAGACAGGGATGTCCACTTTCACCACTCTTATTCAACATAGTACTGGAAGTCTTAGCCACAGCCATCAGACAGGAAGAAAGCATAAAAGGTATCCAAACTGGACAGGAGGAAGTAAAACTGTCATTTGCAGATGATATGATATTGTACATAGAAAATCCTAGACTCCACCAAAAAACTACTAGATTTAATGAATGAATTTTGCAAGATAGCTGGATATAGAATTAACATCTGAAAATCGATGGCATTTTTATACACCAATAATGAACTCTCAGAAAGAGAAACTAAAAAAGCAATACCATTTACCATTGCAACTAAAAAAATAAGATACCTAGGAATAAACTTAACCAGAGATGTAAAAGACCTGTACTCAGAAAACTACAGGACGCTGAAAAGAGAAACCGAGGAAGATATAAACAAGTGGAAGAATATAACATGTTCAAGGATTGGAAGAATTAATATCATTTAAATGTCCATGCTACACAAAGCAATCTATAGATTCAATGCAATTCCTATGAAAATACCAACAGCATATTTCACGGAGCTAGAAAAAATATTTCAAAAATTTATATGGAACCAAAAGGGAACCCAAATAGCCACAGCTGTCTTGAGAAAGAAGAACAGAGTTGGGGGGATCACTTTGCCAGATATGAAACTATACCACAAAGCCATTGTAATCAAAACGGCCTGGTATTGGCACAACAACAGACACATAGAATAGAGACCCCGGAAATAGACCCAGGCCATTATGGTCAGTTAATATTTGACAAAGGAGGCAAGAGCATACAATGGAGTAAAGACAGTCTCTTCAACAAATGGTGCTGGGAAAACCGGACAGGTACATGCAAAAAAAAAAATGAGACTAGATCACCAACTTACTCCATACACAAGAATAAATTCAAAATGGATAAAATACCTACATGTAAGTCATGAAACCATAAAATTCCTGGAAGAAACATCGGCAGTAAAGTCACAGACATCTCACATAGTGGAATTTTCACTGATACAGCTCCTAGGGCAAGGGAAACTAAAAAATAAACAAATGGGACTACATAAAACTAAAATCTTCTACACAGCAAAAGAAATCAGCCTCAAAATACAAAGGAACCCCACGGTCTGGGAAAACATATTTGCCAAGGATGCATCTGATAAGGGGATAATTTCCAAAGTGTACAAAGAACTCATACAAGTCAACAAAAAGAAGACAAACAGTCTAATTGAAAAATGGGCAAAGGGCCTGAATAGACACTTCTCCAAAGAGGACATACAGATGGCCAAGAGACATATGAAAAAATCCTCAACGTTGCTAATCAGAGAGATGCAAATTAAAACCACAATGAGGTGTCACTTCACACCTGTCAGAATGTCCACCATTAACAAATCAACAAATGACACGTGCTGGCGAGGATGGGGAGAAAGGGGAACCCTAGTACACTGCTGGTGGGAATACAGACTGGGGCAGCCACTATGGAAAAGAGTATGGAGGTTCCTCAAAAAATTAAAAATGGAGCTGCCTTTTGACCATGTGATCCCACTTCTAGGAATATATCCTAAGAATCCTGAAACACTAATCAGAAAGAATATATGTACCCCGATGTTCATAGCAGCGCAATTTACAATAGCTAAGATCTGGAAACAGCCCAAGTGCCCATCAGTAGCTGAGTGGATAAAAAAGCTGTGGGACATTCACACCATGGAATACTACGCAGCTGTAAAAAAGAAGGATCTTGTACCCTTTGGAACAGCATGGATGGACCTGGAGAATATTATGCTAAGTGAAATAAGCCAGACAGAGAAACACAAATATCACATGATCTCCCTTACATGTGGAATCTAAAGAACTTAATAAACTGATGAACAAAATAGATTCAGTGACATGGAAGCATGGATCAGACTGATGAATCTCAGAGGGAAGGTGGGGGGGGAGAGATTAACCAAAGAATTTACATGCTTAAATGCATAACCCATGTATACACACAATGGTGTGGTAAGGGACTGGGGAGGGGTGTAGATGTGGGATGGAAAGGGTCAATGGGGAAAAAAGGGAACATCTGTAATATTTTGAATAAAAAAAAATTGGCTGGTCATCGTAGGCTTCACTGAGAAGGTAACTTTTGAGCTAAGACCTCAGGAAGTTAAGGAATGAATTATATATGAGGTTCTCTGGGGAACAGTGTAGCAAGAGGAAGAAATGGCAAAGACCAGAAAGTGAGAATTTATCTGCCACGTTAGAAGAACAGCAGGGAAGTCAACATAACCAGAGCAGAGGGAATGAGGGAGAAAATAACAGGTTCTGAGCTCAGAGCAGAAACCGAGGTTAGACTGTGCAGGACTTTATAGCCCATTATAAGAACTTCTGTTTTTTATTCTGACAGAAATGGGGAACAGTGGAGGGTTTTGAACAGAGAAGTGACATGATCTTGCTTACATTGTTTTAAAGGACATCTAGGTGAGAGATGATGACGACCTAATTGATAGCTGTGGAGTGCTAGGAAGTGTATGCCTTAGGTGTACAAGTCTTGTCATCACAACTCTACAAGACCTGTGTGGACAGAAACCACACAGATATGTCCTCAGTATATCTTGAATGAATGAATTCCTTTCTCTCACACTCTATCTTCATTCAAGTCATCACTTAAATGCTATCAGTCATTTGGTCTCTAATACTTTGGGTCCTCACTCTCCTTTCTGGCTACTCTGCATTCAATTATTTGTATTTTTGTGTGTTTCTCCTCTCATCTTCTAGACCCATATCATCTACCATGCACAGCAGTGTTCCCCAAGCTTTTATTCCATCCCACTGGACCTCTGTGTTATGATACTTCTATTAATAACAATAGCTCATATTAGTAATAATTCTAAAAGGCAGGGCTGGAGGTAAGGTTTTTAAAAAATTATATGATTACCCCTCCCTAAAATTTTGTTTCAGGTTTCAAGGCAGGGCCTGTGTCCTTACTCCCCAGTTGAAAGTCACTGATCTAGACTACAGGTGGAGTATCCATGGAAGATTAGATGATTGTTAGCAAATCGTCATTCCCTCCCCTCTAACCTCCATGGGAGGAGTATTTTTCCATGTCCCTTTAATGTTGGGCTTGTCTGTGTACTTGCTTCGGTAAGTGACATGATGCAAGTAGGGGCCTGAAAGGCACTTGTTTGGCTAGCCTTGCCCTTTGTGCCCTGACACTGCTATGAGGAGAGCTTCCTCTGGGTGGCCAGCTGGGCCCAGGAGAGTGAGAGGCACATGAAGACAGAACTGAACCTGCAGACTGGAGACAAGCTGCCTAGATCAGCCTAGATCAGCCTAGATCAGCTAATACACGCACCTGCAGTCTGCAGCCGCACCTCGGAAGCTGGCCCACAGACCCGTAGCCTGCAGCTATTTGCGACGTAAGCTGCTGAGTATTGAGGTATTTTATGCAGCAAAAACTGACTGACGCACTAATTTTATAAGTATTAGTAACACCCTCATTATCTTCTTGCCTTCAAAATTACCTCTCCAATCTCCACAGAGTATCAGACTCTTCTTCCTAAAATAAAAAAGTTCAGATTATGTCTCCCTTCTCAAAAGTCTTCAATGTCTCCCCATTGCCCACAGAATAAAATACAAATATCTTCACATGGAACCAAAGGCCCTTAATAATTTGACTCCAAACTACGTCTCTCCGACTTCATCTACTATATTTATTGATTTAATGAATAGCTGTTCATCACCTACTATGTACCAGATACTATGCTAGGCACTGAGGACATAAGATGAACAGAATATGGATCACACACTCCAGTAGCCCTTATTTTAGCTGGAGAGAGAGAGGAGAAAACATGCAGGTTTGATATAAGGTGCAAGGGCTAGCACAGGGGTTAGCGCAGGTGCACGGGGATGTATAGGAAGGGATTCCTGACGGGGTAGCACTGAGATCTAAGATGAGAATAAAAGTAAATGTGGCAAAGTGAGGAACGAAGGGTGGTTTAGGCTGTATGTTCACAAGTCTAAGGATACGAGAGCATGGCACATTCACATAATTGCCGCCATTTAGTTCAGGATGCCACACAGAATATGGAGGGAGCGAAGGTAACAAGTAGGACTAGTGAAGGCAAGCAGAGGCCCAGCCACGCTGGGTATGCGGACCGTACATGGTGAAGTTCGTATTCTGTAGGAGCCGTCCAGCGGAGAATGCCTGCGTCTGTGTAAGTACCTGCGTCTGGTACTTATAGTGTGTACATTGGGCAAGTTTTAAAAATCTCCCCTTGCCTCCATTTCTTCATCTGTAAATTGGGGACAATAGTAGAACCTACAAAGCCTGGGGAATTCTCCAAGACTCCCCTATGTGTGTCCCATCTTTGTGAGGCAACACCACTGAGCATAAAGCCTCTCAGAAAGTACTGGAGCTTGGTGGCCTTCCATCACAGCCCGTCCTGATGCCGTCTGGATGCTCACTTTGACTGCCTGTCCTGGATGGGACCTTGCTGCCAACTTGGCTGTTTCTATGCCTCTCCTCTGGACTCCTGAAGCCTTCCTTGCACTGACCTTTTGCTTTCAATTTGTCCAGTACCCTGGGCTTTTTCTCATTCTGTGATCTCCTACCATGTCCTTCAGTGTCAGTGACGATGATTCTCTCTTCTATCTTAGGCCTCAACTGCTCCTCAGAGCTCTTGTTAGACAAGGTCAGCCACCTATCCAACAACTTGAAGACTTCCAGCCATTTCTACTCTCTTCACGTCTGCCCTCCACAGCCACTTCTCCCACAGGCTTCTTTATCTCAATGAATGATATTTTCATCAGCCCAGTCGCTCAAGGCAGAGAACTCTGAGAATCATCCTTGACTTCATGCCACCCTCGACCCTCATATCCAGTCTGTTGGCAAGGCCTTCAGAATATACATTCCAAAAAACTCATAATTACACACTTCCTTTATCTTTAACAGCTTAGATCACCTTCATTTTTTTTTTTTTAAATACTACTGCAAGAGCTTCCTTAACTGGTTTCCCCACTTATACTCTGCTCTTCTCTCCCTCTAGTTCATCCTCAACATAACAGTCAGAAGCCTGTCTTAAATAAACAGAATCATGTCACCTAGCTGCTTTTTAAAACCTTCACTGACGTCCCAAAGCACCTGGAAGCGAGACTACCACCACGCCCTTCACAGTCTAGCCTAGGGGTTGGTTGGCACTGATGGCCTGCGGGCCAAATCCAGTTCACCACAGCGTTTGGTTGTTTTTGAGGGAGGGGTGGGAGGGCGAGGAGAGAAACATTGATTTGGTTGTTCCACCCATTCATGCACTCATTGGTTGATTCTTGTGTGTACCCTGATGGGGCATGGAGCCCGCAACCTTGGTATAATGGGATGACACTCTAAGCAAGTGAGTTACCCTGCGCACATGCACTGACTTTTTTGTTAATAAAGTCTTATTGAAAACACACATCTGTTTAATTATCATCTATGGCTACTTTTATGCTACAATGGCAGAATTGACTAGTTGCAGCAAAGACCATATGGCCCACAAAGCCTCAAGTATTTGCTACCTGGCCCTTTGTAGAACGAATCAGACAAGCCCTCCTCTCGCCCCTCCTTACCTCACCAATGGCACATAATGAGCTAACTGGGTTTTGGGGTCTTAGCCCATGCTGTTCCCTTAGCTTCACATGCTTCCCCTCAGCCCCACTCTTTAACAACTAATTTGAACTAACCCTTCAGGACTTTAATTTAAATGTCATTTTCACAACTGAGTCTCAGCTAACTCTTTTCCCCCTTCTCCTCACTCCAATATGCATAAGGCTGAATGAAGAAAAGCAACTTAGGGGACCTAACATGGGTTTTTAGAGAGTAGGTTTAAGTCAGTCTCCCGGTTCCACGCGATCTGGGCTGCACCAGCTTTTCACATGGTATGACTGAAGGATGCCAAGGGAGGCCTCCTAGTGCACTGCTTATCACACACCTGAAATGCCCACGTTGGTTCTGCTCACCTAGCCCCCTCCTCTACTCCTGGATATCCCCTCTTAAAAATGCAAATACCTCTGAGAGCAGTGACACACTAATGTGCATGTGAATTAGCTGCCTGCGAATTCGGTATCTGAATGCAAATCAGGGAGAAAGGAAAACATTAAACAGAATCAGCATTTTAATGGGAGTGGGTGTTATTCCTGGAGCATATGGCAACTGTCACGAAAGGGGACGTTGAAGTGAGGGGCTGTGGGGCTGCACAGGCTGCAAGTAGGGTCAGATGATGGCCTCAGTGGGCACATAGTAGAGAGAGAGAGAGAGAGAGAGAGAGAGAGAGAGAAGCCAGAATGTCAGTATGCCTTGCTCTAACAGACACTTTAACAAGCCCGCAACAAATCAAACTAGATATTTTTTCCTTCTATTCTTCTCTACTTAAACATAAAATTAATTAGCAGAGGTTATTTATACATTTAATGCTGTGACTATTTAGAAGCAAAGTATGACTCCAAAGTGTAAAACTGCTCGTTTTGAATGAGTTACTAAGTAATACCTCAAGGAACACTCTTTTCGATTAAATGGGTCAGTGATTACACAGTAGCCACTTTTGAGGAATTCTAGTTAATGGTATTGAATAAGACAGACTTACAATTGCATTTCAGAGTGACCTTGAGTATAGTAAGAATCTTTAAAAGCTAACACCCAAAATAAACAACCCCAAGCTCTTGAGGTCTGAAGGACTCCCCCCCCTTTTTTAAATGAAAACTTCTGTCTCTATGGAATGCAATTCAAATAAGAATTTCTTAGAGCATTTTTTATAGTTTAGATTATTTGTAGTTGCTATTCTGAATATAGTCTATTGAGCTATAACGTGAACTGAAATTCTTTGCTGTAAATTTCAGTTTTATCTAATTGATGGTAAATAAAAATAGACTCAACTCCATTAGAGAAGATGATATAACAATAAACTAACCTTTGTGTTCCATTTGCCAATCTCAAAACATAACCTCACAATTGAGGTTGTTTTTTTCCTTTGTACAAAATTAAACATTAAAGAGTATTCTTTCTGGAATGCTGACACATTGAAAACACTAAAAATTAAAGGGAACTTTATGTGTCTTCTAAAATGATGCTTAATATATAACTGGTATTTTGGATTATTGATTTGTTATTCTAGTATCTAGTAGATATCATCTATTATTAATTAAACTACTATAGCTTGAATATTTCAATGTTTGGGACAAAATGCATATTTGATAGTTTTGACCTGCTTGATAAATTACTTTAGTGTATGCACGAGAGAAACCTAGGAGCTTATCCATCCTCCTTGTCAGAACCACTCTCACTTTGGACATTTCCATGGATAAAGAACTCTATATGTTGCATCTAGCTCATTCCAGTTGTGGTGTGCTATACAACCTTATGGAAAGTGTCCTTATGCTACACTGGACTATCACCCTGAAGTCTCACCAACAGATCCTCATTCTCCCCTCTGGAACTTCCAAACAGAGTAGAGCAGTGGAAATAGCAGCATCCTGTGTCAGTAGAATCCGGTGGTAGACCAGATTGGCCATATGTTATTTGACCTTGGACAAGTCACCTTCGCTCTCTAGCCCTGGTTGCTGTTTCAAAATAAAAGGAACTGTGACCAAATAATCTGATTTGGAAATTCAATGGGAATGTATACTCCCATCTTCCTATGATGGTGCTTAAACATTGAAGATGACTGTTCGCCAACAGGCTTTTGGTTTAACGCAGCTCTGATAACCTTTAAGATGGAATAAAGACCATTTAGTTCAGCCTCACTTGGCTACAGTAAGAACATTGTTAGAAAATGGTCTTCTCCAATGTGATTATATTCAAATGAGCAGCTGAAATCAGATAGGCATGTGGGATTAAATAACCCAGATAATGCTCACATGCTACGCTACAGCACCGTCTAGGCAGCCAAGATGACTGCAGAGAATGGAAGTGTCTATGAACTTGAGTCTTATTTCCTTTACAGTGCACATATTGAAACCTACAAAAAGTCAACAAGTTCAAAGGAAGGTGATCCAGCATGGTGTGATTTTAATGAAATGCCTCATTTTGTTTCTCTAAGAACACTACTTTTCTTAATTCTAATGGTTTTATCCAGTTTCCAACACACATTTCTGTGTATCAGCTTAGGTACATAGAGAAAAAAATGCTTTGTGCATTTTCAGGGTGAGAATTGATACAGCAGGATTTCAGCAGCTGTATCAAATCTGAGCAAGTGAATATTTTTTGAAATAGAGTACAAGGAGAAACTAATAGCCATGTTTTATGGCAACACATGGCCAGCCTGCCCACATGTCAGCAATAATACACTTACTTATTGCAGGGATTCCAGAGTGAACACTGATTTCTTTGCGTCCAGTTCAGAAGGTAAAGCACTGCACTCCAATGCCAGTGTAAGGGAATCTAAAACACAAGAAAGATCTTCCTAAAGTTGAGTTTTTTCCTGATAACTCACTCTATCTTATTATAATTATTTTTGTGTCAGCAAGACTTCCTTTTAAATCAATCACTTAATGTATTAACTTTTCTGTATTTCTACAAGGTACAGAAGGAAATGAGCAGAGAGAAGTGTCCTGATTCTTTCTATAAATAACTGTGAGTTTCCAAAGTGGAGATTACCTTCAACTTTGAAGGAGAGCTTTGAATAAAACAACTGGTAGTTGTGGGCTGGAAGTTAACTGGTAAATAAAAACAAATATAGCAATGTAGAATGTATATACAACTGAAATATTCTTTAGTTGTGATAATATTACAGTGGCAAATATATACTTGGACATAGAATCCTAGATTTTTGTGTGTGTAGTGCCACTAAGGACAAAATAACGGTAAAAAAAAAAAATAATAATAATAAAAAAGATTGTTAAGCTAGCCTGTGCCAGAGATGACGTCGGCTGTTCATACCAGCAGAAGAGAAGAATTTCCAGCAGGGAGGACTTGGCAAATGCGACACATCCTGCTATGAAACAAGGGGACCCATGGCAGAGAGACATGGCTTCCCAGGGGTTCTTGCAGGAAATGGCTTCTGAAATATGCACTTGGTAATTGATATTGAAATACAATTTCTGAAAACATACCGAAAGGCCTAAATGCTTTTTTACCCCGGCATTAGAAGCCCTATGTTTGTATTGATTGCTTTTGCTTCCTATCAAAATTCATTATATGCACTACGCATATTTTGCCCCTTGGTCTAGTTAAACACAAATGCTACTTGTTTTGCACACCTAGAGCTGATGGGAGGGTCCGACAGCCGGCAGCCCAGGACGCCAGTCATCCCAGGGGAAACTTCTGAGGGCTGGCGAGGTGACTAGTTATTTTAACTAACCAACGAATTCTTTGAAAACATATGAATTACTAGTGCTGTGTTGCTGCAGCCAAGCTTTCAACTAGTACATTTAAAAGAAATAAAGCAGAGAGAGAATGATGAAAAAGAAGTCCAAGGTTTGACATATTTTACCATGATTCTTGCCCAGAAATCAGAGCGAGTTCCACCTGGTAAGCAAACGCTGTCCCTCCCAGTGCCCTGGGCCTTGACCCCCCCAATCTACTCTCCTTCTCCCGTTGAACCTCTGTGTGCTAATAGTTCCCAACCAAATCCTCACCTGGGATCCTTTATTTTGGATCTAGCTATCCCTCCCCAGACCCCTGAATATCTGTGAAGGGTCGTAGCAGGATTGACTTGCATCGTGGGAATGACACGCTGCACTCACTCCAGGCTGAGCAAGCTGATAGGCTGAAGATGATGGTGGTGGTAAAATTAACAAATAAGGAAAATCAAAACCAAATCTCAAGGCAAGAGGCATTACTGAAATCCAAGGCAGGCCTGGGAGATGGACTGGGTCTACTTTCTACTATACATAAAACAGTGGTCAGGTTTCAATTTTAAGTGAAGCAAAAAGCAGAAAAACTATCATTTGGGGCCCCAAATACCTATTTGGATTTGGAAAATCTAGGTAGTCAAGGCAGAGATATTTTATTTGTTTACATCAATTGAATAATTCCTTTTGTGCATAATTCACTGTTTCTGTGTATCCGTGTGTGTGTGTGTGTGTGTGTTCATAGGTAGGTAGGTAGACCTGACCTATCACGTAAACTAATAGGCAATTGCATCAGCTCAAAAAAGATTATTTGTGTTTCTTTTTGATGTTGAGCTTCACTAATTTCACACTAATGAATACACTGAATGGCTACAGATATGACCTCTAAGAAAAGACTTTTATTAGTGAAAACAGCATTAAAATTACTGATTATCACCTCCAGAATTTTACCACAATGGTTCTGTTTACATGGCACAATGACTGAAATATTCATTGCAATTCTTAGTAGGGAGAACAGAGCTTCCTGTGATTTCCAAAGGCTTCCACGAGCAGTATTCACTGTACAGTGTGGCTTCCTTAGGCTGTTAACTAGCAGCATATGAAATTATCTAGTATTTGTGAGGTGCCAACTAAGAGAAATATATTGTTCAGGAATCTTGGAAGACTATTTCCTTCCTACAGCTAATTTTAAAGTGGTATTTTATGTTTTTTCATTACATATTCACATCATTTCTCTGAAGGCCTTATTCATGAGCTTTTAAAGTTAAACAAGTATTTCTCACTTTTGATGTATTATTAAAATCATCAAAATTTCTATTTAGCCAGTGTGTCTATAAAAGCAAACTAAGGTGGAAGGCTGAGTAATTCTTTCCTGGTTCTGGATTCTGTAGCCAGTGGATCTGGTAATTATGATTTAATAAAAAATTTGAATTGTTTTATTCTCAACAGCAATTATTTGGCTCAAAGTATTCAAGCAGTTGTCTCAGAGCCACACTTCCTTTTCCCTCTGTAGACATAAGAACAGCAGGCTAAAAATAACCTTTAAAAATTAAAAAGTCATAGTGTTTCATATCAGATAGGCAATTCAGTTTGCTTTCCTTGGTTTCCCCTTCTAAAACGCAATCTTACCAACCAGTGGAAACTAAAACAACATGAAATTTGAAATTAGATTGAGGGCAGTTTTCTACAAAATAAGCTATTCAAATTAATTTAACCTCCCATTTGCTTTTAATTTAACAGAGGACAGATCCCCAGCAAATCTGTAATTGAGGGTTAACAATTACCAGGTGAACTTGATATATGTCGCCAGTAATTCCCGGTAAGTGAAGCCACAAACAGGATATTTTAGTTCAGTCCATCTGACCATAGTGACTAATTGAATGAGCGCTGGAAATGAAGCCAAACCTTCATTTGATGCCACTTGTCTACATAACTGAGTGGCTGGACCCAAAGCCCCGTGCTCAGTACTCAGAAAGAATTAAAATAAGTCACACAATCACATGATGTATATCCTGTGATACATAAAACATTTAGTCCAAAAGTATTTGTATAAGCTGCCTACACTTTTCACATCTCCAGCACAGCTAGGTACAGACCTAAGGCCACAGAAATCTTAATTTATATTATCTCTCTCTGTTTCCCTCTCTCTTTGTATCTCTTCCCACGAGGAAATGTGCCTATAACTGTACTGGTCAATACAGTCTGTTTATGAACTTTGCTACCCTCAGATGAACCATAATGTAATTGGTTCATTTTTCTCAACCTTAACAACCCTGGTAAAGTAATGGATTGATGATTTTGGTAACTTCTGCAAAAACAACAACAAATAAAAATCACAATCAGCCCCATAAATAGGTAGGTAACCAGTAACCAGTCAAGCTGGCCATGAATTATAGGGATCCTGAAGTTTTTCTAAAAGCATTTCAATAGGTAATTAAGACAGTATTATATTTGCTTGTGTGCAGTTATGTCAGATTCCAACTGATTAATAAGAAAGAGCAAGAATCAAAGCATGTTGCTCATGGCACCGTCTGACTCTTCTCCAAAGAGGCTGCCAGTGGAAAGCAACACAGATTGCAAGATGTTCGAAAAGAAAGCATCTCTTAACATAGATTTAACAATTAAGTTGAATACAAACAGTATTCTAAAGCTCTATGTCTTACCCTCTAATCTAGATGAAAAGATCAGTTTGATTGCTGCTTTATTTCTACTGAAAAATAATGGAAAGATAAATATATTTAAGAAACTGTGGCTTCAGAAATACCATTGTAGCAAACAATTTTATTAATACTTCCATAAAAATGGCATTTAATAAATTCTCTCTAATACCTTGATGTTATTAAAAGCAAACAAAAGTCATTAAAACAGCTCCTTTCTGTGATTTACATTAGCTTTTATAGCATTACTTGATTTTTGTCTTATAAACTAACCGAAAATGCTAATAGTCAAATCAGGGTAAAAACAATGCAATGTATTTTCTTTACTTTATTTCAAAATAGTGATTATAAATACATTCTTAATATATTTTCTTCCCAGCTCTTTGGATGTGACAACAATAACCAAAAAAAAAAATAACTCGCTGTGCTCATTTCATACAATGTCAATGTACAAATCATGCAAAAGATATTATAGATTAATATTACTGCCATACATTTCTAGATGTGTTCTGTTATTTCCACAATATCTGTTGAAATTACTCATGAGGCCATGCCCTGTATAATTTATGCATCCTTATGGCTTAAAGAAATTAAAGGTTTTAAAAAGCAACAAAAGAAAGCTGGTCTTAAATGATTTTCTAACTGATATATGTATTGAGTTTATTATGCGGAATGGAAAACTAAATATTGAATATAAATTGCCTTATAGACTGCAATCACTGTATTTTAATAGCTGTTTTCTCATAAAATTACACAAAGATTTACTTTTAAAGAATTGAATCATCTTTATTGATTTCATAAAAAAATAATTTAAAACTTGATTTATATTACATGAACATAATATATTATCTCAACCCCTTCACTGATTTCATATGCTCTAATTTTCTTTGCAACCATTCGAACAGAGTCCAAACACAAGACACAGTGCCAAGAAGCCCAGGATGTGTCAGACTGCATTAGAAATGAGCACTTCTTGGATTTTCTAGATTTGAATCAATTTCTACCAAAAATGCTGTACTGGCATCTATATCATTCCTCAAGGGGTTAAACTAACATCAAGGTTATAGCTGAAGCCAACAAAATGTAGATACAGTATTTTAACTGCTCTTGTGCTCAACTAAAAATTTATGCCTAACAACATTATCATAAAATATACAAGTAGAACTAATGAGAGACAGGTGCAAAATAGTATACACTGTATAATGTAGGCACAATGACTTCAGTTAAGGAAAATATATCAGCCTTAATCAAGGATTTGTTACTGCCATTCACTTACAATTAGATCCTCCAAATAACCACATACATTTAAATTACTTTAAAAAAAAAGAAGAAAAAAAAAAAGGTTGAACATTTACACCTTTCAGCAGAAGAGTCTGAGACAGCCAATATGCTACGGGAGGCTTTGAGATGGTGGCAGGTGCTCTTGCCTTTGACCACAGCAGAAACCTTGAAACATCTTCAAAGCATCACCACACTGAATAAAAGGCATAATCCCAGTGGCCTATGATCCCCGGATCATGGATGGAGCTTTCCAGTTCCTTCCATAAGTGTCTACTTAAGGTTTTTCAATCCATCCACACTTTATCGACAGGGTAAACTAAAACACTTCCTTTGAAGCCTTTCCATCTTTATCCTGTCAGTATGCATTAGGAGCCCTTTAATCCATGGACGCATGCAAGCATGGTAATGGTATATTAAAAGTCCTTAGGAAATTGTAGATGAAAACAAGCTGTTGGGCACACATCTTTACGTCCTTTCTTTCAAGGTCAGAAAGCAAGTATTTGTATTTTTTAAATATTCATATAAAGGTTTCACAGACATTGTCATGAAAATTTAAATTACACATTTAAGTTTTAAGAGCACCAGCACATACATATGGAGACAATTTTTTTGCTATTTAAAAAAAAAATCTCCAAATTATCATTATGTATGCATATATACACACACACATACACGCACACATCCAAGAATGCCAAGAAGTTGGTTTGTTGTTTTATCTTGGAACAAACATAGAAAGCCCTGAAATTAGTAATCAATAAAGGGACTGCTGTTACAACTTGAATCATAATATCATTTTGGAAACTGTAGCGTATATAAAACATCTGCCACATCAAATTCATGAAGAATGCCTATGTTGTTTACCTCCTCGGTCATCTTAGTGATGAATACAGTAGTTATAAGAGATGGAGCACAAAAAATATACATACACAGGCAGACCAAGAAGGCAATGTGTTTCAGGATGTCACTTTGCTAATCAGGAGCTCCTAAAAATCTTCAAACATCTCCCATTTTCAAGTATTCCCTTCCTTTGAGCAAGTTTGACTCAGCAGTTAACAGCACAATGGCATCTCAGCTGTACTTGCAGACTGTGAACGCATCTGAGATCAATGAAAGCATTTTACAGTGTGGCTTCGATAGCCAGGATTACCATGATGTTTACGGTTCTATTTGATTATCTGAGAGTAGTCAGAAGGATGAAAGAACAGGATACTGATGCATACAAGGAATAACTATTAACCTTACTCATTACTGTTTAAAATATTTGTCATGAAAACTATTTGAATTAAGCTCATAGAATCCTGAAAAGCAAGACAACTGATGGTGAATAACAACTGCCCCAGACACGATACTAAAAAACTAAGGGACCTATTTTAAAATGCACAGTTGGTAACAAATCTGAAGATAATATGCTAAATTCTCAAGAATAGCACAGAACTGTTTTTTTAAAAGATTTTTGTTTCTTTTTTGTTTTTTTTTTGTTTTGTTTTGTTTTGTTTTTAAATTATACCTGATCACCATGTCCAGAATATTTCTGTACACATAAGCTTCAGTTTCAGTTTGGTATATTTTTTCTGTCTAAATTTACACTTATTGATAAATTCCCTGTGATCAGGAAAAGAAGTCAGGCATATTAAATACATATTAAGGAGTACATATTTTCCTATTTAGTATACAAAGTACTTCATAAATATGAATTATGTTACAAAAATAGCTTTGGGTGCGCTCACACGGTAAGCACTTCGCTAATTTTGGACAACCTTTAAGGATTGTGGGTATTTCACATAACTGAGAACAAACTCTAATGTTAGTTTAATTTGAGCCATGATTAATTCTGATAAACGTCACGTATTTTTTCAGATCACCACAAACGCTATGTAACTCACATTGATTTTTTTTTTTCCTCTTGGGTTTTACGTATAGACAAGTAATGCTTAAAATTGTCAAATTTATTTTATAGTTATGTGATGCATGGTATATTTTAAACAAATATTTGCACAATTTAACATTATAAATCCAGCGGTTTCAAGATGCAGGCCATAAAGGTTACCGATTTACAAATACTATCGAATGTTCTCTCTTTGCATGCTTTTTTTTTAACTTTTCAGATAATCTTTACACAGAGTTGTTACAATGCCACAAATCAAAAGGATTATTCCAGTTCCACCAACTTAATCTACGTGCAAGATGAAGGACCCAGCTGAGGCAGGAACACTGGTACCAGTTTTCTTGACTTCGCTTTACAAAGCACGAAGAGACGAAGGTTTTGCATCGGGGTACAAAACAGATTTGCCTCTTGAGGTTAAAGTCAGTGTATTATGTATATAAAGCATCCCTTTGGCAATAGAGTTTGCAGTATCCCCACAGGACTTCCACAGTATAGGTTTTATGTAGTAAAATCTATTAAGGAAATTCTCTTCTACTGGACACATGTCTGCAGCTACAGCTAATGAGACACCCTTGGAAACACGGGTCTCTATGCCTATTGATAATATAGTATTTGAGAGTCAAAAGTCAACAAAAGGCACTTTCATCGTTAAATAAATGTCCTCTGCTTGAAGGAAAACTGCGGGGCCTAGATCTTGTTCAAAGCCGTCTGCTCCTCAAGGACCTGCAGGTAGTCGGGGGAGCTCTGGAGCTTGGCCTTCAGTTCGAAATACTCGCTGCTCTTCCTCTGCTCCACCACGATTTTACTGTGGTTGCCGCCGATCAGGGACTTCTTGTTCTTTTTGTCCTGTGGTTTCTCTGGATAGCGGATCTCGAAGCCACTGACCCCTATGCTGTTGTACTCCTTTTTGCTTTCTAGAAAGTTCTGGATAAACACATTGGAATCCCTGCTCGGGAACAGTTCATCCAGCTCGTCGATTGTGCTCAGCCTCTTCCTGCTGTCCGCGTGCAGTAAATCCTTGTCCCTGTCGCCGGTCCGCAGGGGGACCTTCTGCCCCGGGGGCTCTGAGAACATGAAGCCCGCGTCCGACTCTTTCAGGCCGCACGTGTGGCTCTTGCTCATCTGCTCGATGGTCTGCGGGATGAAGGCCTCGCTGCCCAGCCCCTCCTTGGCGGCCTTGGGGTCGTGCTTCCTGAGCTGCAGCTGCACCGAGCCGCACTCGGCGCCCGCCAGGCCCTCGTGCTTCGCCGCGGGCTTCTTGTTTCTCCGCAGCACGAAAACAAGCAGGCAAAAGGCGACGAACACGGTTAGAATGAGGACCACCAGGATACTTAAGATTAAGATGGACAGAGGCACCGGGCCGCCAGGAGGACTTCGGATGGGCCCCAACGGGGTGGTGAAGGCAACGGCGGGCGCAGGGCTGGTGAAGGGCGCGGATGGCTTGTTTAAGAATTTGGGACACAGGATTTCATTTTTGAGGGACTTCAGCTCAATGTTGGCAAACTGAACAGGCGTTTCGCACTTCAGCTCCTTCACCACAATCCCGTCATTCAGCTTCTCCAGCCACAGCTTCAAGGCCACCAAGTCACAAGTGCAGTCCCACGGGTTGCCCTCCAGGTCGATCTGCGTGAGGGACTGCAGCTGATCGAGGACCCCGCTGACAGGCAGGTACATGAACTTGTTGTTCCTCAGGTTGAGCCTGGCAAGGGGTGCCCCAGAGAAAACGTACACGGGCAGGCTCGTCAAGAGATTGTTGTTCAAGTAGAGCAACTGCAAATTTGGCATGGAGTCAAAGGTGCCCGCTAGGATTTCCTTAATCAAATTGTATTCCAAATACAGATACTGCAGGTTATGAAGCCCTGAAAATATTTCAGGATAGAGTCTCTCAATCTGATTGCCATTGAGATAGAGCCTGCGTAAATTAGTGAGATTGTGGAATACATATCCCCTTATCACTGCAATCTGATTACTGCCTAAATGGAGCAGATCCAGTCCTTCAAACTCGGTGAAGTCTGAGATGTCCACATCTTTGATGCTATTGCCATTGACATGCAGCTTCTTGGCATTTAAAGGTTTCGGTGTCAGTTCAGACATGGACTGTATATTTTTCTCTTGGCAGTTGACACTCAGTCCAAAGTCTGAAGGATGTGTTTTGCAAAAGCAAGGCGCAGGGCAAGGTGTAAGAGGAGGCACCCTTGTTTGGTAAGACACAATCTGACTGAGATTGCGGTTGGAGAGGGCTTTGCCCGCCACGATTCCAGAGATCTTGGAAGGATTGGTAGTTTTGGGTGCTTTGGTCACTAACCTGTGTAAGGATGTTTGAGTAGTGTGACCATTGGGAGTGGTATAGCCATTTTCCAGCTGAGATGGAGGCAGGATCCGTACATCAAAATCACTGCCTGTGCCCATGGGGCATAATTCTTGTTTGTTGGTTTCTTTTAAAAGCCTTCCATATAAGTCACTGGGAGTTTCACAGATAGCTTCTCCTATGTAAATGTTATATGGCATATTCTCCAGCCAAGCTTTTAAAGGCAGCAAATCGCAGCTACAGTTCCAAGGGTTATCTTCTAGTTGCAATTCGACAACTCGGCCTATGTGTTCCAGAACTCCGATATAGGGGAGCTTCTGGATTCTGTTCCCTCGTATATCCAGATGGGTCAAAGATGCGAATCGGAAAATATTATCAGGAAGGAATGAAATCAGATTGTCATTAAGAATGAGAACTTTCAGTTTGTGGAGCTTATTGAAGGCTCCTCGTTCAATATACTTGATTAAATTGTAGTCAGCCTGGAGATACTCCAAGTTCTCTATGCCAAGGAAAGTGTCAGCTCGGAGAATCTTTAATTCATTGTTGTTCAAGTGCAACTGCTTTAATGCACTGAGCCCAAGAAAGGCTCCTCCCTCAATGTTCTGCAGTTTATTATTTCCCAGCTGCAGAGATACTGCGTGTGAAAAATTCAAGAATGTATTTGGATAGAGGATATTTAAAAAATTGTTTTGGAAATTGAGGTGGTAAAAATTTGACCAAGGCGGTTTCAGCTGGTTTGGTCTGTAGACTGAAACCTTCTCACAGTTGACATAAAGCACATTCTCCACTGACACACAGGAGCACACATTGCAAATTTCCACTGATATGTCAGAATCTGCATTTGTCGAAGAAATCAGGGCTGACAAAATCAGAAAGAGCCAAAGAAACATCTTCTTGCAATCAGCAAACAACTTTATGCTTCTGAATAAAGAGAAATAATCTAAAAAATAAAAAGAAGACATTTTTTTCAATGATCATTACTTGAAAAATTATTTGTAAGTACAGTAACTGAAAATTTGGCATACCAGGCCAAATATGTGGTTATATTTATTAGCTTAGGTATTTTTAAGGCACCAAAACCTCCAAGTATTCTCACTTAGTCAAACAATAATCACGACAAATGCCATACATTTTATTTCGATACCTTTAGTTTATACAAAATTTATAGGTGCAGAACATATGACAAACAACAGAAAAAAAGACTGTTGATCATGCTTAAACCTTACACATCTGCAATTTTTCTCTACATGGACCACCAAACTGTGCCCTTGAACAAACAGAAACCTTAAGCTTCTTATGTGCAGCTCTAATGACTGATCCCAGCCCCTCTGTGTAGCCATGTAGTTAGCATCACAAAGGTATTTCAATTTGTAGATGTCTACTCTCTAGACTTCAGCTTGATAAGAGGTGGATCAGAGGAGATGCTAGATCCCTGTGTTCAATGGAGGATGCCAATAGGAGGATTGAGTTGCTGTAAAGGGGACAGTAAAAAGGCCAAGCTGGAGGGAGCCCTGGGAAGAGATCTTCCTGAGCTTCAGCTCATTGGGAAGCACATTACCATAAATCAGTTCACCCCTGTACATTGCTGCCTTAAAAAACACAGATAACCCTGTGAGGTTCTAGAAAAATACAGAGTAGGGAAGGGCAAGTTTTAGATTCAGATATATAAATGGTATCTGTTTCCTATCAGTCATCTTCCAAACAGAGGGGGAAAAGCCTTTTGTCTCTGGGTCCCTAAAAGCAGGAGAGAAACCTACTTGCTCCTGCACCGTCTAGCTGATGTCCAGAGAGCTTTCCCTCCCCCAAGAACTGGCTCTCCTGCCTACCTGGCCCTCTTCCATTCCTTCATGTGTCATTTTGAACCCAGGTCCGACAGACACTTGGCTCAAATGCTGATTTCCTTCACTTTGACCACAGGTTGCCACTGCTGAGGAAGATTTCCCACACTGCAACTGAGTGGCTGTACCTGCAGCCCCGAATACATTTATTACAGCAAATGGTTGCCCGAAAATCATCATTTCCCAACATCACTTTCCAAATATTACTACCCCATCTTTCTGTCTATAAACAAATCAAGAATCAATTTAGTAGAGTTTAATGCTTAGCAAATTAACCTGTTTTAGCCAATGCCTTAAATACCACATGGATACACAAGTATACGCAATGATTAATGGGAAAGGTTAAGGGGAACAACAAACGTTGTGCATTTTATTGATGCCATTTTAGCCATGTGATTCTTTTCCACCTTGAATGGGAAGCTGGCTGCAATTTCAATATGGTTACCACGAAATATTAATTAAATTACCCAGGAACACACAATGAGGGAGTGATACAAAGACAGAAGTGTCGCACAGAAACTCCTTTGTGTATTTTGTCCACGAGGAATCAGCTAGTGGTAAACTGAACATGTCTCAAGGCTGTCAGTCCAACAGCCGAGCCAGGCAGGTTTGCATTTTCAGTGGCTTGGTTCAGCATACAGGCAGCGCTGCCTGGGCGCCCCTTGGCTGACAGACGGAGATGCATTCCCCCATCCACCCGGGAGCGTGACTGGTAGTGCAAGAAAGAAGTCAGAATTCTTAAGTATGTCGTCATTCAGACCAACTTTCATTGTAAGATCAAAATTTCACTTGATCTTTTTGCTTTGGTATAGATGTGGTTCTCAACAGCAATTCTGGTTCGGTTGAGTCATTTCTTGTTATCATCACCTCCCCCTCCAAGAAGCCAAAAAGTAACCAAATTCAAAACAAAGCAACAAAAGCAGTATAGCCCGAATTGAGTACAAAAATACTAGCAAGGAGCATCAAGAGATCGGAAATTGCATAAGGCGCTACCCTCCTCCTCCTCATTTCTACTTCAAACAGCACGGAGGGAAAGGGCGCAAGGACTGGCGAGGAAGTTCGCAGACGCAGCTCGGTGAGGCGGGGGCGCCGAGGCGGGGAGCCGGCGAGGGCGCGGGGTCATCAGCCAAGGAGAGGAGGGGAGGGGAGGGGGCTGCAAGGGCCAGAGGCCCGGAGAAGCGGGGAGAGGAGAGCGGAGCAGCAGGAGGGGAAGGAGACACTGCACGTAAGCGAGGGAAACCTCGCATTCACACGGTGCCACTAGAACGTGCCCATTTGAAAAATGGGGGGGGGGGGGGGGGCGAAGAGGGAAGGCAGCCAAAAGAAAACAAAGTATGAGTTAGGCACCAAAGTCATCTTTTGGGCTGCCAGGAGCAGCCCGGCTCCCCATTTGCCTCTTCCCGCGGTGTGTGTGTGTGTGTGTGTGTGTCCAGCGAGCCGCCAGGCTCCGCAGGCCGGCGGGGACTGCATAACCCTGGCCTCACCCAGATCCGGGATCCACCTGAGTGCCGCCGGGGACTCCGCGGTCCTGTGCAGGGAGCTGGCCTGCGGGAACCAACCGGCCCGAGAGGGTGGGCAGAGGGGGCACCGCCGGCGCTGGCGCGGGAAACCTCCGCCCGCCGGCCTCAGGCAGGGGGGGATCGGCCGAGAGATGCGGTCACTGCCGCCCACTGTGCGCCACCTCGAGCAGGCGGCGGCGCGGCTGGAGGGGCTGCCGAGGGCTCTTACCGCAATGTTTTGACGCATCCCCGCGCCGGGAGCCGGCACCAGCCCCCTCCCGGGTCCTGCCGAGCAGTGGCCTCGTGGGCCAGGCAGCGGAGGCGGGGACCACTGGGGTGTCGCGGGGGCCTTCAGCCCCGCTGCACACACGTTTCTTCGCGCGCTCCGGTCCCACAAGGGGCAGCCGCTGGAGTTTCCGTCCGCCTCTCCAGACCTGGACGTGCGGTGACTGAGGGGGAAGCGATGGCCAGCTCAGGCCACGAGGATGATGGCTCCTGGGGTATCACTGGCCCGCTGATCAAAGGCATAGTGACCCTGTCCTTCCTTGGCCAAGAGCGGCAGCCCAGGCTTCCCCTCGCCCGCACCGTCCCCCCCCACCCCCACCCCTCACCCACCAGCCCCGGCCAGCCACAAAATGCTGCTCTCACCAAGCCAGCAATCAGCTCAACATTTGGGCATCTTGCAAAGTCGTGCCGCCAGGTCTTGCCCAGCTTTGCAGGGCTCTTAGAGTTACCCACCGGCTTCTCTCGGATCCCCGTCCTTGCTGGGTGCCAGCGACCGCCGATCAGCTCGCGGGCCACTGCCCGGAGCTCCAGATCCACGGCCGCCCGGAGTGCCTGCGACCGGCTGGGGCGCAGAAAACAAAGCCCAGCGCAGTGGCCCCGACAGTCCGACTTGCTCGCGACTAGGACACTTTCCCTGCCGCCCCAGCCTCCCTGGGGGCAGCAAAGCTAAGGACACTGGATTCTATCGGTCCTCGGGGACTTGCGACCGCTCCGTGGGCAGGCAAGTGGGATGGCGGTGGAGTAGCCACTAGGGCCGCTTCGGCCACTCAGCCGGCCCCAAAGCAACACGACCCAAACTAAAAATAATAAGCTACCTGCCCCCCTCCCTCCGCGCAAGAGCGCGCGTGCGCGCGTGCGCACACGCACCCGTGCGCGCGCACACACACTCCACACACACACACACACACACACACACGCACGCACACGCACACACACAGGCGCAAGCTGAGCGGGGAAGAGGCAGCGCATGTCGGTGCAGCCCCCGCTGGAAATTCACCCACCTCCAGAGCCCCGTGGCTCTCGCAGGGCGCTGCGCCTCGATCCGATCCGATCCGATGGGCGCTGCGGGCTCCGCGGCGGTCACTGCGCGAGCCGCGCTCCGGCTCCTGGGCGCCCGCTCGCGGGTCAGACCCACGGAGCAGCCCCGGCAGGCGAGCGGGCGGCAGCGCGCGCACCCCGGCCAGACGCCGCGCGCGCCCAGCCCCTGGCGCTCGGGCTGCACCTTCACACGCGCTCCTTCAGTCCCCGCCCCGCCCCCACGGCCCCCGCCCGACGCTCAGACACCTCGACCCCCGCACATTCCCGAGCTCCCCCGGCCCCCACCTAGACGCCTCCGCTCCATTGCTGCCCACGCGCCGAGCAAGACGGCGCACTTTCCTCGCGGCATCCGCCCCCTGTAAGCCTAACGCACCGCCGGGGAGGAGCGACCCCCTTTCTCCAGCAGAGACCCTGGCTCCCTAACGCCAGGGCGCCAACCTCCATCCCCCCGCCGCAAACACGCACAGTTGAGTCCTTTCTCCACCCCCAGTCCCCTAAGAACAAGGCGCGCACACGCACACACACACACACCCGGGGGCGTTCCTCTGAGACAGCGACCAAGAAGCCAGGCAAAGCCAAAGAAACATCGGAGAGCCGGGAGGGGGGGGGGGGGGGGAGATGGGTCGAGGGAGGTAGGCAGGGGCGTCGAGTCTACGCGAAACTGAATAATTCCAGGATCAAGGGGGGTGAGTCAACAACAATGACATTCAGAGGCAACAGTCGCACTTGGGCTTTGTATCACGGGTACGGTACCTTTGGCTAATTGTCACCCCGCAGAACAGAGGGCTCCGGGAATACTTCTGTAGCGGGCGATCCTGGATGGAGCCTTCTTTGTGGCCGGTCTCCTGGGATCCAGCAGTATTTGCACCCCCCCTACCTGTCTGAGCCTAAGGGGCTGGGGGGCTTTAACGCAAAAAAAAAAAAAAAAGTGTGAAGCTTTAGCCCAAAGTGAGACTATTTCGTGGGTTTGGGAGCCGGTTAATTCTCGGTACCTTAGAACTCCGCGAGCCTCCGGCATGGAATGGGTTAAGCAGGGTGTTTAAGGAGCTGGGGGTGGGGAAGGGGGTTAGAGATAGAGGAAAGAGAGGTGTGGGACTGGGAGAGATGCCGCACTTGCTACCAAAAGAAGAAAAAAAAAATCTGCTTTGGCTACTGAGCATGCCCAGTCCCCAGATCAAGCCCTATAAGGGAGGCATTGTATGCGTTCCACTTCTCCGGGCTTTGGTGGTGACCGCGAGGGGACTTTGGTTGGGGAGGGTGGTGGTGAATGGGAGACCTAGGGAAGGGGGGCAAGGTTTAGAGCTTTGGGGCTGAGCGGAAGGTTTCTGAAGACACCCGTGGGATACCTCGGGAGACAGAAAAGGAGACAAAATTGCCTAAGGAAAGTCACTTCAGTGGCCCCTTCATTGTCACGTCTGAACCAAAAAGGCTCTAGCAGTTGCATCTCAAATATCCACCCAGGGGCTGCAAACCCCGCGTGTGGACTGTCTAGGCCCCTTCCTTCCACCCATTTGCTGGTGCTTTCACAGGAGGGTAGGCATGTCCCGAGGAGGGCTAACATTCAAGCCAGCTTCTGCAGATTGATAATTTAGCCCGTATGCTTGATGAGAAAGCAAATGGAACCATGGGGTGGGGGAGTCTGGCTATCCTGTCAGTATTTCAAATACTCCCTTTGCCTAGCAAGAAAAGGCTGAATCTGTGGTTGAGCTCCCTTCCCCCAACCTTGCAGTTCTGTAGATGCTTGGCTAAGAAAAACAACTCTTTTTCTTTACTTTGTATCTGTTGGGAAAACTGGCTTTAGGTAGGTAGAGCTAAGTTATAAGTGGGAAGTATTTCCCCAGCACTCCTAGTACCCCATTCCTTCACACATTTCAGGAAATACTGCAGGGCCCCTTGCTTAAGGACCTAGTCCATTTATTCAAATTCCAGTACCTCTAGCCACTATAGCGACAGCCAGTACCCAGAAATGCTTTTACTTAGAAATGAAAAACTCTATAAACTAAAAGTAGCAATAGTTTTGAAACCAGAATTTGGCTGTTTGCCTGAACTCCTACAGTTAAACATTTACCATAATTGGTTGATGTTTAAAGGCCTCAAATCTAGGCAAAAAATCCAATGAGCAAAGGATTTATTACATTATTTGTGGATACTGTCCTACCTTCTATATTATTTGCAGTATCTATTCGTATATGAGTTTAATTTCCTTTTCATTTTTGTCATTTCATGAGGCTGCCTTCAGGTTATATTCTTCCACATGTTTTCTGGACACAGCATGTACACAGAGATGCACATACATTCTTTAAATGAATATTTAAATAGATATGTGCATATAGGCATAATTTCTTTATGACCTTGGTGAATATTGCATCTTTTATAAAGAGCCCTTTCGTCACCCCCACTCTCATCGCCCTTAAAAATGTCATCTTCTCTTTTAAAATCAACCTAGAGGCAGAAATTGAGTGGGCAGCAATGGAAAGATTTCTATATTCAATGTGAAACCCATTACGAAATAGCATTGCTTAAGGAAACACTGAAGAATCTGTCCATAACAACATATGTGCTTGTGCAGCTCTTCTTAGTAAGGCGAAATGTGTTTCCTCCATAGGTAACAGCTGCGGTACATTGAAAAATCCCTCTACTGTTTTACTTTTGAACAATAAAGATCCTGCTAATTAATTCACATTTGCACTACACTGTGCAATGCAATTTGAAAATGGTCATGGATCCCAAAACAAGTTGGCATTTATTCTAAATGCAAAGGTTTCAGGAAGCTACAATATATTTTATCAGGATAGGTGAATTGTTTGTCCTTTACTATAAATGTTAACAAGATTCAATAGGATGAGCAAAAAATTTTTTACCTGAAACTATAATGCACATTCCAAGTACATGATAGCTGAAAAGGCCAGATTTGGACAGTAAATATCAGACAATTTAAATATTTATCTTTACTCAACTTTAGAAACTTTTGAGAGTTGACTATATTTGACTGCAATAACTGTGGAATGTTCTATTTCATTTGGATATGGAGACAAAAATCTGAAAACAAGTACACCTAGAACATCAATAAATTACCGTTAATAATAGTGCTAAGAACTTGATTAATATCAAATCATTAAAATGAATGCTTTAATGTAAAATATTGTGCTGCTTAAAAATGATAAAGTGGCTGCTCATAAAAATAACATAGAAGTAACAGCTTCCACGCCTTCTGTTTCTTTTGCTTTCAAAGTAATTTCAAAACCCAATCCTTTGGTCCTGCAGTCTCTTTTCTATTTCTTAGAACTACATGTGATATCTATATAGAAGAATAGTAAACTTAGGGAAATTGCTGGCTTAAAAAAAGAAAGTAAATATATAAATAAATAAAAGTGTTAAGGAAAGTTCAGCGCTATTTATGGCCGTCAAAAGAAAAATAAAGTTGGTGTTCCTAAAACATAGGAATGCGAACATTGCGAGCCGGATTTGTAATAGCCTTAGTTTTTCTATATGTCCCACTGTTGTTGCTTTTCAAATATGTTTTTATTGATTTCAGAGAGAGGAAGGGAGAGGGAGAGAGAGCCAGAAACATCAGTGATGAGAGAGACTCATCCGTCAGCCACCCCCCACCGAGGATCAAGCCCAAAACCGCAACCAGGCCTGTGCCCTGACAGGGAACTGAACTCTGACCCCTGGGTCATAGGGCTAAGCTCAACCACTGAGCCACGCCAGCCGGGCTCTGAAAGGAGGCGGCCTGGAACTATAGTACTATGCTGATACAGTGTCTCTCTCCTCCAGGGCAAATAAACAATTGCACCAGGAATTTCTCCAAGCTCCTGGAAATCCTTAATTCCAAAGGCAGTTCTAGTTAATCAAATACTATCAACGGAAAATGATTATAACACCAACAAAATCTGGTCCTAGTCAGTGGTCTTTCACCTTCATTATATTCTTCATTTACTCTACCTTGTCCTGCCGCTGCTTAAAATCAAATTAGCCTTAATTTTGGTATCCAGGTATCACAGATTATTCAGTGTATCTTAATTTCAAAAATTTATTTATACTCTGGCATTTAAAATAATTACAAACTTGGCATATCTCTAAGTGAAATACAAGAAAGTTCAAAAGGTGTTAAAATATCTTCTGCAAAAGATGTTTCTATGATTAAATGAGTTTAGCAGACCATGATTCCATAAAGCTAAGCTTTTTTTTTTTTAATTTTGGGAATTCTCTACAAACTCAATTGTATTGAAAATGAATTCTGACCTAGAAGGGGAAAGGGATGGAGCATGTACGATTTCTCAGACTTATTTGACAATGTGATCCTTTTTTCATATACACTTTGAGAACCCTTGTACTAATTGCTCATTTTTGCAAATTTTATGGAATTTAGAAGCTGAAAAGTAGCTTTCAGATCATAATCTAATTCATACCATAGTTGCTACTATCTATTGAGTACCTCTTTTTCTTAGTCATGTTGCCGCCAAACATTATTTCATTTAGTTCTCTGAACAATTCTACAAGGGAGAGATTCTTCTTAAAAAACAAAGTTCAGGGAAGTTAAGTGATTTGCCCAAGGTCACACAGTAAGTGACAGTCCAGATTTGACCCCAGGTCTTCGAGGCCTTCCTGAAACTGCACACCTCCTTGCCCACAGAGGAACCAAAGCATGTTTAATTTTGAAAGCATAATAGATTCCCCCCCAAAGTTAAACACTCGGCTCAAGTATTAAAGTATTAATATTCAACACTGGAATAAACCAATATAGGACATGAAAAACAGGTCACATCAATTCCACACTACAGGGTCTCTTAAATCAGCTAATTTTACCCTTTGCCAGTAGTGGGCTTGTTCCATCCACCCTGCTCTTTCAACTTTTATACCTGGGTTGATTCTAAAACTCTGATGATGTCTCAAGTGTCTCTTATTAAAGACAATTGTCTTTGCTACTGCCAAATGCAGCCACGTAAAGCAGCAGTGTTCATCCCTACAGTTGTTCCAGAGTTAAAGACAAAAACACTGCTAACCAATAGGGCACCGAGTGTGTGGGGGGGTCCTTTATTAATTGCTTATATCAGCTAACCTGATCTTCCATTTTCCCCAGGCTACTTCTTTATATTATATCTGTTAACCTGTTTTTTGTTTATCTTTTTGTTTTGTCTTGTTTTCAGAACCTAAGATGTCAGCTGTTAATGTATTAAGGCCTGAGTACTCCAAGCATTGGTTGATTTTTCACAGGATACTCCATTCACAAATTATTTCTGGAGGATTAGTAAAAAAAGAGTATGCTATTTTGAGGGATCTTTGTAATTTTGGCTCTTAATGAGTACTTGTTCATATAGCTCACTAGTATCATTTATATTCTTTAGAACATCATTTTTCTAAGTCACAGATGCAGATATAATAGTGTCTGTTCTGTTTACCCATTTCTTTCTGAGTATTATCTAACTGGAAGAAATATCTTTCTCACTGACTGTCAGAAATTAGGGCCCAGAAACAAGCACAACTGCCTTCAGACGATTCAAAGATAATAAAGATTGTGAAATAAAAAATAGGGAGTTAATCGCTAGACAATCTACTGTGGTAATTACTCCCATGGGCTGTACAAGTTCCATAACACCAACCAGAGCTTTGTCGGAAAGACAGAAAGTTGATGAGAATCCTTCCATTTTTACCATGCTCAGTTCTATCTGGGAACCAAAATACCATCACCAGGCAGAAAAACGTGTTTTCATTTTGCAAAAATATTAAGGGTTTTTTCCCCCCAGTGCTTTTATGCTTTTATTAGAGTATTATTTTTCCTTAGAAATTTAAACTTAAAGCTTCTATTTCCCCAATCTGACTCAAATTGGGTAATGTCTACCCACATAAGCTCTTCATGAGAAAATGGTCCTCAGTCTCATGCCAAGGGATCATGTCACTTCTGAGAATTTCTGCTATATCTGTTATGGGCATAGTATTGTCACTAGTCACAGAGTTTAAAGGGACCTTAACATTCTTATGGTTTAACCACTCCCAGTTAAACTGAAATCTTCATCAGATGGATACTTAGTGCTTGAACATGCTCAATGACAGGGAGCTGACTGACGGTAGAGGCTCCAGAGAATCATCTAGAAAATTAATTAGAGGATTTTTTTCAATCTTTAGTTTTGTAAATGTGAAAGGAACATAAAATTAGACCAATGAGAGTTTAAAGAGTATGAAATTTGCAAAGTGATGGGCTTGGGGTGAAATTCTTGCTTCACCAATAATTCTATGATTTAGGGCAGTTAACTTTACTGAGCGTTCACTGCCTCAGCTGTAAAGTGAGTATGGCATACTTAGTCTCCCTCGGTTTTATGGGGATTGACTAAGATGTTTACAAAACACCTAGAATGGTGCCTTCTAGCACAGAGGATTATTTTCTCCTATTCAGAAGCAGAATAAACTACTTAGACAAAAAGCAAAGTATGTAGACTGTATGTTTGTTTCCTACCCTAGCCTATCAATGGATTATGAGTAGAAGAATGTTAAGGGATTATTAGTTTGTTTGTTTTATTTTTAATTACTTCAAAAGCTAGAAACTATTATGTTAAATCCATTGGTGCTTATACTTCCTGGTATCTTTTAGTTTTCTGTTTTCATCAATTTGTTAAACATTAATTTCCACAACAACCTCTGTAGAGCTGAGTATTACAGATATTATCATTATTTTTTTGTCCTGTTTGCCAGATGAGATTTTAGTTTAGAATCTCATCTTCTGCTCTCCAGGCCCACAAGAAGTGGGAAACAACATTATTTAAACAAAGTTCCTCATAATGGTCCTAGAGAGAATATTAAAAATATATTTTCTGGAGTGTATCACTGAACATATTTTTGGGAAAACAAACAAAAAGGGAGAAAGAAACAGGGGGAAAGGAACCAAAGTGTATATAGCTGTTATTTATACAATGTTATTCGTAGCTTTATTTGTAACATGTGCAAAAAGAGTTCAAGGACTTTGGGGCACTAATTTTATCATTTTTATCTATAGAAATTAGGTATTTTTAGAAAGTTAATGACTTGAAAAACTAGCTTTCTTCTAGCCATACAATTATTTTGTCGCAAGAGTGGCATATGTTGTTTTTAGAGAAAAGAGAGTCAGATCTGACAAGATGTGATCAATTATAGCTAAGATCACATTTGTGTGATAAATAGTTTAAATTAACTCAATCTCAACCACCCAATAACTATCCTGACAGATATAGCATATATAGGAATGTATCTGAGCTACTGTTAATTGACTTTTCTTAGAATATTCATCATTAGAAATGTTGAACTCTAACTTATATTATTTGTATTTCCCTATAGTAAAATATTCTATTGTAAAAAATGTTCAAGGTATGACCACTAACCAATGTGTTTTTCATAGAGTAAAAGTTGTTGGCATTTTGTTTCTATGGCTAAAGCTATTCTACAAAATTTCATTTTATTATCTTTATTGATGAAAGAATATGCAGAAAAACAAAGCTATAGGATCCAAGTACTCAGAACAATGAGAAAAAATTACAAATGGGCCATATAATGATGACTCCTCTCGTTTCTCTGTCTGTTTCAAGAGATGTGAGTTTCCTGAGCCTTGAAGGCAGAAGAGCCTCATTGACAGCCACTCTGAGTTCTTGAAAATCTGTTCTATGTGACAAGTGGCAGGGCACCCCCATGAGGGGGCAGTGGTCTTGGGGTCCTCATCTTCCCTTCTTACCCTTCCATGGACACTTAAAGAAGGCTTCTGGTCAAAAGCATAGGAAATGCTGTTCTCCAGTTTAAAATCTGGTGAACAGTCAGACTTGTGTTGGTCAGTTGACCAGTTAAGTCTTGCAAATCCAAAGAGCTGTAGCATTGGGTCTCTTTTTCAGCTCATTATTAAATATTATTACATAAGGTATCACCAATTTATTAGAAATCCAGCTTTTATTATTTATTAAGACTAATGGCAAGAACAGATTGTCCTGGAGGGGAAAATGGATAAAGGAGAAACAAATGACATTTTAGCACAGCCGTGCATATGATTTATAAATTACACATAACTCTCAAGAAGTTTTTCCTTCGTTCAAATCATTACCCACTTCAAGTAATTACAGTAAGTCCTCACTTAACATCATTGATAGGTTCTTGGAAACTGCGCCTTCAAGCAAAATGACATAGAACAAAACCAATTTTACCACAGGCTGATAGATATGAACAAGATATGAACAAGTCCCTAGGGCATATTTCTGGTCACAAAAACATCACCAAACTTCTAAAGGCCCCAAACACTTCTAATAGCAAACATTGAAATAAGTTTAAGCTATACCTACACTTTAGAAAGATTAATAAAAACAATTCAGAGAATTCTTTTCCAACCCACTTTTTCCAGTTCAGGGCGGCAGGTGGCCGGGGCCTCTGGCAGTTCAGGAAGCAGGGAGGACACCCTTCCACTGCAGGACAGTCACACGCACCTACATTCGCTCGCTCTGGGACAATTCGGACACAAATTCACCTCGCATGCACATTTTTGCATGTGGAGGACACCAGATTCCCCAAGAAACCCATGGGGAGAACCTGCAAACCACGGTGACAGAGGCCCTCCCAGGGAAATCCATTTCTTCTCATCAACCTTACAACATCCAACAAAATGACACTCGTCATTCGAGGACCTGCTGTACTTTGTTTTAACCAAGCATTTCTCCTTCTTTCCTACTAAATGCAAATCCTGTATTACACACATTTGCTCTCAGAGCTTTTCTGGGAAAAGTCAAGTTTAATTCGGAAGAGTTGCTAGTGAGCCATGTTGCATCTTACACCACCTACACATAAACTCTCCAAAATGCAGACAAACCAGTGCCGCTCCCTCTCTTTCCCATCCCAATTGTTCATTTGGTAGCTGCACGTTGGAAGCGTCAAAATGCAGAGTACAAAGAAATTAGCATGTTTCACTCTCTCTGTCCGAGGAATAGAAAACTGACTTTTCTTTCAGACTTCGAGAACTCTATGAATTCGAGAACATAGGAAGCTTAGTTAAGATAGCCTGACTGCAAATCATCTGCTCAACCATAAAGTGCGATTCATTTGAAATCTTTATTGAATACCTATTACTCAGCAGCCTTTGAATACCAAGGTGAAGGGCAATGCCTCTGTCCTCCATAATCTCTGAGTTTATTGATAAAGCAGATGAGACTATGTTATAATAAAAAAACATTCTCTAATGTATTGAATAGAAATGCCCCTGAATCACTGAGTGCTCATTTTTAAACTTTACCAAATTTCTCACTTTTAAACGTTGTGAAACACTGTAGTTGAAGGTAATAATGGTAGGCTTCCATGGCATATATTCAAGGAAATTAAGAAAATCAGAACATTGTCTTCCATCAAATGGCAAGGTCAACAACTTGTATGTCCTTCTGGAGATGACACAGTCCAAAACTTTGGTCTTCCTCCAGAACACAGAGTCAAAATTTACCGTGTGCCAGGCATATTTAGAAAGGACATTAACAGGAAATGTTCTATAAAATCAGAAATTAAATCATTTGGAAGGGCCAGACATTGAAATAACCAATATAACCAAAAGAAACAAATGAAAGAAGAAACCAAAACAGTAGGAATCTTTTCGAATTTGATGTCCAGATCATGAAAGCTTCAAGGGTGGCATAAAAAGGAAGAAAGCTTATGTTGTTTTCAGGGTGTGAACAGTACACAGGTGTATTAGGGACTTGGCTTCTTAAGTTGAACTAAGAGTGAAATATAGTAACAACTATCATCTCTACTTAGTATATATATGCATGAATGTAGTGATCAAGAGACAACAACCAAAATCCCCAATTTATTCTTCGAAAATAAGAGCTGCTGGCAATAATATCTTAACTATAAGCAGGTCTGGTTCCACATTATTACTCTTTTCTTTTTACTGATATAAACAAATGTGCCACAATATGTAAGTGGGTCATTTGAAAAGTATTCAAGAGAGCGGAATCTTACTGAAATGATTTTACCAAGACTTTATATTTTTTGGACTGTTTTAGTAGGTCAAACCAGGCTGGAGATTTACTTCTTAGAGCCGTTTAGCCTTGGGACGCCTACCTTGCCCTGACAGTGATGCCTTCTAATTGTTGTTTATGGATGTCAAGACTTTACACTTTTTCTTTTTGGTTAACACCGATTCTTTTTTCTAACACAGTATTTAATTTGTGCTTTTGCTCAGTCCATCGCTAATAAGCAATTCTTGAGGGAATGTTGCACTTGAATTTAAGCAGAGGTTTCATTAGAGCTTTGGTAGCCAGGATTTGCCATTGCTGTTCCCAGTTTCCTTGCTTTATTGCATAAGTAATCCCCACCCCCACCTGCCCCTCTTGCTCAAAGGAACAAAGGGGGACGGAGAGCCACTTGCTGCTCAGCATCCCACAGTGAAGTCCTCCTTTGCTATTCAGTGTACTTGTGGGTTACTTTTTTCCTTTACAAAACTATTTGAGAAGAAAAACGCACATGTCCCCTGCTGTTGCTGTTGTGTTATAATTTGACTGATTTTCAGCTTATTAGTCATTCATCTGGATTGGTGCCTGTATATTTTCCCAAAGGTTTAATATGGAAAATTATTTCTTTTGCCATATTGAATCTTAGCTCAACATTCTCTAAGAAGCTGCACAGTTATTTTCTTATTAATGCCCACAACACTCCTGTAGATTATTAAAAAGACATCATAGCGCAGTTTCTAATATAAGACACAGGCTAAAGCTAAGTTGATTAAGTCACATGAGTTAATAAGGTAGGAGCTAGGAAAGACCAGGAATAAGCAATTTTTTCAGTGCCGGGTTTCTGGTTCTCAGTCCAGCGCCCTGAAAGGTTCCCTGCCTCTGTAAGGCAGGTAAGTGTAATCCAGTCAGCACCGATGGATGGAAAGGCGCTTCGGGGTGCTGGAAGGACCCGCAAACTGGACCCAGCCGCTACGGCCAGCGCGGAGGGCGGCCCGTGGTGCCCGCCGGCGGCACCAGCAGGCCACGAGCAGGGATCGGGCCCCCCCTCTCTCCTCCAACCCTGGGGGCTCCCGCCAGCCCCCCAGCTGGCCAAGCCGACCGGTGAGCCAGCGAGCGAAGGGGAAAAGCGCCCCGCGGAGCCCCCAGCCGCCCCGCAGAGCAGCGGATGGGATTGTGCGTTTGGAGGCTGCGGCCGCGGGGCCATCCTTCTGCGCGCCCTTGTTTCCATGCAGCAGAGCCCTGTGCTTTCTGTCCTTCCTCCCAATAAACACTCCCCCCCCCCCCCCGAAGCGAAGTCCAAACAGTCACGCCGTCCATCTCTGGCTGACACTGGATGTCCTTTTCAGTCCCCCTGAACGTTATAGCATCTAAACACTAACTTGCAAAGCGAACTGCCAGCACAATCCTTACATAAAATAACAAGGGAAAAAGAGGGGGAAGGAAAAAAGAAATTGTATATGTGAAAATTTCTGTATGTATATATGGTGTATACATATAATATATACACATCTTCTATTTATAATCTATCACATGTGTAATAAGTATTATGCAATAGATGTTTGTGTGTCCATATACACACACAAGCAAGGCAGGAGACAGGCATAGCTGCTCCAGTATTTTTTCTTTCATGAGGCTGTGAATAATATTACAACTGCCTTCTTCCACTCCTTCTGTTTCCTTTGCCCTAACTCAGTGACCAACTGGTCACTTTTTCCCTGAGACAGTGCTGTCCCTCCCCTTTTCTTGCATTAGTTTTCCACTAACCTTGTCTGTCGGTCGTGAAAGTATCGAGGCAGCATGCAAGCACTAAGAAAGCAGTTTTAAACATAATGCTTTTTACTTATGTTCTGTAAGAGCAAACAAAACTGTCCTTGGTAAACAGGATTAATTCGAGATGGAAAAAGTATAGGTGAGAGGTGACTTTCATTGGCATATTGCTCAATAACGTCATAGTTTGTGAAATGACAGCTGTTATTGACGACAGCTTCCAGGTCTCTCTGTTCATGGCCAGAGGAGGCGGTGGAAGGACCAGGCGGCTGTGCTCGCTGTTCTGGGCGGCCTGGCGGAAAATGTGGGTAACTCAGCAAATTCATTTTGGTTGGACTTTTTGGATTAAAATTTAAAGTAATGATAGTGATTTTCAAAACTGCATTTACCTTTCATTTGTAATAGTAAAAAAAATTAAGGCTACGTCTAGTTGATTACAGTAGAAGAGATTTGGCAATTGGATGACCTTCCACAAATTAAACACCTCTGGCCCAGGTAACTCTCTGAACCTTCCTCTTTTTCCCTTACACAGGCTTCACACATCACCTTGTGTTTCTCTCATCTTTATCATTTCGGTCATGCATTGTAGCCCCTAGGGGTCCTCTTCACTATAAGAGTGGCTGCAGAATAATATTTAGCAGTTTCTTTCTCTGCCCCCCCCCAAAATACTCTTCTTAATTAAAGTATTTTCCAACTAATCACTATGAGAAAAAAGATTGTGCAGAACAGAAATACCATTGCTTCAGTCAGTCAACAAATCATATTTTAACACTTACTTTGTGCCAGGAACTATGCTAAGCATTAGGATCTCAGTAGTGGAACTAAACAGTCCCTGCCCCAAGTGAGAGGATGGTTTTAAGAAATCATGGGATGGTGGTTATATAGCTCTCAGGCATCTTTCAGTTACTGTAAACATCACCCCTTTTATATAATTTCTCACTCTCTTGCTGGATTAGACTGTCTAAAAGTAGAATAGGCTACTGCAGCAGGGTGGAAGTTGCCTGTTTCTTGCAGGATTCACCTTTGGGGAATGCTGAAGAAGAGATCCAGTCTTGAACTGGCCATGTCCAATGAAATCCCTCGATCTATGAAAAATAACTAGCATATTGGCATGCAACAAATGTTCCCGTTCAGGCCCGTTATTTCCAAAACGCAGATTCCATACCTTACCAGTTCTCATGTTTAACTACTTACTACCTGGAAGCCTTACCTAGTCCCTTCCATGCCTGCTAACGTCCTGGGACAATGCTTTAAGCTGGATCCCAAATGCCATCCCCTCAACAAAGCCTGTAACTGAGGTTTGCAACCAACTGTGATTCCTCAAAACAGTGTAAGTACTTCACTATCCTTTAGAGTCAATCAATCATACCTAACATCCACCCCATCGAATTGGAGACTTCTCATGGAACTATTGTCTTAATCCATTTTTGTATATACCTCCCTTCCCTACTAAATGAATTCACCTTACAAAGCAGGCTAAACCACTGTTTCCTAGATAACTTCCCATACTTATCAGTAAATTACACTGATAACGGCATCAGAATTTTAAATGATTTATGTTGTCCCTTCATATAGATCCCATTGTATCCCATGCAAATTACTGTAGAAGGTTTCTGGTTGTAAATTCAAAGTACTTTAATCATCTTTTCTTTAAATAATTTTTAATCAACTAATATTACACAATCTTGCATGCAATTAAAAATGTCATAGCGGTTGAGGAATCTTTATGTTTCAGCACTTTAAAAATATATTTTTGGCTTACAGTTTTTTATTAAATCTCTGTGCTATTGTTGTATCATCTATTTCAAGCTTATGATAGTCATCAAGGCAACACTAGTTGAGAAATTACCAAATGTTATAGGAAAGATATCAAAGGAAAGACCATGACTTATTACTGCATATTATTTGTATTTACCTGTTTATTTAGACGTTTTAAAATTACAACTTAATTCAGCAAAGTTTTTTTCACACTAATCAATTCTGTAATAAAGCACAAAATATTCCTTTCTTGTATTTGTAATAGATTTCATTTCATTCTTTATTCTCTATTTCTATTTTTCTAATATCTAGGCTCTTACATATAAAATGCTTTGGGTTATCCAATCGTATTGTGTACCCTTGAAGTTCCGCAATTTTTGCAGAGTTTTGCCAGATTGCTTAAAGAAGAGCCAACTTTGACTCTTTCAGCCCTGTTTGGTCATAAAGCTTCCTCCCATGTTTCATAATCTAGCTAACAATGTACTTTTCTAACGTGCTCCTGAATGGTGTTTTATTTGTGTTTCTTTTTCTCTCTCTCTGTTTTGGTTTGATGGTTTCATTCCATTTTTGTATTTTTAATTGCTTTTTTATTGTCCGATATAGGTTGCTAGGTTTCAAAAGTCTGTGTCAGTCACTTGGTAGAAAGCCATGCAAAAAAAGGCTCCCAATAATTTTTTAAAAACATATGTCTTTATTGACTTCAGAGAGGGGAAGGGAGAGAGAGAAACATCAATGATGAGAGTCATTGATGGGCTGCCTCCTGCACGCCCCCTGCTGGGGATCGAGCCCGCACCCCGGGCCTGTGCCCTGACCGGGGATCGAACCCCGATCGCCTGGATCCCAGGTCGATGCTCAACCGCTGAGCCACACCAGCCGGGCAGGCTCCCAATAATTTTTAATGATGAATACATCCTTTTAAAAGGCAAACAGTACCTATGCTTCCTTCAATTTAATATCTGCTGGTGGGTAGAAGAGGTTTGCTTCATCGTACTATAATGGATTTGGCTGAATTAATATTTGTTCTGTTATGACTTGTTACTCTGTGTTTTCAAAAATGAAAACAAAAAATGTCTCCATAGATTTACTGTATTGCTTGTTTTATGGCTAACTTAATATCAGGAAGCTTGTACTTTAGTGGTATGGATATCCTAGCAGTGCTTAATGTACTTAAAACCTGCCTTACAGTAGTTTTTTGGTAGTAAAAACCAGATTCTGACCCAAGATTTATGTATATAAACAGGTAGGGAAGCATGTTATCTTTTAATAACTATGCCCAGCTGGCAGGTAAAGCGGTGTTCAAAGTGCAATCTGATAGGTACACAATGTCATGAGCCCCATGCTGACAGCTTGTGGTACAGGAGCAAGGGGACTTTCAGGAAACATTCTCAGACCGTTGTGCCCTTAGAAAAGTGTGCGCCACACAACTTCTAAATAGACTTAGATGGTAAAATGAGCCCAACACCTCAGCTGCGGTGTGTTGTGACAGCCCGCACCAAGAAGGACAACACGGTTTATAAAAAGGTCGTTTTCACGTGTTCTGTTTGAAATCTGCTGGCACCTTCGATTTTGACTATTTAAATACAGCTTTCTCCATCGCAGCTGTTGCCTGTGAATGAGAAATACTTAAATATGCTGTTAAATTTTCTAAATGGAATTTTTAGAAATTCCACATTATGCATCTGCATATGCAATTTCAGTTAAATTATAATATAGCATAGTAGTAATAGATTTCTTACTTTGCTAATTACTTTATTAGCTAATTAGTATTAAAACAGATTGCCAGAATACCTAGTATGATTTCTTAACTGCTGCTTAGTGTTAAAGAGTAAAACTGCCAGCGCTGGTAATTCACTGAGAGATGCTGAAATGTCCTTGTCATAGTGATAGTAATTTCAAAGGAGTGCAAGTTCGATCCCTATACCCAGTGCATGATGCTGGCGTGGGCCTCACACCTTTATGAGAACGAGTGGCTATTTAACCTTCCGAACAAGTTACCTGTGGTGGATTTGATGAGCCCAGGGGAGCTGGGGAATTCTCAAGCAAGATCAGTAGGTCAGAGAGTGTAAATCCGAGGCCATGTGGTTTTTAAGTTTCTTTTTGTGTGTTTATTTTCTTTGTATACTTCCTATTGTCCCTAGCATAGTTCACCACACGTAATAGGGAGTCAACTACATTTACTCAATGAATTCATGAAACTGTGAGTCTGAGGCCTGCCCTGAGCTGGGGCAGGGTACAATAGATAGTAAGCACTTACTGGTTTCTCTATGCCCTTCGGAAACATGAGCTTTTGGGTGGCTTGCATACATATCTACATAAGTCAAAAACCAAGTCAACCGGGTACGAAGCATGGACGCTCCCCTTCAAAAGCTATATTTAGCTAGAGTGACAAAATATGAAGTGTTTTAAAAAATGTAGAATTGTTTGAGTCACAGACCCGTACATGTATATTCATGCTGATTTATATATGTATATATTTATAATAAAAATATTCCTGTTGGAAACCTTTAACATGTAGCTTAAAGAAACAAGTATCCAAAAGGTTCAACACCAGCTTCATTTCTGACCTCCACATATTGAATTCCTCAGTCATCTTTCAGCTATATGGGTATCAAAGTGGCTTCTTCCCTCAAAGCTAACATGTAACTGAAGAGGAAATAATTTTGGAGTCGTGCAGACCTGGGTTTTAGTCTTGGCAATTCCTTTTACTCGCTGTGTGGCCTCTTCGGGGTTCAATAGCTTCACATGTGCAATAGTAAAATAATAGCATCTATACTACAGGCCTATGGTGACACTTAACTGAAGTCACATATGTGAAGCACCCACCTCATCATAGTTTTCAAGGTGTGCAGTGGGGAGAGTTTCCTATTCAAACCCATGAATCTCTCTCAGTAGCATCTTTTGTTTGTTTTCCAAATTCACTTTAAAATCTATTTACATTATTAAACATCTGATGCAGTTCTGATGTTCAGAATCTGTTGTTCTTAAAAATTAAGTTAAAAAATGAAATCATGTATAATTAAGGTGTACAATGTGATGATTTGATAAACTTACACACATAAATAGTAAAATGATTACTACAGTCAAGTTAATTAACATGGTTACCATTATTTTGTGTGTGATGAGAGTACCTGAAATCTAGCCCCAGCAAATTTCCAGTATACAATGCAGTATTATTAACTATAGTCACCATGCTGCATATTAGATCTCTTAACGTATTGTCAATCAGGACACTTTGTGAGCTAGTGATCTTATCCCCCAACAGTAGGCATTATCACATTTAAATTGTGAATCTATTTTATTAAGCCACTAGAACCTAACAGAAGAACCAAGGGACACTCAACTAAGGTTAATTTTTCAAATAATATGGACTACGATGCCATTTCCACTACTCATGGGTTGGTCTCATAAGCCACAACAAACAATTTCCTAAGTCTCTTGATCTCATTCGGAAGTCATTACATCGTCACCTTTGATAAATGCACCCTCATAGGTAACTTCAAGTCATTCACCATTGAGAACAATAGAAAAATAAGATTCAGGCAGATGTAGCACAGACTTAACTTAGTCCTGAGAAAGGACAGTGTCTTCAACAAATGTTTGAAAAGTGGATATCCACACGCAAAAGAATGAAGTTGGACCCTTACCTTATACCATATTCAAAAGTTAACTCAAAATGAATTAAAGAAATAAACATAAAACCTAAAACTACAACACTTGTAGAAAAAAACACAGTGGGAAATCTTCATGATATTGACACCAAAATCCTGGGTGACAAAAGTAGAAATAGGTAAATGAGACCTCATCAAACTTAAAAACTTTTTGTACATTAAAGGAAACAACAAAAACAACCTATGAAATGAGAGAAAATAATTGCAAATCATGTGTCTGATAAGGGGTTAATATCCGGAATATATAAAGAACTACCATAATCCAAACCCCCAAAAACAAGTAACATGATTTCAAAGATGGGCATAAGAGCTGAATAGGCATTTCTCCCAAGAAGATATAGAAACAGGCAGCAAGCACATGAAAAGATGCTCAACATCATCATCATTAGAGAAATGCAAGCCAAAACCACAATGAGCTATCACTGACACACGTTAGGATGGCTGCTATAAAAACAAACAGAAAATAGCAAGTGCTGGTGAGCATGTGGGGAAAATGAGACGCATGTGCACCGCTGGTGGGATGTAAAATGATGCAGACACTATGAACAACAGTACGGAGCTTTCTCCAACAATTAAGATAGATCCAGCAGCGCCACATCTAGATATATATCTAAAAGAATTGAAATCAAGGTCTCAAAGACATATTTGTACACCCATGTTCATTGCAACATTATTCACAATATCCAGGAGGTAGAAGCAGCCCAAATGTCCATGGTCTGATGGATAAACAGAATATGATATATACATACAATGGGATATTATTCGGCCCTAAAAGGGAAGGAAATCGTGTCACATGCTATACCATGGATGAACCTTGAGAACATTATGACGAGGGAAATAAACCAGTTGCAAAAAGACAAATACTGTATGATTCCACATTGACAAGGTGTCCAGAGTAGTCAGAACCACGGAAACAGAAAGTAGAATGGTTGGTTGTCAGAGCTGGGGATAGAAAGGAACAGAGTTTTTTGGTGAGTTTTAGTTTTGCAAGATTAAAAACGTTTCTAGGGATCTGTTATACAACAATGTAAATGTAGCTAAAACTATTGAACTTTACAATTAAAAATTGTTAAGAGGGTAAAGTTTATATTATGTATTTTTACTACAATCAAACAATTTTAAAAGTAGAAACTTAAAAAAAAAATTGTCCTCAGCCTCTGTGGCCACAATTATGACCATAGCAAACAAAAGCAATCTCGTTACAATCTTAAAAAGAAGGGCTGGCATATATGACTTATATCAATGAATCAGGTGGTTTACCACTTTCCAAAGGTCACAACCAGTTGGCTGCGAGCTAGAAGCCGGATCTGATTGTCAATCCAAAGGGGTTTCCCCTCTACCACCTTACCCCCTGCTACCATGGCAGCAGGCACATAGGGGCTACTCCCTAAAAATTCTGGAATAAATGAATGCCTCCCACATGCCTAATCACTTCCCTCCTTTATTAGTTGAAGGAAAAGAAAATCTTTTCCTTGGTCTTCTACATGTGTACCAGATCAAGAAATGCTGCATGTAAGTAACTTGACTCCCCGTAAATAAAATGTATATGACATAATAGCACTAAAATATTTCAAAATACAAAACAATTCTGGAAAGAGATGAAAAAACTAATGAAAATGGAGTATTGCCAATACATGTCTCCATTTGACACAGCCTCTGTTGAATGTCTAGTTTTGAACCTGTAATATTTCCCACTGGGGTGTATCTTGCCCCAAAATACATGTTCACTACTGATTTAGAAACACATTCAAAGTGATATTTAACCTTTGGTTTTACCACAAAGTATTTTAGAAATCTATTATGTTATATAATTCTTTCAGCCACCAGGTGGCATGCATTTTGCTGCTGAAATATACAATGAAAATGTATACTAAAAATGTATCCTGAAGAGAGAAATTATATCAAGTCTTACCTATCTAACAAAAAGATAATGATAGTGGATTTTACCATGAACTCAGTCCGTGAAAACCTACATGCTAATAGATTTGAGAGTTATGAATATGTCACATAAAGTCCTTAGGAGCTTTAGGGCAGACATTTATCCCAGCAAATAGCTCACAAGTAAAATTAATTTATAATGGATTAAAGATAGTTGAGTATAATTATTTAAAATTATGCCTTATTAACTTAGGGCATTAATTTCATTAATGACCTGGTCTTGTAAGATGGAGGTAAAAAATTTATTGTTTCAATTCTATTATACTGTGTAACCTTACTTATCAATGAGAAATGTACACACTATTACCTAAATATCAGACCAAATAAAGGTAAAGACATGCTTTAAGAAAACTCTCAAATATGAAGAAAAAATCTCCCCCCAAAGAATCAGTCTACGAAAGGATTCACAGCAGCATTGCTTAAAAAAATTCAATTTCTTTAGAGTATTTAACTTTTCATCTGACATCACAAAAAAATGGAAGAAAGGCCAACCAGATGCTTATGAAGTTGTAAAATCCCCCTGGGGCTGTAGGAGTCTTTGGAAACGTGGCAAGATAGTATCAACCAGCATTTTCCTTCTCGAGAGTTTATTTTTCTTTCTGCCTCCAAACCCAAATCCAGGTAGCTAAGCCCTTTTGTGTTCAGCATTCAGGAGAACCGTCTGACAAGGCACAAAGCAGAGAACGTAGTTTTCAGAGCTTCGCTTTGCAAAAACTTATACTCTTGGGGAATGGATAAGACTGCTGACAGAAAACAAGATATATGAGTGGAAAACAGCATTGCTTGAGCGCGGGGGGGGTTGGGGGGGTGGAGACACAGGGTTTTTTCCGAGGCTGAAATAGATCTCCGTGGGCAGAGAGGAGCGAGGCTTCCGTGGACCCTCGCGCCAGGGCATTAATCCCCTGCTGTGTAGCCCCGGGGAGGTGCCCAATCCGAGGGAAGGGGTGGCTCAGTGGTCTGAGTGGCGTCTCCAGCCCTAGGGCCTCAGGAACACCCTGCGGAGAGGTGCGGCCCTTAGAGAAGCGCAGGGCATCCGGGGCAGGCCTCAGGGCCACACGGCGGAACGGGGGTGGCCTCAGAGGCCGCACCCTGTGCTGTGGTCAAGGGTCACACGAGGTCACAGATGTCCCAAGGGCTGTGTGCATGGACGAAGCCTCAAGGGCCAGATGCGCCCTTCGCTCTAACACCTTGGCCAGGGGCAATGCTCCAGAAGCCAGCCGCAGCGCCGGCAGGGAGGGAACCCCGACCTTCCCAAAGTGGTTTCCTTGAGGCAAAGCACCCGAGGGCTTAAAACTGAAATAACGCTGAGGACTAGACAAGTCATTAAGGTTGCACAGCTTCCTACAGCTGATGCTATGACTATTTTCTAAACTTGATTCCCTGGGCTTAATTTTCTTTCTTTCTTCTGTAGTATTTGGTAAATTTCTTTTTGAAATACGAGCCTTTGTCAACTCTACAGCGAGGCGCTAAAGAAAAAGGGTTTCGTTGCCACAGGCGGACTGTCGTTTTACAAGGACAGGCGGCACTTAGGGGACCAACCTTGGATCAGTGTGGTCCCCTAGAGAGCCGCACAGGAAGGTGAATCTCAAGATAGACGTCTTCGCACCTGATGATTCCCCTGCCTTCCCTTTTACCTATAGAATGAGACATGACTATATTTTCTAGAGTTATAGGAGACAAAGAATATTTTCCCGACATAAAATACTCACATTCTAAAGGGGGAAATAGATGTGTCATCAGCATGTACAGAAGTTGTTATCATTGAGTCTGAGATGTGCCCGGATAGAGAAGAGCACAAGCTTTGCTAAGCGATATAAAGGGACGAGGAGAGCTGTGTAACGCAGCCAGAGAGAAATAAGCCTCACCCAGAGGCTGCGGTGGCCTGGAACTGTCCGGGCACCTATGGATGTGTCCTTGTGGATGGGGGGAATTTACATAGTTTTGTGCTCTCTGGTAACAGATTCTTTTTTAAAATATATATTGATTTCAGAGACAGGAAGGGAGAGGGAGAGAGAGAGAAACATCCATGATGAGAGTCATTGATGGGCTGCCTCCTGCACGCCCCCTGCTGGGGACCGAGCCCGCAACCGGGGCCTGTGCCCTGACCGGGAATCGAACCCCGATCGCCTGGATCCCAGGTCGATGCTCAACCGCTGGGCCACACCCAGGCAACAGTTTCTTGATTGTAACCACTAGGGTCTCCTCAGCCAGATATTTATAATAATAATTTAAGATGTTTTTTTAACTTGAGGCTTCATGAAAATGACAAGAAGGTCTATTGAGAATAGCCATGCCCACACTCTGGAAGGAGAAACCCTTGTCTACATAATTATCTGTAATAAACTCTGCAGGGCTGCAGAGAGCTGATCCTGGTTTCCAGTATGGTGACAGGGAGAAGCATTCTTATCCTCCCTAAGTCAATTCTCGTGTCTCAGGAGTCCTGGTTCGTGTTGGAATATCCACATCTGATCAGGGCTTCCTTAACTACCGATCTTGGAGAGCCCTTAACCATGCTCACCAACACCAGGGGCGGCTACGTAATGCCCGGCTCTCCATTTTTCCAGTTTGAGTACTTGAAGATCAGTGGTCCTTTTCTCTGAAAGCTGCAATACTAGAAAGGGTTGTCTGACATTTGTTGAGTACCTACTATGTGTGAGAATCTCTTCTAGGCATTATACACGTAGTGATCCTGCCAGTGGTTCCCTTATAGGAAGAGTCTCCTTGAAATTCAACTGAAACTGCAGACAGATCCCTGGTTTTGTTCTGGCATGACATTTCCCAGTTTACACCATTCCAAGCTCCCACAAGCAAGCACAGCTCAGGACTTGACTGTGTACTTACTCCATGGGGTGACACCAGGAGTAGCCAATCCCGGAGGTGTCAGAGAAGTGTTCATAAAAACAGTCATGCTTGCCTTTCAGTTAATAGGTGACTAACAATTTGATGTGAAAGGGGGAAGGGGGGAGAATAGCCCAGCAGAGAAAGCAGTATGTAGAAAGAAACGTTTCTAGAACAAAAATACTTGGCCTATTTTACGAATGGCAACATTTTGATTCATCACATGCAGTGAAGGGGATTTTGTAGCAGAAGCGAGTCACTCCGTGAGTGAACCTAGGTGGCTGCCCAGCCTCCCCACTCAGCCTGATGATTCCCTACTCATTGCTACTTACACAGCACCTCTCAGAAAGTGGTGAAAATAAAGTTCTCTGTGGGAAAAAAAAGGCTATAAAAGAAAGCCAACTGGTGGAGCTAATGATGGAAATCTAGACTCCAATAAAGCCATGTTCGTTAGTCCAAAAATAGAAAAGTTGAGCAAAATATATAATGGTATGTAGAATTCAGTAGCAGTTTGAACACATGTCATAAACAGGTCCACTAACTGTTCAATATGAGAACAAAAAAAAGTAATTCAAGAAACTATCCCTCAAGTACTACAGTAACAACTCAGTAAAATTTGAAAAATATGATATTTAATTTCCAATTAGATGTCTTAGTTATTCTTTACTGCATTTTAAGAGGGAAATTATTTGCTATAATGGCTTGCAAAGCTGGGAGATTTTAAGTCTTAGACCGGATTCCTCAAAAATGTAAAGGGTCTATTATAATGCAATTTTGTGTCCCATTGTGTTTCACAAAAGATTAACTTCAAGTTATTTTCCAAACTTTTGCACCATCCTCAGATGCACACTTTATGATAGCTGCCTAATATTCTGTTATATCAATGCAATTCTTGCAATAGACAACAGTTTGTTGGCTTATTATTTAAATTATTTTTAATAATAATGTAATCATAGACATTTTAGTAAAACAAACATCTAACTTTCTTGTTTTGAGTAGTCATTTAGAGTAAATTTCCATATGCAGAATTGTTGGGCTAAGGGTCTGATTATCTTATGTCTCAGCATGCATCACTAAGTTATCCACGGCAAGGGCTGCATTAACATATAATGGTGTTAGCCATAAGCAAGCATACCTCTTCTCACAGTCTCGCCAGCATTGGGATTTATTATTTTATTTGTTTTTACCTGTTTACTATACAAAACTTTGTATCTCATTTGTGTTAAATTTTGCAGTTTTATTTTTATTTTATTTTTAAAAATATGTTTTAATTGATTTCAGACAGAGGAAAGGAGAGGGAGAGAGAGAAACATCAATGATGAGAGAGTCATTGATCGGCTGCCTCCTGCACGCCCCCGACTGGGGATCGAGCCCGAAACCCGGGTGGAATTGAACCGTGACCTCCTGGTTCATGGGTTGTTGTTCAACTACTGAGCCCTGCTGGCCAGGCACATTTTGCATTTTTAAACTGCTTAACCAAGTCAAACTTATTTTTCATGTGTATTAGTATTTGTCTTTCTTGTGAGAGCTGACATGTCAGGTCAATTGATAATTTATCGCCTGGGATTTTGGTGTCATTGCCTACCTTCATTCATGTGGTTCTCATCTATGTAGTTACCACAATTATCTATTATATTTTGCATTGAAAGACACCATTTGAATGCATAACTGTTCTCCATTGGCTACTTTACCCATTCAGTAAGCCATCCCTGAAATGGAAAAGTAAGTAGAAGGGTGGAGACAAATAGCATACTTTTGAAAAATGCCACATTAAGGTAGTTAATAAGTAATGAACAATAACTGCCTACCTTTTGACATTCAGGGAAATAAAAGAATATTATGGCAACAGTGTAAATAATTATGATATTACCATAGCAACTGTGATGGACTATTGTAGAATTGAATATTCAGATTCAGTTTCCATAAATATTCAACTATTTGCTTACCTACTTGAAGCTTAGTGCAAATAAAGATTTCTTTGGGCAATTTCTAAGCATGCTCTCTCTGTAAGAGGTTTTAGAGTCATGCAGGTGTCATTGAAAACATGGGTATTGGCTGTCAATATTTCATAAACAGACTATTCTAGGCTAGTTTAGCAACTGTGTTTGGATGAGATGGGTTAAAATTTCAAATAATGTTAATTCTCATGGATTTTGTAGACTGACTTTAGGTTATTTTTGTAAAATGTGCAAAAATTGGGGTTCTTTCATATAGAATATCTCAGGCCATTACCAATGGTAATAATATGTCAGAGGCCTTGGGTAGTGATTATGGTAACGAAAATATTTTAATTACATAGAAAGTGCATGTTATAATGAAAAGTAAACAACTTAAGATTCTTAAACATACTATTCAGTATGATGAACAGTATTTGCCTAACATTTGTTGAGCATATACTGAGAGAATCTCTTCTAGGCATTATACATACATTAATTCTTTTAATACTCATCACCGCACTGCAAATTAGTGTGATAAATAATCGTCCCTCTACTCTGCTGAGTTATTGGCTGAGATTCCCTGTAACAGAAAACTGATTGACAGAGAAAAACAAGCAGGAGTTTATGAATATGTATGCCTCATGTATACATGGGAGAGACCCTGGGGAAATGAATAACTGAACGAGATGGTTTGAGAATCCAGGATTAATACCATCTTCATAAGGAAAGGGGAGGGGGACCTAGCTCCTTCGGTGAAGTGGACGTGATTTTTAGGAAAGATGGCTAGGACATTAGAAGAGCAGATGAGAGGCATGACTGTTTGTGACAAAGTTTGCCTGGGTACAGTGTCGACTTCTAGGCGTCCTTCCTGTGACAAGAGTCCATCTCCCCTGGTTGATGCAATCCCCAGGTGCGGGGTCTATGCCGACTGGGTTCCTCTAGGAGGACCTGTGTTTGGGCAGATAAGGGAAGTTCAGAGGAAGTCTCCCGCTGCATTTGCTGTTTTCAACTACCTACAGCTAAAAATAATCACTCTGCCAAAGTGGCATATTCTGCCACCTACTTCATTAGTTACTGTTACAACTCTGTTTTATAGGAGAAGAAACAGAGGCATGTAAAGCTTCAACTTGAGCCAAAAGGTCACAATAGATGTATTTAGGTGGTGGGGAATCCTCTCCTATTTTCCATTCTTCTAGTATTTCCACATTTTCTATTATAAACTGCATTCCTTTTATACTGGTAAAAACTGAGTATGCTATTGAAAATTTCTGCATTTTTCGTGCTGACTGGGACGCATGTTGAGCTTCAGACCTGCTGGAATAGAAGACAAGTGTCAGCTTCAGCCATCTGAATGGGCATCTTAGTAGCCATTCTCTGTGGATTCAGTTTCACCCACAGGGTACAGAGACAGAACAGCCAACGTGAGAAAAAGCTTCCCCTTCCTTTTATGAAATAATAAAGAATAAAAAAGATGTAAGACATGATCGATCTCACAAGAGGGGTATAAAAACAAACAGCCTCCTGGTGAAACCAACAAGAAAATTGTGGTTAGGTAGAATTTTTCCTGGAGAAAAGGAAAACAATAGCTTGCTGCAAACCCCAGCTGAAAATATAGGATGTTGCAAAGATTTTTTTAGACCTGATGATGTCAACTGCAGTGAAATTACGCCCCCTCCTATTCTCCAAAGTGAAGCTTTGAATTCCAAGTCTTTCTTACAACATCATTAAATCCAGCAAAGGAAAAGTGGTCACCTAACAGGCACCCAAATAACATAAAAAGCAGTTCAATTTCATCCATCCTGAAAAGCATTTACTGAATGCATGACATGTACTGGGGCAGGCAGGGCTAGGCACTAATAATATAAAGATAAATAAAACAAGCTCTTGGGCTCATTGGAGACTCTCCTCTATTGGGCATGCAGGCATGAACACAGCTCTTTTTAGCACAATGGGGTTAAATGTACGAGATGGTTTCAAAGAGCCGCTGTATTTGCGACATGCTGGGAAAACGGGATTAAATATATACCCTCAAGGGGCTGGAGTTGCTACTTGGTACAAGGACCTCCTTTATGTGCCAGGAGTTTCCTAGCCTGTTAACTCTGCGAAGGCAAGGACCATGACTATTTTGCTCTGCACTGGACACCTGGAGCCTTAGCCACCCTCCACCCCCATCCCCACATGTTTTTGCTACAACAGGGGTTGGAAAATTATGGGCCAAATCCTGCCCTGTTTTTGTATCGTTCACAAACTAGAGCGGTTTTTATATTTTAAATGGTTACATAATGCCCATGTGTTACTTCTTAGCCTGCAAAGCCTAACATATTTACTATCTGGCCCTTTACAGGAAAAATTTGCCAACCCCTGTGCCGGAGCTCAGAGAGCAGAGATGGTGGCTGGGTTGTGAACAGGCCCTCTGCACATCGCCTGTCCCTGCTACATCAAAGGAAATTAAACCTGTGATATATTTAGGTGGATCCCCACCAACCGTTAGAGGAATTAATAAGACCAATATTGTCCTACACGGCCATGAGCTCCTCAGGGGCTACTGGCTTAGCATAAGGCAGTGACTAGACTCTGAACTGTATAAGTGCAAGAGAGGTTATGGGTGGTCTCTTCCCCGCGGTCCCCCGTGCCCAGGAGAGGGTCTGGCACATAGTGGGCCCTCCGTAAGTCCTGGAGGGCTGGAGGAATAAATGAGCCACAGAGGAGAAGATTGCTTTACATTTCAATTTAGGCTACACTGAGGGAAACCACAGAGCTTTATTGATTTTCAAAGCAAAAAAAATACATTAGTTCTGCAGATTTCATCCTAGCCTGGAATCACTGGTTGTGGCAAATCATACCCCTCCACACAGACATTTTTCCCCGTGTGTTTATGTCTATTGCCTCCATGGTCACCTGACTTTTATCTCCTCTCTGTCTCATGCAACTTTAATAGAAACTGCTTTAGTCTTTTCGGTTTTTATTTTGATTTTCTCAACTTGTCTTTTAGACCTGAAATTCCCATTTCAGCACCTATGATTCTATCATTTTATATATATATATATATAAATAAAATATACATACATATATACATATATATACATATATATACATATATATATATGATACCTTTTAAGTTTACTGAATTAGAATATATGACTTATATTTCTAGAACCTACGGAGATGTTATGTAGTTATGGGTTCCAAGATATGAATGGGACTTAAATGGACATTTTATTGATTTTAATTTAAATTAACAAAAGGAAAATGTGCTAAATATTTTTTACAATTCAAGCAGTTGACAAGTAGAGTTAACAGTTAAAGTGCCCTTTGACTGTCCCAGGTTCTTAGTCCCCCAACTCTGCTCTCCCACCCTCCTTCCCCTCCCCTCCTCACAGAGGAAACTTTTGCTAACCAGGCATACCCCACACACGTTTTTTGCATTTTCACACACACATGCACACAAAAAGCATTGTTTTGTCTCTTATTTTGAATAAGTGACATAAAAAGTCATAGTATATATAAATTTTCTGCATATTTTCCCACACGAACCTTTTTCCATATTAATATCTCATCCTATTGACTTTTCCATAGACTTCAATATGGTACGTGTATTATAATTTAATTAGTTAACTGAATTTTTTAGAATAAATCATTGTGTCGTTTAGAGCACTGCTGATGTTACTGAGAGAATGCTTATAGCAAAGACAGTTCCCTAGAGGTGTGCGGGGCAGCTCCGTGGGCAATGATACAGAGACAGGCTGAGACACGAAGTGGTTCGAAGAGCAGAGGAGAAAAACTGAGGCTGAAGGCCGCCAGGAGTTCCCTGAGGCATTCCTGAAGCCTTTGACACGAAACCCACTGCCTCAGATGCAGAGCAGAAAGTTGCAGGAACAAATCATTAAACACCAAGTTAACTAGACTCACATATGAAACCATGCTTAAAGAGCTGTTTTTGAAAAATAACTCTATCTTGCCGGGCTGGCGTGGCTCAGTGGTTGAGCACCAACCTATGAACCAGGGGGTCACGGTTCAGTTTTGGTCGGGGCACAGGCCCGGGCTGGGGGCTTGATCCCCAAAAGGGGCGTGCAGGAGGCTGCCGATCAATGACCCTCTCATCATGGATGTTTCTCTCTCTCTCTCCCTCGCCCTTCCTCTCTCTGAAATCAATAAAAGGAATAACTTTTTTATGACTTAGAATTTATTTCATTTTACGTGTCATAATATATATTCAAACACTAATGACACTGGCTTTTATGGAGTGAGCACCCACAACGTGCCAGGCACCATTTGAAGCACACCATGTTTTCTTCGAGCCTCATGTAAGCGCTGTGAAGCAGGCATTGTCATTCAGCACGTCCATTTTACAGATAAAGACACCGAGGCCAAGAGGCATGGACCAATTTGTTCCAGGTCATACCCCTGGGATTTATATGTAAACACTGTTTGCAGAGCCTTTCCTCTTCACCACCACACAGACCGCTCATCTAGACAGGATGGGAGATTTGATCTTAGAGTTCCTATAATTTACCTTCTGCAAACAAGCTTAGCACTTGTATGTGTCCATATCTTTCCCCAGCGAGACGTCTTTAGATATTGTATTAACATTCACAATAATTTGCATGCCAACTTAAAGCTGAAACTATTTAAAAAGTTAGTCCACTGCCTTTACCCGCAGGAAACAAGTATCTTTTAAAGTTCAACCACATTAAACATTTACCATTTACCGTTCATACTTCCTCCTCTGAACTGAAATTTCCCTACCAGTCTTCTGCTCTGAATGCTGTTTATGGATGCAATTTGTTGCATTAACACTTTCTAACAGTACTGAAGAGCTCAGAAACCACGGCAAGTTTTTGAAGGGGGAAAAAAATTCAAGTTTATAAATCCGATCCGGATATTAAGCAAATTAGACTATATTATGACCAAGAGACCTTTGGTTTTCATGCATGATATGATAGGAAAAAAGATAACAGAAAAATGTCATTCAATGTTAATCTGCACATTCCATTTTTATCCTAATTGTGTGCAAATGAAAAGGGTCTGTGAACATTCAAAAGGGCTTTTCACTACTTATTAACCACATATAAATGCATGGGAGGTGGTTTGCCCCAGAAAATTGCCTTGAAGGTGACTTGAATGTATAGCTTCTGGTTAAAGGGCAAACCTTTCCTTCTGGCCTCATCAATTCTTTGGTTCTCTGAAGTTAGAATTGCTAATAATTGTGGAATTTATTACCAGCTCAGATGGGGTTTGGGTCATAGTCTGTGCACTGGGGTCAAAGTAAAAAGAATACTGCCTTGTGATTCAGTGTGAGGCTTCAAACTACATTTAAATGGTTACAGCCCTGGCTCTTCAGAGAACAGATTCTAGACAGCCCAGACTCATTCCCACATATCTATCTTTTGGCCCAGCTACATCAAACTACCCGAAGGCCCTCAAATGTTTCAGTTTTTTGTTTGTTTTGCCTCTACAGGTTGTATATCTCCTCTCATTCCGAAACACTCTTTTCCACTTAAAATTTATAAAAATAATTTCTAGGTATTTTTGCAGTTTTAAAGAAATCTGCATTAATATTTAAAAATAAATTACATAAGCGATACATGAAAACTGTGTATTCTCTCTGCAATAGATTTAAACAACACGGAAACTTACAGAGCCAAATATGAAAGGGTTTCTTCATCATTGGCACCCTGTCTCACGCATACATTGGTCTGAGATTTTTTTGTTCTTTTATTGTAATACGTACATTTAGAAAAGTGCATACATATATAAATATGATATTTTTGTTTTTCTTTAAGGTCTAACCTTCTATGTCTGCACTCCTAAATATGTAGTTTAGTTTTGCCAGTTGTTGCACTTTATTTAAATGGAAGAGTGGCTGCGGCTTGGGTAGGATTCTGCTCTGCATCTGGGGAGAGGAGAAGGCAAGAGAGGGGGCTACAATTCATTTTTGAATATTGATTTTTTCCCCCACAACGTTGCAACACTCTCAGTTCTAATAATTTACCTGTAAATTCCTTAGGATGCTCCAAACACAAAAGCGTAACAAATGTGCCCCTTTTTCTACATCCTTCTCGCCCCGTGGGTCCTTGTTTGCGGTTGCTCTCTGCACACCCAACACGATGCTAAATATCGGTGACAGTCCCAGGCATTCTTGTCTTAATGCTGCTCCGGGAGGAAACAGCTCATCCTTTCACCAATAAGTGTATATTTACTTTTGTTTGAATTTCCCTTTGTCACACTAAGGGGATTTTCTTGTATTCCTAATTTGCTGAGAAGTTTATTTTTTTTTTAATTGTGACTGGATGTTGAATTTTATCAACTGTTTTTTTCTTAATCTACTAAAGGGATAGTAAGTTCATTTTTTTAATCTGTTGATTTACGTTATTTGAATTTCTAATGACAGAGCAACCTTGCATTTCTGTGATAAATGCAACTTAGATGTGATGTGTTATCCTTTCTGTATATTGCTTTATTCACCTTGCCAACATTGTGCTTATGATTTTTACATTACATTAATGAGTAAAACTGACATTTTTTGTTTCTCCTTCCCTCATTAGAATTGGGTATCTATAGGACACTAGGCACATAAAAAAGAGTTAGAATGTGTTCATTTACTATGTTTCAATTTATAGGAAAGTTTGTGAAAGATTGCAATTTTTTCGTTTTCGTTATTGTTTAGTAGACTGCAAATTCAATATCTTTGATTATTTAAGTACTATTCAGATTTCCAAAATTTTTTTAGCCCATATGATTTTTGTGTTTCTCTAAGAGTTTTTTCCTTTTGTTTACTTTTCAAAAATATATTGGCATAAAATTTATCAAAATATCACTTTTTCTATAGAATTTGTCCCCTTCTCATCCCTCATAGTTGGTATAAATGACTTATTTTTTAAATCTACGTATCCATAAATTTGTCAATTTTATCATTTATCTTCTAAAAACAAGCTCTTGATTGTGTAGGTCCTCTCTATAACAATTTTTCTATTTCACTTATTTCTGCTCTTGTTATATTTTTACACCTACTTTCTTGAGTTTATTTTGCTGTTATTTTTCTTACAAACTGTTTTCTAAATTAGCTATATCATTTTAAATCCCACCAGCAAAGTACAAGGGTTCCAATTTTCCTACATCCTCAACCAATACTTATTATTATCAGTATTATTGAAATTGGACATCCTAGTGGGTAGGAAGTGGTAGGATACTGTGGTTTTGATTTGCATTTTCTTGATGGCAATTTATGTTGAAAATGTTTCTTGTGCTTATTGGTCATTTGTATATAATCTTCGCAGAAATATCTATTCAAATTCTTTGCTCATTTTAAAAAATCGGGTATTTGTCCTTTTATTATTAAGTTGTAAGAATATTTTATATATTCTAGATGTTAGTCCCCTATAAGATACATTATTTGCCATTTTTTTCTCCCATTATTTGGGTAGTCTTTTGAATTTCTTGATGGTGTCCTTTAAAGCACAAAAATCTTTTAATTTTTGATGAAGCCCATTTATTTATTTGCTTTTTGGTTGCTTGTGCTTTACTTGTCAAGAAAACATTGCTTAACCCAAGGCCACAAATATTTACAACTATGTTTTCTTCTACATGTTTTACAGTTCTGGCTACTATATTTAGGCCTTTGACCTCTTTTAAGTTAATTTTGTATGTGGTGTGAAGTAGGGGCCCAAATTCATCTTTTGCTCCATTATAGTCATTACAAATGTCTACCCAGATTTAATGAGAGGGACCATAGCATCATTTTCTCAGGGGCAAAACATCAACCTCACGTTGTAAGAAGAGCATGCAATACTGAGTATCAATGCTTCTGTCTTTGTGGAATTCCGTCTGTCCTACCTGGGGTCACTGAATAATCTAATCTGGGAGCTGATCTATGAATTGCAACTGTAATCAAAATTGTATGTATGGTCATTCTGTTGAGGAGAAGGTCTATAGTTTAAGTCACAGTCATAATGTGGTCCATTTCCCAAAAAGTGAAACTAAAACTTTAAAAGTTTTAACATTTAAGTGACTGGTAATTCTGTCATCTTGTTGAAGGGTGGAGATTGTGTAATAAGGGGATTAGAATATTAATTTATAAAAATAAAGGTCTTCATGTGGATTTTTCCCACTAAGTTAATTGTGTGAAAATGGTGGAGAAAGCAGGGCAGGTGTTGCAGTAGTAAGTACATGACCTTCACATGTGATAGCTCAATTTATGCTTAATTCACAATTTAATATATTCTACTCTTAAATCCCTAAACTATCATATATCAGATTTTGAGTCGTTATAAAAGAGATGAGTACTATGCTATATAGTTTGAGCTATTGCATGGTCGTGTTTCTGGCCAGTTATCAGTTCCATCTGAGCAATGTTGCAATTCTTAGTGAACATCAGGGTTTATTGTACCATTATTTGAATGTTCTACATTTATTTTATTTGTCCTTCTTAGCTAATAAAATGAGAGGAAAATAGAAAATAGAATACACTGATACATAAACTTAATATAATTGAGAGAAAAAAATGGTTCCCTCTCAAAAGTTATAAACCTTTAACTTTAATCAAACTTCACCGCAATAACTGTATTCGTGTCTGAAGGAAAAGAACCAAATTAGGGGAACACATCAAATGATGAAGACGCACTGCAATCAGGTTTTTTACAGTCTAGACTCAGTGGGCTATCAGCATGAAATGGCTTTATTTTTTTCCCCAGTTACTGTATTCAACCACGCTCTATTGATCTCTGCTTCCTGTCCTTTAATAAAGCCTTGGACAGATTTCCTAAGCACCTTGTCACTTGGTTATTAAAACTTAGTGGAGTTTACACTTTCAGTCTCAGCCTCTGTTTAACTTGCATTTCCCTTCCCTTCCCTTCCCTTCCCTTCCCTTCCCTTCCCTTCCCTTCCCTCCCCTCCCCTCCCCTCCCCTCCCCTCCCCTCCCCTCCCCTCCCCTCCCCTCCCCTCCCCTCCCCTCCCCTCCCCTTCCCTTCCCTTCCCTTCCCTTCCCTTCCCTTCCCTTCCCTTCCCTTCCCTTCCCTTCCCTTCCCTTCCCGCACAGACTGAGCTGGGACCCCGAGCACCCAGGGCGCCTGAAGAATGTGCCGAGGCCTTGCTGGTTGTCATGGTAACAGCAGGCAGCGTCCAGGGACCCGAAGCATAAATGTAATACGCAAAGGGACTGGAGTCAAGAACAACGCACGCGACGCATGAACAGCCCCAGGAGGACAGTGACATTCCCCAGTGTGACACCCACCCCGCCTCCGGGGAACCGCTGAAACACTGAAACGCTGCTTCACTCATGGGCAAGGACCACTAACCAGGTATCTCCTCCCGCACCCCCTGCCCCACCAGTGCCCCTCGGCAGTGGCCAGTTCAGCCTCCAACCCAATATCCTATATGATCTAGCAAATATAGGGACAATGTGTGGCATGGCAGGGACCCCCCCCCCCCCCCAGGACCCTGACTCCACACCAAGGCCAGAGCCTATTCTGGTTAACTGATGCACGCACACAAGCCCGACCACCCTTGCAACAACTGTTCTTGACTTTACTTTGCTTTCCCTTCTGCAGATCTATTGAACATTCTGGGAAGCTAAAGAGAGAAAAGATCTTGGGGACACCTGGACAAGACATGATATCACTTGACAAGTTTAGTGAGCCCCTAGGGGGGTGTCCGGCCACAATCCTTGGCAGGCATCTTAGGAACACAGGGTACCTAATGCCTCTTTGTCCTCAGCTCTATACTCCAAGTTGTTATTCTGGGGTAATAGGCAAAGTCTCACTCAACATCCCATAACACCATAATAAAAAAAAATCGAGTTTCAAAGTGAGAAGTAATTAGAAAACTTTTAACATTTTTTAATTAGCAATCTGGGAATAGTGCCCACTTTTCACAATACTACTTTGCCTTCCCCTGAGAATGCATCATGCACACATACTGGTGACTAAATAAAGAGAAAATACATCTGATAAATTTAAATTCATGAACTGCTTGCTTATTAGACTCTTCTGGGTCCTTGTTTCTCTGTGGCATAGTGAAGTAGTACTAGACTTGAAGTCAATATATTGGTTCCAATTATGCTTCTGTCATAATGATCTGTTGATATGAAAGAGACTGAAGTGTCAAGGATGAGCCTTAGGTGAAAGGGCTTAAAAAGTACAAATGGCCGGTTATAAAAATAGTCATGGGGATGTAAAGTACAGCAGAGGGAATATAGTCAACAACATTGTAATAACTATGTATGGTGTCGGGTGGGTACTAGACTTATTGGAAATATCACTTCATAAGTTATATAAATGTCTAACCACTATGTTGCGGACTTCACTGAAATGAATATAATATTGAATGTTGACTGTAATTGAAAAATAAATTAAAAACAAATAGGAGTAGGGCCTGTAAGATAAATAATAATGATAAACTTCCTGAATTTCATAACTGGACTGTTGTTAGCTAAAAGCAAGTTCTTTGTGTATATGGTCATTGGGTGTTCTATTTTTACAACTTTTACAAAGTTTGAAGTAATTTCCAATTAAAAAATTAACCACAAATTGATGGTTGCTGGATGAGGGGAGGGTTGGGGATGGGTGAAAAAAGTGAAAGGCATTGAGAAGTAGAAATTGGCAGTTATAAAATAGTTACAGGGATGTAAAGTACAGCGTATAGTCAATAATATTGGAATAGCTATGTATGGTGGCAGGTGGGTATTAAGACTTATCTGGGTGATCACTTCATAAGATACATAAATGTCTAATCACTATGTTGTACGCCTGAAACTAGTATAATCGTGTATGTCAACTGTAATTGAAAAATAAATTTTAACCCTGGCCAGGTAGCTCAGTTGGTTAGAGTGCCAGCCTCATACTCCAAGGCTGCAGGTTCAGTCTTCCAGTCAGGGCACATACAAGAAGCAACCAATGATGCATAAATAAGTGAAACAAATTGATCTCTTCCTCTAAAATCAATCAATAAATAAAAATAAATTAACAAAAAAAGAAAAAAGAAAAAGAAAAGGATGAGCCTTAGTTTTTGACTGTGCAAATGTATGAGTGGTAGTGTCATTACTGAGATGGGGTTGCAAGAGGAGCAGGTTAGAAAAAGATTATGAGTTCAGCTTTGGACAGGCTCGATTTGAAATGCCCTTGAGGTACTCAAGTAGAGCTGATCAGGAAGGAGATAGAGACTTTCTGGAGTCCAGAAGAAATATCCGAGCTGGAGGCAGTCATGTGGAAGTTAGCTGTATATGGATGATAACTGAAGCCACAGGAGTGAAATGAAGGGTCTAAAAAGAACCAAGAGTCAAAGGTAGGAGGATATACAGCATTTGATGTTTAGGCGGAGGAAATGCTTTAGTACAGGAGCAGCAAGGGCTAGCACAGGAAAAACCAGGAGAGGGGAAGGTTAGTTTACTTTGTATTTGTACACATTCTTCTTTTCCACTCTGTTTGATGCAGGTTTCTATCTTATTGCTGAGAATAACAGCAAGCTTGTCCTCTGCTTCAGGTGGACATCGGTGCACTCATTGCTGTTCTTTTCATCTGCATTTTTCTTTTTGGAAAACTCTTTCCTCTAGAATGTCAAAAAGATGTTTCTGAAGAATGTGGGCCCACTGGCTTAGTAAGAGCAAGAAGGACCCCTGCAAATGGTTGGAGCGTCTTTCAGCCTGTATAACAGGGGGCACTGTCACTGTCGCTTTGCTATTGCCTGAGTTCTGCAAGACGGCCTAACCTTGGGCACAATTGTGCATTCACTTTATGGGACTGGCAATTTGCATTGTCTTTAATTTAGTGACTGTGGCAATGTGCAAAGTTAAAGGGTGTTAACATTTATGAGTAAAGGAGCAAAGCAGCGAACATCATCATAATTTGTCCAGTTTGTTGTAGATTTATGAATATGAATATATATATATATTCACCCTTGACTCTCTTGCAGTAAGCTTGTTCTAGATTTATGAATATATATATATTTATTTATAAATTCACCCTTGACCCTCTTTCAGTAAGAATGTCATATTACTCCTGGGAGTAACAGATTGGTTTCTTCCCCCAAACCTGTCCTCGTCTCCCCATCACACATACACACACACACACATATGGGTTTTTATATTCTTATTTGGTTTGGGAAATTAAAATTTCTCACACAAAGGTAAAACTAGAATAGTTAATAAATAAACTAACATTAAATGCAAAGCCACTAGTATTGTTTGTGATGCCTTCTCTTAATTCTATTCTTCAGTAATATTCTGTAATTCATAGCAGCCTTGTCTGGTTCCTTACAGTGAATTTGATGACCATAAAAACAGTAGAACAACTTGTTAACTTTTATTTATTTTTATTTTAAGTTTATTGCAACTTAATTTAGCCCTGCAAAAGCACATGCTGAAACACTGCCAGAGATGTACTAGCTAAATACTGGTGGAGGCTAGCATTGCAAAAGCGGTCAAACCCAGGGCAAAAAATGTCCTTGAGTTTAAGCCTAAATTTAGCATGTCAGTAAGGGTGATAACCTAAAGCCAACTGCTTTAGAAGACTGGTCTGCTTCCCCAGAGGGAGAAAAATGTTCCTGTTCAGAGTATTAGACAAGAACATGACAGTCAAATTGTAAAATAAAAACTTTGATAAATATTTTTGTCAGTGTTGTATTTTACCCAAGAACTGAGTCAGTTGCCACTCAGTAGGTGAAAGCACCAATAATGGTGTTCTCAAATGCAATCAACTGCATGCTAAGAGGACATGTTCAAATGAACTCATACTGTAAATTCATGCCTGGGTTGCCTGGGTGGCCTGGGTGGGAGTGTGAAAATGGCAAGAAGGGCGCTGAGGAAGCAAAGTTACTCCTGTCAGAAATATGACACTTTATCTGCAAGAGGGTCAGGGATTGAGGGCCATCAAACAAACAACAAAATAAAACATCTTAGCCAAACTTAAAGTCCAAAAGGAAATTGTTGAGAAGATAGTGGGTGACACCAAAAATCAAAAGAAAAAGATTTACACCTATGTTCTCTTCTGAGTTTTACAGTTTTACCTCTTTTATTTAGGTCTTTGATCAATTTTGGATTATTTTTTAGGGTATGAGGTAGAGGTCCAACTTCATACTTTTGCATATGAATATCCAGTAGTCTCAGTACCATATGTTGAAAAGATGACTTTTTTTTCATTGAATTATCTTGACACCTTTGTCAAAAATCTATAGAGACAGAAGGTACCTTAGTGGTTGTCAGATGCTAGAGAGAAGGAGTTTGGGAGAACGGGGAGCTATGGCTAAAAGGGGAGGGTGTTTCTTTGAGTGGTGGTGAAAGTATTCTAAAATTAGATAGTGATTCCTCAAAAAATAGAACTTCCTTAGGACCCAGCAATTCCACTGCTGGGTATTTATCTGAAGAAAACTAAAACACTAATTCAAAAGAATATATGCACCCCCATGTTCACTGCAGCATTGTTTACAACAGCCAAGCTGTGGAAGCAACCCAAGGGCCAACAATAAACAATTGGATAAAGAATATATGCAATGGAATATTACTTGACCATACAAAAGAATTAAATCTTATCATTTGCAACATGAATAGATCTAGAGGGTATTACGCTAAGTGAAATAAGTCAGACAGAGAAACACAAATACCATGTGATTTCACTTATATGTGGAATCTAAAACACAAAATAAATGAATAAGCAGAACAGAAAGAGACTCATAGATACAGAGAACTTTTTGACATTTGCCAGATGGGATGGGGTTCGGGGTTCTGAATGAAAAAGGTGAAAGGATTAAGAAGTACAAATTGTTAGTTACAAAGTACTCATGGAGATATAAAGTACAGTACAGTGAATATAACCAATAATATTGTGATAACTATGTATGGTGCCAGGTGGATACTAGACTTATGGGGGGGATCACTTCCTAAACTATATAAATGTCTAACAACTATGCTGTATAGCTGAAACTAATGTAAAATAATATTGAATGTCAACTGTAATTGAACAATAAAAAAAAGAAAAACAACTTTCAAGAAGAAATGAATAAAATTAGATAGTGGTCATGGTTGCACAATTCAGTGAACATACTAAAAAACAGTGAATTGTATGCCTTTAACGCGTGAATTGTACAGTATGACAATTATATCTCAATACCGCTGTTAAAAATTTGATGAAATAATAATCTGTTTAAAAAAATCAAAAGAAGAGTTGATCAATCTGGAAGTATAGGAACCAAGGCAGTTCCAGAGATTGGGTAGCAAGAAATAAGTGGCATTTTCTTAAGGACCCTGCTTTCAAGAGCTTTTCTGTTTATTGTATTACCTTTGTATCACTCAGTACAGAATTCAACTTTTCAGAAGAATAAGTCAGATCAGTCCAGCCTGAGCCGCCTGCCTGCTCAGTGGTTGTCAGGATGTCAACAGTACGTGGAATAAGAACAGCCAAGCCTGGCACACAGAAGCATTTAGCATGCACCAGTCACCACGCTAAGTGATTTACACTTATTCTTATTTAATATTCAAAATCACCCTGTTAAGTAACTATGAGCATTATATGCCCTTTATACTGAAATGGGAACCTAAGCTCATCAAGGTTCAAAAAATTGCCAAGGTCACAGCTGGAAGCGAAGGGACTGCGATTCAGACCCAGGTCGCCTTGCGCTCTAGAGCCCATGCTTTGAACCACGAGTCCGCAGGATCTCTCCCTAATGAAGTTTTCAGACGCTGCTATATTTTCACATCCCGCCCCTTACCATCCTGGGGTTAGTGTCTTTACCAACGGAAAAGCGTTGTTACTGGAAAAAGAGGGAAGCAACACTGAGTGGAAAGGCGGCACGTGAGACCAGAGGATAAACGCGAATTAGCAGCTGTTAAGGCCATGCTGCATGCCCGGCATTGGCACACCCCAGAACCGCCCATCGTGCTACCAGGGTGCCCTGTGAACCCACTCCCCACCTTTCTCTGCCTGGTGCCCCGGGGCTGCCTTATCTGCGCTGCAACAGCTTGAGCCCCTTGCCCTCCGGCCTCTATTTGGGTCAGTGAATAAGAGGGGGGGAACTGAAGCTAAAGGGCGGGTGTTTCATTCCCTTGGCTTCCTCCCACATGGTCACCAAGAACTGATGGTAGCCCCTGCCAGACCCTGGAGACCACTCATCTACTTTCTGTCACTGCTGTTTTGTCTTTTTCTAGAATTTCATATGCATGGAATAATACAGTATGTAGGCTTTTGTGTTTGGCTTCTTTCACTTAGCATAATGTTTTTGAGATTCATGCACATTGCTGAGCACATTAGTAGTTTATTAATGTCAATGTTGAGTGTTTTTTCACTGTATGAATATACCATATTCTGCTTATCTTTACTCCAGTTTGTGGGCATCTTGACTGCTTCGAGTTTTTCCGTAATTATGAATAAAGGTACTATAACCAATCATATAGAGGTTTTTGTGTGAATATAAGTTTTAATTTTTCTTACCTGGGAGGGGGATGGCTGTGTAATGAGATAATAACATATTTAACTTTATAAGAAAAATGCCAAGCTGTTCTCCAAAGTGGAGGTACCATTTTGCATCCCCACCAGCAACCTACGAGCGATCTGTTCTGTCTGCACCCTCAGCAGCCTTTGTCATTGTCAGGCCTTGAACTTGTAGCTTCTCTAGTAGGGATGCACGAGGTTCCTAATTATGCTTTCAACTTGCATTTCCTTAGTGTGGCAATGGTATTTCTGCCCCAGATCTGCATGCCACTTCTTCAGTCGAGCCATCGGTGTGTGAGTGAAGCAGTCTAGTGGGGAGGTATCTGGGTTGAGGTTTTGTGGTTGCTATAGTTACCTTCTGCGCATGCATATGTCTAAAGGAACTGACACATCCCTTAACCGAAGGCTCACTTCCTTGCGTGTACAGGGGGCCTGGAGCGCTGGAAGTCTTTTCTCAGTATTCCTGCCCCCTCCCCACAGCCCAGTTTTTGGCAGGACCCGCGTGCCTGTAGCGCAGGGGAGTCTCTCTCCACTCTCTTACACCCCCCCAGAGGTAGGCTGGTGTTTCTTGTTACTATGTGAGAGGCTTGTGCTGGGGGTGGCAGTAGGGGGTTCTCAGTTCTCCAACTTCAGCCTGTCTCAGGCAGACACTGTGCCTGTGGGCCTCGGGGGGGGGGATCTCGCAGTGTTCTCACGCCTCCCCGGTGGCAGTCAAGGTCTGTCATCTATTTGCAGGGTATTCTGGATGGGAGAGAGCTTTCAGCCCCTCTAGGGCTAGTTGATCTCCTGGGGCTGAGAGTTTCCTATTCTTCCTGCTCCAAATGCAGGTGGGATTTGGGTCTAGCACTCCTGCAGCAGCTCCGCAGCTATGCCTGAGTCCTGGGAGCAGATGGCCTGTGTTTGGGCTGAGAGGAGTGTAGGCAAGGTTTCTCGTCTTTCTCCCAGTGGCAGCCCGTCACCACCTACATGCCTGCACTGCCAACAAAGGGAATTCTCTTGGGTCTTAGTGCCTCCAATCTCTCTACTGTGCAGGTGGCAGAAGCCCAGGAAAAGAGCCTGAAAATGACTGCAGACTCCCTTTTCTCTGGGTCTTTCAAGCATTATAAATGAATCACTAGCCCAAAGAAGAATATTAAGAATTCATTAAAATTTCAGTTGTTTTCTTCTTACTTGCTTTTTATTGGCCACTTCTTTCTGGCATGCACTCCCAAAGGTAAAAAAAAAAACAAAACACAAAAACAAAACTATCTGTACTGTCTCTTTTCAAAAGGGCTTGTCACTCTTTGAAACTGAATTCAGTAAGTTGCTTTGTGATCTCAGCAATCTGAGAAACCTAGTCACAGCTATTGTCATAGATTATCTGACTTTTTCTTATTGTCAGGATGGAAGCAGAATTCTCTTATAGCTTTCTACATCCTAAGTAGAAGCAGAACTTTCAACTCATGCTCTTATTTGGTCACTCAGTCTATACTAGTTACCTTGGAAGAGATTGTGCCACCTTGTAGGTCACTGCTATGGTAAGTGTAATGCTGGGCAAAGGCCACTGCACACCAAGGTCAAGTCCTTAAAATGCTTTCAGCTCCCCCCCTTAACCCAATGTGCCAACTCTGGGAAGGAGATGAGAAGCCTGGAGTAGGTAGGGATTACTCTGGACATTGAAAGGAGGAGAACCTTAAGAGATGCAGTTCAAAGACTGCTATGTGAGGAAAAACATACACTTTCTTTCTAAATTCCTCCCCTCTTTATGTCTGAGGTGAGTTGGCTAACACTGATCCAACCATGGCTCAGCTTCTTTAGGGCACTTCCATCTGATTTGAGCCACCTCTCTCTCCAAAAGATGCTTATTCCTCTCTGTCTATGGCTTGGTCTTCATCTAAAAGAACTGGATGTGTAACACCGAGGCAACTTGCCTGGGTCCACTAGTAAATGCTGCCAGAGAATTCCCCCGTGGCAAAGCCTCGGCTCATACAAATTGTGGATTTGTAACCTGCCCAATGTTAGGCTGCTTTAGCACGGAGATTGAGAACATGGTGTTTCCCTACCATTTCCAGTCTATGATTCTTACTAGTATAGGAATCTAGTCCACTTCAAATAATCCCCTCACCTTTCCCAATTGAGCTAATGGGTAACTGATTATTTTATAGTTATAAAATACATTTCTTTGCTTTCTATTACTACATAGACATGTCTATCAGAACTGAATCCAAAGCCTTATTGAACAGTAATCTCTCAGTGTGAATGAGTACATCTTGACTCTTCCAGAAATTCAGGTGAAAGAAGAGGGGCACAGAGGAGAACATGTGCTTGCTGCTTTCTAGTTGGGTACGGTGTGGGCGGCGCTGATGGACACAGACTGAGGAAAGGAGAACAGAGTAGAAAATAGTCACTGAAGCTGAACTTCCTGAGACTGATCATGTGCCCAACCTAGGTGGCAGCAAACTACTTTGAGGAGAAAGTGTCCCTAAGTAGATAAGCATCTTGTTAACCAGGGGAATAATGAATCAGCCACTACCTTTTTGAGGGTCCAAAAGTTTCTATTTATCCCACTGCTCTAAACATAACTCAAGAAAAGAATTGGATGTGAGACACTGAACCGATTCCTTTTGCTCTCCACACTTCAATTTTCCCATCTAAGAAATGGTAGCATTGAATCTGAATGTCTCTAAGGACCCTTCCATATGTATTTTTGTGTTTTTAACTTGCCATGAGATTTCATTTTGGTGAAGTAAAAGTTGTTATGAATAATAAGTGAATCAGACATTTTAGACTGTTTTCCGAGCTTTGTGTTAGAAAACCATGTATCAGAGGCATTGATTTGGCATTTCAGTGTCTTTCCTCCATTGACTGTTGATCATATGCTAAGCAAAATTCAATTAGAAAACAACTGAAGCACTGGCCTTGGAAATGAAATAACAGTGATTAGTAATCCTTTAGGAAAAAGATGAGATTGATTTCAGACCTGGTGTGTCATGCTTGTTTTAGCACCTGCTGCAAGGCACTGTGAAGAAAAACTCATTGACTGGGTAAGGAAACATCTCATACCCTTTTGTATCCAACCTCCTTGCCTGGAATAAGAAAAACATTGATGTGATGCAAGTGGAATCTTGCACTTTTTGTAATAATTTTTAATTATGATATCTTGATAAGCAGGTAACAATCTAGGTGCCAAAATATACAAAGTATATATTTCCAAAGGGGGGGGGGGTCTTGTTGAGTTTCTTCACTTGCATGATCAATATCAGGGATTTATTTGATGTAAAATTTACTATGAAAATGATGCTGTTGTAATGACCTGGTCGTTATTTAGCAGGAAAGGAGGAAAGGGAAGGCTGGATAGAGGCATGCCATTTACACAGCTTTGCCAAAAAGCTGCATTTAACTCTCCAAGTCTGTTCCCTGCTGGTTGATGGGGGAAGGGACTGGACAATGACCGTTTGGACAAATGCCCAGTAAGGTCCCTAACATGGAAAGGTGCCTGCCTGTCCGCCTGTCATACCTGTGAAGAAATTAGTAGCCAGGACGGGTGTGGCCCCTGCAAGCGCAGGAAGCCTGAATATTTAAACTCATCTGGGGCCCAGCAGGGAAAGAATCGACCTGCAAGCTCAAGCGGTCGTTGGCAGCATCCACCTTCTTGCAGGCTGCTGGACTGAGGGCCAAAGTTTCTCACCGGCCATCCGCTGGAGGGCCCCTCACTTCCTTGCCATGTGTCTCTTTCCAGAGGGAAATCTCAAAACATGCCAGCCTGCTTCTTCAAAATTAAAAAGGGAGCGAGTGTCTCCTACCAAAATTGGAACTACAAACGATGTCACATTATCACAGAACTGATATCCCATCACCTATGCTATATTTTATTGGTTAGATGAAACCATAGGTTCTGCCCACACTCCAGGGGAAGGAATTACATGAAAGTGTTAACACCAGGAGGAAGGGATCATGGGGGGTATCTTGGAGTCTGTCCACCACAGATAGACTACTTCTCGGATTCCTAAACATTCTTCAAAAATATAATTTTTAATGCTTGTACAATACCTTATGTAATGGACGATAAATTTATCATTCTGTTATTTACAAAATAGGTGACTTATCACTTTTTTCTGTTGGAATTACCACCCTAGCCATGATAATTGTATATCTGGTACATAAATTATTGTCTACATATTTCTTTTCTTTACATCTCTAAATGAAAATTTACTGAATTAAAGGCTATGACAGCTTCTAATGTCCTTGATAAATATTGTCACAATTCTTTCCAGAAAAACGTATATCAATTTATAATTTCTGTCTATCAGAGATGCATTGTCTTACCATACCTTGACATTTATATATATGTCTATATATATGGTTAAATGTGGACTTTTGATAGGGTTATTGACTATATTTCAGGTATGAATTAATGTGTCTCTTTTCTATTTTTTTCTGTTGCTATATTAATATTTTTAATTATTGACTTTTGAGTACTCTTTATATATTAGAAATATTAACCTCTCTTTAATATTGATCACAAGGATTTATTGTCAGTTTTCCCTTTACTTTTTTTTATAAAAATGAAGTTAAAATTTTTTACGTAATAAATATATAAAACTTTTCATTTGTAATTTCTTTCACTGTTTGGGAAATTAAAAATGTATTTCCCCTCTTGAGAGTAGTGTCATTTTAACCTCTATTTTCTATTATATTTTATGGCTTTAGTTTTTCAATTTCATTATTACAATGTACTGAGATTTATTTTGTGCATGCTAGGCTTAAACATATTTTCCCCTGAAAATGGCCAATATTCCCATCATGATTTAATAAATGTTGCATCATGCCAAATTGGCTTCTAAGGAGTCTTTCATTAAATATTAAATTCTTATATATATACACCATGGTTTATTTTAAGAGTGCTTTTTTAAAAAAAAAACAAAAACATATCTTTATTGATTTCAGAGAGTAGAAGGGCGAGGGAGAGAGAGAGAGAAACATCAGTGATGAGAGAGTCATTAATGGGCTGCCTCCTGCACGCCCCCAACTGGGGATCGGGCCCGAAACCCGGGCCTGTGCCCTGACGGGAATCGAACTGTGACCTCCTGGATCCTAGGTCGGTGCTCAACAGCTGAGCCATGCCCGGCTGAGCAACAGTGCCTATTTTTATTATTCTGCTGTTTATTCCCAATTCATTGTCATACTAATTTTAATTTCTATACTTTAAAATGTGCTAAAATTAGCTTGTAACTTAAGCAATGGGTGATACAGTTATATATTTTCCTTTCCATAATCAATACATCCATGGAATATCATATCATATTGATCTCAATACATAGCTTTATCTTAAATAATCCAAGAGAACCCACTAAAATAAATCTATGTAGATTCTTTCTATAATGGAATCATCATCTGAAAGTGAATTTTGAAAATTTTGAGTTTTATGGACAGCACTGGCATTTTATTCAATGGAACCATACACGAGCTCTTTAAAGACAGTCTACACTAATTGGGGGAAAAGAAATAGTTCAGAGCAAAAGTTCTTTCACTATTTTGTCCATTTGTGTGTATCTTAATTCTATGGAGATATTCATGAAATAAGTGAAGCAGAGATAAACATGCAGAAATGGTAAGCATGAGCAGCCCGAAAGCAGTTATGCAATAAGCACTAGTATGCAAATTGTTTATGTTCATTTTCATTACATATACATACATATAAACATCTACATTGAATTCTAATGATATTATTTGGCTCTCTTTAAAATAAATAAGATTATACATTTTGAAAATCTAGACGTAAGAAAGGACCGAGAAGTCTTTTGTCTATTTCTGGATTGCCCATTCGGTTTTCTTTATATATACTAGCTAATGAGCAATATTCCGCCTAGAGGCAAAGGTAACATATAACTCAATCCTGCCCTTATTCTAACATATTCAAAAGAATATGCAAATTATTTAACAGTAGTCAAGTTATGACAGTTCTCAAGGAAAATAATTTTCATTTCCACCAGGAGATGAATATAGATAAGTGATCATAATAAAAAGAAGTGAGGTCTTTGATGTTTGACCATCTCCTGCCACTTTTAACCCCTTCTCAGCCATGTATTCACAAATTGGAGTGATAAATAGTTTCAAATAGTTCCTTATTATTTGGATGACTTACATTTTACTGTTTAGGAAAAGGCAAATGCCCACACATTTCTACTTTATACCCTCATTGAACCTTCCTGAAGTCTTGTGTACTCATATTTTGAAATCAAAATATAGTTTTCACTTCTGTACTAAAGCAGAATTTGCATAATCAGTGTTTTCTACACAGTGTTCAGGTATATAAAGAGACCCTGATGGTTATTAGAGAGAATTTCTATGGATTCCATCTGCATAAGCCCTGCAGCTGGTGTGATCCTAAGAACTGGAAGCAGCTAGAAGGTGGGTGCTCAGAGCACACCATGATGGGGACTCTCCAAGCGGACAAGGGTTATGGCATTTCTACAGCTCAGCAGCCAGACTGGAGAGTGCTCCTCCTGAAGGGACACTGTACATTTATTTTCAAATAAAGTCTGGATAGGGGAAAAATTCAGATAAAATTGAGAGAATAACATTTAGTGAATAAATGATGTGCCAGGTGCTATGCTAAACAGTAAATGATGTTTCATTTAATTCTCACAGCAACACTAGGAAGTAGGCACTATGATCATTAGAACATCCATTGAATTTATTTTCCATATAAGGACACCTTGGGAGGTAAAATGGCAGCTCTTAATAAATAAGCTCAGATGAAAGGCGTAATATGGGGCCTTCCTAGAAAAACTGTAAATATAGTCACTCTTATATAAGGAAACTGAGGTTCAGAGAGATTAAGTAATATCCCCAAGCTCCATGGCTAGAAAAATGACAGATCTAGGACTGCAAAATTCTTGAACTTACCACTTTATGGAGTAAGCAGTTCAATAAGAAGCAGTATTTCAGGAAACTTCTGATAGAGGATGACAGATTAATAACAGTTCTGTTCTACTTCCTTCAATAAAACCCTCCACAAAATAGTAAAAAAGAATAAGAGACAGAGAAGAAATCTTCTTCTTTAATGGAACTAAGAAATGGTCACGATCTTAATCCTCAACATATATACAATTTCTGCCAGGACAGCACTCATGAGCCCCTTTTTCAAAAATGTACTTACCACAAATATCCAATCAACTCAACAATAACAAAACAAAATGGAGAAGCCATGACATGAGAGGGTTGGGGTCAGTGTTGGCTCCATTAATGTTTGGAATTTAAAATAAAAACTGTAGGAATTATAATTATAGTACAGAAAATAAATGTTATAAATGCTGGGAATATAACAATTGTAATGGAGCTGACAAAAATGTGAAGGTGCGAAGGGTGAGGAGAGTGGGAGAAAGTTTAAGCGCAAAGAGATCCTATTTGTAAGTCACTTATAGTAGGTGCTTAAGTACACTAGTTAAATTTAGAAAGTTAAACAGACATATAAAAAACCAGAATATAAAACTTTGATATCGCCAAAAGGAGAAAAATAAGAAATATAGTTAATTTCATAACCTTACAAATAGCAAAACAATCCGTCCAAATCATCAACTCAATAATAAAGTGAATAAATGAAAAGGTGAACAACTGCCTGGTGACAAACAAGGCCAAGCTAAGACTATGTTAACAAACACATCTGAATGTACTCATTGACACAACTAGACAAATGAATGAAAGGAAAAGGGGTGACAAAGTCATCCAGATTTTCCAATAATATGATTATCCATCTGGAAAGCCCAAGAGGATAAATGGAAACCCTAGTAGAAACAATAGGAGAATTCAGTGAGGCATCTGATTACCTGTATATAAGAGCTAACCAGACATAAAAGGAAAGAAAAACCTCAATCATCAGTAGGCATATGACTGAAACATGTAGGGATATTATTCTGCCTTAAAGGAAAGAGATCCTGGCACTCTGAGTCTGGAGTCTACGCTCTTAGCTGTTGACAAGCTGTCGCTGAAGGCCACATGTGTCGCGTTAAAGGTGGCAAACCTCGTCTCACAGGTGTTCCCTTTACGAATGAAACATGCATTTGCGTAGATGGAGATGCATAAGCGTAGCATTTCCTTTACTGCCCTGTTGACACGAACCATATAAGTAGTGAGGCGGGGAGAGCCACACACAGCTGCGCCCTCCACGTGGCTTCTCCCGCATCCTCCCCGCGCTGACCCGCTGCGGGTGCCGTTGCCTCCGTTCTGGTGACGAGCAAATGCCAAGACTCCGTGCACCTTGGCTGGACTCCACGCCAAGCTGATGTCTTGTTGCGTGCCGCACTTGTCACTTCAGAAGGGCCCTGGGGGTGTACTTTTATCCTTGTATCTTTGAGGTTTTTAGTTTTAAGGGATATATAATTCCTGAATCAGTTGATGTTCTACAAATGCACATTTGTTACTGAGTTTTACTCCATAATTTTGTCCTACTAAACCAGCATGCATTTTTTATGATGATTTTTTTTAAATATGTCTCACAAAAGTGTATTTTAAACTGCAGGTCTGTTGGTGGGTTTTAGTTTATTATTTGATAGAGCACTTTCTGTACCTAAATGATGCCAATTTAGACCACACAGTATACAGTCTATGACTTCACAATTCTACAGTGGCTGAGCATCCCAGAGAACATTGATTAAAGTGTAATCAGACAGTTCATTTTGTAATTCATTCCCTTCCTAATCCTCACTGTCTTGCCATCCCCAGAGATTTTATTATAGGGTCCTCATTACCTCTCGGGTGTATCAATTTCTAATTTACGTGACTTACCGCATGCTTCTGTGCCCTAACATAGAATTCATTTTACTTCTGGCTTGTTTTTGCCAGAGTTCACACAAGATTGTTTTCCTTTGGAGAGTAAGTCCCTTCTAGATATGCTTATCTGAGCACAAACTACAAAGAAGCTAAGCCAAGCGAGGAAAAAACAGAGTCCTAGCCTTTCAATGCTTATCTTCTGTCAAGTTGCATTGTGTTGATTAATTTATGGAACTGAACTTCTTTAAAATCCATAGAATTTTCAGTGTTAACACCCTCAGCCACAAACTCAGGAATTTCGATTTGATAGCTTTGTGGAATGTGTCATCGTGATTATACTGAGACCAGTTGTGTGGTGACAAATCATGCCACTGCACTTGGTTCCTTGAGCTTTTGGTTGGAAATGCATAATATAAATCTAGCACTTAAATAAATGTCATGTTCAATGTGCCAGAATATCCCAAGGTCAAACTGAATAGCAAATACTAGCAGAAAGCCCTCTTCCATACACAGACTACACTGATGTGACTTACAGGCAATGTACAAAACAACTCCAAGTTATTGATCTCCAATAAGACTTTTCACGTGGATCCATGTGCAAATACAGACAGGACTGAACCTATTAGGAATCTAACTATAGGGGAAGAGTCCTCTAAAGCGCAAGTGTCACTTTACTTTAGAATAACCAAATACTCTTACTGTCCAGGAAACATTTTTTTGTCTCTTTTGCCTAACTAGAGGGAGGGGGGGGGGAGAGAGGAGGGGGGAAAAGGGGGGGGGAGATTTGTAAGTGATCTAAAGAAAAGAAAGCTGTCATGGAAATCAGTGACTACTCACTAATATAAATGGTCCAATGAACAAAAAGACTAATTGTCAAAGATCTGTCCCTCTGGTATAAACAATATACGCACACTTAATAAGAAATAGATAAGTAGAAACGTCTCAGTATTTCAACCAAAGTAAATTATAAACATATCTATATACAGGATGTGGTCAAAGTAGGTTTATAGTTGTTCATATGGAAAATAATACAATAATTAATAAAAATAACAGAGGAATAAACTGTTTCACATACTCACAACTGTATGTTCTGAAGATGAAAACTTGTAGGGCACACAATCAAAAAAGAACACAATATTTCTTCAAAATTACCTTTTCTCAGACACAGTAAAGCATCGTTAAGTGAGGCTCATTAGAGATGGCCAGTCTGAATTGGTGAAATGTCCTCAGTATTTAGAATTAATTTTATTTATATCAATTTTATTGGTCTAAACTAATGTAAATAATAATCCGTAAATCATAGTCCAATAGAATGTTTAACAAGCTTTATTTTAATTAACAAATAACAATAATTCGTAACTGACTCATTACTTGTATTTCAGTTGATTTTGCTAATGTCCCTAGAAGCATTTGTTTTTTTAAGTGGTTGATTACCCTTCAACGTTTTTCATTAACATTATGAATAGGCTTGCCAAGCCTCTTCTGCACAGGAAGCACAAAAGGGCAGTTAAGCCCAGAATTCTTTAAATTATATAAGATTCGACAATTAAGATTTGAATAATTTTTATTGAAAAATTCTTTATAATGCATTGATTACATTCAAGGCAAAACTTCAGAAATATTGGGAAATAAATTTTTAAAGAAGTAGAAATCTAGCAAAATTCTATTTTATTCTCTCCAGACAGTAATGAAATAAATGGTTGAGATTTGATCAAATTAGGATATTTTTCTAAAATAAAATAAAACCAACAAAAAACCCTCAGGTTGTTTGATGGAAGTGACCAGGTTTTTTATTTTCTTTCAAACTGGCTAATCCTGTACCATCAAAATAGCCAAATGTATCCGTTTTCTTAAAGTATATATTTATTTGAACAAATAGTTTTTTTAAAGGGGTGATGTGGTTCTCTTTTAAAAAGATGTTTTGAATGCTGAGATTATTCATCAGTGCTCAATAAATTATTGAGGTCATTCTGTATGCTAAGGATAAAAATTTTAAGATGTTTTCCCTGCTGGCAGGTTGCTAACAGCATGTGGAACAGTATATGTATGTATATATAAAATAATTTGAGAAAAATACCGGGGGGCTTCATTCATTCGTTCCTCTGTTCATACAGTCAACTAAACTAACATAGTATCTACTACGCCAGGTTCTAAAGTTTAAATATGCAGAAGATCATTTTTTGCCATTGAAGAGCACTCAGTCTAGTTGGGAAGATGGACTTATGAACAGCTAACTGAAATACGATGAAATGCAGTCATGGCAGTTAGGTAGAGTAGTTTAGAATCCTTTGTGACAGATGATGACTGATATAAGGGGTTGTCCATTAAGATGACAAAGAAAGGACAGATTTTGAGTGATATTCAGAAAGCAGAATTGATAGTATGAAATTTAGATTTTGACCGGTTGACTTTGAAGTACTTATGGAATGTTCAAAGCTTATGTCCAGTACATAGAGATCTGGAAATGGAAAGAAGTCTGAAACCTGGTGATAGACTTGGGAATGATCGGCATTCAAATGACAGTTGAGGCCATGGGAGGATATGAAACCTGTGGGCTGAGTGAGGACGGACCCCAGAGAAGACGTCTGTGAAGGAACATACAGAGGAATATGAGTCCACAAAACAGGCTGAGAAGTAGCCAAAGAGCCAGGAGGAATGCGAGTGAGTCCGACGCCACGGTGGCAAGGGGGGCGCTTCCGAGGAGGAGGCAATCCTTTACTGCGAAGACTACAGCTGAGAAGTCAAGTAAAATGAGGGCTGGACAAAGCCACTGGCTTTAGCATCACGGAAGTCTTTAGCGACACGGATGACTTGCAACAGAGTGGCGCGGACAGAAGTCAGAATGAAGCAAGTTGAAGAGCGAGTAGGAAACCACGAGGCGTGAACAATGAATATCAAGACTCATGAAAGAAGGCTGGCTATGAAGTGGAATAGGAAGGGTGGGCTACAGCTGGAGGGCCATAAAAAAGAGCCTAGGAAGGGTTTGGTTTTGCTTTGTTTGGTTTTGGAGAAAGATGAACAAGAACACTTGTGGACAGAAGGCCTCACAGAGAATGACTGTATAGTCAGGAGAGTGGGTGGGGACTGAAAAAGGGCGACTGCGTCCCGATGACCCCTATTTCCCATTGAAGTTTTAGTCCAGATTTTTTTTCTAAGAACACGGAGAGAAAAATTCAACATTGAGGGCCTCTCATTTTTCTTTCCTATAGCACCCTGCTTATCCCTACTCTAGGATACTCTAGAGAAAGTGTTGTTTCACTTGTCTTTCTTCTTATCTGAACCCCACAATATTGTTAGCACCTTGCACAGAACCTGTCACAGAGCAAACTCTTAGTAAATGTCTATGAATCAATCAATCAATCAATCATGGGATGTTGCTAGCATGAGTTGAGTCTGAGCTCTCACGAAACTGTCCTCCATAGCTGCAGGTGCCATTAGAAGTGTTTTGGACAGATGTTACATGAAGAATCAGAGGCCTCTGTTACATACAACTCTACTTTAACAACAACAAAAAAGGAAACATGCCTTTTCTTCAAAGATGTCCCAGATAGAAGCTATGGCCTAGAATCATGTAGATAATTGTTTTAATAGTGCAAATGACTTTTCCCATGAGGACCCCATAGGAGTTATATTTTTGGACAATGGAATCAACTGGAAAGTAAAATGGAGAGGTGGGAATTTGCTCAAGCAATGTAATCACTGTAGACAATTCAGCCAGGTGAGTCAGACCCAAGTTCCTTCTGCCTTTCTAGAAGTCTCCATACCCAGGTCCTATTAGATAATTACCTCAGTGTTCCATTCCACTCTCCTTCAGTAGACATAGTTAAAATGGTTAGTTCTCATTCCTTTCTTTCCTTAGCTAACAAACTTAACAGAGAAATGTGTTTGTTTATTAGTTATTCAAAATGAGTTTGGGGGAAGATCTGTACTAACTGTCCCATTGTCCTCTTGAGATAGCCTATATTTTCCTTTTATATTTTCATATTTGAAAGTGACAGGAGTAATTAATCATACAATGAGGGAAGGTACTCAAATCCAGCAAACATCATGTATGGTTCTCTTTGTAGTTTAAATGAAGCATCCTTAGCGTACCTTTCAAAGCTCATATTCAGTGTGGCTCTGCGATAGTGCAGCCATATTCTCTTTTCTCTCTTCTAGGCATCACTCCTGCTTAGTGCATTCTGGTTTGTTTATGGTTGATCCTTTCAAAGAAACATGATTTATTGACTCCAGTGAGCCTGCTGAATATTCACATTAGCATATGTGCGTGTGGGTGGTATATTTTTTTAAAACTCTCTTAAATTTTATCAAATTAGAAAATCTCCCAACTTTTGCTCCTTTTCTGGGTTCCCACAGAATCTGTTCTTTAGGACTTGTATTCCTTGTCACACTTTATTATTATTTTATGTTTTCTTGTTTTTTCCTTCATTGTACTTGGAGCTCTCACCCTAATGGCATTTAATAAGGTCTTAGTATTTGTTGAGAGTGAATAATTAAATAATGTGTGATTTGAACACTTGGATTGGGCTAATTTTTCTTATTTAGAATACTATGCTTCTCTTGGGATGTTCCTCATGAACAAATCCACACTAAACCCCCAAAAGGATTTTGGAAGCATAAATACAGCACAAAAGCATACAGGTGATATTCACATGAGAAGATACAAATATAATCCACCAAACTGTGACCTAAATAGGATCTTATAGATGTTGTTTTATAGATGAGGGAACAGAGGAGGACCATAGGGAAATGATTTCTCAAGGTCATCAAACACTTGAGTGGCAGAGCTGGGTTTTCAATCCCAATTTACTATACAGTATGAAAGAGGGAAGCTAAAAAGGGCCATGAAAATTGAAGTTAAAGAATGTGGTTCAAACATAAATATTTAAACTAAGGTGGGCTGGGGATTGACCATATCCAAAGGGTAAATGGCGATCCCTATCTCACCAAAAATAATAGGATCAAAGCATCGAATAGAATCAATGAACTGAAGAAGAAAGAAGACAAGTAGACCTATCACCGTATTGCCAAGATTCACAATTTAACATGTCCTAAAATAAGAGTGTATCTTATAATCAAAATGATCTTTGTGGGTATTTAACTTGGCCAGTGACCTTTTAAAATTTTATTTTTCAATTACACTTTATATTCAATATTATTTTGTATGAGCTTCAGGTGCACAACATAGTGGTTAGACAACTATATACTTTGCAAAGTGTTCCCCCTGCTTTTTCCAAGTGACACCATACATAGTTATTGGAATATTACTGACTATACTCCCTATGCTGTGCTTTACATCTCCGTGACTATTTTGTGACTATCAATTTATACTTCTTAATCCCTTCTCCTTTTTCACCCCCACCTCTCATCTGGCAATCATTCAGTCTGTTCTCTGTATCTATGAGCTTATTTCTATTTTAAAAAATATGTTTTATTGATTTTAGAGAGAGAGGAAGGGAGAAGGAGAGAGAGAAACATCGATGTGAGAGCAAAACATCAATTGGCTGCCTCCTGCATGCCCTCTGCTGGGGTCTAAGCCTGCAACCTGCGCATGTGCTTCGGCAGGGAATCGAACCAGAGTGAGTATTTCTGCTGTGTTTCTTTGGATTCCACATATAAGTGAAATCATAGTGTTTCTTTCTCTGACTGGCTTATTTCACTTAGCGTAATACCCTGTAGCTACACTCATGCTGTTGCAAATGGGAAGATTTCTTTTTTACGACTGAGTAATATTCCATTGTATATAGGTACAACTTTTTTATCCACTTTTCTACTGATGGGCACCTGGATCGCTTTGATATCTTGGTTATTGTAAATAATACTGCAATAAACATAGGGGAGTACACATCCTTTCAAATTGGCGTTTTGGGTTTCTTCAGATATATGACTTTTTGACTGAATTATGTTGCTCCCTCTTTGGCCCCTCCCACCCAATAAAAAGATGATCTATTTATGAAGGGACACAAACCAATGAATCGTTACCTGTGTTGCTGAACTGAGGTCATCCTGTAACAATGCTTAAGTATTTATTTTTCTGAAATAACTCTTATTAAATACTTCTCCATTCTATTATTTCTAGTTAGTGGAAATCTATCATGAGTATTTAAATCTCAAAGATGAGCTAGATTCTAAGTCTGCATCTCACACTTCTCAGCTGTGTCTCTTCTTCAAATTATATATCCTTTTTTTTTTTTAATCTGTATTCCTATTCATTTTTCACACTTTCACAGTCTGGGATGAGAATCATACATTTGGTAGTTCTTGACCTATTTTTAAGATTTGTCAATTTTTTTTAACTTTTGCCTTTGCAGAGGAGGAACAACCACTTTAGATTGAATTGCATTACAATTATTTTGTAAACCAAACTCAAATTGGGTCACAGTGCTATTTTAGTCTTAAATCAACTGTAAGGTGAGTATTTCCCATTATTTCTGCTTTAATGGATCTTCTTTCTAGATACACTTGCTTTTATTCTAATGGCCCTGTTAACTGTAATTCTAGGATACAGATAACTATAGTGCCACACACAACTATTTCCAACTTGTTTGCGAATAAAATATTTCAAAAAGTTTGCTCTATGTTTCCAGTCCTCTGTGGCCTCAAACTAATGTGCTGAAATGACTTCTAACTATTATAGTTTACTAATTTTAAGTGATTTTACTTTGCTCCATCTAAATCACTAGAGTTCCATAACACTTTAGGGACCATCCATTTCAATACCCTTCTATTGTGACCAAGAAAACTGATGCCCAGAGAGGTTAAATTATTTTCCAAGGTCACACAGCTTGATAGTAGCTGAACCTAAAACAGAACGCAAGGCTCTTCACTTTTGCAACCGGGCTCTTTCCACTCTATCACAGTATATTTATTTATATGACTAATGTCTAATTCATATGTCTTATTTTAAGTTCCAAAATATTTGTAATATTCTGATTATTTTAATCTTTGACTTGAGTTTTTGTGAAAATAAAGATAATGTAACCTGCTCTTGTCCTTATCATCCCAAATCATCTCCACTATCAGTAAAATATGTCTTCATTTCCCTGTATGGCAGGAAGCACATTAACATAGTATTTTAATTTGAATTAATGGAAACACTTAGAAAGGAAGGCTGGATAAAATAATATAACTGATCTTCATTATAATTCCAGTAAGGCCAGCAGCTGCACAGTTATAGCCATGTTGTGTTATGAATGTTTCAAAAAAGTAATTAAATAAGTGGCTCTGGACAAGACATTAGAACCAAGGTGATAAAGCCAATGACCCAGATACAAATCCAAAAAGAAAAATGAAAAACCCACAGTCAGAGTAATTACTGTATTTAAATATCATTACCCATGATTTTAAGTATTAATACTTTTATTTTCAGAATAAAATGGTACTACTAAGGATTCCAAATGGCATTAATTTTTAAAATGTTTTATGAATGATGATGAAAATTACATGTAGTTATAATGACATTTGGAGGCCTTCGACAATAAGATAGCATAAAAAAATCTATGGTTATAGAACACAGTAACCTCTAGGTTTCCTGTCAAAGAAAATGTGTAACCAAAGACAAAAAGAGAATGGTTATCTACTCACGGACACTAAAGAAAACATCCTGTGTTTCTGTTACAAGTGTGCATATTCTAAGAGAATGATGCATTCACGAGTAAAGCAGAGGATTGACTCATAGCTCCTGTGCAGTCCATCTGCTCCCTTCAGAGTCTACATTTGTCCTTGAGGGGAATGGAAAGGCAAACTCAACTGAGATAAGTAAAATCTTTGCTCATAAAAAGCAAAGGTATATATGCACTTGAATATATGGGGTGTCTCCCCAAATGGACACACACTTTAACAGCTGATAACTCATTTAATTTTCACTCCTTTTCAAGTTTAACAGATTTGAAATAATGGGGGAAGCCAATCTAAGCTTTGAACAAAGAAAACTTATCCTAAAGTGCCACTAGACTTTTTTATGGGGACACATAAGAGATCAAGTTTATGGTACAAAACCTGCAACAGTGGACGCATTGAGGGCGCACAGATACCGAACAAAATGATGCTTGATGTTTGCGATTCCACTGCTTCGACTTATCAGCAGGGCTTGGACCAGAACAGTCATCAGTTTGAAAACAGTTGCTGAGAAAAAAATTATTCATTTCTGTAGATTCTTTTAAATTTTGAAAATGAACTGTATGTTAATAAACACGGACTTCATAATCATTCAAAGTGCGTATACATTTTTTGGGACACCCTGTATATAGATTAACAAAGCGGTTCATTTCTGTTTAAGTAGTCACACACATATTGTTTTTGATACACTAAATTACCATTGTGCCAATAAATTCCAGTTTGCAACTGGCTTTTAAAGCATAAGGTAATAAACGAAGATTTCCATAGAGGATGAATCACCGGAAGACCATGCCTCTATTGTTGTTTTTTCAATTTAAGAAGAATATTCAAAAAGAAGAATTGAATATTATCTGGAAAAATCAATGATCAAAGCACCTGCCATCCAATTATGTGGACAGGCCATGAGAGTCTATTTCAAGGGCAATGAAGCTAAGCTATGGAGATAATGGCTTCCATTTCCCCACTCATTGTTCATGTGTAAGCACAATAATTTGAATTCTTTATTGAACACCTTTTATGGCCATTTCTTGATGTTACTGATGAATTCTGGCTTCTCTTCATCGTCATTAATCAGATCTGAGAGCATATGTTTTAAATAAAAGACAAACTTGCAAACTAAAACGGATGTTTGCAGGAGGGGACTTGGAGAGAAAACAACCCCACTACATTAGTGCTTTTAATCAATATACTGGAATTATCTGGGGAACTTGTTAAAAATAGAGATTGCCTGGGCTTACCATAGACCCACTTTTTATGGGTTACAGGAATGTGTTAACTTGCTCCCCAGGTAATTCGGATGCATCTAGGCAGGCCAGCAGCAGTAATGTTTGGGAACAAGTGAACTACATCATCGCAAATATTTAGCTGTTAAGATTCCCTAGGAGATTGGTTATCTGTTTCATAGTTTGAAATCATGTATTTTACCTGAATCCCTTTCTGAGCCTATTTACATGCCATTTCCACTAAAATTCCTGATAAGAGCAGTTTCCATCTGGTATTTTCACAGCAGCACAACTGGAGAAAAGGGCACTTTAAGATCTATAAAAACTGCCCAGCCAGGTGTGGCTCAGCGGTTGCGCGGCCTAGGATCCAGGAGGCTGAGGTTCGACTCCCGGTCGGGGCACAGGCCCAGTCGGGGGCGTGCAGGAGGCAGCCGAGCACGGGCTCTCTCATCATTGATGTTTCCCTCTCTCTCCCTCTCCCTTCTTCTCTCTAAAATCGATAAAGACATATTTTTAAAAAAATAGCTGGTTGGGCATAGACTGTTTTTTGTTAGGACTAAATACATGTATACTCCCATTTTTACTAACTACTACCACTCACCAAAATATATGCTAATATTTATGGAATTTCTGCACAACTAATCTGATATCATTATTAGGATGATGAAATTAACAAAATTATCATAGTTACTATTCATAGAATCACCAATTAGATTCTTAGGCAATCATTACTGAAGAAAACTATAAATCTTTTTCAAACCAGTCATTAAGCTGTGATTGGGAAAGCATTATATATATATATATATGTGTGTGTGTGTGTGTGTGTGTGTGTGTGTGTGTGTATATAATGTTTTAAATGTTTCTAAGACTGATGCCTAGGAGCTTGGCACCTATGTTTTCTTCTACGAATTTTATATCTTCAGGTCTTGCATTCAAGTTTATATTCTATTTTTTTAAATATGTTTTTATTGATTTCAGAGAGAGGAGAAATAGAAATATCAATGATGAGAGAGCCATTGTTTCGCTGCCTCCCGCAACCCCCCCCGCCCCCACTGGGGATCGAGCCCACAACCCGGGCATGTGCCCTGCCTGGGAATCAAACCTCGATCTCCTGGATCCTAGGTGGACACTAAACCTCTGAGCCACACCAGCCAGGCCAGGCTAAAAGCATTACATTTTAAATGACAAAAGAGTTATTTTATTTTGTATATTCAAATCATGATGCATCTGAGCTACCTCACTTGCTTGAATTCATTATATATTTGGATGATTTGCCTCTTTCCAAGGTGAGCGCAATGTTTTCCAGTGATAGATATGACGAGAAACAACCAGATCTCTGGAAGAAAAAAACCCATGATTTGTATTATTTCCCAATTTTAGTGGCATTTCAGCTACCCTAGCCAACTTCAAGCCACCAAGTGGATGCCGTTGGATGTAGAGCTGGGAAGAAATACACACGACTGGCTCTCCCAAGCTGGTGCGATCTGGCCCCCGCACACCGTGTCTGCGTGGTTTCAGGCTACAGCTACCAAATGTTAAGCAAGGCGCAATTTCATCTCATTTCTTCATACTATACTCCCAGGGTCACTGCTAGGAACGGGGAGAACCCAGAAAAGAGGCAAGGAGCCTTGTTCTGAAAGGGCTCCCAGGCTTTCTGGAGAATACAGACAGAGACAGATCTTTGTATGCACTAAAATAGGTGCTGTGAAGATGGGCCCTGGGCGCTAAGTGAGCACCAAAGAGGGGCATCCAATCCTAAGTGAGGAGCTGGAGAAGGCTTCCCTGAGAGCTGACATCAGCCCGAATCTCAGGGTAAAGCTGTGGACCACACTGTGATAAGCCTCACATAGGGCGTTTGGCTGGGGCCAGGAGAATAGCTGAGTCTGGAAGAGTAGCCCAAGCTCAGGTCCCAGAGGAACTTGAATCGTTTGATTAGGAGCTTGAACATGATGTCTGCTGTTAATAGGGGACCATTAAAGCACTGGAGATTACTGGGTGCAGGACAGAAAATGCATCTGGTGAGGTGGGGACATACTGGAAGTAGAGACAGACACTGGGCAAACCTTAGGGAGCTTACACAATCCTCAAAGAAACCTGTGCACACACGGCTGACTTTGATACAGGTGATAAGGGCTTTAATAAAACTTGGAGCTTGGCTGTGGATTGTTTTCTAGTTTCCTGTCATATATACACAACTGGGTTGTAAGCTTCATGAGTTCAATATGAAAGTTTAGAATGTTACCAATTATACAGATGTCTGAACAGTCATGTGGTGGTATGGAAAAGCAAAATACACTAGTGTTTTTACTGAATGTTTCCCTTTCCACCTGGAGTTCGATTTTATGTAGATATATCCCCATAGATTTTATGTAGATATATCCATAAAAGAAATGATAAACAGAAAATCACTAATTTTGTTTAGGTCTTTTTTCAATTATAAACACATGCAAACTCAACATCAACTTGTAAATGTATTTTAAAACTTATCACATCACTTATTAGTATATAAAAATGGTGGATATCTCTAACTTTATCTACCATTTACAAATTACTTATCCATTTATGTGTCATTCTCTGCAAAAGAGTGGTCAAAAATTTGAGTAGTATTATTTTAATAATACTAGGGAATCAACTGCAGAGGCTTATACCAGTGATTTTCAACCTTTTTCATCTCATGGCACACATAAACTAATTACTAAAATTCTGTGGCACACCAAAAAATATTGCCTGACCAAAAAAAAAAGTAGATTTAATTTTGATTCATTCACACTGGACAGCTGCTGTGTTGCCTGTTATCATTTTTTTATTTGACAATCTAAGGGAAGAAAGGTCAGTGCCCCTGACTAAATAGTCAGGTATTGCATGTCTTAAAAATTCTTGGGGCACCCTGGTTGAAAATTGCTGGCTTATACTAACACATATAACATATGCTACAGAGGAAATGACCTTGTATTTGGTTGTGATTTGGAGACTTGTGACATTGTTTTACTCTCTCAAGTCAAGTTCTCATAACCAAGCCCTCTATTATCAACACAGGTATTTCTCAACGCTAAAACTAAGTAAAAATAGCATTTTTTCTTTGCAAAGGATTTGAAGAATTGGATTTATTTATCATGACACAAAATGTTCCCACTTTAGTATTAAATATACTAAAAATAATTCACACAATTTACTAGCTTTAGCAGATAAGCCGAGCAATTATATAAAAGCACTGCTGTATATAACATATAGGTAGGACACAGACAATTTGGGTGATAGGACTGAAATTTTCTTTCAGTTTTAGCCTGTGCCCCATATTGCATAAATGGTGTTTTAAATATTCTTCAATCTCAAGTATTTCGTTAAAAGAAGAGAAGGAAGTTAATATGCGCTGGTTAGAGTCTGCTCTGTCTGTGGTTGGAAGCCTTTATTTAAAATAAAAATGTAGGTGCAGTCTGCCCTGTGCTGCAGTAACAATGTTAAAAATCTCAGTGATTGAACACAGCAAGGGCTTATATTTTGTTCACTTTACATGTCCCACACAAATAGGCAGTGACACAGGGTAGGCATGGCAGGGTCACAGCTCAATGGATGGTCCACCTTGTAATGCTACCTTTTCTGCTGGGGGCTTCCAGAGCGCCAATGTCAGGGAGAGAGAAAACCTGGAGACTTCCACCTAATCTTAACTGCCTTGGAGAGGAAGTGACACATAATCGTTTCCAGTCGTATTTAATTAGCTAAATTTAATCACATGTTCCCACCTCGCTGTAAGGGAAAGTGAGAATGCAGTTCAGTTGTCTGTGTCTACAAAGGAAAAGGGAACTGAACAGAGTTGAGTGCTGGAATACCTACCACAGAGGACAAAGAACTAATATGTTAAATGTATGGAATCAGGCATTGCCATAGCCCCAAAGATTCCAAAGCATGTAAGACATGGCTCTCGGAGCTAAAGAGCACAGGATCTGAAACTGGAAGTGTACCAAAACCACAAAGATACTAGATTTATTGGACGGATGAAAAATATAATCAGTTTAAAGTTATAATTCAGTTTGGTGTAAAGTGAATCTACAAGTTCAACATAAATTGCCTGTGTGTTTTTTAATGATTATTATTATTATTTCCTGGTACTTACTAGTTGTTTCCTGAGTGGGGAGACATGCCTAGTTAAGAGAATTCCAAAAGCTATATGACAAACTGAACTGAAACAGCCAACCAAGGAAACTGTCAACATCCACTTATACCGACCACAAATTCCATCCCACATGCTGCTAAGGTGACCGAGCCTCAGTCTGTGCTGCTCTATATTCACAAAAACATAACTCGGGAGCTGGGCAGCACCTTAGGAGGTTTGTGATCTGCGGGTGGTGACTGACAGAGCACCGCTCCCCAGCCCTCTGCCCGCAGCAGATACTCAGCTGTATACAAGTGGGGCAAAGGTAGGTTTACAGTTGCTCATACTTAAAATAACACAAAAACTAACAAATAATAATACAAGAGGAAACCCTGGGTTTCACATCCTCCCAACTATAAACCTGTATTTTGCCCCACCTGTATTTATATGGGCTTGTAAGTGAGCTGAAGGCTATGCACATAGTTGCCATATAGACTATGGGCTTCACAACTGTAGGTATTGTGCTATGAACCTTATAAGAATTATCTACTGCAGCCCGGCCAGTGTGGCTCAGTGGTTGAGCACCGACCTAGGATCCAGGCGATCGGGGTTCGATTCCCGGTCAGGGCACAGGCCAGGGTTGCGGGCTCGATCCCCAGTTGGGGGCCTGCAGGAGGCAGCCCATCAATGACTCTCTCATCATTGATGTTTCTCTCTCTCTCTTTCCCTCTCCTTTCCTCTCTCTGAAATCAATAAAGATACGTTTAAAAAAAATTTTTTTTAAAGAATTATCTACTGTATTCCTAACAGCAACTCTAGAAGGTGGAGAATATTATTTCCCTCATTTTACAGGTAAGGAAAGAGAGGCTTAGAGAAGCTACATAACATGCTAATGGTTACACGGTCGGTAAGTGGGTCCAGAAATCTTTGATTGCAAATCCCGTGCTCTTAACCTCTGCAATTAGTCATTATAATACAACCTAATTAGAACAGACTAAGGTGACAGCATTGAATCCGGACACTCAGACTACTTCTGAACATCGTGACCCAAACAATCACTAGCAGTCAGTGGTGATTGTCAAGGAAGTTGAAGTTTACTTTCCTTCTCTGTAAATTCCCTTAATTCAGGGAAATTGAGAACACTGAAATCCAAGGGGAAGAGGTGGTTTAAAGTGACCTTCGGGAACAAGAAAACAGCAATTCTGACTTGGACTCAGGCTCTTGCTGCAGGATATCCACTGAGCTCTCCGTCTAACAACAGACCCCAAAGAGGGCCCCGCCTCAGGGCCCGGGGCCCTGGAGCCTTTCTGGAGCACCCAGTGAATGCTCCCTCAGTGTTTTCCCACAGGGCACTTAGGCGTAGGAATGGGGTGCCGAGGGCCGTGCGGGACCTCGGGGAGGGCTCAGTGACTGCTTTGGATTGATCACCCCCGAGCAGGCTGACCTGGTCGCTGATGGGAAGAAGGGGACCCAGAAAGTCACGGCCGGGAAAGTGCGAACGGAGAGGGGGAGAGAATCAGAAACAGAAAAGGGGAAAATCAAGAGAAGGTTTTAAAAAGGTCAAATCGGGAACCATCTGTGATGCTGCTAGTAGAGAGAAGCTTAACACAACTTCTCATGGCTATTCCTGTGCTCAGGCTCAGGCAAGATACCCCGCTCCGGCGCGGCCTGGGTTTCGCCTTTTCCCACTTGGCCACTGTCCAGCTCGCTGGGCCACTGTCTTCGGGGCTCTGAAGTGTGACAAGGACCCTCGAAGGCGAGCTGAGTGCCTGCTCTCTATTTCATACGAGAGCGTCCGCGACTCCACTCTTCTGATGATTTTGGGTGCACCCTCGGCACTGAGGGGCCTCGGGGCTGCAGAAGCTCTCGAGGCTTCACAAGGGGACTTGGAATTTCTCAAACACGATGGTGACAACATGTAAGGGCTCCAGATGTCTTTGCGGTGACTTACTTTCCTTGTAGTTCGTTTGCTGTTCATACATTGCGTGCCCTGCGCTCTCCACGTTGCTAAGAAAGCGACCAGATAGGAACCGCATTCCCTGCATCTCACTGTGTTAACAGGACCGAAACGTTGCGTGAAAGATGGAAATTAGTGAGGGAAATTCTACATTATCCTTAAGAGCATTTGACAGAACTTCATATTCTGTGCAATTTAAATAGCTGAAGAGCAGGCAGAGTTTAATTAAAGGGAAACTACGAGCTACAAACTTCAGACAATGATGCTAATGGGTGCTTAATAGCATCTTCACTTAACTCATTTTATTAAGAGAGTTGTCGATGTCAGCCTTGGCCAATGACAGCCCAATGGGTGAGTTTAAAAACTGACATTTGTGAGCCATTGTTGATAAAGTATACTGCTCTTGTGTCAAATAGGGGGTTTAGGAAGGGGTGTGTGTGTGTGTGTGTGTGTGTGTGTGTATTTTCATGGAAAGCACAACCTGATATTGCAGTGTTGCCAGGAGAAGCCCTGCTGAGAGGCATAACTTCAGTGAGTCCCCCAGAGTCCAGTGTCTGACCTTACACCTTAGTGTCAGAGATCATCTCTTTTCTACACTTCTGTGGGGACAGGGGGGCAATTCCCTTTGTTTGTGTGTTAATTATTTTCAGTCAACTTTAAGAGCCTGGGAGTTAGAGTCACCCTAAGATAATTCTGTGTATCTCTCCGTGCCCCGCCGTGTGCTGGTTTTATTCTCTCATGGCTGCACTCTGAGGGCAGCCCCACTTGGTCCGCTCATAAGAGTTTATTGGGGTGGAGGTTGATTTCCCCCTCAGATGAGTTGTTTTAAAATCACTTTAGCTATATTGGTGGAAATATGAGGAGGCTCAAACTAAGGTGTACATGGTGATCTTCACTTACATGACCTTTAATTACATGTATTCTGGGAAAAGGAAGAAAAACATAGAAAGTGTCTTCTGATTAAGCCGACCAATTAACGCACGTAAGTCTGAACCTCAGTAAGTGCAGGAAATGGAATCATATTACCCTCATTTCTGAGGCCGACTCTTCAAGATTAATGCCTGATTACGGCTGGGCCCTCTTGGTACATTTAGCCTTAAAGGGCACTTTCCTGTTTCCTTACGCTGGGAGTCTGGGACGACCTGGTCTGTTGTCTTCTATTACAGTTTCAGCGACTGGATCCATGTTTATGTATTTCTGACTGTTTCCCTTTCCCACTAGCCTCATAGGGCTTATTTAGGGTTATGGATGGGGATTCTGCCTCGCCCTTCCCCAGTCCCTGCAGGGCTGGAGCTGGGAGAACAGCCCCGGCTCGCTGGCGGCTGCCTGCCTTCAGCAGGCCCTGCTTGCAGCTCCCGGCTAGGCCATCTTGGTACGTTTGCATTCCTTGGAGGCAGAATTAACAATAACAATAGCCAGTGGCATTTGGGAATGACATGGGTAAAAACAAAATCTGATAAGCTTCTAGATAAAAAGTAATAGGTAATTTCAAAAGAAAGTAACTTAGAGTGTTATAAGATATCCAATCTGCAGCGGTTAAAACTATGAGAGCAGAATTTTACTTACATATTTATAAGAGTAAGGGACTTGGATTTTAAAATTTTACCCTCACATATATCCTTCACACGTGAGGAAGGGAAAAGGGCACTTTGAGATAGATACAAGGGCTTCGGAAACACGGGGTGAGGGGAGGTGTCCCAACTTCCTACAATTCCACCCCTTTGGGTGGGAGAGATTGCCTAGAATGGGCCGGAGCCGGTTAGTTCCCTTCCCTCCCATCATTCAGGCTCTGATAATACCCCTGCAGCTTAGGCTCTGGTTAGCTAGTTTCTTCTGAGGGCAAAGCCTTTGCAAGAATAACAGAGTGCTCTAGTGTATTTTAAAATGGTTCTTTCCCCCTTCCACCTGCCAGAAGCACAGATTTTTCTCAGGTATTTACTATTGGGATCTGCCTGAGCTCCTGGAGGTAAATCTCACAATATTTTGGGGATCCCTAGGCAGATAGTGCCAGGACCAAGGCCAAAGGGGGCTGTGGCTGAATGCACAAGGGGATGGGGCTGTTTGGGTCTGCAGCTGAGATGACGACTAGTCTTCTGCCACCTGGGCATGGGCCTGCCTTCTCAGAATTGTCCTGCTTGGTGTTGAGCTCCATCAGGGTTTCACAAGCTCCTACCTGAAGCCTAAAACTTCCACAAAGTCACTCTTGCCTGTGGATGTCTGCCAAATTGTAGTTGCTATGGGGGTTATGAGTGGGGGAACTCCTAATCTGCCATCCTGCTCTCAAATATCTTTTAAAGAGATTTAAAAAAATAAGAAAAAATTGTTTACCCACATATTTAGCATTTTCAGTGCTTGGGATTCCTTGGTACGGATCCATATTTTCATCTGGTATGATTTTCCTCTTATCTACAGAATACCTTCACTATTTTTTGTAGTGCTAGTCTGCAGGAGATGAATTGCTTCCATGTTTATCTTCTGAAAAAAGTCTACTTTGTTTTCATTTTTAGAAGATATTTTTCACTAAGTAGAGAATTCTAGGTTAAAAGGATTTTATGTTTTGAGTATTTTACAAATGTCACTGCAGTGTATCTAGTTTGCATTGATTCTGAGGGCAAGTTTGCAATCATTTTTGTTTTTATCCTGCTATACCCAATGCATCTTTTTTCCCTGGTGATTTTTAAGGATTTTACCCTTATCACTGATTCTCAACAATTTGATTATGATGTGCTTTGGCCTGTCTTCTACGTTCTCCGTTTTGGTTTTATTGAGCTTATTGGGTCTCTGGGATTATCCTCTTCCATCAAATTTGGAAATATTTCAGCCTTAAATTTTCAAATCCTCCATTATTTCATTCGGGAACATCGATTTCACGTGTGAGGCTCCGTTTGGTTGTCTCACAGGTCACTGATGATGTGGCCTTTTTTCCATTTATTTTTCTGAGTGTATTTTGTTTTGAATAGCTTCTATTGTTATCGAGTTCATTATTTTTTTTCTTCTGCAGTGTTTTCACTGAAGTCTCTCTCAGCATTGTGAAAACTCTGAAATGTCCTTCAACTCTGAAACTCCCAAATTGTTTTTGCCAAGCCAGAATAGTGTAAGTGAGCTATATTCTTATCTTTTATCTCTGGGTGTCAGCAGACAGTATTAAAGTTAATAAATCACGAAATAATAATACAATATATCTGTCTGAAAAATATCTGATACGCATTAGGTGGTTAATACATTTGATAAATGAATGGATGAGAATAGGATTGGAGGTAGAAAGTATCACCTAAAGTAGATGTTTTTCTTCATAAGGTCTTCTTTATTATTTGACTTAAAAAAAATGATTTCAGAGAGACAGAGGGAGAAGGAGAGATAGAAACATCAATGATGAGAGTCATTGATGGGCTGCCTCCTGCAGGCCAGCGCCCCCTACTGGGGAATCAAGCTTGCATCACGGGAATTTAACAGCGATCTCCTGGTTCATGGGTTGATGCTTAACCTCTGAGCCACATCAGCCAGACTATTACTTGCCTTTTAAAATATAACCAATTTATATATTATTTTGGAATAATATATAGAAAAACTTAAATTGTTTAACTCTCAGTTTAATTACAAACAATGTATATCTGCATAATTAATATCTGCTAGAAAATTTAATTGGAAACACAGAATATGTCCAGAAGAAAGAGACATCCTATTGGTTAAGCCATGTGGTTAATTACTTTAGATTCTTCAACTTCTATTGCTACATTAGACAAAATCAGCAGAAAGCAAAGTACCTGGAGTCCATACTCTATATCAGAATTCTTCAATGTATGGTCGATGAAACATTGGTTGCCCTGTATATATATTAACTATTCCACAAGTGGTTTTAAATAAAAAATAAATTAAATATTTTAAAGTAAGATTAGTTTCACAGAAATTCTCAAATTTCATTATGATCAGATTCTTAAAGTTTTTACATGTATCATAAAATTCCACTGATCACTTAATCTCAATGGCCCTTCATTTAACACTCGCAGTTTATTTCAGTCAACTTGCATGTCGTTAACAAAAGAGTTTTGCAATCTATAACATCCACACAATAAAAAGAACAAATACTAAATGTATTAAAACAGTTCAGGGAATTTTTATTAAGTAAATATACCCATTTAACTAGTGCCCATATTAATATACACATCACCACCAGCATCCCATAAGCCACACTCATGCCCCTTATAACCCATTATCCCTAAAAAGGGAATTGCTTTCTCATATGTATCAGCATAGATTATTTTTAAACTTTATGTAAATAGAAATGTCATTTTAATATTATTTTGTGTTCATGATATGTATGCCTTTTTCCTTGTAAATACCCCATTAAGATATATCCCCAATTCACACACACACAAAAGGGTCAATGGCTGCAAAGAGTGAACTACAATGTAAAAGTACCAATGAAGCTGGTAATGTAAATAGTACGATTCAGAATAACATTTCAAACATAACTAGGAAAAAGGGCTTCTGTGAGAATATGGAATATACATCTGTGAATTCAAGAAAGAAAATATAAATATGCAAATGTGGTGGTTTTACTAAACCATCCCAAAAGAAAACTGGAATTAGAAAACAATGAAAAGGAATATTTGAAAAATTAATTTTATTCAACTGGTGCTGAATTTTCACCTAGTTATATATTTACTGTTACAAATTTGGTTAACCTGTAGCCTAAATCTATCACTGACTATTTTTTATTCTTATTTTCAAAGAAAATGCAATGATCTCATTGGTAAAGCAATCTTCTCCCAACCAAATTTGACATAAATGTATTCAAAAGTTGGGTAAGAGACAGCACAGGAGTTTGAGCCCTGAGAGAAAGGAGATAGACAAGTTGAATCCTATATTTTCCATAAAATTCTATCAGGAGGCAGTTTCTAGTCTGTTACACAGAAGCGGAACCCAAGAAATACTTAGAGGCTTTGCTTAGTTGGGGTGACAGATATAGTTGCTCAAGGAAGCTGAGGTGGCTAGAACTGTGGGAAATACTAGAGAATAAAGAGCTAGGCAAGAAAGGGGCTAAACTGGAAAAGTATTTTGATGAGTGCTAATCTGAACATGTTTGACATGAAACTTTAAGGAGCCAAGCAAAAAACCAACCTCTAGGGAGATAGGTATAAGCTGAACAAATTTCAGAGCTTACAAAGCTCCCAAAGACATTTCCATTCCTACCACCTAGAGTGAAGAGATTGCCTTAAAAACCCACAATATCTAGTAGAGAATCCAGAGGGGACAACCTTAGTAGTAGGTCTAAACTAGCCATAGCATAAAGTCCACCCTAGACCTGCTGTAGCAATTTTTTAAGAACAAGGCTTGAAAGGATCATGTTTATCTATAAGTAATTCAAATTTTTTTCAAAATAGATTTCAACACTCTTTAAAAGAAGTAAAACACCTAAAAAATTAACAATTAAATGTTACAATGTCCAGCATTCAATAAAAATATGAGATATGGGACACAACAGGAAAATGTGAATCATAACATAGAAAATCAATAGTCAATAAAAGCTGGCCCAAAATTAATGAGAAGATAAAATTATCCAACAAGAACTATAAAATAGCTCCTTTAAACATGCTCAAAGACTTAAAGTATGAATCAGTTTCCTGCATCTAGAAGAAATGCTAGATCACATTTTCCTTTGTTTATTACTGAAATTCAATGCTACAGAAGAAAAATTTAAATTCTCACTTAGTCAATGATTATTCTGTAACCCAATAGTAAGACCAGAAAAGCCGCACTAGGAGTATTATCCCTGAAGGAGCACCAGCTCTGTGTGTAGTAGGTCATAGTTTGTTATGAAAACAAAGAAGTGGCATTTGAATGTTATTCTACAAACCGCATTAATCACAGAAAACCATTATAACTTCTTGAAGCTAAGTCAGTGGAAACTGTGAAACTGATCAAATCATGGACATTGAATGCATTTTTTTGCAAGAAGAGTAATATATTCAGTATCTTGAACAGCCTAAGCCTATGATTTATTTCATGGACAAAACATCATTATTTGTAATACTGTGGATAACCTATCGAGATGTCTTGAGTGCAAACGGCTTGCAAAAGGATTGCCAAGGATTTGGCTCTTTTCCAAAATCTAAAGCTCTTCCTCAACACATTGGAGAAAGAAATCGATGACATATCATTAGGCATAGTTAAAACCCACATTTAAATGCTTTAATAGAACATGTAGAGTATTTTTCAGAGCCAAATGAAACCAGAGACTAGAGTTGGAATCTATTCTCTGACAAGTTGAAATATGCAACGTTCCAGCTGTTGAGTGCAATGTGCTTGTCAACTGCACATCTGATGATGCACTGATAATAGTTTTTATTGAGACATGTCTCAATTTCTGGGTCCTCATTTCATCTTAATATCCCAATCAATCTGAAAAAGCCATGAAATACTTGCTGCCAATACCATCACCCTATAATTGTGAGATAGGATTTTCTAATTTTAAATAAAGAATAAAAACAGAAACTGATCATCTAGCTCAGTCTATCCATAAGTCAGATATAGATTTCTGGTGAAAGAGCCACATTTGTAGGCTATAGACCAAAATAGTGTTATTTATTTTATAAAATGTGAATCTATATGGTCAGAATTAATTTGTTAAGCATCATTAAACATGGTGCACATAAAAGGGATAAGAGGGAGGCAAGAATGGTTGTATGGAGACAAAGTTGGAGATTATTTTCAGTAGTTTATGAGAAATAAGACAATTATTTGGATAAGAGTGTTGCAAGTGGAGATTTAGTTAAATGGGTGGATATAAAAGATAGGTGCTAAATCTATGGCACATGATTGGGATAAAGTGAGAAGAGGGATCAAAATAAGGTCCATGCTTTTTACTTTTATCAACATTTTGTCTTTTGTTGTGACTGAGAACACAGGAAAAATAAGTTTCAGGGGACAGAAAGAACATTCTATTTTATCATATTTTGTTTAAGAACTGTGAGAACTCAATAGGGAATGTATGATAGGAAGTTGTTTATAAGAGCCTGAGGTAAAGGAGAGAGATTTTGATTGGACATTAAAATTTTGAAGTCATCGTAATAATTATGTTATTAAAACCATAGGTTTGGTCCTATCATGAAGGAGGCATGTTAGTGAAGAAGGTAGAGGACAGATCTATAAGGAGTAACATATGTAAGGTAAAGAACAGGAGGGATTTCAGGATAGTATGGTGTCAAAGAAGTCAAAAGAAGAGAGTCTTTCAAGAAGGCAGGAGTGAAGAATCAACTGACTAGAGTGTGACTGAGAACTAAACATTTCTATTGGATTTAGCAACCTTCTGTTGAGCAGTAGCATTGCAGTGATCAGAGTGAAATTCAGACTGGATTTGGTTGAAGAGTGAGTGGCAGGTGTACTGAAAAAGTGAGTGTAGACAACACTTTAGAGAAGTTTGAGCACAAGGAGGAAAGAATTGGGGTTGACTGAAGCAGTGAGATCGAGAGGGAAATTAAAAAATAAAATAAAACCAAGTAAAAATTAAGAATATGTAACTGTTGATGGGAACAATTCAGCAGAAGAGGAAACGTTGAAATATAAAACTATAAAAAGGTGGAAGAGTATGAGAATGCAAGCACAATTTGAATGATATCATTCAGACAGGAGGGGCATGCCTCTGCAGTTCTACCTGGAGAGAATGAAGAAAAGGTGGGTATGGATGCAGGCAGGCTTGTAGGAGGAAAGTTCATCTGCTCAGAAATGTGTGGGATGGGTTTGTGATACTGAATGTTTCAGGAAATTGGAAAGGATTTTAGTTCATTATCAAGAAAGGGGATCAAGCTGATTGGAAAAATCTTAGTAGGACTGCTACTTAGTGTGAGAGCCCTGGTTGAGGCTAGGAGCCACTCATTTTAGAATATCACCATCAGCCAAGTTTTGTTTCTTTTTAATGTTTGAAGGCAATATCAGAGGTAAAATTTAGGCTTATCCAAGATTAGAATATTGTCAGATATATGTGATGAAAGGGAGATGAGAAGCGTAGTTGAAATTATAAACAATATAAACTCTATAAAGGTAAAGATCGAGCTAATAGAAAGTTGAGGGATTACTAAGAATTCGAAGCGCTTATAATTTCAAAGAACAATTGTGGAAATATTAAATGAATAAGGAAGCTGAAGGTTATGGTAAAAAACTGGAATGAGTTGGAGGCAGAATATCTCTGAATGATGGTCCTGGTGTGCGATTGTACAAGTTGGCTGAAGAAGACCGTAGTAGACCGCAAAAGAAGAAATACTGTATGTACATAGTTACACATGTAAATACTAGTCTGTTGTGATGAAGCAAGCAATCTACAGTGATAAAAGTAAGAATAGTGGCTGCCTTTACAGGAGAATGGACAAGATGGTATTGACTGGAAAGGAGCATGAGGGATGTTTCCATGGTGCTAGAGGTGTTCTATCTCTTGATCTCATTGCTGGTTACATAGGTGTATAAATATGTAAAAACTCAACAAGATGTACATTCAGATTTGTATACTTTTTAAAGCTTTCTAGAAAGTCTTTATTTTTTCGTTATAAACAACTGCTTTTTGTAGTTTTCCCAAATGATTTTATAAATTTATACCTCTATAAAAATGTTGAAAACTCTCAAGAATTTGTCTCCACGCATCACTATAATTCCACTAGAATGTAAGATCCATAAACCTAGGGATCTTGTCCATTTATTAACAAAATAAATGAATGAATTAATGAATGAATGAGTGAGTGAGTGAATGTAAGAGAATATAAAGGCTGGGTCAAGAAAGAGGAAGCCAAGGATATGGTGTTTAGAGGATACAAATGGTCTCTGACCTATTGTTTGTAAACTTTAGAGTGCAGCAGAATTCCATTGGGAGGTGGCTGGACTTGACTCCAAGAAATTTTGATTTAGTAATTCTGGGAGTGGGGCCCAAGAATCTGAGGGTTTAACAAGTTCCCTCAGTCGCTCTGATGTAAGTAGTCCAGGTTCGTACATTGAGGATGGTTTTTCTAAATGTTTATATTGCTGAAAGAATCAGAAGAAATCATGGAAGAATAACTGCACCCCAAAAAGGAAGGTCAAGCTTTGCAGTAGAGTCAAGCAGTCCTTTCTCTGCTGATCTTCAGCAGTGACCTGCAGCATGAACCTTGTGAGTCAGCACTGGTCGTGGAGAGATCTGGTGGCTAAAGTGAACATTGGGAAAGGGCACGCATGGGTACCTGGGGCCACCACGCCAGGGTACGGGCTATAGGAGGTAGTTGGTAAGAAAAGATGGGTCAACTGGAACAGAACAGGTGCGAGAAGGGGGGAGATCTGGCTGATTTCACTGAATCATTGCATTCTCAAAGCACACTTCAGTACTTCAATTCTATCTAAACTTTTTTTGGCTCTTCTCATTTTTTAATTTGTGTTACTCTTGGTTACTTACAGGGCTACCTGGGCCTCTAAACTGTGAAATCCTTAATGGCAGAGGATATGTAGCATTTTTTCCCCCCAGTATCCTATGAGCCTAGTATGGAGCATAGCACATAACAGTGCTCAATAGGTTTTGGTTTAATAAACAAATGCCTGAATTTCATTGAGGCCAGAATAGGGGGGAAATGGGATACTGAGCTTAAGTTTCAGGGAACAGTGTATACATGTGAGCATAGGAATGACTAAGTTGTCATGGCCAAGTAAGGGACATGCTGATACCTACAATACTGTCATATCAAAGAAAGTCCTCTTCGCTTATGTTGACATGATCTTTTATAAAGACGGGGAATTATGACAAGGGCCACATTTGGGTTTGTTATACTTTGGAATTGAGCATAATAACCATCTCAGGGCAAAATGCTTATTTGCAAAGAGTGATTAATTAGGCATTACACGACTGTGTGTTGTCAGTATCAAGTGTTTTCTGTCATCAGATTTCAAAAGAACTTTTTATCTTGTTTCTGCATGGGAATAAGGAAACTCAACCACCATGAATATTTCAAAGTGCTTATAATTAAAACTTCATGTGTCTGGCACGAAAACATGTTTCAGAGACGGAGCCGATGGCTTGCTGTCAGTCCGCAGCCGGGCGCGCTACCGGCCGGTGGGGAGCCCCGCGTGGCACCGCCGCCCCGCCACCGGGATGGAGGCCATGCGGCCCCTCTTTTTCGGGCAGCGTCAACATTCAAGACAGAGTCAAAGAAATGCTCATGTGGTGCCTTCTATTTAGCTTCCCATGTGTAAGCTCACCTGAAGATGAGACACACACATTTTTACCGCGTTGAGCCACTGAAATACAATATAGCTCGCTGGTGCTAAAGGCTACGTGGTGGCCTTTCTCCTTTCCCGGGGAACCTACGGGAAGGCCAAGCCGCGCGCGGTCCTCATAGATGGGGGTGAGTGGCCTTGTGTGAGGTTGGGGTGGGTCGGTGGTGAGCGATAATGGTGGTATGTGCATCCGAGTAATAAATGCTAGAGGTTTTGTAGACCAAGTCAATGGAGACAAAGTCAAGGTAAATAGTTCCTAACTATCTCCAATGTGAGGGTCCTGCATTAACAGCAAGTTGAAGCCTAGACCCCAAACAGGGCAGAGAGATGAATAAAAAAGCAATGAGAAAGCAGTCCAGATGCAAAAAGATCTGGAATATACCTTGAGGCATCCCCCAGGTGGACTGAAGCAGCCACTGTGGCTCTTTGTGCCACTGCGAAAGGATGCATTGAATCATTTAAAGGGGACAACTAGGAGAGACAGGGGTCCCCTACCTTCCACCAAGCAATGTAAAGAGAGACTATATTCAGAAGTATTCATCAAAGTGCCTTGTTAAAAGCTTGCATCCCCACTTGCAGAACTCTACTCAATCATTCAAAATACTGACCACAGAGAGCACGAAAGCTACTGAGCTCCATTTGTTGCAGATTCAAAATGTTCAAGAAACACAGACCTGAGCTATTATAATTATCTTTAAGCAGATGGGAAAACTAATGCTTGGGAGGAAGTGGGAGCAATGGGACCCTTTCCATGCTTCCCTTTTCCGCGTGAGTCTGCGACTTTGGCACCGTTTACTGCTTTCTCTGAGTCGGTGTCTCTGGTCTCATCCATTCCCCTCTTACTGGCGAGTGACTGATTTAGAAGTATTTCTTTTTTATCCCTGTTCTCTGTTGATTACAAAGCTCCATTTCTGGAGAACAGATTTAATGAAATCATTGCTGATAACAGCGAGCCAAGGTCCATTCAATTTACAGTGTGATACACCGCTCCTTTATTGTTTCTTCTAAAATTTATAATTATTTTCTTTGGGGAGTAAAGGTTAAGGGTAAAGTACTAAAACCTATGCAATTTTCTCTAATTCACAATATAGTAAGGCCTAGATATACACTGATTGGGTCACAAACCAATTTTCATAATTATGCTAAATAGTCTTTTGCTTCTGTAAAACTGAAGTGCCAAACCTTGACCTCCCCAGCCCTACAGCTCCAGGTACTATTTCATGAAATTATAGGCTTTGTGCCACCAAGGTCATGGGCCTATATTGCAACATTGGTCCAAACTGGCAGAATATGAGGAACCATATTCACGTCAGTGGGTGGAATCTGGAACTAGTCTTGCTCTTCTAAGCACCCAAATATCTATCTCACCATAAACACTGGGCATCTGTTGCAGTTCCTTTATAGCTAGTTTAGTCCCTCTTTGGAGCTGTGCCCAAATTCCCCTCTCCACTCAGATGGAGCCCTAGTTCTCTACTCAGTCATTGCCAATTCCTCATCTAATAGCTGCACCCTGTCTTCAATTCCAGGTGTTAGCTTGGATCCTTTGTCAAACAAGACACACAACTCAGCACTAAGACACTGACTTCTATTTCAATGTGAACTATCTACTGGGGGTTCTAAATCTTGTGCTGTACGACTGCATTAAAAGCACTGTCAATATTATCACTGGTTCCCATCACCCCTGAGCTGACCACATTCACTGATCATTACATTCCTTAGAGCCTAGCAGTAAAGTTGGATTAATTCCTATAATCCTAGCCCAGATAATCTATAGCATCTTCTTATCCTTCCAAGCTAGGATGCCATGCAATTGAAATATGTTTTTGGGGTTTGTTTAAACTTTCATAAGATAAACCCAATGATTTTAGCGAAAAATAGAATCAGAGAAAGGCGGCTCCTCTCCTGTATGTACCAAGAAGACAAAGAGCATTTTCACCAAGGTGAATAGCAGGCTCAAGCTCAAAGCAGCTGAGAGCTTCTTACTGTCTAACATTCCCAGCTCCAGCCCCACTTAGTTGCTCCCCTAATACATACAAGCTGTAGGGTAAGCCCCACCAACTCTATGAGTCTACTGTGAACTAGCCTGGCAGGATGTCAGGAATATCCTCTTTGCAATTGGGTGGGATCTAGAATTAGTGTTGCTGCCTTAAGTCTGGTAACTCACGTGCCTGGAGGTGTGTCTTGGGTACTTTAGTACCCACTCTTCCTGGGCATTTACTGTTCTGCTGCATTTATGCCCAGCCCATATCACAGTGCTCCTTGTTTTCTAAATTTGTACTCTCTATCCCTAGAAACTTGTGCCGAACTCTAGGAGACTTCCTTAAAACCCTGATGCTCTGTTAATATCATGGAAGCCAATTTCCTTGAACAGGTGGACCTAGTTTCCCTCACGCCTAATTCTCAACCCAATGAATACATGCACCCCCCCCCCCCCCAGCATCCATGCTAGGCTGATTCTTAGCATCATTACACCATAACATGCCCACTGTCATGTCCTATATATCATATCAGGCCTTGTTGACTATCAACACTGATCACTCCCGACTGAGTTAATCATGACCCTTAAATACTATGACTTGGATGCTATAACCATATCAGTGGCCAGCTCTTGAGCCAAATTCATCCCTATAGCCCTATTCTGGTCCTAGCTTTGTCCCAGAATTATTCAAGTCCAGCTTCCTTTCCTTCCCCACTGGCCTGACATTTTTCATACCTAAGATTTTTATACTTAATCCCCTCCTGCCAAGATAGGATAGTCTCTGGTTGTAGCAGAGTTACTACTTGTGCCATGAAAATCCCTATTCCATATCATGGTTAAAGCACTGTCTGAAAAATGAAGAATTTGCCAGCAAATATACTTTGATCCTGCTTAAGCAGTGCTTTAGTTTTCTTGCTTTCTCTTTTTAGACATTGTTCAATAAGGCTTATCTCCCCTTTCAATGTAGGCTCCACAGATCCATATTGTCTTATAACTGTCCTTCTTTGTTCATTTAGCATATCTGCATAGACTCTGAATGCATTTATGTTTGTGAAAAAACCTAGTTAAATTATCTTTAAGGAAGAGTGAAAAGCTAAAATTAGCCTCTAAAAAAAGAGCAATTGCAAAGGAAAGAGAATCAAGCTTTTGAATTTATAAATTACTGAAGTATCTATGATTGTGAATTGGTTTAATGTAATACAACATACTGGCAATAATATATTCAACATCACATAGAATTAACAAGCTATGCATTTGAATTACAAAAATCTATAATGGGAAAAAGCCTCTATGATGGAATGTAAGAAGAATTACAAAAGAATTTTTGAGGGAGTGAAATGATTAAGGCAGATAATTCTACTCAGAAAATCCCAACAATTATCATTTCTGTTAAGAACAATTGACAGTCAAAGGAGGGATTTGAAGAACTTGATGGTCATATGTAGTGTTGCTTTTCTTTTATGAAAAATGTAATCTATGTGTTTTAACTGTTATTAAAAAATGGTGCATCTATGGAAAATAAATATAAGGTACACTGTTAGAGGGAATGTAAATTGGTACAGCCACTATGAAAAATAGTATGGAGGTTTATAAAAAATTAAAAATAGAATAGCAATTCCATCTGGGTTTATATCCAAAGAAACTGAAAATACTAATTCAAAAAGATATGTGCACCCTTATGGTCATTGCAGGACTATTTACAATAGCCAAGATATGGAAGCAATCCAAGTGCGCATTAATAGATGAGCGGATAAAAAAGTGGTGGTACATATATACAAAGGAATATTGCTCAGCCATAAAGAATGAAATTTTTCCATTTGCCACAGCATAGATGGACCTAAAGGGTATTGTACTAAGTGAAATAAAATCAGACAGAGAAAGACACCATATGATTTCACTTATGTGTAGAATCTAAAAAGCAAAACAAATAAAACAGAAACAAACTCATAAATATAGAAAACAAAGCGATGGTTGCCAAAGGGGAGGAAAGTGGAAGGATGTGCAAAATAAGAGGTACACGTCACAGTCTGTCAACATTGTACTGAAACTGGCACAGAGCCATAGACATTGGGTTCCCCACGAGCATCCTGGGGTAAAACTGGAAGATTCCAGAGAAGGTGTTTTTATTGACAGATTACACGGGTTCAAATCTCGGTTTCATCACTTAAGAGCTGTATACATTCAGCAAATCACATAAGCTTCCTTCCTCTCTTCATGCCTTAGTGATTGCCTATATCTCATATTTGATTTGAACATTTATATACATTCTGTCCTGGGCAATGGAGGGCTTGGAGTGGCAGGGAAGAGACAGGCTGCATGAGGAGAATGTACTATGAGGAAAGAGGACATGGTGGGCTTTGTCATAGCTAGGGTTCTCCAGGAAGCAGATGCTGAAATACAGATGAGCATGTAGATGTTTATTAAGGAGTGTCTTTGGGCTCAACATGGGTGGAAAGGAAGGGAAAAAGGCAGGACTGCGTGTAGGGAGAACTTGGTCTGTGATAGTCTCAACAAAGGCCTCAGTCAACACCATAAAGTGTTTTGAAGCTGAGGTGGTTCTTTAGAGTTTTCTGAGTTCTGAATTTGGGCAGGAGGGCCAGGCTTTTATACCACTTCAGTGATTATTCACTAATGTGAGCTACCCCATGAAGGGGATGTGCCCTTTGGCAAGGTGGATCTCTTTAGCTGAGGCAGTTTCTGTTGAGAGCGGAAAATTGAGGTCTACCTTGCAGCCAACACTCTCCACAGATGAAGGGATAACTCTTTCAGTTTTGAAAAAGGATCTGAGTGGAACATCAGAACATTCACTGAGGACAATTCTATGCATTACTCAGCTGGGATTTTCAGCAATCTATTCCCCAAAGGTTAAGTGAAGTAGGCCTTGTATACATATTGCTTCTGGAGTTCTCAGATATCTGATACCTCACTGTGAAAGAGTCATGGTCAGGAGTCTAAACATTGTGTTCCTTTTTCTAGGATTTCAAATGATCATTCTTGTTATTAGATGTTAATGAAATATGCATTGGGCATCTAAAATGTGCCAAGCATTTCTCTAGACCCTGGGAACACAGCAGTAAGCAAGGCAGACATGGTCTCTGCCTTCCAGGAACCAACAGATCATAAGGGAATAAAATGTTATTCTTAAATAGCTGATCCAAGTAATTTGGTAAATAACTATTCTTCTTGAGGGCTAAACAGAGCTAAAACCAGAGAGTTACAAATGGGACACTCCTTAGTTTTTTGAGGATATGAAAGAATACAGCTTAGTATGTCATTTAATTCAGCCCAAAGACTGAATGAGTAATTGCTCTTCCTTTGTAAGTGTGTTATGTGGTTTTGGATAAGTTATTTGGCCTCTCTGTGCTTCAGTTCCATCAACTATGTGCAGTGCATAGTAGGCAGTCTTACAATATTAGTCCATATGCACTTAAAATTCAAACTTGATACTTAAAAGAAAATCATAACTATATACTTCTACTTTCAAACCCCTTGCAAATAGCACCCTAGTGTCTTCAAGGTGCCCATATCATACCCACATTATGATTTGACTTCTTGACCCAGACTTGAGTGCCTTTTATCAGAAGCCTGAAGATTTGCTCCAGATTAGTATCTGTATTAGTGAACAGCTAGCATGAGAAGGTAAAATCTAGTGTTAGCCCGGATGCAGAGGGAACACTCAATCAACTCAAGTCACAGAGCTAAATTGAAGCTCAGTAGCCTCTGGGCATAAACTTTAAAGTTGAATAATTAAAATTCAGTCATTTTCCTGTCAGATATATTAAGAAGTGAAGTACATAGCTGAAGGAAATCATAATCAAACTGTGTGTTTACACAGGGCTATTGGGTCAACATTTTAGGCTTAATTAACCTATATACACTGGTTGTGAGTTACTGGGTTGGTCATGGTAGTCAACAAATAGTGAAATCAGTTAAGCAATTGCTATTTTTTTAAAATTTATCTTTATTGTTTAAAGTATTACATATGTCCCCCTTTCCCCCCACTGGCCCCCTCCACTCCACTCCTACCCTCTCTCCAGGCCTTCCCCACACTACTGTGTCAGTGGGTTATGAATATATGCATATAAGTTCTTTCATTAATCTTTCCCACCCACCCCCCTTCCCTCTGAAATGACAGTCTGTTCCATGCTTCCATGTCTCTGGATCTATTTTGTTCATTAGTTTATTTTGTTCATTAGATTCCACATATAAGGCAATTGCTATTTTTCCTTAACTAATGTCCTGACTATTTTGGAGAGGCAGCCTCAGAGGCATTTAATATAAGTAGAAAGGAAATTAAAAATAATAGCAACTGCCGTTTATTGAGCTCTTATGATGTACCAGTTTCTTGACATGCACCCTCTTTTAGCGCTCAGATCAATCCTATGAGGAGGCCTTAGAAGTATCTAATTTGTATAGATGAGGAAAATAAGGCACAGAGAGGAGAAATCGCTTTCTTGAGGTCACAACAGCTACAAAGTGGTAGACTCAGAATTGAGACTCAACTTGCTTGACCCATAAGTTCATGCTCTTCTTTTGTGCCAACCATCCTCTCACTTGAAGCCAGTTCCACCTCACTTCTTGTATACCTCAACATCATAAAATTTATCATCTTATAATGTACTCACTTGCAGTTATTGCTGTGCTTTAGCTCTATGTTTGTCAGTTGATGGATGAATACGTATGGCGCATTAAAGCAAAACAAGCTCCATTACTAATACTTATTGAGTGCCATGAGTCAGTCCTGGTTCTAACTTGTGAACATCAATTACTTAATCCTCCCCACAACACTGTGAGGAAAGCACTACAAGTACAGTATCTCCATTTTACAGATGGAAAAACTGGGGGCATAGAGAAGCTAAGAAGTACCTGCTATAAGCTAGGGGTTGAAAAACCTACATGCAGCTTGTTTTTGTACCACCTAGGAGCTAACAATGATTTTGGCATATATTGAGGGTTGGAGAAAATAAAACAAAGGAAAGGATGTGACACAAAACTCAACAACCATGTCCTCTACAAAGCCTAAAATATTTACTTTCCTTTAGAAAAAACATCTTCCAACCCCTGGTATAGTGTCTAAGTCATGGAGATAGTAAGTAGTAAAACAAGATATATTTATTTTGAATCTCAGCCATCCAACCTTAGCTCCTATTAAAGTGTTTCACATTACAGTTTAATAATAACAAGAGTAATAACAACAATGATATCAGTAACTTTTATTTACTTAGCACTTACTTTATTTCAGACACATAAAGATGGACTTTGCATATTATACGGTTTCATTTACTACTCAGAACACTCCATGAGGTGCTTCCCAGTCATTGGTTGTCTCATTCATCTTCCTTTTTTCTTTCTTGTCTGAGATACTCCCAGTTTGTTGAGGTATCTTGCACCGGCCCGCATGCCATGTAATATGGTAGAAGACGGCCAACCTCATTGTCTGCTCAGAAGTAGATCCCAGTGGGCTAAGGTTTCCAGGGCAGTCACAGTTCCCATGTCAGTGATCATCAGGAGTGGACATGTGATCTAATTCTGGCCAAAGACACTTCAGAAGGGGGCCTCCTGGTCAGGAAGTCTTTTGCAAGAGTTTCCCTCATCATCAAAAAGAGACACTATGAGCAGCTGTCCTTCTCCTTCTGATACTGACTTGTTTGGATGTGATGCCTTAATGTGCTACAGACATACTGCTCTGAGCCTTAGGGAGGCAAAGCCAACTTAGGCAAGAGGAAAGAGAATTGCAGAGGAGTTGAGCCAATCCTCGGCATACTGTGCTTGGAGGCTGCCCTACTTTGGGATGATTTGTAATAAGAAATAATGCATTTCCTTATGATTAAATCAGTTTAAGGCTCAGCGTTTCCTGACAACTGATCTGTGTAGTTAACACCCCATTTTAGAGTTGGTGAAATCGAACAAAGCTTTTACTGGCAGAGCTGGGATTTGAACCTAGACCTTTGCAACTCTACTCTAATATAATTTTCCATTATATTATGCTGACTTGATAAGAAGAAATGAATAAGTTTGACATACAAAGTGGTACATTTTATGCTGTTAAGTAACAGAAAAATTTATGTCAGTGCCTAGCCAACTGTTTTTTAGATATTATAACATGTTTCTCTCTACCGGGCAATTATGATATTACAAAATTCTCACAGCATATCATACACAAACATATCACTGAAGAAGCTGCCAGACTGCATGTGTTCCATGGATACATATGAACATTTTGAAAAGATTGAAAGGGCAATCTGTCCTCAGTCTATGACAGGACTCCCATTAATGTGCAGTGGCTCACACAGCTGGGTTGGCTTAATATAGTTAGCCTTGTCCTTTTGCAACTTGAGGCTGCTTGCCTCATTTCTGAAGTTCAATGTCATTTTATTCAATTGCACCATTAGAATGATGTTGTTTTACACAGGAAGGTGTTGACATCCCCAAAATGCTCAACTTTTGTCTCTTGGCAGTATTACTGGACACAATGCCCATATGATAATTGTGACTTCCATTTTAAAATACTCTGCCCTATAAAAACTCAAAGCATCTGTAGTATTCCAGATTTATGATTATAAATAATTAAATTCAAAAATCATACACATTAATCTGGTTTTAAGCATATATAACTGGTGTTTAAGTATATCATATCCAATTGAATTGAAAATCATAACTTAAATTCTCATTGCAATTAGTACAATTTACAAGTTATTTTCATAAATTCATATGCACACACATGTACTCTGTAGTGTGTATGTACACACATACATAAATACACATGCGTGTATAAATATATACATATACTTTCCTTGTTTCTTCACAAGCACTTTCTATTTGGAAACCTAAAGGTCAAATATATGACATTAAAGATGGACTTCCAATATTTATTTATTATTTCAATCTAGATATTTAGAATGTACAGATTTGCTGGATTTTAAAAGTAATTTTTAAATTTTTTTAATTTGATTTGAGAGAGAGAGAGAGACATCGATTTGTTGTTCCACTTATCTACGCATCACTGGTTGATTCTGACTGGGCATCACAGCCATGCCCTCGGTGTATTGGGAGGAGCAGGAGGAATCGTTGAATGTTTACCATGATTTAATGATCCTCTGGAAACCAACCCTTCTTTTTGCCTCAGCCAGCAGCCAGTGTGCTCTACAAAAGGCAATATTTCAAATGAGCCCGGGACCTTCCACTGATGTTTCTATTTCCTTCCGGTTTAATGCTGAGCCAATGGTTTTTGATACAAATCCTGAAATAGACACAGATCGCTTCCTAGAAAGTCACTTATTGAAAGAACCTGGAATGGTTTGAAAGGTGAGAATTTGGTTTTAGAAACTATTCTTCCCATATTATGCTTAAAATATCAAGATACATGAGCACTGAGTACCTCTTGGAGTAGAATCAAAAGTACAGATGCATTAAAAAGTTCTTTTTAATTGCCAGGAGGATTTTCCTTTCATTCATAGGACTTTCCTGAAGGTTATCCAAGCCAAATGATAAATTTATTAACTAGTTAGCACGCTAGGTTAATGGTTTTAATTCCTGGTTTCCTATTATTGCCCACAGGTATGTATAAGAATAATGAATTACTTTCAGTTAGCTGAGCACACATTAGAGCCTCACTTGGGCGCGCCGCTGCGAAGCCCCGAGCGCACAGCGTTTCCCCGGCAGAGAGCTTGCCGGGCTGTGTGCACACGCTGTGCATTGCCCTGTGCAGCGCTGCGCTGCCAGCATTTCTGGCACAGACACAGCCAAGGAATCGAAATGCGCGGGAACACATCTCCGGTCATCCTTCAGTGTGTCATGAGCTTTCTCAAAAACAAATTAGCAGGTAGGCCAGAGCCTTTTGAAATTGAATAATTAAAAAGGTGTCATTACACCAAGGGGGGAACATTTCAGAAATAATTTCAAGAACCCAAGCACCTCAGAAATTAAGGTTGCATTTTCCCCCTTTAGTTTCTTAGCATTTATTCATTCATTACTTCAAATCACTTACAGCCTGGCGGGGAAGACAGACACTGAAGAATTAATTGCAATACGGTATGATGAATGGAATGACAGGAGGATCTGAGGCTCCTGTAAAAGTACGAAGCAGGGAACTCTACCTGGACGAGGAGGTCAGGACGGCCTCTCTGAGGAAGTTAACAAATATAACACTTTTCTTAACAATGCCCAGTATCGTGTTTCAAACACATGGGATTCTCAAAAAGATTTATTGAGGAAAGTATATAAGTGTGATAGTGGTTGGCATAAGCATTAGGTGCTATTTAAAAAGTCATAAATACAAACAAATACCCCCCTTCCCAAATATACATAACCAAAAGTTCAGTATATATTCCTACTCGCCTCTGGCCTGCTAGCCACCTGACACTGAGCCTATTTCCCTCCCCTGAGCAGAAGGGGCCATTTTGCACGTGCATGTGTGTGTGCGTGTGCATGTGCGGATGCGAGTGTGTGTTTCTTATTCCTGCTCATTTTCACTAAGGGCATTGTTGCATGTTTCACGTTTTTCAGCATCAATCTTCTTGAGACTAGGTTTGCAAATCGTATCCCCTTGCAGCATAACATTTAAGCTCCTTTCAGTGCCAAAACTGACATCCAGTTACACAAAGGAAGGCAACGAATACTTCTGAGTTGCTGAGAACACTCATTGAAGACAACGCTTGAAACTGCTCTTGAGGCAGAAAAGCCCTAGAGGTTTATTTAAATATCCCACACCTCAAGTAGCTGTTTAGGAGGAGTCACTATTTTGAAGCACTGTTCTTTTTGAACTAAAAGAGGCTTATTTATGAGTACTGTCCAAAGACACCACACCTGCCAGAGAGCTACAGTCAGTAAGCCAGGACACAACATCTACATGGATGAAGAATCAATGTCAGTATAGGGTTACTTTTGAGAGTGATGAAAATATTCTGAAATTAGATAGTAGTAAGTGGCACATTAGTTGCAATGCACGACTCTGTGAATATACTAAAAACTACTGAGTTGAGCACTTTAAAATTGTGTATTTTATGCTCTATAAATTGTCTCAGTTAACTGACACAAGAAACAAAGAATGTCACAAAGGAGTCCAGCGTCAGTTCGCTGGCTACCTCTCCCCCACCCTATTTTCTCCGAGGAGACAATTCTCTAAGCAGGGAATCCTCGGCGCACTGAAGTTTCTGCTCCAGGTCCTTCCAGCCCTGTCCTCAGGAGGATTTACTACCATGACTTTTCCTTCTGCCGGATGGGATCTGCCTTTCTCACGGCCATTCAGCCTGATGACTAAAACGTTTTCAAGGTGAAAGCCTTTGAGAAGCTCAGCCGGAGGCTTTGCTTGGCTATGGAAGGGCATGGTCCTGATTTTAAACTTTTACTGTTTGCTCAAGTTCCTCAGTAAAAGCCAATAGCCTCAAAGCCGCATGTCAGGGCCTGGGCAGAACACAGGGCAGCAGTTAGAAAGTTCCAGCTGTCTTTTGGAAAGCAAGAGGCATTTGGGCACCAGAAAACAGCTGAACCTCCAGGTCACAGCAAGAAACTTCGCTGAACTATGAACCTCTAGAGGGCAGGGACTTGGTTTTCTCTATGTGCCATTTATTAATATTACCGCCTACACCTGTTTGTCAATTAGTGCCCCCCCCCCCCTTCACTGTCAAAAATGTCCTTGTTTAGATGAGAACTTATATGATCACCTTAACTAAATAGGGTCAAACATAAGTGAGAGAGAGCTATTAAAATTATTATTCTCACTATTATTTCAAGTGACACCTGGTTTTCTGGTTGTTACCTTTTAATAACTTTGAGCTGTTATCACTTTTAAATAAAAGATTAAATTCATATTATCACCACTGTTTAGATAAATCATTTAATTTTTAATTCTATGCAAATATACAAGGAGATAACATAGTATCTGTTTAAAAAGAGAAAAAACAGCAGAATAGGGCCATAGCATAATTTTCTCAAGACTTAATGCTGTCCTAAACTATTTCCTCTCTCTCTGAAGAATCTTAAACAATTTGTAAGTTATTTCCTGCCTTGATAGCACATGGTGATCCTAATTTGTAATGTCACTTTAGTCATATTCTTGGGGATTTAATGTACTAATTTACAAGAAATTTCTTAGAGAAATACAGCACCAGGAGTTCATTATCACAGTTTTGTTTTTATTGTCTTTTTAAAAAATCATGAGTAAGCAGCAAACAACGATATACTAATTGGTTCCAGTAGTAGGTAGCCCTAGAAATCTCTCTATAAAACTCAAACCAGAGTGTCACACCCTTTTTACAAAACACATGGCTGTCACTGCGTTTCAGAATAAAGCCTGCAATTCCTAGTACGGCGCCACAGTTCTCCTTACTCTGACCCAAGCCTGCACTCCAATTTTTCCTTGCCTATCCCCCTACCCTTTGGTTTTAGAATTATGAACTTCAAATAAAGTGGGTGCTTGGAAGGAAGAATGGCAATAAAGGAGCTAGTAATGGTGGATGTGCATGTTGCCCGCACATTCTCAGTGGCAGTGAAGGGTCAGCCACGATGTTTGCTCAGGGAAGGGGTCAAGTTCACGTCCATGCTCCATTCTCTTTCTGCCTTAGCTAGCACAGGGCTGCCTCCGGAACAGCTGTTTCATAGAGATTTGCAAAATGAAGGAAAAACAGATATTCATTGCGACATCTACTATCATTATTTACGGCTAATTCCTCCAGTAATATTTTCACACTAGTTGTTTTCTTATAAAAGTAATATACCGGATGGGGCAAAAGTAGGTTTGCAGCTGTGAGTGCACAAAACAGCTGATTCTTGTATCATTAACTATTGTATTCTTTTTCATATGAACAACTGTAAACCTGCTTTTGCCCCACCCTGTATAATCAATATAAGAAAGTAAGAAAATGAAGAATAAAAATCATAAAATTGCACATTCTAGAGATAAAAAATATTTCGGGTCTGAATATCTTCCCTTCCTTATTTTTGGTCAATGTACCTCAAGGTTTATCAATTTCATTCATCTTCTCTAACTTACATCTCTTGGTTTTGTTGATTTTCTCTATTCTTTGATTCTCCATTTAATTTCTGCTATCTATTTATCCATTTATTTATTTATTTATTTATTTAGTGCTTAATACCTTCACCTTTTTCACACACACACCCAACCCCCCTCCTCTGGCAGCTGTCAGTTTGTTCTCTGTATCTATGAGTGTGTTTCTACTTTTTTAGTTTTTATTCATTAGATTCCACATATGAGTGAAATCGTATGGTACTTGTCCTTCTCTGCCTGGCTTATTTCACTTAGCATAACACTCTCCAGGTCCATCTGTGCTGTCTCAAAGGGTAAGATTTCCTTCTTTTTTACAGCTGAGTAGTATTCCATTGTGTAAATGTACCACAGCTTTTATTATTTGTTTTTGAATTTACTGGGGTGATAAAGGTTAATAAAATTATGTAGGTTTCAGGTGTACTGTTCTATAACACATCATCTGTGCACTGTATTGTGTGTTCACCAGCCCAAGTCAAGTCTCCTTCCATCACCATTTATCCCCCTTCACCCTCTCCTGCCTCCCCCTCCCCCTTTCCTTCTTGTAATCACCACACTCTTGTCTGTGTCTATGAGGTTTTTTTCCTTTGCTTAATCCCTTCAAGATTTAATCCCTACAACATTTTGAATCCTGCTACCTTGCTGAATTCATTTATTAAATCTAGTAGTTTTTTGGTTTCATCTTTAGGATTCCCTATAGACAGTATCATGTCATCTGCAAATAATGTCAGTTTTACTTCCTCCTTTCCAATTTGGATACTTTTTATTTCTTCTTGTCTAATGGCTGTGGCTAGGACTTCCAGTACTTATGTTGAATAAGAGTGGGGAAAGTGGACATCCCTGTCTTGTTAAGGGAAACACCTTTAGGTTTTGTCCACTGAGGATGATGTTGGCTGTGGGTCTGTCATTATGGCCTTTATTATGTTGAGGTGTGATCCCTCTATTCCCACTTTGCTGAGAGTTTTTATCAGAAATGGGTGCTGGATTTTGTCGAATGCTTTTCCTGTGTCTATCGATATGATTATGTAATTTTTTGTCCTTCATTTTGTTTATGTGGTTTTATCATGTTTATTGATTTGCAAATACTGTTCCAAACTTGCATTCCCCCCCCCCCAAAAAAAACCCCTTGATCATGGTGCATAATCTTTTAAGTGTCCTGCTGGCTACATTTTGCTAATATTTTGTTGAGAATTTTAGCATCTATGTTCATCAGGGATATTGGCCTGTAATTCTCTTTCTTTGTAGTGTCTTTATCTGGTTTTGGAATTAGGATAATGCTGGCCTCTTAAGTGAGCTTGGAAATGTTCCTTCATCTTGGATTTTTTGGAATAGTTTGAGAAGGACAGGTGCTAATTCTTTTTTGAATGTTTATTAAAATTCACCTGTGAACCCATCTGGACTATGATTTTTTGTTCAAATAACTTGGGTTTTCTTGGGTTTCTCTTGTGTATTTGGGGGAGTCAGGCAAGTACGTGTGAGGTGCTTTTCAAGCTGCTCCCTGGATTGCTCATGTGCAGGGTCTCCCTGTTAAAGTTCTAGCCGGCCTTCCAATCTGATGCCCACCCCAACAGGGACTACAACCTCTGATTAGCAAAGTTGAAAATCTTTCCTATTTGTCATTGAGTATGTGTTTTCTATCCTCACGTAGGGCCTCATTAGCAACAAAGCTATTTATTTTTTTAAATTTACCTTTCTTATTGAAAATATTACAAACATCCCCTTTTTCCCCTCATTGACCCCCTCCCCCCTGCTCCCACTCCCTCCCCCCAGACCTCCACCACACTATTGCCTGTGTCCATGGGTTATGCGTATAAGTTCTTTGGAAAGCTGCTATTTCTAACAGCCAACCCCATCCTGGTACCAAACTGTCCTGATTGAACTCACGGTGGACGGGAACAGCCTCAGGCCAGAACGCCATAGACTCCTACAGTTCTTAATTGAATTTCAGCATGTTTTTTTAAATAAACTCCTTTCAACATGTTGCTTGCCTCAGGTGAATTTCCATAACCTTTAAATGGTTGTAATCAATCATTTATTCAAATTTGTAGATTTTGGGGGGAATAAGATTTTTTAACTTGTTCATTCCTCCGTAGCCATAAGCACCCTACCTACTAGGAGTGTATTTCTTACATAATTGATAACTGCATGGTAGTTCATTGAATTAAGGCATCATAATCATAATTTATTTATTTAAATACCTACTCTTGGCCATTTAGATTCCATTTTTTCCCTTTTTAAAATTTCATGAATAGTTTTTGCATGTGAATCTCTCTTTTTCCTTAATGACATTTCTATAATTGGAACTACTGAGTCAAAATATAATTTTTTAAAGGTTAGAAATACACCTTGCCGAAATCTTTCTAGAAAGACCACAACAATGAATGTCTCCCTGGCACTGTAGGAGAGTGTTTGTCATAATATATTTTCATTCATATTGGGAATTAATATTAAAAAATATATGTGGTTTAATAACTAGGTAATTCAAAAGATCTGGCATATTTTGAGTTTCTTTTCGAAATGTCTGTAACCCTTTATTTAGGTTTAATGGATCCTTTCCTTTTTCCTTATTACCTCATTCATTACCTTTTCTGGCAGCAGGGCAGAGTATCCTTTCAGGTCATCACACACAACATCAACCCCCTTTATATTTCTAGATGAGCCACTTTTAGAAACAGCATTCTCATGATCAGTTCTTTATGGCTATAAATTGATTCATCTAACCCCTAGCTTTTAAATTTTAATTAGGTCACAGGACTCTCTTCTGACTTTCGATGAGTACAAATTCAAAGTTCTTTTTTTTAAAGTTGTAACCTAACTTTTGCAATATTTAAAGAGAAATATGACGGACAATAAATTGCATTTTGAAACATTTTGCGAATAGCGACTAAAATACATTTAACATTCTACATTGTAGATATACACTGTATCAACTCAATCATTACGTTTTTGAGATTATGGTTCTGAACATTTTCCTCTAAAGCCTCCTTCTCATAGAGATTTATCAGTGTGCATTCCTCTTTCGCTATAATGGATTGAATACAGAAAGATAACCAGTCTAGACTATACCACAGCACCGCATCCACATTTGTAACAATGATCTTGACAGTGTTCACTCAGAAATGTCTAGTAATATTTAATAAAAGAAGGCCTGAGGTGGGGCGGGGACTAGGTGGAGGGGGAGAAATGGGGGAAACTGGGGGACATCTGTAATACTGTCAACAATTTAAAAATTCTTTAAGAAACTGGTCTTTCTTTTGGAACTGGTAGATTAAGAGCTACAAATATCTCACATCCAGGATATGTACCTCTCTCAATGACTTTGTTACTCCTTTTAAGAGGGAGAGTCTGTTTCCCCACCTCCTTGACTCTGAGAAAGCTTTCTGCCTTGCTTTGCTAAAGAATGTGGTGGGAATGATGTAATGCAAGTTCAGGAGCCTTGGCTTCCAGTGGCCTTACAGCTCCTGCTTTCAAACCCTTGGAATACTGCCGAGTTTGTCATGTGAGGAAGCTGGTCTAGCCTAATGAAGGATGAGGGAACATGCTGAGGGGAACACAGCCTTCGTAGCCAGCAGCCAGCAGAATCTGCTAGATGTGTAAGCGAGGCCATCTGGGAATTTACAACCCATTGAATCCTACAGCTGAATATTTCTGCCTGAATTAGCCCTGGAAAAACCAGCAAAGGACCTGACCAGTTAACTCACAGGATCATGAGAAATGCTACATCACTATAGTTTTAAGACACTAAGTTTTGGGGGGATTAGTCTGGTAGCAATAGCTAACTGATACAAGTGGCTTTTCATTCCACTTTGTATTTTATTCTAATTTCTTATCTTTGCCTATAAAGCCTTCCATTATGTAGCATTGCCCCTGAAATATCTTTTTCAAGGCTATCCTTTCTGTTCTTATCACAATCCATCTAGTTGCAAAATCTCGAAGCATAGAATTGTCCTTGACCTCTCCCTCTTCATCAACATCCTTATTAGCAAGGAGGATTTCTTGCCTCTAATCCCATCATGGCCGGAGACCAGAGCATGAACCACGTCTCACAAATAAAAATAGGACAGAGTGTTAAGCCTCAAGTCATTCCCAGTGGCAGTGAAATTCAAAGCAAATACCTCCTGACGGATGATCAGCATAGGTAATCTAAAGTTTGCCAAGACTTACAATGATGAAATACTTAGTTTTATGAGGGTATTAGTAAACATGCATTTGCATAACATTTATGGGGGCAATTCAGTAATATCTATTGAGAATATATATATATATCTCAGAAATAATAAGACTACTTCAAGAGAGTTATCCTAAGGGAATAAATAAAAAGAGGAGCAAAGATATATGTACACTAGGATTTTCATATTAACAATGCATTTGAAATAATCAAACTGTCTATCAAGAGGGATTTATTAGATAAATTATTAATATCAATACAATGGTAAAGGAGGTAGCCATTAAAAACCTTGACATGAAACAATTCCCAAGATAGGTTGTTAAGAAAAAAAATAGAGTATGAAATATGTTTGTTGTTATTGTTTTTTAACAACATACAGTGATCAGCCATCACTGATTGAAAGTACATTTCAGAAGATAATTATAGCAAAGCAAATCTGGCAGTGCAGGAAGAGGCAACTTGTTTTTACTCAGCATGGGCATTTTAGAGGAGTGGAGGGGCCCTGGGATCAGAGAAAGAGAGATACAGGCAAAGGGGTTTGTATTCATTGGTGGGAGGTGAGCCGGCCCCTGTTTCATGCTGGCAGACTAGAGGCCTCTAGTCTTAAATTATCTGCATTGTATTTCAATTCAGCAAAGTTATGCCAATTTTTACACCCTGGTAAGAGCTGTGCTTCGGGGAAATGTAGGAATAGGCATATGTTCATGACTATGGGAAAGGCAGTTAAGAGGTGGTAGGAAGTGAAATGCAAGGTTTGGAGCAAAGGTTCATAGGACGGTAATTGACTTAGGTGATGGGCAGGAAAGATGGATCATTCAGACTCTGTCAGTCTCAAAAATATAGTGTGAGGAGAAGCTTTTAAAAATATTGGACTTGCTAAAGTCCAGCCAGATGGGACTTCAACTGTCCTTGGGTAATAAAGAGAAATATAATTCCTGAAGACAGGAGGATTTAAAGTCATCAACAGCAAGATGACTCCTTATCAATGTTTGTTATCATGAAAACAAAATGGCTTTTAAAAAACTTTTTGTATAAGGACACATTGGAAGGGGAACTGACCATTCTCACTAACTATATTCTGAGACAGGAGCTATAGTCTGTTTGAGCTTTCTGAGAAAGATGTTAGTAGCCCATCCTTGTAAGGCCTGTCCCCTCAAAAGCATTGTATGAGAAATAAAAAATAATTTTGTATGAGCTTGTTGAAAAGGGCAGGAACTCCCTCTTCTCTATAACATGAAAAAGTTGTAGGAAAAAAGTGTATTATAAGAAAATTGTCTTTGGGAATCTTGCATTAAAGCTCATACACTTCGGTGTCTCCCTGTGGGTCCTCTCCTCAACACTACCTGCCACGCAGGCTCTCAGTTTGGTGCTTAAGTTCAGGGAAGAGCAGCGGGACCACCTTCTGTGAGTTTCTAAGCATGGATCTTGACTTGGGAGACAGCCACGGGCTGAAAATCTGTAGGGAAGTGAGTAAGAAGGGTATGAATATTGTATGGTGTTAAAATACTAACAAAAAGACGGAAGACACAACTTTTGTACACATCCATGTATGTGCATATAAATAAAAGGAATGTGGGAACAGAAGTAATATTAAATAACACCCATATCCCAAGCACTGTGCTTGGTGGGTGATGGATATTACTCAGGCTTGCCTGCCAGTGAGCTTCAGTTTAGGTTGTGTTTATGGAAGCACAGGGGGAGACTAAATGGCAAGAGAAAGAGAGGATGCATATTTTATTTTCTTTCTTACATTTCTTGTAAAGCCTCTGAGAAAGTCTGAAGCAGACTGAATGACAGCACAGTTCCAGGGGCCACATTACAACTTTTGCTCATGGGCACTGGATCCAGGCACAGCGACAACAGTGATGGGTGACTCTGGATTCTCCGTATTTTTCAAGAGCAGTAGAAAATGGATGGTTTAGGGTATTTAGCTTCCACCGAACAAATTTACAAGAGTGATGTAACAGTTTTATTTTAAGACATAAATACTTAAGCATCCCAGAAATTAAAACTTTTTCCACTACTTAAATTAGAAAATTTTAGATGTCCGTGGAAAAATATGCAAACACTTTTAGACGATACATGAGCAAAAAAGAAGAGCACTATCTTGCAAGGTCAAGGCTGGCTCATAATCACCCCTCTAATCCAGTTCATGGGAAAGGCAAGAAGAGGAAGCCCAGGACAGGCAATTTCCTTTTAAGTAAGTGAATCAGAGGCTACACAAATTGCTTCACTCTTTCTTTGGTGATAACTTTATAACCAATTTCCTATGAACCAGAATTCCTACTTCTAAAAATATAAACTCATTTCACAAATATTAATTAAACTCCTACTATATGCTCAGAACTCTCTTACTAGCTAAGGACATAGTGTTGAATAAGACAAATATTATCCCTGTTCCCTCATGGAGCTGATTTTATATTGGGGGGTTTGATGATAAAGTGAAGGAAAGGTACCACAAAATACAGAGAAACGTTAGCAAGAGTAAAAGCAGCAAACACTCCCACCTTAAATATTTCACACCCAAGGCCAAATTGCAAACAGAGGCACCATGTGTGATTATTAGATATATAATTATGAATTTTATAAAAATCCTTGAAATGATCACAAACGTAAAAGTATATCATGCTATACACAGGCTATAACAAGAGACAGAAAAGGACACAGGAACCACAATTCCAGATATTTATCTGAAGAAACCCAAAACACTAAATTGAAAAGACATCTGCACCCCTATGCTCACTGCAGCATCGCTCACAGGAGCCAAGATGTGGAAGCGGCCCAAGTGCATCAGTAGGTGAGTGGGCGAAGAAAGGGTGGAATATTATTCAGGCATAAAAAATGATGAAATCTTGCCATCTGCAACTACATGGAAGGACCTCGAGGGTGTTATGCTAAATGAAATAGGTCCGACGAAGAAAAATGCCAGATGATTTCACTTATATGTGAAATCTAAAAAACAAAATAAGTAAATGAGCAGAAGAGAAACAGACTCATACATACAGAGACCATTTTGACAGTTGCTGGCTGGGAGCAGAGTTGGGGGGCTGGATGAAAAAGGTGGAGGGATTGAGAAGCACAAATTTTTAGTCACAGAATAGCCACGGGGATGTAAAGGACAGCACAGGGAATATAGTCAATTATATTGCAATAACTGTGTATGGTGCCAGGTGGGTACTAGATTTATCGGGGCTATCTCTTTGTAAGTTATATAAATGCCTAATCTTGGGTTTGTACACCTGGAACTAATATCATATTGTATGTCAACTGTAATTTAAAAGTAAAAAAAAAATTAAGTTTAACAAATAAATAAGTAAAGAGTATATAATGTTATAAATTATATCTTTAATTCCAAAAACTAGAAATAAAGATAGATGGCAATCTCTGATTACAGAAAACAAAAAAGAACCTTATGTCTCAAATTTATAAAAAACAAATAATTTTAAGAAACCCTTGGACAAGAGGCAACATACATTGAAATTTCAGAATCAGAGAAATCAATTGTAATGAAAACAAATATCAGAACCTGTTGGGTGTAGGTAAAGCAGTGATTAGAGAAAAATCCATAACGTTAATGTAAGTCAGTAAAAAAAAAAAAAAAAAAGGAATAAAAGAAAATAGAAATAGGCATCTAGAAAATGAGGGACTGAACAAAAAATTTTTTAAAAAAGGAAAACTCATTGACACAGACAATGGTGTGGTGACTGCCAGGGGGAGGGGAGCTTGGGGATAAATGGTGATGGACGGAAACTTGACCTGGGGAGGTGAACACACAACACAGTACACAGGTGATGTGCTGGAGAATTGGACACCTGGGACCTATATAATTTTATTAACCAGGGTCACCCCAATAAATTTAATAAAAAGGGAAAAAATAGAAAGAAAGGGAAAAAAAAGGGATGGTATTAATAAAAATAAAAGCAGAAATAAATAAATTAGAAAACTAGCAATAGAACTAATGAATGATTCTATATCATGATTCTTTGATTAAAAACAAGTAAAACAGGCAAATCTTCATCTACCATAATCAGGAGGGGGAAAAAGAAAGCACAAATATTTGAAAGAGCAGATGATAATATGGAAATAATTAAATGAAGAGATAATATTAAAACTACAATAAAAACCTTTTAAAAACTCTATGCTAAGAAATGTGAAAACTTGAATGAAATATATAATTTTCTACAACAAAGTAGTTTACCAAAACTGACCACAAAATTGATAGAAAATAACAACACACTAACTTCTACAGAAGAATTTGAGGAAATTATCAAAGACATGATCCCACCTAACAAAAACAAAATCCAGTTCAGATTATTTCACTGAAAAATTTGATGCAGCTTTTAAAACATTTTTATTTTGTAAACTAGTTTTTAACTTTTCGATTAAAGCTGACAGGTGTACATTAGTTTCAGGTGTACAACCCAGGGATTAGACATTTATATACCATATGAAGTAATCATCTGGATAAATTTAGTAGCCATCTGGCATCATACATAGTAATTAATTATAATATTGACTATACTCCTTATGCTATACTTTACATCTCTGTGACTATTTTATAAAACCAACTTCTGCTTCTTAATCCCTTCACCTTTTTCATCCAGCTCTCCAAAACCCACCCCCTCTAGCAAGCATAAAATTGTTCTCCGTATCTATGAGTCTGTTTCTGTTCTGTTTGCTCCTTTATTTTGTTCCACATATAAGTGAAATCATATGGTATTTGTATTTGTCATTCTACATGCCTGTTTTCTTAAATATGTTTTTATTGATTTTTAGAGAGAGAGGAAGGGAGAGGTAGAGAGAGAGAAACATCAGCAATGGGTGGGAGCCGAGCCCGAGCCCGCAGCCCGGGCCTGTGCCCTGGCGGGAACTGAGCCTGTCACCTCCTGGTTCATGGGCTGCTGCTCAACCACTGAGCCGCACCAGCCAGGGTCTACATGCCTGTCTTGATTACAATGGCCGTCACGGCACCCTGCACACTTCCACTTCTGACCCCAGCATCCAGGATTGTTGGGACCGGGAGCCCCTTGTCGAACAGAACCTCTTTAAAGCAGGCTACTGTTAAAGCCTAAAATACTGAACAGAAGCTGCAGGCTTTAGGGGGAAATTACAGGGTCCATATATTTATAATATTACAATCTGTGGTGTTGTGAGATGGAGGAGAATCCATTAAGATACTTTACTTTCCATTAAAAGCAAAAAGCATGCTCAAGGAGACTGTTGTTAAAAAACTGACTTGATTTAAGGAGGAAAGAGGTTGCATAAACACATGATTCACTCGGAGCTGGTTAATCAGCTTTGCATGACTCATTATAAAAATCTTTTAACACCTGCTAATAACACGCATTTGATATCATATCTATAGTAACTGATGAATAGAATAAAAACACTATAAGCTGCATTAAAGTGTCACTGATTAAAAATCACTGACGTTTGTTTAAACTAATATAAGAAATCTTAACCAAATGTGCTCTCGTATTTGAAACCTCCTTTACATACAGCCTCATAAATGCATCTCTCTGTGCGTGGTGGTCAGCTTTCTTCTTAACAGATTGCTGAGTCCCTAACTTCTGAAAAGTAGGGCAGCTGAGACACTGGGTAGGGACACAGTCCCCATTTTGATATGATCCTGGGTATTAACTCAAGCTGTACTATTAAAAGAGAGCTGCAGTGTAGGAGGAAGACCACCGGACAAGAAAATCACCTCTCCTCTCAGCATCACTGTTCTCATCTGTAAAAGAGAAGTAACAGCTCCAAGACAACTCATGTTGTATGTTTTCTTCCAATATACAAGGTGATCTGGGGGGATCAACAGTGGGTGTGAAAGTGCTTTGCAATTTGTGGAGATGCCATGTATGAAATATTGTCTTTCAATTTTTGAAAGAGGTAGTGTTTCTTTGACAACTGAATATATTTTTTAGATGAATAAAAGAAAGAGGCAACATAAATGCAAGTCAATCATATTACATTGTGTAGTCAGTTAAACCAAACCCACAAAAACATATTTTTGAGATGACTGTATAAATAAATTTTATTTATTTATTGTCCCATGAACTTAGGCAAACTTCTATTTTGCATAATTATATTTTAAAATATATCTGTGGGTATTAAGCAGAGCACTTTGAAAAATGCACTAGCATTTAATACCGCAATATTTAAAAAGTGGAAATAAAATAAAAATAGATCACACATAAGGAAATTGGCACTTAAAATTCTAAGTACACTATTTTTAAAAATGAGTCTGAATAACATTAATACCTTATATCAGGATAGCATTTCATAGTTTAAAAAATATTTCCACTTGCATTACTCTATTTGATTTTCATGCTCACCCTACATAGTTATTTATATCATTTTGCTGATGAGAAAATGGAGATTTTGAGAGGTTATTTAGGGCATCACTGCTGGTAAATGGCAGAACTGCAGAAAAAATTAGTTTTTCTAGTTCCCAAACCATTGTACCAAGCATCATGATTGATTTATTCAAGATATGTATTAGGACACACCATATGTCAGCTTTTCCACATTTTTAGTAGAAATTTTCTTTCACATAACTGATTTTTTATTATCGTTGGTTTTAATATTGTGTTTCATTAATACGATAAATAAATGGCAATAGTTCTACATATCTGGGCATATTCCTGCTACCATGGTTTTGCCTGCAATCTCTTTTGCTATGTTTTAAACATTGCACATTTTAAAGGTCCTACATGTCCTAAATGAGTAGGTATTTAAATGAGTAATTTTAAGGAGTTAGTTTTCTGCAGGGATCTGAGAGTGAAGGGCACACACTTGGAGAAATGGTTGGGGAAGAAAACCTCCCACTATGCACACCCCTGTGTATCCCGAGACACTAACTAGGATAGTGCCTCAGAGGCTGGGGCTGGGGCTGTTCATCCAGTCGAGATTACAAATGCAAGGATCCGTACAAATAAAAGGGGATGAAGTCGGGAAGGAATGTTCCAGAAGTTCTAAATGTCATGACATTTTCTATTTGCACAAACAGAGGTAGTATGGACTGATGGGCAAAAATGCTTAGCTGACAGCCAGTGGCCACTTCGTGAGATGGGGGAGGTCCCATTTCCTTTCCAGTCTGCACACATCACACCAGCAATATATGGACAGCAGGCTTTTCCAGAGAACATCTAGGGCCCTTTCTAAGTTTTGGTGTAGGGGCCCTGGTACGACATTACCTTTCTGATTTAACAGCCTTCCTTTCCCTTTCTGACTCTCCTCCGTCTGGCAAATTCATACACATCCTTTAAGACCCAGCCATAGCTCAAATGCAACCTCTCCTTCAACACTGCCTGACATCCCCAGGAATAAGTTCCTTACAATTTCTACATTCAGTTGTATCTACTTCTAGTCCTGTATAATGCACCATATTCACTTGTTCAAGAAAGCTGTCTCTCCTCTCAGACCGAGAGTTTCCTGATAGCAGGGGTCTGATCACTTTAGTCTTTGTGTGCCCATCGCATATTAAACGTCCATTGCAAACCAATTCTGGCCTAGACATTCACTAAATAAATGTCTGTGGGAATGGCACTATTAGGCGCATCTTCAGTGCAGCATTGTCCCCGAGAGGACCATCAGCATATACGCAGGGGTCTACCTTGCGCAGAATGAAGAGGCCTGCAAGACACTTGGTAGTGTACATTCTCTTCTAATACCTGTTCAAAAGGAATGAGCAAAAGAAATATACGGGGAGGTATTCCTTTAACGTTAAAATATATGCACCCCTATGCTTATAGCACCACTATTTACAATAGCCAAGATCTGCAAACAGCCCAAGTGCCCACCAGAAGAGTGACTAAAAAAGCTGTGGGACATTTGCACTATGGAATAGTACGCAGCTGTATAAAAGAAGGAAATCTTATTTTTTGCAACAGCACGGATGGACCTGGAAATTATTAAGCTAAGTGAAATAAGCCAGTTAGAGAAAGACGAATGCCCTATGACCTCACTTATATGTGGAATCTAATGAACCAAATAAACTGGGGGGAAAACTAGAACCAGAGACATGGACACATGGAACAGACACTGCTGTGGGAGGGGACGTGGGAAGGGGGACTGGATGAAAGAAGGTGAGGGGATTAGCCAAAGAACATCTATGCACAGCCCACAGACACAGACCCAGTGTGGCGATGGCCAGGGGGAAGGGGGCGGGGGCTGGGTGGCGGTGGGAAAGGGAGGGGGGAGGGGGACATCTGTAATAGTGTCAACAATAGAAATAAATTTTAAAAGAGTAAATGTGCATGGTAACTGGATTGTAGAATATTTTGTTTACACAGCAGTTATTGCCTTCATGACAATAAGATTCCCCTTCAGGCTTTAAGAAATGAAGAATTTATGTACTCAACCATCAGCTGCAGCAGCCACTGCGCATGAAAATGCCCTTGCTTCATGTAGTAAGATGCAAACTCAGTGTATACTGGCTAAAAATGACTGGGTTTTAAACATTTATTCTTTGAGCTTTTCCTTGATTGACTGTAGACATGTTTTAACAGGTGTGTCGAATCCATCATTATTTCAAACTGAATCCTCTTTCGTCATTTTTGCCATTTGGCCATGTACAAATCCCAACAGGCACCCCATTTTAACTAGCGCCCAGAGTATCTGCAAAACATACTATGGGGAAAATATCAATTCATAGGTGTAAGTTTCTTCTGTACACATAAAGGAGACTTTGACTTCAATAAATGAAGAATATAGGCTTCGGATTATTCATTGAGAAGATGCTTAGGTCCTGGCTTTTTAATAGACAATATTTTCTTTCCTTTTGTTTATAAATCTTTCAGCACTTTGTGAATCTTAATTGCCTGATGCTATAATTCAAGGCGGACATATAATAGCGGGCTTTGTGACGGGTAAGGGCAAACACTGAAACAGAAAAGGGAAGACGGAGCATTGAGAGAACACATTTTCATACCCATAGATATCGGCTGTCTCGAACCCGCACCTGCACATTCCCGCTCAGCTCAGGCCGCTCCTGCACTTCCCAACTAACCTCCTCAAGGAGCCTGAAGCCTAGGCCAGTTGTGTCCACACACTGCACAAATATTTATTCAAGGGGGTAGGAGGAAGGCCTGTTACTGCACGGCTTTGATTTACACAGACACTGAATTCACTAAAACATGGCTCAGTTTGATGGAGCCCCCGAAGTGTGCATTTAATTTAGGTTTCCAGAGCAAAAGTTGTATTAACTCATTCAAGCCACGAGCAACTTCACCTGTCTGCCCTGGGTCATAATTATGGGCTCGGTTCCGATTCTCCTTCCTCATCTGTGGGAACTTACAGAGGGCGGAGGGGGCCCGGCAGGCAGGGCTGGGGCAGGGCAAGGGGCCTGAGGCGGCTGGCGGGGCCCAGGAGCTCAGTGAGCTGTCAGCTCTGGACAGCGCCTGGCTGAGAGGCAGGCAAGTGGCCTCAAGTGGACTAATCTATGTGGCTCGCAGGACTCCTGATGTGGCGTGGCTTGGCTCAGAACCTTAAAATTAACTCAGAGGTGACACATTTCAGGAAAATAAGACCATGGTGAGAACTGAATGAGCTCTAAGGCTTATGTCTTGTAACCTCCAGCATGCATCGAGAAATCTCTCCACCGCAAGAGATCTCATACCTTGCGATTTTAGTCATGGGCACCATTTTCTCGGGAGTCCAAAATAATTCACAGGTTGTTTTATTATTCAACAAGCATATAGCATAGGGAATGGTTTAAAATACACTTCAAGGCATTTAATATGCCCCAACCCTTTTATTGTTAGGGAAAGTGAGTGCACATAACCCAGGATATGAAGAAACAGGACTATTTTTAAAAAAGGATTTCACTATGTAATTTGATAAATCTAGTTTGGAAAAATTCCCCAAACTTGGGAAAGTGGCCAAGATAATTGTGACATTTGAAAAACAAGAAAGCCACAACATGGGAGGTTGTTTGCTCTAACTTATACACTGGAGATAGCTTCAGTTAATAAGATCAGAGAGGGAGTTGACTTGAAAACTAAATCTTTAACTGAGGGAAAGCTACTGCTTTGAGTGATAAGATCATATACAGTTTTGTTCTGAGCATCTCATTGGACTATTCCTGCTATTAACTGACAGAAGCTACCATTAGTGCACCTCCCTCGCTTGCATTCTCCTTCTGAAAGAAGTAGTGTGGGACAGGAGGAACATGGGATGAAGAATCAGAAAAAGTGGACTATAATCCTAGTTCTGAAAATCACTGGCGCTGTAACCTGGGATAACTCATTTAATTTCTTCGTATCTCTGTCCTCTCCTCTACACTGTGGGAATAATGGTAATACTCTCTAAAACTGGTTTTTAGTCAAATGTAATAATACATATAAAATCACTTGTTTTTATTGTTATTGAAATATTACATACTTATTACAGAATATCAACAAATATGGAACTCTATAGTAACAAAGTTGAAAATCACCTACATGCAACCACCTTGAGATAATTGCTGTTCATGTTAATGCATTTAGCTCTTTTGATGTATTTGTTTAATATAATTGAGATCATTATAAATACACAATTTTCTATTCTTTACTTTGGTTTAATGAGTGGTAATAATTTCCTTGGGACTTCAGGAATGTTTTGTAACATGATTTTAGTGGCTACATATTTATGGTATTAATTTATTTGTTTAACTAATATTTGTCTATTTAGGTCCTTGCCATTTTGGGGGGGGGTTCTATATAACTATTCAGTGAAAATCTTTATGTATAAATTTTTCATTGACTTTTAGTTTATTTCTCTAGGCAATTTCTAGAAGTGGAATTATTGGGTCAAAGAGTACGAAGATTTTTAAAATGATTATGCACACTGCCAAATTGTCCACAGAAAGTTTAAACTACTTGATTCACCCACCAGGTCATTATGAGAGTATCTGTCTTACAGCAACTTTGCTGACATTTTGTCCTTAAAAATTGCAAATTTCATTGAAAACTTATCCTTGTATTTTGCATATCTAATTATCGTGTACATCTTTGATTATTCATAAAATAAAACATTTTGAAAAGGGTTTCTGGAGTAGCAAAATGTTATAGAAACAGTATTATTATTTAAAGCCACTTATTAACAGTTGTCCGCTGCCACCTCTGGGCTCAGAGGTGCCTGCCCCCGCCCTGGGCCTTGCCTGTAGCTAACCTATAGCCCTGCTTCCCCACGACACACTTCTCATTATTCTGATCCCTCAAGCCTGGCAGCGAGCACCGAGTTTACCTGCCTTGGATTTCTGACTTGATTACTGATCTATGAGAACTTAGTCCCACAACCACAGCTCTCCCAAGGCTTGCAGTTCACTTATTTACCTCTCTGAGGATACTCACCCCCTATAGGGGCATCCTACGAATATTATGAAGTTGCTGTTATCGGGGCCAATTTAATTCTGTGAAAATATTAGAGATGTTACTTGTTCAATTGTGTGGTAGCTAAGGGCAAAATGAGATTGGTATAAGGGAGCTCACTTCATATTCTTATTTCCCACAGGAAATCATATCAAGTTTAATTTTGCTTACATGAATTATTGGAATAATTATATTGAAAACATAAGTTTGAAATATATAGATCATATTAGTGGTAGAAAATCAACACACACAGCAAATTAAGATTTACAATGTGACCTAGACTGTGTTGGTACGAAATCTAGGCAAATATTGCATTCAGCCAAATCAGCTCATGGAAAATACCAGTCCAACCAGCTTTTGGACTGAAGCAACAGGGTAGTAGACAAAGTTGGCTGAGCTGATAGTATCTGTTTTCTCAGGAATTAGTGTGAATGAAACAGCCAGTAGGACAGAATGTGTCCTATGTTTAATTTGTGGTCATTGTTTGACTCTTACTTGGATATTTGCTTTTATACTGATCCCCAGTAACCATCCCTGGCTTTCCCCCCAAGCTGCCTTACCTTTTTTCTCCTGGGTTGCCATTCAGAGGTGCTCACGGATAGGGCTAATGTTGCTTAAACTGGTTTTGTTACCCTTTCTACCTAGAATAAATTTCCTACTTCCCTGCCCCATCTCATGAAAATGTAGACACGGTTTTATAATTTCCCTCTAGCCAGCTACCACTGTTCATATTAATTCCTACTCATCCTAGCAAAGACTATAAAGCAACTTTATTGCTCAAATGGAAGCAAATGCTAATTAATATACTAATTTTCATTTTTATGAGACAGTGGGTACCTATATAACACTAAACAATACTGGTGAACCAACAATAAAGCCATCCGAGACAGCTTTGTGATTAACCTTTGGTGATTTTAAACAATGCCCCTCTGGACATATTTGTAAAACGAACTAAGCTTCATTAGGTGTCTGGCCTCCCTCGCCACCCTCCATGGTGCTTCTGTCCTTCTTCCCCAAGAATGAAGTGTTCCCACGGTCTCCTTGCTCCTGTGACTATGAAATGCTTCTCTTAGGATAAGACCCCATTAACTTCCTCACAAAACGAGGTATAAGAAATGATGAGGTTGAATGTAGGCCTCCTCCCAAGAGAACGGGACTATGAACCGCTGAAGCTAACATTGCTTAAATCAAGGTTATAAATGTCTAGTTTCATGATGGCAGGCACTTGGCACTTACACCCACTGCTCTTCCCTCCTAAATTCATAGCAGTCATTTACTGCTGAGGAAGTAAGCACCCTCCTCAGAATCTTTCTCCACAGTGCTTTAGGCAGTGACTACTAACTAATCAGAACTGGTGTTTAAAATAAAACTTATTTGCTACCTGTAACTTTAATAAAAAATTTTAGGCTTAGAAAATACAGCTGATGAACATGTTTGGAAAAAAAGTAATTTCCTCTGAAATCATACCACATAGGAAACTTCATATTCCGTATGTATAATACACATATATCTTAGAAGAATTTCTCATCTTTCTATTGAGGTCTTTCAATTGCAGAATAAAAAGAAGTTTCTTTGGATCAGATAGACATGGGTTTAGATTTCAGCATTATAACTTAATGCATGACCCTGGTAGAGTTATTGAAATCCTTTGAACCTGATCTTCCTGTAGGCAAAATGAGAATAAGAGTGGCTACCTGACAGGATTGCCCAGAAGATTAAATGACATATTGTGGGTAATGAGCTTTCTCACTGTGTGGTCATACCAAGTACTACATTTATGTGCTTTCTAATCCTAAACTTACCTCCTCAAAAATAAAAACAAATTGTGGTGTATTTAACCCTATTGTGAAAGGTGAAAAAATTGGTATAAGAAATACATACTAGGATATGGGTTCAACTAAACTACAGAACAACCATCATTCAGAACCTCCTGAAATCTACCTGAACAGAAGTCCTACAACTAAGGATGTAAAGAAGAAGCCACATCTAGGCTGGTAGAAGGGGTGGAGGCTGGGAAAGGATGTCTCAGCTGCAGAAGTCCCCCCTGAGGAGCCAGGCCCCCCAGCCCAGGGTTCCAGTGCCAGAAAAAGAAGTCCCCATAACTTCTGGCTGTAAAAACCAGTGGGGGTTGTGCCTAAGTGAGCCAGAGGGCTGCTGGGTCCCAGACATTCCCCTTAAAGGCCCGTGCACAGATTTACTAGGACTCACTCCCTCTGAGCTCCAGCTCTGGGGCAGCAGCTCAAAAGGAACCAGGGACAAACAGTGAGGAACTGAATTGTCTGACATCAGGACACAAACCAGAGGGGCAGATTTCTCCCGGACAGAAGAGCTGGCAGAGGCCATTGCTCCTTTGAGGAGCCCTCCTCCCCACAGGGCCAGCAGGCGGGTGCCATATCTGAGTCTCCATCAACCTGGCTCAACTGTTCGCCCTGCCCAGGTGATTCCCTGAGACCCCGCCTCACCCAACTTGTGTGCCCACCCAAGCTGTCTCCAGTGGCTTTCCATACAAGCTGCCTGGCTTGGCTCATGCTTCAGACTTTCCTAAAATCTCTCAAATAAGCAGCATTGGGCCTCACTTTGCTCTGTACCCATCACTAAGTGGCCCCAGGCCTGGCACTAGTGGCAGCCTGCTCTGGTTCACAGCTTGGCCTCTCCTGGGTACTTCCAAGCCCAGCACTAGCAGCCATCCGCAGACTGCTTTATAGCTCATGCTGGGTGGCCCTGGGCAGAACACAGGTAGTGGCTGACCTTGGTTTGTACCTTCCAGGAGGCCTCAGAGCCAGGTCACCCAGTGGACATCTTCAGACCATGTTAAAGTACCATCCGATCACCTCAACAAGAATACACCCAAGGGGCAGACTAAGAGCACCAAAGCCCCACTGAAGTAAGTCCTGCTCTGTGGGATGAGCCTCTGCACAGCTGATCCTCCACAGTTGCAGCCAGTCTTTGCAGCTGACCAGCCTGGGGGTAAACATCTCCCATTGACCTGCCAACAGCAATCAAGGCTCAAGTACAATAGGAAGGTGCACACAGCCCACACAGGGGGTGCACTTCAAGCGCCCAGCTCAGGTGATCAGGGAGGCTGTACCACTGGACACTACAGAACACCTACCAGCTCTGAGAGATGTAGCAGCTCAAGTTAATACATAAAAACAAACACATGGAGGCAGCCAAAATGAGGAGACAAAGAAACATGTCCCAAAAGAAAGAACAGAACAAAACAGATACAAGCAGTCTACCAGATGCAGAGTTCAAAACACTGGTTATAGGGATGCTCAAGGAACTCAGGGGAAGAGGAGATGAGCTTAGTGAGAACTTCAACAAAGACATAGGAAACATAAGAATGGAGATAGAAAACATAAAAAACGAACCAGTCAGAAATGAAGAATACACTAACTGAAATGAAGAATACACTAAAAAGAATCAACAGTGGAGTAGATAAAGCAGAGGATTAAATCAGAGATTTAGAAGATAAGGTAGCAGAAAACACCCAATCAGAACAAAAAAGATTCCAAAAAAAATGAATACAGTGTAAGGAGTCTCTGGGACAACTTTAAGTGTACCAACATTCGCATCATGGGGGATGCGGTGCCAGAAGAAGAGAGAGTACAAGGAATTGAAAATCTATGCGAAAAAATGACAGAAAACTTCCCCTACCTGGTGAAGGAAATAGACATACAAGTCCAGGAAGCACAGAGGGTCCCAAACAAGAGGAACCCAAAGAGGCCCACAGCAAGACACATCAGAATTAAAATGCCAAAGGTCAAAGACAAAGAGAGAATCTTAAAAGCAGCAAGAGAAAAGCAGTTAGTTACCTACAAGGGAGCACCCATACGACTGTCAGCTGATTTCTCAACAGAAACCTTGCAGGCCAGAAGGGGGTGGCAAGAAATATTCAAAGGGATGAAAAGCAGGAACCTACAACCAAGATTGCTCTACCCAGCAAAGCTATCATTTAGGGCTGAAGGTCAGATAAACAGCTTCACAGATAAGAAAAAGCTAAAGGAGTTCATCACCACCAGACCAGTATTAAAGGAAATGTTGAAGGGTCTTTGTCAAGAAGAAAAAAAAGATAAAAAAATACAAATAATAAAGTTGCAATAAATACTTATCTATCAACAATTTAATCTAAAAACAAAATAAACAAGCAAAACAGACTCATAGATACAGAAAACATTTTGACAGTTGTCAGACTGTGAGGGAGTTGGGGGGATGAGAGAAAAAGGTAAAGGGATTAAGAAGTACAAATTGGCAGTAAAACAATGGTCATGGGGGTGTAAAGCACAGCATAGGGAATATAGTCAATAATATTCTGGTAATTATGTATGGTGTCAGATGGGTGCAAGATTTATTGGATGATTAGTTAGTAAGTTATATAATGTCTAAGTACTGGGTTATACACCTGAAACTAATATAATATTGTATGTCAACTGTAATTGAAAAATAAAAAATGATTTAAAATAGAATGTGTTTTCCCAGACCGTGGGGTTCCTTTGTATTTTGAGGCTGTTTTCTTTTGCTGTGCAAAAACTTTTCGGTTTGATGTAGTCCCATATGTTTATTTTTTCTTTTGTTTCTCCTGCCCTAGGAGATGTATCAGTGAAAATTCCACTACGTAGGATGTCTGTGACTTTACTGTCTATGTTTTCTTCCAGGATTTTTATGATTTTTGTGACTTACACGTAAGTCTTTTATCCATTTTGAGTCAAAACATTAAAAATGGAGCTGCCTTTTGACCCAGTGATCCCACTTCTAGGAATATATCCTAAGAATCCTGAAACACTCATCAGAAAGAATATATGCACCCCGATGTTCATAGCAGCACAGTTTACAATAGCTAAGATCTGGAAACAGCCCAAGTGCCATCAGTAGGTGAGTGGATAAAAAGCTGTGGGACAGTCACACAATGGAATACTACGCAGCTGTAAAGAAGGATCTCGTACCCTTTGGGACAGCATGGAGGGACCTGGAGAATATTATGCTACGTGAAATAAGCCAGGCAGAGAAAGACAAACATCACATGATCTCACTTTTATGTGGAATCTAAAGAACTTAATAAACTGATGCACAGAATAGATTCAATGCCATGGAAGCATAGATGAGAGGGATGAATGTCAGAGGGATGGAGGAGGGCGGGTGGGTGGATGGAGGGGGAGAGAGTAACCAAAGAATTTATGTGCATATATGCACAACCCAAGGACACGGACAATGGTGGGGAGAGGGACTGGGGAGGGGGAGGGGATGAAGTGGACCGGGTCATTAGGGAGAAAAGGAACATCTGTAATATTTTAAACAAAAATAAAATTTTTAAAGTATATATAAAAAATAAAGTAAAATAAAAAGAATAAGTCACGTGCAACAGGGATCAACCTAGAGGATATTATACTAAGTGAAATAAGACAGAACAATCTTTATGTGGAATCTAAAGAACAATATAAATGAACAAACAAAATAGAAACAGACTCACAGACACAGACAGCAGACTGATGGTTGCCAGAGGGGAGGAGGATTCGGGGCTGGGAGAAGAAGGTGGAGGGACTGAGAAGTAGAAATTAAGTTCCAAAATAGTCATGGGGATGTAAAGTACAGCATATGAAATACTGTAAATAATATTGTAACCACTATGTGTGGTGCCAGGTGAGTACTTGAAATATCAGGGGGAACACTATGTAAAATATATGATTGTCTAACCACTATGCTGTACACCTGAAACTTATACAAAATAATATTAAATGTAAAAAGTGTAATTTTAAAAAGGAAAGAAAAAAAAATACACACTAGGGGAAAAAACCTTACAACTCATTTAATCACCACATCAGTGTCCCGGAGTTGCAAGGGACTGCTCAGTGGCTTACATGGGAGTGGCTAAGGCCCTGCTTCTGCTTGCTGCATGGCCCGCTGTTGTTTGATCGCTTTTTTTGACCCAGTTTTCTTCGTATCCCTCTTCGTAAGTGGTACCACATTACAGGGAAGAACTTCCTTGCTCACTCTTTCAACATAAAAGAGAATTTCTCTAAATTTAGATTTCCTCCAAATCTTACATCAGTCAAGATTTTTAGTCTCTATGAAATAAGTCTCATCCCCAGCTTTTTCTGTCAGAAGTAAATTAGAAAGCAGTCAAAAATGACCTAGCAACCTTGGTGCATTGATATTTTTCAGCTTTTATCACTATTTTACTTAAAATAGGTTATGTTCAGAAGACACTGAAAATCTTCAAAGTTCCCCTAATTTTATAATTCTTGCCTCTGACAAGATGATTCACTAGGACAAAGACCTAAGTCACACGCAGTTTTCCAGTATTTTCCTGTTTCTTAACAATCCTTTATATTTGCATAATATTGTATAATCCAGAAAGCACTATCTTTCAATACTGTTTCTGACTCACAACAATTCCATGTGGTAGTACCTAGGGCAAGTATTGTCACTTATTGGCATATAAAAGAAACTAAGCTCAAGCAAGGTTAAATATTGTGCTTCAAGGTCAAAACGCTAAAACACAGTAGAGCTCAGAGTAGAAAGACGTTCTGTATGAAAGTTCAAACTGTAAGCATATCCCAGTACATAAAACACACCCAGAGTGCAATTTCAGTCGACAGAACTAATAAATGTGATTCCATTTTCAGGTCAGAGGATCAAAATCCCCCAAAATTCAATTTAATTTTGATTTGGAGCAATGTGTTCTCTTCTTGGATCTCAAAGAAGTCTTTAATTGAAGTAAGATCAAGTACATTCTCTGTTACACATTCAGAAAGCCATGAAACATTCCAAATTCCTGTCAGCAGATGATCCCTGGGAATGCAGGAAAACATGCTACACTGGACTTTGCTGAAATAAACTGTGTAACCATCCAATGATTTTGATTAATGCCATGGTCCTCTTTAGGTCAAGGCTATGGATTGGGATCTTAGATATATAGCAAATTCCCACGAATTACCATGAAATTTTATTTGTCTTATCAAATTTTCATGAATAATGATTCACTTTCAAGCTATGGGCTGAAAAAAACAGGAAGGGATTAAAAATTCACATCCTCAAAAGTTGGAAGAAATGGTATAAAAAATGCCAGACAACATATCATGAAAGATGTGAGTGAGAAGAGGCCAAGATGAGTGAATGTTCGGTATTTAAATATTTCTATGATGTATATTTTGAGGAGGAAGAGAGACTTTCTTAATGTAAATATATATATATATATGGTAGCAATATATTCTGTGATTATAGCATATGGGCAAGTAACATGAATTTTATGAGGCAAAGAAGGAATGAATTCAGATTTCTGTCATGTTACTTGCACTATGCATTACTTCATATAATGTTATTTAAGGTGGGCTTAGATTAGTTGTAAATGTATATTGCAAACTCTAAGGCAACCACTACAAAAAAATTTTTTTAAAGTATAAGTGGCCCTGGCCAATGTGGCTCAGTTGGTGGGAGCATCGTCAGGGCCTGTGTGGACCCAGCCGATCAATGTTTTTCTCTCACATCGATGTTTCTCTCTCTCTTCATCTCCCTTCCTCTCTCTCTAAAATCAATAAAAAGCATATCCTCTGGTGAGGATTAAAAAAATTATTAAACAAAAAAGTATAATTGATACTGTGAATACCATTTCACCACTTACATGAATTGACAATGTAATTAGTCTAACTGTACATATCAAAAGTGTAACAAATAGAAGAGTTACACACAGTAAATATTATTCCAACTATATCAACAATAACTTCTTTACTGTGAATGTTCAAAGTACAGACTTTAAAAAACAGTGATTGTCAGTGAACTCAAAAAACGTTATCTTAACTAAAATTGTTAAGAAGTTATGCAGTTTAAACATGAAGAGAACGGTAGAATAAAAGTAAAGGGGTGAATAAAGATATACCACGCTTTCACTAATCAAAAGAAAACTGCAATAACTCTATTAATTTCAGACAAAGCAGATTTCAGAAAAAGGGAAATTATTAGAGATAGAGAGAGGTATTGTGTAATGATAAAGAATTCTACTCTCCAAGAAAATGTAACAGTCCTTAATGTGTGAGCATCTAACAAAGTGCCACAAGTGTGGGGCAAAAACTTATAGATAATTGATAGATCAGACAGGCAGAAAATCAGCACAGATATAATTTACCTGCACATCACTATGAATCAACAAAGTCTAACTGGTAGCTATAGAGTACTCCATGCGACGATAGCAGAGTAGACCTTTTTCTGAAGCGCACACAAACAGTAAGACCACATTCTGGGCCAGGAAAGACAGCTTAATGCATTTTGAAAAAAATAGAATTACACAAAGCGTGCTCTCATGGAATTAAGCTATAAATCAATCATACAAATTTAGCTGAAAAATTACAAAGTAGTTGAAGGTTGAAATAACGCATTTGTTAAAGAAGCATTTTTAAGAGAAATTTTAAAATACTGTGAGCTAAGTAAAAGACAACTTATCAAAATTTGTGGAATATAAAGAAGCAGTGCGTAGAGAGAAATTTATAGCATTCAGTGCATATGTCAGAAAAGAGAAAAGACCGAGGCAGTGCCCTTGGCGTCCCAGGTCTCTCTTGCTTTAAGTGTTTGGACAGAACAGGCCAGGGGCGCCCCTTCCTCCAGCCCCCAGCCCTCGGACCCCCTCAGCCGCCCTCAAACCGCGACGAGCCAGCGCAGGTTCCCTCTGTTTCCCCCTCGCTCCCCAGGTTCGCCAGGACCCCCCTACCTGTCTCTGGGCTCCTGCAGCTCCCAGGGCGCGCCGGAGCCCCCCGAGCATGAGGGAGGTGACACCCAGGGCGCCAGGGAGGCTGCCACGGCCTGACCTGGGCCCCTCTGGACCCGCGGCCCTGGGTTCGACCCGCAGCCCCGCAGCCCCTCAGCTCTGCGGCTTCCTGGGGAACCGCGTCCTGGCGGAGCAGGTGAAGCGCATGGAGAGATGGGCGACACCTGAGTCACCTCCGCAGGCGGCCCCTCCGCGTCCCTCTGGGGCCCGTCCCTGCGTGAGCCCCTCCGCAACCACTCGCCATTCATCCTCTCCCCCCCCCCCCCGAGTCCTCCCCCATTTGTGGGCCAAATGGAAACAGGAAAGCGTCTTGCAGCACCCCCGCAAAGAAACAGAAAGACAGAGACAGAGACAGAGACAGAGACACAGAGAGACACAGAGAAAAGATCTAAAATCAATGATTTGTTTCCACCATAAGAAACTAGAGAAAGAAAAGCAATTAAAGTCCAAACCATGCAGAATAAAATAAATAATAAAAATTAGAGCCAAAATCAATACAATTGAAAAGCAGGAATATAATAGAGAAAATCAACAAAAAAGTTGATTCTTTAAAATGATCAATATTATCAATAAACCTGTAGCCAGGCTAACCAATAAAAAGAAGAGAGAAGACACAAATCACTAATATTAGAACTGAATGAGGGGTCATCATTATTGAGCAAAAAGATAACAAAGAAATATTATAAACAACTCTATGGCCACGAATATAACTGAGATGAAATGGACCAATTCCTCAATAGACGCAAATTACCAGACTCACACAAGGAGAAACAGAGAACCTGAATAGGCTTTTATCTATTAAAGGAATTGAATCAATGATTAATAAGTTTGCCCAGCTATAAATGCTAGGCCCAGACTGTTTCAGTGGTGAATTCCACCAAACCTATAAGGAAGAAACAGCAACAGTTTTCTACAATCTCTCCCAGAAAACACGAGAAGGAACACTTCCTACGTCACGCTATGAGGCCAGCATTACCCTAATACTAAAAGCCGGCTAAAGTATTTCAAGAAAGAAGATATACTAACCAATATCTCATTTCAACATACATGTGAAAATATTAACAAATTATTAGCAAATTGCATTTAACAATGTATATAAACAATTATAGGTTACGACAAAGTGAGATTTACTCCAGTTATGTTCTTAACAATATTTCACAGTACACTGCACCTATGGACTAAGAATAACCAACCATAAGGGGAAAATGTGAAATTAGGAACAATTTTACAGAAATAAAAATTCACAATTGTCAAATAAAAATATACCATGGGGGAAGCATAAACCAGATTGATGCATCATCAAATCATTGAAGTAGAATACAAATTTGTTATATTTCATCAGAACTCTGAAGAAAATAAAGACATTAAAATAATAACGTCTAAAAGAGAAAGAGACCAGATTGCGGAAATCCAAATTAAACATCCGAAACCCAGAAGGCAGAACAAATATTAATGTGTGCGCGTTTGTGCATGTGCTTAGGTGGTTCCGAGCTCTCCGGCGCCTGGCAGCCCCATGAGCGAGCGATGTGCAGTGTCCGCTCCTCAGCACCGCAGCTCGGCTCCCGCACCCTCAAGCCTAGGGGTCCTGCGGAGCCAACCCATGCCACGTGTGCTTTTCCTCTTTCCCTGCTGCCTCCTATTTTCCCCTAATTATAGTCTTTTCCAGAGAGCTCTGCCTGCTCATGATGTGCCTGAAGTAGGACAGTTTCAGTTTTGTTATTTTTGCCTCCAGCTATGTTTCAGGTTAATTAAGTAATGCTAATTAATTAATGTTAATTAATGGAATTAACAATCAAAAGTATTAAAGAAAATCTTCCTGCCCTGCTGGCGTGGCTCAGCCGTTGAGCATCGACCTAGGATCCAGGTGATCAGGGTTCGATTCCCGGTCAGGGCACAGGCCCGGGATGTGGGCTCCATCCCCAGTCTGGGGCGTGCAGGAGGCAACCGATCAATGGCTCTCATCATGGATGTTTCTCTCTCTCTCCCTCTCCTTTCCTCTCTGAAATTAATAAAGATATATATATATATATATTTTAATTAAAAAAAAAGAAAATCTTCCTAAGTGAAAAAGCCTCAATTATGGTTAATAAAAAAGTGTATTATGCAATAGACAAATAATGAAAAGAAACCAAGATTTAGATTTATTTTGGAAAAATTCTGGAATTTGAAAGCTCCCCCCCCACAAGCAATTTAGTAATAAAAAGAATTTGGTGGCAAATGGTCAAATTCAGTTATTTCTTTTTGTTTTAGGTATTTTTTAAACACTAGAGGAACTATTTTGCTGAAGGCTGAGAGAAAAATTTTGTGAATGAGAAATTCACTAATATGCAGCCAATAATACAGGTGCAATAACACTTTCTCACATATCCAAGGGTGCAGAAATAATGCCACTGCCCGAATTCCCAGAAACACACTCCTCCTCGCAAATTGCTAGAACCTGAAGATTTGTTCCAGTTTCCTCTGGAAATAAAGCAAAGAACTCAAGATGAGTTGCTTACAGAATAAAAGGCCTGCTGTGAGCACAAAAAACAGTTAAAAAATAGACTCAAGTCTAAATAATTTAAGTGCCATAATAAAACCTAAAGCTATGCTTAAAATACCTCATAAAATAGAAGATAGATTTTTATCAAACACTTCTATAATAATAAGTAATAATCTGAATATAAAATAGAAATTGCCAAAGAATCTCTCCTCAGGATATGATAGATATGGTTTCATTGTTAAAATTAATAATTATAATGAAGTTCAAATACATATTTCAATATTAAAGTCAACCTCTTCAATGAAAATATATAAACTGAGAAAGTCATTTTCTTTTACAACAACAAAAAACAAAAACAAAACAGGAAAAGATGTCAATGACAAGCAAGCCATAAAAGAACATAAAGCATGAAACAGAAAAGCAAAAGCAACATTAAATGGAAGGAAAAAAATCATTTTAGAGAGCAAAACAATTCAAGGAGCATAGATCCTTGAATCATCTTGGCTTTTTCATATATCATTGCCTCCGAAATGCTGTCACCGGCTAACTGCTTTTCATTTATTCAAATCAACAACAGTTATTCTACCTCTTCAATTGCCCATGATCATTGTTTTTTTCACACCCTTAGCAACATCAGCACTTTTGATGGCCTCTTTGTTTTAAAATTGTGCTAATCATCCACTTTGCCAGCAACGAAAGCAAAAACACAAAAATATTCAGAGCACAATTTCCCAAGATGTTAACAAGATGAGGTTTAGCTGTAAACTGACTCATACGGGCTGATTCTCTCCTTTGTGCCTGAGAGATGCTGATGTATCAGCACGAAAGGGCTGTCAGGTCGAGAACCAAGTCTTTTTCGAAAATGGAGACATTTTTTACATAAACAGTTTGGTCAAGAACCAAATTGTTTGAGTTGGGAGTCGTTTAGGAACCCAGGTTTGACCGTGTGTTACACCTACTTGCTGCGTTTGCATAACCCACCCTACTACTCCGTAAATTGGTACCTCGAGGTGGAGTGCTGGTGTAACAAAAACCTAAAATATGTCTTTGTTTTAACTATTGGGTGCCAGGTAGCAAGATAATAGATAAAAGAGGTTAAAAAGATGACATTTTATGGCATGCAGTGTAAATCTTTTAACAAACCATTATCTGCAGTAACTTAGAGACACAATCAGATTTATACTTAGCCAGCAGTCCTAGGGCAAAGGGTTGAAAAACAGAAACTTCATAGTGTATGTTGGTAGTTATTGCCTGTAAACATTTGGCAAGATAAGGAAGATGGGTGGAGGGGGGTAAGGGGGGGGAGATATCTGTAATACTCTCAACAACAACAAAGTAATTAATTTTTAAAAAAAGAAAGAGATGAACTCAGGATATAGTCACTTTGCAAGCTGAAATGAAAGAAAACAGGAATAATTAGGAATTTGAGGTTTTGCAGGTTTAGAAAGGCCAACTGCTTTCCAGATCCAGTATTTTCAGAGTTGGGAATAAAGCAGGTGTTGAGAGGATAGGATTTCAGTAATTCTTCTCAGTTGAATAAAGCGATTCAGGACAGTGATCACGTTAAAGCTGATCACATATGGTTCCACACATATGTTTACAGATAGCCACAAGACAGCTACTATTAATGGAAGAGAGAACACATTAGTTTTGTGTGTAAGGAAGCAAAATAGGTGAGATTTGGAAATGCTTGTTGGTTTGATTACTGGTGCATGGAACTGACTTGAAGCAAATGAATTAAAATCCTTCAAAGCACTTGCAACTCTATCTTCCAGCATCCCTAGTAAACTGAGACAGCTGGGGAGCTACTAAGGCGGGCATATTCCCATGTATTTCCGATGTGACTAAGGAAGATAATGTAAAAGAACTTCCTAGAAGGCAGGGCCCAGGCTCAGCAATAATCAACAAGGATGCCCTCCCAGTGAGTAGAACTGGGACTTAATCTAGAGACTTCTGCCACCCACGGGGTAGGGGACCTTGGTAAGGCCTGATTTTCAGGATTTCAGCCTTGCCATGTACTAGTGACTGTTGGGTATATATCTCTATTCCTTTTCTGAATGAAAGTTCCTTCCCTCCCTCCTTTCCCCACCCCAATGTCCTTGTACTTGCTCCACTATTTTATTTCGTGCATGTGTGGTGATGGAGGAGAGAGAAATTATCTTCTCTAGTTCACAGGTCACCAAACTGAAAGTGATGACATCTAGCCCTAAGGGAGAGCGCCTCAAGGCATTCCACGGGAATAAGATGCTGATCTTATACGTAAAAGTCACACAGAATAATGAAGCCATAGCCATCATAATTTTTTATTCACTGAATAAAATTACATCAAAGCATAAAACCAGCTCCTCTCCCAGGCTTTGCCTACTGGCTTCAGGCACGAACCTGCCCGGCTGGGTGTTTCAGGACGTCCTGAACCCTTTCCATCCCCTGTTCTCCTCTGATATCTGCCTGAAGAACCACAGTTCTATGTGCTTCTCACCTGTTTCCAGTGGCTTCCAAACTCTGGTGCCAGTGCCATCAGTGCTTCAAGTCAGACGAGACAGAAACCAGTCCCCTGAGCAGCTCCTAGACAAGCCAGAGCACTGGAAGCCACTCTTTTCGTTTCTTTCTTGGGGAGGGAGTCCCAGTTGGGTTTTTTCTTTGTTGCTCCCTACTCTGCTGCATAAGGGAAGGGACAGGAGCGGGCACACCAAGTGCGGTGGCTTTCCCCGCCCTTACACTGGCACCCTCCTTGGTTTTATAGTGGCTTTGGTGCTATGGTTTCTCAGCTGTTCTCTAGAGTGCTCACAGAGGCACCGTGTTCTACAGATTGTTGCTCACTCGACATCCCTGTGAGGGTAGGAGGGCTTATAGCCTCCTAGTCTGCCATCGAGCTCTACTTAGCAGGGTTTTAAACTTGGTTTTCTTTGACACCAGGTTCCACATTTCTGTGCACTGTGTCCTTCTGTCTCCCAAGTGAGGTCTCCTTATGCTCATCTCCATTTCAGGCCTAAATGCATATTCCTGCTCTCTCACTGTAATTACTCAAAAGTGAACGGGTTTTAGACATTTAGCTGACTACACTGGCGCAAAATTTACCACAGGTGAGTTTCATTTATAGGTAAGACTTCTACGTAACAACACTCTCTAACTGCTTATGTATTCTAAACTTTATTCAACAAATATCTTTTGACACTCTGGTGTGTATGCTGATTTAGGGAGGGGACGAGTGGATGGTGAGCGCTGCTGGAGGTCTTCCGAAGAGAGAGTGATTGAATCTGCATTGGATATTAAGTTCTTCACTTATATATGCCATTTGAGCTGGTTCTTGAAGGATAAATAGCAGTTGAGTAAGTGATCAATACATTATGGATATTTCCTGCAGAGAGCAGAGTGGTGAAAAGTGGAGAGGGTGGAAAAGAAAAGGTGAGACGTTCATCCATGAGAGCAGGAGGGGAAGGACGGGAAGGGCAAAGGGTGAATTTCCCAGCACACATGTAAAAGATGACTGGCCCAAACTCTACTTGGTTGCCCAGGCCTCACTGGCTCTGATGATTGCCTCCCTCCACATTCCTGCCCATATTTGGGCGTTTTTGTCACCTTGCAATTCAAATCTCAACCAATGGATTCCTGCTTTCCTGGGCCTTAGCTGAATGAGCTGAACAGGGAAGATACTCACAGGGAAGATACTCACTTTGAATTTCGATCCTCATATAAGTCTTCCCTTTGGGTAATGGTGGATTTCTTTATTTAGAAAAAGTCATTTGCCATGTGTCCCAAAGGGTGCTTCAATACCTCATTCATTGTCTTTTCTAGCTTCTTTGGTTTTTGCAATGAATGAGCCTCCACTGAACTATCTTTAAATTCTACTTATCAGGAAAACAGCCAAAATATTGAAACAGATGTCAAAGTTTATTTTCTTAGCTTGGAATTAGTAAATGGACGTCTATTCATAGATAATATTGAATATAATTACATGCTGTAACTAACATTTAAATCTAATGTTTTCCTTCCAAAACATTTAAAACAATGTTTTAATATAAGGGTTTCATTGCTCCAGTGTATCTCTCACCCATGACTTCTCTTTTGTCTTCATTTCCAACTTTAAAGAAGTCTTTAATAACTGGATCTCTCTGAAGACATTAAAATTATAGTCATCCACTGATTTCTCAACCCCGCCAAGCTGGAGTTAGTGCTATTACCTTTAATTTCAAGACCAGGAGCACCTTTCTACCCAGCCTGCCTGATCCTGAGCGAGTTAGTCCTGCTCAGGACTGGAATTAGATCTGTGAGCACAACCCAATTCTTTTACAGTTTGGAATTTGTCACGTTATTCCAGCCATAGCATGTGTTTGTAAGCCCTGTAGCTAGACCTGTGTGGTCTTTCAGCCACAAGCTTTCCCGAGTGTCCCCTTAGCATTCTACTCACCCTTCCACATGACTGGCTTCCACTGCTATTTTTTTACCCTCTCTTACAGGATATTTAATTTCTCCTGTGATAAAACCCCATCAGCTTGACTGAAAACCTGCTATCCTGCTTAGGTCTTGAAAGACACCTATCTCAAGGAACTGGATCAACATTGTCTGGGTAAATTTGTATTACAAATGTAGATTATCGCATGGGCTTGGGCTACTGAAGCATAGACCTTTGTATGAATCCTAACTGCATAGCTTGACCTAAGTATTGGAGCCCTGATTTCCTCACAAGTAAAGTGGGGATAACAGTATCTGTTCTGACTGTGTTGTAAAAAATGAATGAGTTAACGAAGACAAAGCCCCTATAACAGCACCTGGCATGCAGTAAGTGCTGATTAATATGAACTACTAAAACTCACTGATTAAAACTCACAGAACTGTGGTCTTTTCACATTTAAATTTGAGGATCACCTAGTACCTAAAAGTTCGAGCTATCATGAGTTTTCCACATCTTTCGGATTATATGTTCTCTACTTGCAGAAAATTTACATGTGCTCTAGTGGACTTTTTGACACAGGAGTTCAACTGATCCAGTCTTTGTGCCTCTCAGCACCTGCTCTACACACATTATTCTTTCTTTCCCCAGCATGAGAGCAAATGTTTCTCACCAAAGCGTACCTAAGCGCCAACAGCTGTGGAACTGGTAATTGTGGTCCTCAGCCTGGCAAAACACTGAACCACAGGACGCCTTTCACAGAGTATGTCCCTCCAATTAGGCCTAGGTAAGAAATTAGCACACTTACTTATGGAAGCAGAGGATCTTTTGTGCTTCCTGATCTGAATAAATCATGTAGCTGGTTCAGTTTGCTAAATATAACCTTTATGATTTATCAGTGAGCAAAGCAGAAAACAAGGTATCCCTGCTGTGCCTCCTTCCCGATGCCCTATTGAAATATGAGGGAAGGTGCATGGAAACAGAGGAGAGACTACAGAGAAGAGCAGTCCATATGGTGACAGCTCTATCTCGGTGGGAGACCCATTAAATGTACCTTTTGTGGGGAACAATTAAAGGATGCTTGGAAGAAGGGAAGAAGAGACTTTCCCTTACATTGGGCACGACAGGTGAGCAACTAATTGCTACGGGAGAACTATACGGAGTGACCATATGTCTCGCTTTTCTCACAACACTCCCAGTTTATACCTGCTTTTCTGGTATAAGTATTAATAGTGTCCCTTTCACTCTGAAGAGTCCCAATTTGAATATACGGTCTCTCTAGGACTACAGACTGGCCCAGTAAAACACACAAGATTTATTAATGGCCTTAATATATATTGATACGTATTTTAACAACTTTACCTTCATGTCACACAGTCTCCCCCTCCGGCATCATTAAATTGTCTTGGCTCACCTGAATCAAAAGTATATACACTTTGGGGGACACTCTGTCAATGCTGAACCAGCTAAAGTCTGTTCCCATCCCTACCAGCACTGTTTCAGATATTAAAACCCCTCTAAAACATTAAGGGGAAAATGAGGCAGAGGATGCATTGCTACAGGAAAGAATTTTAATGCCTAAAAATTGTTTTATTTCTCAGAATGGTGAAAGACTTAGACTTTATGCTTGCTTGCCAGAGCAAAGGAGAACATCTATAAAACAAGAATAGGAACTAAAAAGAAAGCTCAAGCTGAGATAAAGGAAAATATACAAATGGATGACTAAAATGAGCAAATAATGACACGTGGAAATAATACAATATAGCAAAATAAAATTTCACATTGGAGGCAATAATTGACAAAATGTGAAAGAAAATTCAAGCAGTAAAGCAAAAGCAAATGTAAGAAATAGTAATAACACAAAAACACTGTGTGATTTAGAAAACCAAAGAATTATAGGTGTTTGTGAAAGAAACTAGAATAGAAATCCAAACAGTAAAGAAAAATAAAAAAGAAAATGTTCCCTTTCTGATAACAGTTGTGCATATACAGATTAAAAGAATTTATTAATATTCTGGTAAAATTAATGAAAATTACCTTGGGATATCTTTGCAAAAACTTTAAATATTAATGTTAATTTTGGAAATTTCCTAATCATCAAGGCAAGAAAAACGTTTACTGACAAATGCAGAAAAATCAACCTAAATGCAGTTTTTATAGCACAGTAAGGTGGCTGCTCACAACAATAAAGTATTGGCCTGAGAGCTCTAAATGACTCAAGCTAGGACTTACCCCCCAAATGTGAAGGGGTCAAATCCTCAGCACATGTCACCCATTTTGGGTACAGCTTTATGCTGTGGCACACACGCTGGGAAGCTCTCTTCTCAGATGTACAAGGATTCACAAACCATAATTCTTATCTCTTCAGTAGAAACTACCTTATTGGTACTTCAACTGAAAGAGAGATGAATGGAGAGCCAAAGAAAGACATTTTGGCCCGGCCGGCGTGGCCCAGCGGTTGGGCATCGACCTGGGATCCGGGCGACCGGGGTTCGATTCCCGGTCAGGGCACAGGCCCGGGTGGCGGGCTCGATCAGTGACTCTCATCATGGATGTTTCTATCTCTCTCTCTCCCTCTCCATTCCTCTCTTTGGAATCAATAAGAATATATATATTTTTTTTTTCAAAAAAAAGATATTTTGAAGAAGGTAACTAAAGGGACACTGAAACCAACTAAATATAGGATGTTAAGCCCAAACAACTGCTAGAAACACAGGCACTATATTGACTTCAAAATCCTAAAGCTGTTCTTGAAAAAGATTTTAATGCTTAAAAATTATACTCGTTATTTTGAGTTTTTAAGAATATAATAGCTGTATCTCAGGCCAAAACCTAAAGGTCATTCCTGGTTTTTCTTTTCTTTGTGGACGACATCCAGTCTATTAGCAATAATGCCAAGTCCGCCTCCCAAACAGACCCCTGTTTTCTCTGTCGCGGCCTCTCCAGTCCATTCTCCACGCACCAACCAAAATGCTAGTTTGGAAATAATTTTCACATCATGTTAGTGTCCTTCTCTAACATCCTGCAGTGGCCACATGCTTAATTAACCTTGGGTTACAATTCAGATTTTTTTAAACGACTCACAAGGCCCATCTCGATGTGGCTTCTGATTACACCTACAGCTATATCCCTTACCTTTGCTCCCTTAAGGTTTTATACTCAAGAAAAATGCGAATATGCCATGCTCCTCCTCACGTGGGCTTTAACAGACTCTCCCATTTTCCTGAAGCATCCCCTCTCTACTCCTATTTGTTGATGATGATGTTATGACTCGCTCCTAATTTTCCTTCAGGTTTCAGGGCTTCCCCTGTGTGAGGAAGTCATTCCTGACCACCGACCCCGCAGCGCACTGTGATCAGCCACCAAGAAGAGCCTACAGTGCCGTTTCCACACGGACATCGTCCCGTTTGACTGGGAGCCTGCGAGGCCTGCCATTCTGTCCGCCTTATTTACTTCTGTCCAGCACAGAGGCATCTTACGCAGTCTTTCTGGAGTCAAACAATGAACTGGGTGAGTGATTTTCAAACCAGGTTCTTCAAGGTCCTAAAAGCTTCGCACAGTCCATTTGAAGGGCGCAGTAGAGTAAGAGGAGGCATAAAAGACAGAGGAGGCAATGGGAGGGTCTTGGCACCCCAACCCTACTTCACATATAGAAGGTGCACTTTTATCAACACTGTGTATGAAACTTCTGTTTCTGATTTTGCTTGAGAAAAGATTTGGCTGAGAAAAAAGTTTAAGAAACAAGTGAGCTCCATGATATTGAAAATGCCCAAAAGCTCTGAGTGCTGTGATTTTGTGAAATTACAATAAATTAAACAGCTAGAATAATAGAAAAGCATTAGACTCTATTCTACATACTAAAGGGTCTCCAAAGAGATTTGTCCGAGACTTAGACCATTTTTTGACAATTCACCAGAGCATTAAATTACTGTCTGGGACAACCAATCATTCAGTGAGCTATGTCTAGGAGAATAAATACACTTTTTTTCAGGAGTGCTACTGTCTAGGAACAAATTACTATGTCATGCCCGCAGAACTAGAATGCTATTTTACTGAAACTGTTATTGAAACCCACGATAGTTTCATTTTATTGTAGTTAATAACTGAAATAAACCTATAAAATCCATAGCCTTTCTCTTGCCTGTGGGAGCTTCTTGATTTCAGGAAAAGTGATTGAATATAAAAGGGAATATTCAGAAAGGAAAGACAATTGCACAATTAATTAAATCACTTGCCTCTTACCTCAGAGGTTAATGAGCATCCCAAGAAGGGATCACAAAATCCAAATTAGACATTTTAGAAGTGAGATGAATAGGTATTGTTGTCTTACTATTAAAAATTATTAAAGCTTTTAATACTCCTCTCTCTCTCTCCCCCCCCCCCCCCCGTCTCTCTCTGTAATGCTTTCATAATTTTGAAGCATAAGATTCAAGAAGTGCCAGGGGCTTTGGAGGCACAAAGTTTCTGCTCATCAAATGTGGAAAATAAGCCCAGGGAAGGAAAACTGATCATTCAAGCAGTAGAAACAAGACTGGACGTTAGGCCTAACTACTCTTAATTAATTTGTCTTTGACACTAGATTTCAATGTGCTCATGCTTCTAAAAAAAATATAATAATCTAAGACAGAATAAAATTCCCAATGAAGCAGTGTAGCACAGTAGAAAGAATATAGGTTTTAGAGGAAGACAGATGTGGGTCTGAAAACTAGTTGGGTCTCTCTAGTTCCTTAAGCTTTGGGCCTCAGTTTCCTCTCCTAAAAAAGTAGCATGGAAATATCAATTGTGGCAAATTACACTTTTCAAGTGCGGCCACGACTCCATCTCCCATTCTGCATGCTCTTCCACAATGTGACCCGGATACTCCTACCATGTGTGGGTAGACCTTTGCTCCTTCCCCTCCAATCTAACTGGACTTGTGATTGCTTTGAGTGTTAGAGGGCAGCCAAGTGATGTCGGATGACTTCCAAAGCTAGAATGGAAATGGCCTTCAAGTTTCTACCAGGTTCTCTTAAGACTCTTGCTTGGAGGAAGGTGGCTGCCAGGTGTGTAGCTGAACTGCTCTGCGGTCACTGTGGTGAACTGGTGGACAGTGGTCGCTGAGATGCTAGCCCACAGCCAGCATGACTGCCGGCCACGGCAGTGAACCAGTTAAATCAGGTGCATTGCAAAAGGTTTTTGTTTTACTCTAAATTTGGGGTCATTTGTAACAACAATAACCAGAGCACAAGCTATATAAGGACTAAAAGGTGAAGTTCGCCAAAACAAACAGACAAACATAGCTGTTTATTACTGAATTACATTATCTCCCATCCCTGAAAATATTATGTATAATGCTAATTGTCAGCTATTGCTGTGGATAAAAGGAAGGCAACTTCCATATATGGAGTGCATACTATGTACTAGGTGTAACACTGCTATTTCAGTATTATTTCATTCTCTTAATACAGTATTATGAAGCAAGGGAACACTTGCATATAAAAGTTTAGTAGTAATACCAGTAAGCAATGATTCTATTTATAGATCCATAAAATATTAACCTTGGAGGAAATTATTAGAGATCATCTAGCCCAGTGATTTTTAACCAGATTTTGGCCTTAGTACTGCAGATACAGATAACATATTATCACTAATGGTATGTCTTATTATAACGAGAAGGCCAGAGGAGAGGAAAGTTAGGGTAGGAGAATGCATAGTTTGAAAAATAAAAATCATCCAGAATATTCGATACGCTCCTTTGGATGCATGTTTCTGTCCTCCCCATCCCCCCACCTGCCAGCCCAATTTGAGAATCATGAAGTAACTGAATATTCTTTCTTTTCAAAGAAAACAGTGGGAACATTACATCAATTGAGAGGAAGCGATTTGGCCAAAGCACACAACACAGGATAGGGCTAGAGGAGGCCTACAGCCCTGCCAGCTCTGCTCTTTCTTGGAGAACACGGCTTACTTCCCTTTCAAACTGTGCACTAATATCAGTATTTTGAAAAACGCTGGATTTGAGAGCTAATCAGGCTTATTGTGTCTAGAATACAAGTTATAATAGTACAAAGACCTTGATGGTCTTCATATTTTAGTCAATGTCTCAATTGCAAGATAAAGCCCCAAATGCTGTAATTCAAGGCAAATGAGAAAAACCAACGCATACTGATTACTCCCACTGCAAAACTGAAGGTGATGGGGAATTTGGGGTGGTCAGACCACCATAGGAATTAAAACTATAACCTGAATTCCTCTCTGGACATGAATCAAACTATTCTATCACTTGCAGAAATCATTTAATGGGTGTCCACTCCCTCGGAAATGTATTCTTTATGCTCATTGTGTTGACTGATATTTTTATGTGAGTGTACATGTGGAAAGCAGATACATTTGATTTGATTTGATTCTATAGCCCTTATTTGTACTTTTATTAATTCTTTATAGCACGACATTTAATTTATTTTAATGCAGCCAGAATAGAAAATGAGCTCCTCCCAGTGGCTTATTTCCCCTCTATAAATTGTTTTGATCAAATTCAATCATTGGACAACGAAACCATTTGATTTCCTATACTGATGGTGAATGATGCAGTTTACTGGTTCTCAAGTATCTTGGCATTAAGATTCAGGATAGATTCAGCTTTTTCTCTGAACAAACAGATTCACCTAGGAGCCAAATGAGCTGCACCATCACGACCTAATTAGGTACTTCGTCCAAAGCAATTTAAAAGAATTAGTAAACACATTCATCCTACTTCTCCCAGACTGCAAGTCAAGGCTGCTGGAAACTTACTGAAGAGAAGACACCACCCACTTGCTCAGGGCCAGGAGCTACTTGCTTTCCTTTGACTTTTACTTTGATTTGTTTTTGTGGCCTCATGCTCTTAACCAGTCTCACTTAGTAAACCCTAAACTTGATCTCTACACTTTTCCAAATACAATTCATTCTGAGCATTTGGTCCTACCTTCTTGCATACCATCCATCTCATCAACTGTGATATTACTCATTTTCTACAACAAATGCTTCTTTCCTCTATAACTCTAATGAAAATTCCCTTGAATTGTAACATTTTCTTGCATATGACTTCCCATTTCTCATTTCCATCACCATCTTTCAGCATCTTATAGGGGAAAAAGTGTCAGGGTTTATATGTTCTAAAGCAAAGCTGCTTCTTTAGTTATTTATCTGTTGATCACAATTTGCAAGTTTGCAAAGGCAATAACTTCAACTTGATACTACAGCTAAGGATTGCATTATTCCCTCTATTTAAGTGAAATCAAATAATTAGGTCCGGGAAAGGAGAGGATTAGATAGTAGAACTAGAGTAGAATAGACTAGAATTACATGCCTGAGAGTGTGTGTGTGGGGGGGGGAGGGGTGGGTGGGTATCTTTTGCTTTTCCTTTAAATTCAGCTGAGAAAAAGAAGCACAAGGCCTGGATAGAAAGTCTTAGCCAATTTTTGTTTGGTATCATCTCTAAAGGAAAACGTTTGGCTGCAGCACTAAAGATGAGCCCTGGGACCAGCATGTTTTGTAGCAATAGGGGTTTAGGAAGAACTAAAAACAGGTGCTGAGCCTGCCGGGTGAGGCTCAGAGGTTGAGCATCAACCTGGGATCCAGGAGACTGAGGTTCGATTCCTTGTCAGGGCACAGGCCTGGGTTGCGGGCTCGATCCCAAGTAGGCGGAGTGCAGGAGGCAGCCGATCACTGACTCTCATCATTGATGTTTCTATCTCTCTCCCTCTCCCTTCCACTCTCTGAAGTCAATAAAGATATATATATATTTTTAAAAATGTGCTGAGATGGCACTATCATTTCATTATAGAACAAATAAGTGAGAGGGACAAGATGCTAGAAGCACACATTCTTCGTTAAATAAAATTATTTCTTCAATTAAAAGTTTGATTGTGAATGCAAATAACCTGAGACTAAAGGGTAAATTTGCATAAAATATTTATAAAGGGATTCAGATTCCAGGTTTTGTTCTGCTAAAATTACACTAGCCAACTTGATGACTAATTAGGACGCCAGTGTGTTCATACTGTGGCCTCAGAATACATTTAATCATTGTGAATAAATGGCAGGTAAGTAACGCCATCTAATTGATTATGCCACAGGTTCCTACCTGTGCCATGTCAAGTGTTCTTTATAGGTGGATCTGTCATGGATCATGTGAACATGCTTGTGGACTGGCCTCATCGTCTTTATTTCAAAGTAAACATCTTAACTGTGGTGACATTTCATGGTTTTGGGGAGACTCACAGGACATCTTAAACATTGCATGGATTAAGTGCCATCTGTATGTGCTAAATGCTGACACCTACTGCCTCCCTCAAAGATTAACCTCGGATCACATTTGTTATGTATATTAACTAACCCAAGTGCCAGGTAACACTCCCATTTTAATTTTCGTTTCCACATATTTTGAAGCCAAATGCAAGGTGGCTGGAACTGAGAGATGTCATTAACTGTTTGCAGAGCGGATGTGCCACTTTAGACACACATTTTGCATGGACACCCATGATGAGAGGCTCCCCTCCTTACTCCGCCCTGCCCCCGCCAGCCCCCCAGGGGGAGGCCCTGATGCTCTCACTGAGGCAGGCTCTCGGGGTCCCCGCGCCAACCCTCTGCCGAGCGGGGCCTGGAGCTAAGCTTTGCTCTTGGTTTGGCAGGCAGGTGCCTGACACCCGCACGGCCACCATGTCAGTGCTCTCTGATGGCTAGAGTCTTCCTCCATGGTTTCCTTGTCAAGGCCTCTGTTTCCCACTGATAACACAGGACTCCTCCGAACCCCGAGCCTCACAGCTGCCTGGTTATTGTTGGGCGGCCGGGTCCTGCACATTATGGCCTTCTTCCCACCTTTTCCTCCATTCCTCAGGCACAAGCCAGCATCTTGCTGGGAAAAATGGAAACCGCAGTACCTGCTAAAACAAGCTCAAAATGATCTCATCCCTTTGGACAGCTCGGCCGTGATGCTGAGAGTCCTGTCCTGCACCCAGACTCAACCCCTCTACCCTCCCTCCTGGCGGCCTGCCCTCCCCTCCCCTCCCCTCCCCTCCGCAGCAAGCACCACCACTAGGCCTTGCTCCCTGCTGACAAAGCTAAGAGATAATAAATACAGATGTTAACACTGACAGCCTTCCCCTGGTCCCATTCTCCGCCTGCTTTCATTATTTTTAATAACACTAATAATGAATCTGAGGTCAAATAAAAAGAGTACGACATGTCTTCATGAACTGGTCACGCTGTTGGCATTTTCGTCGCGCTAAGCGCTTTGGCCACAGCAGAGCTGACTGAGAAGGCAGGGTGGGGATGTGATGTGTGTCCAGCCCGGTGAACATGCGGGCCTCCCCTTCTTCCTGATCACTGCTCCTAATGCATTTGTATTCTGAGATACAATGCTTTGAAATAAACACTATGTTTAAAATGTCTGCCTTGTAATTAGGTAGTCACATACATGTAGTTGAAAACAAGATCATAATACTCCACTCAGAAACATATAATTTAAACGAGTAAGAGGTTATGTATTCTAAGTAACCTTTTGTTTCTTGAACAACTATTTTTAGTATGCAAATATACAGATGTGCACACTTGTTGCTCACTAATGAATAAGTTGTGTCAGATCTAACAAAAGCAATAACTCCAGCTTAGTCATAATTTTAAAAAGAAAATTTTCTTTCATCTTTTTTGTGTGTTTTATTTATATAAAGCTTCTTTTTTTTTTTGGCTAAAGAATCTACACATATCCTCAACATGAACATTATTTTATATATATATATATATATATGGTCTCTTAAGTTGAATGGCAGCAAATGTCTAAGTAATACTTGATATTTTTAACTGGAATATCCACTGATTAGGCCAGATATTCAATTCAGCTAAACCAAAACAAAAATCTTGCAGCTGATTATAAAAATTACTGTCAAATATTCATGTCTTATCCAAATTGGAAATGGTACAAGAATCCAATGTTCCTTGCTAGGTTATATTTCTTAGCAAGGTTATGTCAATATTAATTATGTGCGAAGTTGTCAAGTGGTTTGTACAGGGTGCCCTAACATCTTCATTAATGTATCACAGATTCCATGGTCTTGATATATGCATGTCTAAGAAATAAAATGATAAATTATAAACATTTCAATGGAACAAAGGAAATTAAGTCTCTATAGGAATTTTCTATGCATAACCTTGAAGTTTAATGAGATATATAATAAAACAACCATTGTGTTTATTTTCTAATGCTACTATATGTATATTTGTGATACATATATTTAGGCATGTGTGAATTTATATTACAGCTAAAACATTTAATATTCATACACATATATGAATATATATACAGATACTCTATATGTACATACATACAAATTTGGGAGGCATATGTATATATTGTTTGATTATTTAAATGTATATCACATATATGTGGGCATATTTCAGTTCCAATAATTCTCATAAAAGTACATGTGCCCAAGGATATCATTCTCTATTTACAAATAAGAAAGCCAAGACTGAAGAGCCCTGGATCTTTCCACTGTATTATGCAGAGCGAACATTCTATTAGTTATTTCAGACTTTACCATCCAACTAATGGACCTTTCATTAGCTTGTGTTTCCTTTAACTTCCGAACCCACAGCACTGAGTTAAGACTCACAATAAACAACTGCTACACTGCACGTCTTGTGTAAAGGACTCTGCAAGCCTCGAGAAAGATCTTTGCCCTTCTCCCTCTGGCTGTCCTGTGACTGGATGTGCAGTGTTCGTGCCAATCAGAAACCTCTACAACCAACTTTCTACATGCTATTGCTTTTATTTTTCCAATAATCTTACCGAGCTATACTGTATTTACAGATAACAGACTGGACCCATTTTAAGGATGCTGTTAGATCAGTTTTGAGAGGTGCTTATTTTCCATACCATCAAGATATAAAACATTTCTACCACTCCAAAAAGTTCCCCCATCTAGTCAATAGCAAACCCCGATAGAAATTATTGATGTGATATTTTCAGTCAAGGTTGGTTCGCCTGCTTTTGAACTCCATATAAATGAAATTAGGTGGTTAACGCTCTCTGGGTCTGGTTTCTTAAGTTCAGTATAATGTTTCTGAGTCATCCATACTTATGTGTCTATCAGTTTATTCTCTTTGCTTAGTAGTAGTAATTGTATCAACATGTCAAAACATTTATCTGTTGGTGGAAATTATTATTTTTTCCAATATATAGTGATTTTGGGGAAAAAAACAAACAAAAAACCTGCTTATAAAAAGCTGTGAACAAGCCTTTGTATGGATATATGTTTTCATTTCTCCTGGGTAAATACCTGCGTGAGATTCCTTTGCAAATCGTTTTTAAACGAGACTTTTAGGACACCTTCTATACTTGCCTTTACTCTAAGCCTAGTGGATCCCTATCACTGAAGTGTGACACTTCTGAGGTGTCTACTGAAGGGGCCAGATGTCCAATGAAGTCTCCATTCTGGCTGGTCAAACTCAAATGAATTCCAGTCCCGTGTGAGCTCTCATAATTGTTCACCTTATGGCTCCCCAGTGTTACTTTGCATAAGTGTGTGAAGTTTTACCTTATATATGTGTCCAGAAATAGACTCATGGGAACCCAGTGCAGACTTCTGAAGCTTTTGTATCTAAATAGAACGATCCTTCCAAAATTCATCCTTACATGTTTTAGCTACATCAGCCTCTTTTAATATTAATCTGACTCAATTCAACCAAACTTTTGTGCTATGCTTGGGTCCCCTATTCCTGCACAATGGTGCAGAAGGTGCCTTTGGGTAGAAAGATGGGGTGATCTTAAGCCTCACCTTTGTCTCTCTTCTCTCAGGTATTACTGTCATGATCTGCATGTTTTTCAATGACTGAAAACAGATGTTTTATATATTATGTTCATTTTTCTACTTGTTTCCAGTCAATACAAGTCAGGTATCAGATACTTTGTCATGATTAAAAGGCAATATCCATAGATATTGTTTTTTAAGGTGACCAAAGTACCATGGAGTGGGATTCAATCATTCATACAAGACAGAGCATGAGATTGAGGGTAGTAACAGCTGTGTATTGCTTCTGGAGGGCGACAGTAACCACCTGTAGATTGCTAATGGATGGGGTAGAGAGAGGAAGAACCCTGGTTTCGTCACATGTTAGATGCTTTTGGGCTGCATGTGCTTCTTTGGTTTTGCATGATAAAGAGAGGGGTGGTGGAAATAGATAAATATTTCAATTCAATTCAAATGCGATATACTAAAAAAAATATTGTGGAAAATGGGCCAACTCCTATGCAAATCGACCTGTCCTCTAGTTACAGATATGCCAAGGTTATATTCTATCAAAACCCAACTGTAGGGTTTTCCAGATATAAAGTTTAAGTTTGATTGTGGTAGCTAAGCATTTGTCAAGTAAAGACATGTTTTACTGTGAATTTCATGTAAATGTTATTACTGTAGTATTTTAAAATTCATTATTCTGTTGATTTTCTGCTTTCATATGAGACCATAAACTTTATAGTGCAGTATTTCTTTTGAGATTATCTGGCAATACCACTCCTACGGAAAGAGAGTGGGGCCAAGGGAGAGAACACACCAAAGACTCTGCATGTTGGTAAACATTGGATCTGCATAGATACGATCTTGTGTCACATTGAATAAACAGAAAACTACTTTGAGTATCTGATAAAACAATATAGAAACAAAAAAATGGAATTTTATCTTAATGGTCCACTATGCTTCCAACATCACTTAATACATGGTTAGAAGGAAAATACTTTAAAAATTTATTACAGACTCAATATTACCAAAATGTCAGTTCTTACCAACTTGATCTATAGATTCCATGGAATTCTAATCGAACTCCCCGCAAGTTATTTCATAGATATCAACAAGCTGATTCTAAAATCTATGTGGAGATGAAAAAGACCCAGGATAGCTTAACATGGTATTGAAAAAAGAAGAACAAAGTTGGAGGACCGACACTACCTGACTTCGAGACTTACTATAAAGCTACAGCAATCAAGACAGTGTGGAATTGATAAAAGAATGGACAAATATATAAGTGAAACAGAATAGAGAGCCCAGAAATAGATGCACATAAATATAGTTAACTGACCTTTGGCAAAGGAGCAAAGGCAATAGAATGAAGCAGGGAGAGTCTTTTCAACAAATGGTGCTGGAACTGGGCGTCACATGCAAAAAAATTAATGTAGACACAGGTCTCACACCTTTCACAAAAATTACCACATAATGAATCATAGACCTAGATGTAAAATGTAGAACTATAAAGCTCTTTTAAAAATAACACATGAGAAAAGTTAAATAACCTTGGGTACGGCAATGATTTTGAAATACAATATCAGATAAGCAATGGGAGAGATCATCTGGTATGTTTTCCTGCCGCGCACAGTATATGCAGAATATCTACTTCTTTGAACCTTTGAATCCCTCCTTTCATGTCTGCCATGGAAATTCTGGAATTTCAACCTCACCTCTTATATAGGAACTTTTTTGTTTTGTTTTTGTTTTCTGAGAGCCTTCACAGTGGTATTTCCCCACAGTATCCCCGGTTCCTTGTGTGGATGTTAAATCTTGTAACAGGAGAGTATTCCCAAGTTGGCAAACTGTCCCTTATCCAACTTCAGATTCTATCCCTCTCATGCAGCACCGTCAGAATCCAGTCCTGTCCATCCTTTCCTGGCTCCTGATTGTAATAATATCCTCTGAGTGCTGAGATATCTCTAGAAATCATGTGACCCTCACAGTAAACCTGGCAAAATAGACATCACTCACCATTTTACATATATGAAGACACTACAGCTTAAAAGGGTTAAAGAACTCGTAGAAGGTCACACCCTGAGCACATGTAAGTCCCATTTCAAAAATCATGTTCTCAATAGTACTCCTCATGGGTGCAGGAAACCGGCTCGTAAGTGGTAGATACAGACAGGAGGAGGATTTCTTGACTCTTTAGTATAATTTTCTAGTCATTGCATCACCACTTTCACCATCATATTACTAAGAATTAAACTATGAAATCATGCCTCATTGAGCAAATCTTTGTGCATACTCTGCTGTGAGATAAAAGTTTTGTAAATGGAAAATATCCCTAGAGAATGTAGTCACTGGAATTGAATATAATAACTACAACTGAAGTTTATACAGGAAAAGGTACGTGGAAGAATATCTGTTAGATTGTTAAGTGTGCCGCCAATCGTAGTTTTTACTCAAACATGTTGCACACAGATTTATCTTTCAGAGGCTAGACCATTTCAAATTAAGTCTATCAAAAAGCCTAAATAGATCAGCTGTTAAGGACTCATACAGAATGGGGACCAAAATCTATCATTTAAAGGTACAGGAGCCTCATTTTTATAGGCAGGAAAATACAAAGGTCAGAAGCCTAATTTACCCTTAACTTTTTCTGCCAGTGCAATTTTCACTAAAATTATGTTAACACTGGGGCTCGTAGGTGATCAAAGTCACCTTATCTACCAATGCAACTTCAGACACTGTTATTTGGCAAACTAGCGTTAGAACCCCATATACAACCAGTCTTTATAAACTGCACCCAGTCACGGACAAAAGTGAAAGACTGGAAATCCTCCTTAAGTTAGAAGAGCCAAGAGAGGCCCTGTGTCATTAACTGAAATATTGTAATGGAGATGTGTCTCCCAAAGTTTTCAAAATAACTAGAGAAGCACAAAAACGTTCATGTGAGAGAACATTTATACTAACTAAGCTTAGTATCATCAGCAGTTGGTGTAGCAGAAATGGGGCAGGAATACCTTGAAAATGCCCCACTTGACTCCATCACTCTGCACATCCAAACTAAAGCTGGTCTTGAATTCAGCCTCAAAGTGAAAGCTGAATTTGAACCACGTGCCAGGGTGGAAACTGACCTCAGCTAGGAGTACATGGCTTCTGACCCTGGCTCTGCCACTAACAGGGTGTGTGATGTTGGAAAAGTCACTTTTGCTTCTCAGGGCTTATTTTCTACATCAGTGAAATGAAATAATCTCAAGAGCGCTTTCAAACTTTAGAAAAACTGACAGCAAATAACTGTTGATTTTCATGATGTCTCTAAAGTGGTTGGCTAAAATATTCTTTTTTCAGATGGTGGTTGTGGAGGCCCTGTTTAAGGAGAGGTTCCTCAGAGAAGGGACAATTATCCCACTTTCTCACAACTGGGAGAAAGTTCAGAACGTGCTAATTGGGCAAACTTGAAATTCCAAAGATCTGCAAATGGAACAGGTGCAAACGTAACTGGTGCTGACGGCTAGTTAAGCAGGCGACAACACGCCCCAGGCCATGGGCCCCTCTGCCAGCAGCGCCCTGGGTGCGAGTTTATTAGCAGGTGAACACACACCCTGGAGGCTGCATTGTGCAGAGAAAATGCTTCTGAAAACGCAACATGGTTTTAAGTAGAGTATAAGATTCTGCAACATATTAGCACACAAAGTAGTTCAACTAGTTCCAAAGAACACCCCCTTGCACGTCCCCCTTAACAACCCTCATTCGGCACTTACATTCTGATCCCTCTGCACACATCTGCTCAATCCAAAAGAAGCCACTTGGGAAAAAAGTAAATGTGTTCATTTGCCTTTAAAAATAGACTGTAATAAACTGAAACAGCATTTAGTGAGAATTCATAGAGTAATGCCACGAAAATGTTTTCTCATAAAGAATCAGGCATATTTGCCTACTCTGCAGTCAACGGTTTCCTAGTCTCTTTATTCTGATGATGGATCATAGGGCCCAGGAATGGATATTTAATGATGACAGCCAGAAAAATAATGCCCCTAGCTGAGAAGAAACCGGAAGGAAATTGTGAAAGGGATATATTATTAGTTTTGTTCTGTTTTTTTGTTATTGTTTGTTTGTTTGTTTTTTGCATAGTGAGAATGTCACCTGGGTAGGTTTCACAGAAGGGACAGGTTTCCCATCTGAGTGTTAACTAAGAAATGGTCAGATATAGACTAATTGGGGCCACTGGTGCTCAAGATGGTTTAAGGGCTCAGATCTTACTGAGTGAACACTCAATCAGGAATGGAAAAGCATTGCACCAGGCTTCATATTGCACAATACAATGAGAATAATGGTGTTATTTAATTTGAGGGTAAGTCCTCCTGTGTTCTGGCCCCTTTCCTGTCTGTGAAAATACTAGTCAGAGACTATGAAGTTGCTGTTTCCTCCATCAGACAGTCTTCCCTCCGGTGTCTGCCTGCACGGCTGGCTCCTTCATCCCCATGAATTCTTTGCCTCAATGCACGTTCTCAGTAAAAACTTCCTTGGCCATCCCACCGCCCAGCCAACATAAAATCACAAACGGTTCCACATTCCCTACCCATTAGCCTGTGTTATTATTGCCCATGTGAACTTCTACTATTTATGAACTTCTAATATTTAATTTAGTTCTTAGTTATATTATATCTTTCTCTATAAGAGAATGTAAGTTTTGGGAAGGCATAAATTTTGTCTGTCTGGTTGCCTGGCATAAAACCAATATAGTTGAACAGAGCCTTGTACGTTGCATTTGCTTAATAAAAAAATGTTGAATTAATGAATAAAAGAAGAATTCTATCAGCCAAGATTCTGGTACTAATAAAGGTTAATACCTAGGCTTAGGATGCTGGTCAAATCTTTCAAAATATCTTGTTTGTCAGAATCATTACATTCACAAGAATGTACAGATTTTTTTCTAAGATAGATTGGATATGAACATAAAGATGAAACGAATTTTCCAGCTATACAGCTATTCAATCTTGGGTTTCAATGCTTCCAAGATCACATACCTGAGTGAAACACCTTCTTCCTATTTATCTAATAATTATATCAGGTTGAATCAAATAAAATGGATAATATTTGACAATTTTTTACCTAAACAGTGTAACATTCACAACATTTCAGAAATGTTTGACCTTCAGATGTTTTAAACTAATACTTCCCAAATGCTTGACTCAATCATTTTGCCACCTTCCCAAATGCAGCACCCTTATTGTGAAGACTGTTCCAGCCACCTTGGAGGAACTTGTCCTATCTCATGCTCAGCCTTGGTTATTTTCAAATCTGGTTGCCTTCAGCTTCCACACTGTTCCAATCAGATATATTCAGGAAGTACGCTCATTTCACTCAAAAGACAAAGTAAAATCCATTGCTACTAGAATCCCCTTAGAAAGTGGTTGAGTTAGTAAGGCTCTTTCTGGTATAAGTGATAGAAACCCAACTCCAAATTAACTAGCTTAAAACGAAACAAAGATGGGTCTTTACTGACTCATAAACCGGGAAGCGCATGAATGGAAATGTTGAGTCTAGAGGCTCAGCTGCTTTTCTGTCATCATTTTCTTTGCTTGGCTGCAGCCTGCGTCGAGGTGCTCACACGTGATGGGTAAGAGGGCTACGAACATCTCTACACGCATTCTCGGCAGTTAATCTAGTAGCAAGGTTTCTTTCTTTCTGATTTCTCGGGGAAGATACTGATGAGCTCTCCATTGGTCCAGTATCCACCCCTGGGCCAAGACTGTACCCCGAGATGGCACGGCCTGCGTTGAGTATTGTGGTTGGCATAGGCGTCGGTGGGATGTGCGTGGATCGATGTCACTGGCAAATCTCCTAGGACCTCGGGCCGTAGAGGGCAAGTGCCTCAAAGGCAAGGTTTGACTCTTCATCAAAGAGAGGACAAGGAATATGCACAGAGAGAACCGGCATCATCATCATCATCAAGTCCAATTGTGTACATCTGTTTGGCAGAATGAATTCCAAGAATCTTACTCAAAGCAGCCTGGCGCATACTCAGGCCTCACTAAGATAATCACCAGCAACCAACCTTGTCTCTAGGCTTGAGCCTCGCGCCCTGGCGCTGTCTGCCAACACGGAGGGCATCCTCGGGAGCCCGACCCGAGGCCCACGGGGTGCTTTCTGCAGCGGGAAGGATTTGTTTGGTGTTAGACGAGCCTCTTTGAAGTCAGTGGGGAGGCATCTGGCCCCTCCTATACTGACAGATACTGTTTCTCATCAAAAATACCAATAATTAGAAAGATGAACTTATGGAATCCTAGGAAAACAAAGCATTACCGAGAATCGAGTAAACTCTAGAAGGCAGTCCGTAATAGGTTTAAAATAAAATACGCTAATATCACTAGGGAGCAATTTGAACCAATAAGGCTAAATTTCCTGGAGGGCTTAAGGGATGAAATTCTTCAAGAAGTAAAACTACTTAACATTCATGTCATTGACAGACAATATAATGATGATCTTAGGTGGAAAGTCATGTGCAGAAAACTCTTGGACTAGCCTAGAGCTTCTCCACGCAGCTGGGGAGTTTTGTTTGCTTGTTTCTTTCATTATCCCTAATCCTAGGACTCGGCCCAAGCCAGATGTTCTTAAATTTTGATGTAAATTAAAATAACAAATGAGAACTGAGCTCTGCCTCATGATACGGGGGTTTCCCAAACCTAAAAAAGCTCATCAGATTCAGAGAGGCTTGCAAGTATTAGAAGCATAATCATCGCTTTTCCCAGATATTGTCATAAAAGTTTCTGCATCTCCACACTGTCAGAGACAAGTCCAGGAAATTCTAGCTTGAAGTTTCTTAATATTAAGAAAGAATATATTTTCTTTCCTTTATATTATCTGTCAAAGTTTGTATGACAGGGAAGAACTATTTGTTGATAAAAATACAAATACTGCTTAATCCTGCCACGGGTAATTTAGAGATAATTACACCTACTGAAAGGCAGCGCAGGTGGTTGCTTTTCTTCACAACAATGTTCCATTTCATTTCAACAAGCAACTGGCAACTCCCTCTGCAGGCTCCTACTCCACACCGAATGACAGGCGGGAATGCGAAAGCATGGGCCTCACGTTCCATATTCCACAACAGAATAAGTACAATCGTGTTCTTTAATTGGAAGTTAAGTCCTCCTCGTGTTCTTTCTTTGATGTCTTTTCTTTCCTGTCGCAGACTTGTTGTCAGTAAGCTGGTTGCAATAGAAAAAACCCACTTGGATGCTAACATATTGCCATAAATAAAAACAGTCAACAGTGTGCTATCTTTTACCACACAGGATGCTATTCTAATTCCCGCTAGTGACAAGAAACGCTTGCTACTCTATCAACTGCGACTGTCTCAAACCATAATGTAACTCCTGGGCAAGTTGAAGGTGTATTTTTTTTTTTTCCAGAGAGTTACAATGTGAAATTCTCTGACCAGATTATTTTACCTAAAACTCAGCTGGGTTTAGTGATGGACAAAAAAAGAAAAAAAGGGAATATTAAAGCATAAAGCATCATTTTCATCTTTATGGCAATAAAGCAGTATGATAAATCTTGTATTTAACATGTTAAATGTCTTCCTGAAGCAGTCCACTACCTCACTTCTCACTAGTACAGGATACTTGAGGTAAAGCTGCCAAGGGGGCTGAATAAGGAATTTACTAAGATGCTCATTTATAGAGTTAAGGAAGGTGTAGTCCCAGGATGGTAAATATGAGCAAATAGAAGCTGGATCAAATTTTGGATCCATAGGCTAAATGAATAATCAAAGAAAGAGTAGTGGGGAAAAACGGATACTGAGGAGAAAAAGGCTTGAAGAAGCTGATCAAAAACAGAGCAGAGAGGACACTGTAGCTATTGCTCACTGGGCTCGTGGGGCCTCAGGCACTGGAAAGAGGAAGCCACTGACGGATTGCTCGGTGACCTTTCTACATTAATCATCCCAATTCAATATCATTCAATAGTTACCCTAAATGTAAATGGTCTGAATTCACCAATAAAGAGGCACAGAGTAGCCGAGTGGATCAAAAACCAGAACCCAGTTAGTTTTCTTTGTTCTTGAAATATGTTCGATTTGAGTTTGGCAATGCTTTCTACTGGAGGACACAACTTACTCTGTGCCAGGCCTTATGCTGAGCTCTTTATTTCATTAATTGGAAGGTCCAGAGGTTAGATATGCTTCAATGTTTGAACCAAATGTTCATCAGTAGCTCTTTTTCTCTATAATTATCTCAGCTCTGCTCTCCTACCTGGGCCAGATTCTTCCCGAGACTGGTAGTAAAATGGCTCCAGCAATGCCAGGACCAGCAGCCCATACTGGAGTGAGCTTCTCTAGAACAAGTGGGGAATGGATGTTGAGGTTTTAACTACAAAAATCCATTGCATAAGTATTCAATAAAAGGACACTATTATACTTAAGAATATTGTTAGTAAGATGAGTGACTGGTGGCTCCTCTGCTACAGGTTTGTCAAATCTTGTTTTATCCACTTAGAATTACATTTGTGCAGCTCATAGTTTAATAAATAACCCAAAAATAGTCATAGGATAAATTAACTGAGCAATGAGTTCTAATAGCAAGTCTGATTGCTTTGCATAAATCTAGCCTCGTCCAACACAATCTACCAAAAAGGATGGTCAAAACCAGTTACACATCATTGGGATTCTAGCCATATATCTGAACTTGTTAGAGGAAAACATTAGAATTTGTGTACCTCCTACCAACCTTGATTCCACTGTTTTCCTGGCTCATTTCATAGATCATTCTTTTTTCCTCTGGCCCTAAGACTAGATGTGATTCAGTCTGTCTAGAGGCCGTAGAAAGCCTACAGGCAGTTGTAGTACTGACTCTATTGAGATCCAGAAATACCCTGAGATACACACCAGGATGTGATCAATGCTGTAATACAGATATAATCAAGGTCTTAAATGAGCACAGCAGAAATCACTTTCTTTGCCTGAAGCAGTCAGAAAAGTTCCCTAGAGAACGTAGGCTTGGAGCTCAGTCTTTGGGTTCAGCATTGTGAATGGGCCAACAGCTAAAGAAACATGATCCTGTGATAAACTAATACATGTGTTACCAAATGCACCAGAAAGATTTTTTTAAAACTTGAAATTCCTTACTTCCATCAACTGAACTATCATGGCCACATTCTTAAAAAGAGATTATTTCGTTTTGTTTTATAATTAAGAGAAAAGCAAAAACTTTACCTCCTACATGACTTTACCTCCCTTACAGATAAACACTAAGGATAACCTATTTCTACTTCATCATTTTGTAAGTGGAGAAACTGACCTCCATGTTTCCGATATTATCTATAAATGATCTTTCTACAGTCATGACTTCAGTGATATTTTGCAAGCATCCTATATGTATATGGTGCTGCAGCAGAGCCAGGGCTTTCGGGAAGCTTGCAATCAGTGCCTGCTTTTTTTCTCTCTTTCTTTCTAGCATCTAGCACAGTCTCTAATACATAAGTGATACGTGTTTTTTGAAATGGTGAACGGAGGTGTGAGGCATTTGCATAGCTAATGGTATGAGAAGAGAAACTGTCAAATGCACCAACACCTTCTCTTTTACTTACTGCATCCTAACTAACACAGTGGTAGGTTCCACATCAGCTCCTTTTGTCAACAAAAATAATGTAGTTAGAGCCAGCTCATTATTCAAAAGAAAGGGAAGCTGGGGGAGAAATTTTAAGAACACACTAAAAGAAAGGGAGTTTGTGTCAAGATGTAATTTGTCATACTTGGTGAGGATGGTAAAAGATGCATTAGGAAAAGCTTAAAAGCTTTAAGAACGAGAGGTAAGGGCAAAGTTCTATATTGCACCTTATATTTAAGTGTGAATTTTATGGTGCTAACATTTTATTTTTCTGGCCAGTTGTTTAACTCATTAAAAATTATAGATGGTATAGTATAGAGACAAACAGAGAAAATAAGATCAAGAGTATAAAGATATTAAAGATCTGCTATTTCAGTACATTTATTAGGATGCTCTCCAATATGTCATGCCAACCTCAACAGACATCAATGAGGTTTTTATTATCATCACCAGGAGTGGTCACAGTGGCTCTTTCAAATCCATTATCTCTAATATCAAAAAGTTTTAAATCTTTACTTCTTCATAGCTGAGTCATCTCACAACAAAACTGATTTTCTTTCTTGACTATGATTTTTCTGTTGTGTGAAGTTGCACGAGTACAATCCTGGCACCTTTTCAATGTCAACTAGCAGACGTCTTGGCTATCTATCCACTAGCTTCAGATATTGCTGTGGATTACATGTTTGCATCCTTCCAAAATATCTATGCCTAAGTTCTAACTCCCAAAGAGAAGATATTAACAGGTGGGGCCTTTGGCAGATACCAGCTTTAGATGAGGCCAGGAAGGTGGGGCCCTCATGATGGGATTAATGTCCTTGTAGGAATGACAAAGGACCACAGAGCTCACTTTCTTCACCCCCCCCAACCTCACACTCAGCCTTGTGAGGACACAGTGAGAAGGCAGCGGTCTGCAAACAAGAAAAAGGGCTCTCAGTAGAAACCAAATCTGCTGGCATCTTGATCTTGAAATCCCCAGCCCTCAGAACTGTGCAAAATATAATCCTGAAGTTTAAGACACCCAGTCTATGGTATTTAGAAATGGCAGCCCAAGCTAAGGCAGCTATACAAGTGGCAAATTCATCTGAGACACATATGCCTGTATCTTTGTACATATGTGTATGTCTGCTTGCAGAAGATGTCTCATATTGCAGTGAATGCTATAGAAAGTCTTAGAACTACAAAATAGTATATGCTGGTTAAAGCGGCCTAGAATTGCACATACAACGGACAGTTTTGCTATAATCAAATGTAATCTAATCAGCAGGGAGGTCCAATGTTGTTTAATCTAAGGCAGCTGTTTTTATTTTTTAAATCACTGAATATTTTCCTTCAACCACAATTCACTTGGAACTCCAATATTAAAGTGCAGCCCTTCTACCCTAAACCCTTTACTTTACACATGAGGAAACTAAGTACCAAAGAGGATAAGATTTACTTAATGCCACACAGCCAGTAACTGGCAGAGCCCAGTCATAAAGCCAGTTCATTCTATAACGTGGAGGTTTTACCCCCCGTTCTGCCACTAACTAGCTGTTCCACGTACGCAAGCCATTTAAGGTCTCCGGGCCTCAGTATTCATCATTGGCCGAGTGAGGCTAATAAGTTACCTACTTTATAATGTCTATTTGTAAGGATTGCATGAAGTATTCTCTGTTAATATTTCCAATAAGATAAACTGTCACTATTTCCTGACGCTGAACACAGTGTTTTTGATACCATGTATATAGCCTTCGACTTTATTTTAGCAGTAGGTCATTTATTAAAACATAATCTTCCATAGAATCCCCTGGAACAAACCAGATGAAACTGGAGCTGTTCTGATTGAAGTGGGGGTAGGGCTCAGGTATCCTTTCCCTTTGCCTCACCCCCAGGAGACCTGGGCGGGCTCAGCAAACCTAGAGGGGAGAGAAACACACTTAAAAAATAGCCTGACCCTATATCTTCCTCTTTTACAGATGGACAATATATTTATTTCTCTCTGCATTTCATCTCAGATCTTCTAAAATATAAATAGGTAAAGAGGGTTTTTTCTACATCTAAAAATCAGCAGAAATAACTGAGACAGTCTCAGGTGGAAGAGGTCAGGCTTCACAGAACAATGTTAACAAGATAGTTAGGTCTATTTAGGTTGAGCCATTCTTTTCAAAGATCCCTCCCCACCACACACACCAGCCTTGTTAGTCAGTTTATCCCTAGACATTAGGCCCCGTGAAATCTGCCATATACCTTTCAAATATACCAGTAGCACAAGCAGCTGCAATAAGCCTTGTATTGATTGACCAGAAAAGTGCAATGCCAATCAAGGAATCCTGTTATCGCCGTTGATGTTCTCCTGACAGCCATTATCTCATTTAATCCTCAAGCTGACCTTGGGAGGACACTAGACCCTCCATGTTAGAGATGAAGTTAACTGACTTTTCAAGCAAGAGAGGCTGGATTCAAAATCAGCTCTATCAGATTTCCAAGCTCTTATTCTGCTAAGGTCCAGAGCCACAAGGAAAATTCATTAATTCATTCATCCAACAAAAATTACCCATTGTCACTGTGTTCGAGGCACGGTACAAAAATAAAAGAAACAGTTGAGGTTACATTCTGGAAAAATCACAGAATAATGAAAGTAATACACAGGCAAGTTTATACAACCTGAAGTTTCTAGATTGACTGAGAAAAGTATTTTTAGGCCCTTTCCTCTAACTCTATGCCCCCGCCTTAGCAAAGTACCTTGCTTACCATTCCCATAAAGTCCCTTTCAGCTTGCACATTGGGGACTGCAAGTGCTCATGCCCTAGGGATTGGTTTTAGGTCCAGCAAACTATACTCCCCCATCCTGATAGTCTCTCCCCTTTTCTCCCTAATGTACACACTGCAGGAAAACAAGGAAATAGCCATCACCAGAAAGAAAGAGAACACATAAATTTCACCAAAAATGAATTTCACCCACCACAAAAGATAACCACTTGTTAAAATAGTGATACATAAACATCCCAATAGTTCAAATAATTTTCATATATTGGGGAGAAAAAGTGACATCTGTAATATTTTAAACAAAAATAAAATTAAAACGTATTTTAAAATATACATGTATATATATTTTCATGTAAATATATCCCATATATATGTACATTAATGCAATCTTCTAGCCCACAGTGTTGAACCTCTAGAGATTTTTTTTTCAATTTTTATTATTAAGAATGATGTTGTGGTAAACATATTTGAAGCTATGCCTTATCATGAATATTCTATTAAGCAACTGGTATCAATTCCAAGAAATTAAGTCAATAGCTAACTAATTTTAAAATATTTTTGATATGTAATTTTTAATGGCCCTCCAGAAACACTGTAAATCTATATTCCCGTCAATAGAGAGTGAGTATACTTTCCTTGCTCTCTACACAAGTGCTTGGTGCCCTTATTCCTACCTGCCAATATGATGGTTTTGGTTGTTATGTAAAAATACCCCTGGACTACGATGAGCCGTTTGGTCTTTAGAGGTGAATCTTCCATTGAAAAGTTTTCCTGAGTTATGCCTTTGAAATGTTTTATCTTTTGTTCTCTTCATTGGAGATCCCAGTTAGGAGGATATCAGATCAGCTTTGCGTCCTTTCCACATCGGCCATTAGGTTGTCATTGTCAACCGTACACCCTTCCCATTAGAAAGGGGTCCTCGGGGATTTCTGACCAAGGGCGGGAGCAAGCGCGTGCTCCCTCGGGCACCTGCCTTCAGCCCAGCCGAAAGCTGGGCGCTCTGGGCAACCCCTCTTTATATCCTTCGATGTATGGGCCTAGCCCTGGACAGCTGTTTCCATACTCTACCAAAGATGGAGATCTCTCCTTGTTTTGAGGTTGTTTCAAAGATAAGAAAGAATCCAAGCTTGTTAAAGCTAGAGCTATTACCTCAGTTATCAGTCACAGTCACACCTCCCATCGAGCACCTCCCATCGGTCACAGTTTGATTCTGGACCATGATGCATACAAATATCAATAACAGCTACCCACATTTTGTTAGGATATGCTTTTTCTTTTAGCCTTTTGATATCACTGTAATTTAGCCTGGTAATTAAATAACTGGAAACGAGCAAAGGGAAGGCCAGACATTATAGGCATCCATCTGTGCAGCTTTGCCAGGAAGCTGCAGTTTAACAGCCCCCAGGGCCGTTCCCCGGAGATGGCTAGAGGAAGGCACCCAAGCTCAGCAAAGCCTGGAGGACACAGGGAAGGTGCTTGTCTGTCCGTCACACCTGGGACCAGGCCATTGGCCAGAGCAGGCGTGGCCACTGCGAGTGCGGGAAGGTTTGAGATGCTTGAGCTAACGGAGCTGGCTCTCCTGGCTGGCCCTCTCGGCCCCCTTGCTCGCCCGCATGACCCCTGGCTTGCGGGACTCCTGCCCTGGGCCATGCGGACCCACCCGATGGGCTGAGGGACGGCCACCAGCCCAGCGCTCCTCCAGGCTGCAAGCTCTGGACGCTGGCTTTGCCTCTCGCTCTGCAGAATCTTCCAGGACCGCATCAAGGGAGATGGGATTTTGGAAACCCAAGGATGTAATGCCACACAAATAAAGCTTTCTACACATCCTATCAACCACAGCAGGACAATTGGCCTTCTATTTCTCAATGTTATCTTGTCACTTAATAGATATGGTCTATTTCTCAGAATTTCAGAATTCTTATCACCTGCCATTCTAATCTGAGTTCAGTTCTTTTTCATCTTGAGCATGAAATCTAGATAGAGGTTTAAAAGGAAAGAAGAATATTAGAAACAGATAACATACCTACTATTCAAGAATTATCAAACTGGTTTGACAAACAAAACTGAACTTTATCTAAATATCAGCTGAGTATTTGCCATCTAGTTATTGTTAAACATTTTCCATTTATATTCTAAGCAGAAATTTGGGATACAGAGATTACTGCTCCTGTCACCACCCTCTCCTGCTTTCCCTGTGCTCAACAGAGCAACTTAAAATTTCTGAACGAGTTATGCTTCCTCTAGCTTCCCTGCTGCTTCAGTTCTGTTCTTCCCTCTGCCGCAATGCTCATATCACATATTTCACACGGCATGTTTTATCTTACTGACTTTTATAGATTCTTCCAAAGTCGCCTCAGTATCATATCCTCCATAAAGCCAATTTTTATCCCAAACTCACACGACCTGAGTAAGGTGTACCTAGAGCAACTTGAGCGTCACCCGCACCATCCCGGATTAAATGTTTCTCTCTCTTCACCACTTATCATGAGCTCCTTGAGCTCTACATTCCCAGCACCTCAAGTAAAGTATGAACCTAAGAAGGAGCTCAGCAAGTACTGGCTAAATGAATGAATGAGAGCAGCTAAGAAAAGCACTATGAACACAGGCAAATGGCAAAGCTGCAGCACATTGTTTTAGTTTATAGTCATGGTATCTATGTAGGGTGCGCAGGACAGCTGTTATTGATGCAATTTTTCAGGTAGGTGAACTTATCTTAAGATAGCAAGTTAATTTGCCAATGGAATTTATTTAGTAAGAGCCTGCTTTCTGTTAGTTCCTTTTCCTTCCTTTCTTCCTCCCTCCCTCCCTCCCTTCCCTATTTCTAGATCTATCACAAATAGACAAGGGTGATAAGGCCAAGAAAAAGAATGTCCAAGGATGCTGAATCTTAACGGTTCTGATGTTTGACACTTGTCTTTTGAAGAGATAACTAACTCCTTTTAAGAAAAGAAAGGCTGGGTTTGGAAGTGGAGGCTGAAGTAAGTGGTTGTGACGATGAAATGAGAAAATGTATGCAAAGGGCCTAGTGTCACAGTGAACACATAAGAAATGCTCAGCTAGTGTTAGGCCTGATTTAAAGTTTCAGTTATGGGGATTTTCATAACAATTTACAAAGTGTTTCAACATATCCATTGGGGTGAATTTAATCTAAAGGGAGAGTTTTTTTAAAAAATATCCCTTGCTGCTGTTTTTCATGGACTGAGAAAGAGAGAGAGAAATCCATCCAAGATGCTGCTGAAATAGCCCAAAGGAAAAAAAAGAGAAATTATGACATTTTACACCAGAATTTTTTTTCTTTTGAAAACTGAGGTTTTCGTTAATGTTAGTTGGGAATGCTACCACTGGCACAAGTAGGAAATGATACTTGGGGGCTTGGATTCCATTTCAATTGCTTTCTAAAAACAAGTTAAAAATTGGTATTTTAAAATAAAAATACCCAGGCCCATCCTGAGAGATGCTGATTTCACTGGTATGGGGCAGAGCCTGGGTATCAGTATTTTTTACAAGCTCCCAGGAGATTCTAAGGTACAGCCAGAAGTGAGAACCAGTGCTCTAATTTACCTTAGGAGTCTCTAAACATCGGTAAACATGATGTGAAATCTGTCTGTTCTTTTGGTGCTGACACTTGGCAACTGTTTCTAGCCGGCCATAGTAGCTTCACCTCTCCTACCTCTCTGCTGGGGACAGCAACTCCCTGCCAGTGACCATCATTACTCTACTGGGCATGCTGGACTCTATCACTGCTATAACAAGCTTGGGGTTTCCTGCCAATGCCTGAATTAGAAAGCCACATTTGTAAAACTGTCTGTGTTTGTGCTGGAAAGTTGATGTTTGTTTAGTTGGGGCAATGAATCAAGGAGGCACGTCAATAACAGCTGTGACTCTCTGGGACTTCATACTTCCAGCATGGGAGCAGTCACAGGTAGGAAGCGGCGCCAATGGTGGACTCCAGCAACTGCCCATTAGATATTTTGAAGGGGAAATTCGAAGCCAGTCATTAGGGTATGGGTAAATTAGAATTTGAATGTTTGGTTTAATGAGATCAATTCCTTTTTTTTTAGAACAGAGTTTGACAAACAGTTTTATAAAGGTCTAAATATTAAATATTTTAGACTTTGTGAGCCACAGGTGTCTCAAAACTACTCACCTCCTCCATTATCATGAGGAAATAGCCACAGATGATGTATAAACAAATAAGCATGGATTTTTCCAATAAAATTGTGTTTACAAAAACAATTAATTGGCTGAATTTGGTCCATGGGCTATATAGTAGTCCCCTCTTATCCGTGGGGAATATGTTCTAAGACCCCTAGTGGAGTCTGAAACCATAGTACTGAATCTTATATAGACTATTTTCTTATAAATACATATATTTTATGGCTTCTCTTTGGCATGTTTAACTTGCCAGCATCACTACTCCTGTGCTTTGGGGCATTATGAAGTAAAATAACTCTTCCTTGAACACAAGTACTGTGATTCCGCAACCGTAGATCAGATAACCGACATGGCTGCTAAGTAACTACCAAGCAGGCAGAGTATGCAGGTGCCCAATAGCTATTTGTGGAGCGAATGAACAAGGGGCGGGGTGGAGAGTGGAGAAAGGTGTGTAAGATAATGGTTGAGGAAGGAATATGTAAGCATGACAGGTCCAGGAAAAATGCAGGATTTCTAGACAGAAGGAAGGCCCACTTGGGGGTCCTTCCTTGGGGAGAGCTGTGTATCCACAGTTACATTTAGCTGCTTGTGTGCAGGTGAAGAATAAACAGAAAAGTAAATATGATGATGATTGGAGTATTGACAGAAGTGATAACAAACACTGGAATGAATTCTGCTACTACTGATAGGCAACATTTTGTCAATTATAAGTAATTAAAAACTCTTGTGACTCTGTTGACACTAGAGGGTATATTTAAAAAACTCTTGGAGGATTATTTAAAACAAAAACAAAACCATGCTGGGCTGGTGTGGCTCAGTGGTTGAGCATTAACCCATGAACCAGGAGGTCTCGGTTCGATTCCCAGCCAGGGCACAGGCCCGGGTTGCAGGCTCGATCCCCAGTAGGAGGCGTGCAGGAGGCAGCCGATCAATGACTCATCACTGATGTTTCTCTTTCTCTCTCTCCCTTCCTCTCTCTGAAATCAATGAAAACATATTAAAAACAACAACAAAAACCATAATAAGGAAAGGGCGATCCAATCACCATTTGAAAACCAGACCCCCCTCACTGCTGGGGATTGATGGAGGGAATCCTGTAAAGGACATGATGGTAATTCTGACTGCTGATCTTGACCATTCCTTTATTTTTCAATTCTGATTTTTTTTTTCAGGGTATAGCAACTGCACTATATGAAGTTTCAAGGAAAAAGCAGTTTACAGTTGTTCTGGGTATCTTTCCAGGTGTGAAATGCAAATCATTCCCTTTGTACTGTCTAGTGCCAAACTTTAAGCACGTGGTCAGTAGTAGATAGCAGCTCAAGGAGACCTCACTTTAGAATTCACTCCAGATCTGATCTCAGCAACAAGAACAAAAAATCATCTCTCAGTTCAGCCACAGCCACAGGCAATTGGAGCAATCCCCAGGGAGGAAACGAGGGACATCTGGAACTCCCAAGGGACGGGCCACTGTATTGCAAGAGGCCGGGCAGAAAGCTTGGGGCTACCTCTGGAGCCCTGTGTGCAGTGGATAACAATTACATGGCTTTGGGCAAATTGTTATTAATAGCAGCTGAGAGTTTCAAGACTATAATGCAAACCCTGAATTAAGGGAAGAAGACAAGATATAAAGCAAAGGCCTTCGGGTAGTGAGGATCAGAGCTGAAATATACTAGAATTAATGGTACCAAAATGCTTAGGCTCAAAGCAATAGGAATAGCTAGATTTGTTCTAAGGAGTCTGTTCCCTGGCTTTGAATAAATTGTATGAAAATTGAGCAATTTTGTCACAACTAAGGACCTTAGAGTTAATGTGGATCCTGATGATGCCTGAAGATTTCCATATATAGTTGCACAGGTAGAGAAATACTTTCTAGGTTATGAGTTTCTGAGGAAAATTTACCCAGATATAGAATAAGATTTTAAGAAGTGCCTACTATATAAAATAGTCCAGTGAACTGGTATACTAAAACCTACATCTGACTCATAACTTGCAAATAAACTTGCAGCCTGACAGAATCAACTGAATTTTAGTCAGCTTATTGTAGACACGGTTGCCTAAGCAATGGTGAAACCACTGTATCATTTCTGTGGCACACGAACAGTACACCATCGGTGAGGCCATGGGATTGAACCTGGGTGGGCTTTTTTCTTAAATCTTCAATCGATTCCTCAAATGCCTATTGATCGCTCTTAGAAGCAAGAGATAGGGAGTGGGCTAGGGATTTCTTAAACTCAGAATAAAGTAATATGTGCTAAAAAAAAACAACACAACAAAAAACAAAACACAAGATTCAGAGGAAGAAACATGCATTAAATACTATTCATTCGTGCTTCCAGTGGGAATGTGTTTGGTGATTACAACTAGGAGCTGACGAAGAAGCCATGGTCCTCATCTCCAACAAGCTAGCAAAGGGAGGAAGGCAGATCCCCTAGATGATTTATCACTCTCCCACTACTTACCTTTTGCCCTTCCTTTTATTACTAACAAATACTAAAACCAATAATCTATTTCTAACACTATGTGGTACTAGGGTCAAGAGTTAAATAGATGATTCTGATCTGGCTAACATAATTTCTTCTAATCATAATAGCAATGAGATCCATAGAGGCAAAACAATTGTCAGTAATGACTCAGTGCTGCTCTCAATACCACAATAAAGGCATGACTTTAAAAAAACAACAACAAAAAAACATAATTATAAATTTGTGTGTTCAATACTTTTAGTTTTTAAATGGCATATCTTAAATTTAGGCTTGGATAGGACAGTATTAGCACTTAATCGTGGAAAAACAGACCTATGAAACCCACATTCTATTTCTTAAGTTCAACAGAAAACAAGAGAAACTGTTGATTGTGTTGATAGATTGAATTCTTATCTTTGAACATCCAGTCGGTTTAAATTTTATGTCAAACTACAAATTGTCATTGACGCCCATCATCGACATAGAGCTTTTCCACCAAAAAGCCACTTTCCCTGGTGTGAATTCATCTCCTGCCTCAGCAAAGCTTCAAGTCTGTTTTCAAATGTGTGATATTCAATGTCTCTCATAAACACTGAGGAAACCCCTAAAGAATTTTATTTCTAAGTGTGGCTAATGGGAGGATGACTCAGGTTTCCAAGTGAGTCTCAAAAACATTCCTATGAAAAGTGTGTCCAGTCTGTAGAATGAGACTGTAGCCCTGCACATAATGAAAATCCAGTCCTGCACTTGTAAAATGTAGCAGATGCTAAAGCTATGAGCTGCATTAGTCAGTCATTCCAGCTGTCATTTTCTTACCCCAAGCTGTAAATGGAGGGGGGGGGAGGGATTAGAGAAAACTTCTAGAAACTAGGCACAATTTTCCTTTCATAATTCTGCTTCTGCACCTCTAATTTTGCTGTTTGTAATTGGGTTGCTTTTTGTATTCTGAACTTTCCCTCAAGGACGCTTCTTAGATGATCTTTACTGTTTGTTTTGGAATAAGACAACTTTGGAGAGGATCTCCCGCCCGAGTGAAACCTTGGAGGCCCAGTGGCCGGCCTGAGCTGGAGCCTGCTAGTCCCCTGGGTTGGGGGGAAGACACAACGGACTCAACTGTCTCTCCGTAAAATGAAGGCAGGGTGAGTGCCATAGTGACTTCCTTCCCTCTCTCTACAAATAACTGATTCTTAAGTTATATGACTAAATAAATAGTAATGTCACAGAAAGACACAACCTTTTCGAAATGTTCACATTTTAAATCCCCTATATTTTGCTTATGAAAAACACTTAGAAAATATAAGATTTAGTCATTACGCACAAGAAAGCAAAATCCTTTGTTTACTTATGTCAGAGAGATGAAATAAAATCTAATAGCTTATATATGTCATGGAAATTATTGGGTTCTTGATACTCAGAAAGACATATTTAGGGGAAGGAATTTTCACACTGCTTCGCATGCAAGGGAACTGGGTTGGGGAGTAACTACCACACTGTGACTTCCACCTTCTCCTCCACCCCTTTCATAGCTTCTCCCACTGGAGGGAATGTGATTTTCATTGGTCAATCTGATGCATCAATTATTTTTAAATTATTGGGCACGTTTCCTAGGCCTTTAAGGTTTGGTTTTACTGGTTTTCCTCTTTTACTTTCTACCATATTTTATATGAAGACATTTTCAATATCAATAAGAAAAGACTCTTAACAGGCTGTCAAGACCTTAAGAAAACTCAGCTACTGGTTTCAGTCACAAAGTAGAAGCCAATTAAGTCCTTATTAGAAGATATGAAGGTGTGTAAAGGTGTAAATGAAATTAGGAACCGAGCATTGAAAAGAGTATCCCTGTGACTGTCTTCAATATACCCTTTCCCCAGCTAATACCTGTTTCTCTAGAAGCTGCCGAAGAAATTCTCAGCAATCCTTCCTTCTCGAGGAAAAAGAAGCCATCCTTCCCAATGTTTCAATGTTGATAGACTACTTCAAGTTCATAGGTTAATGTGTTATCCTTGAGAAAAAAATGTTTGAATCAGAGCCCCTCCCCGGCTGGACAGATACTTGAGATGTTGGTTCCTTAGGACAAATATTCATGGCACAGAGTGGCCCAATTCATTAGCGATATCACTCCTTATTTTTAATTTTTATGAAATTTGTTGGGGTGACATTGGTTAATAAAACTGTATAGGTTTCAGGTGTACAAGTCTATAATACATCATCTGTATATTGTACTGTGTGTTCATCACCCCAAGTCAAGTCTTCTTCCGTCATCATGTATCCCCCGCATACCCTCTTCTACCTCCCCTTCCCCCTATCCCTCTGGTAGCCACCATACTGTTCTCTGTATCTATGAGTTTTTTCCCCCTTTGCTTAGGCCCTTCATCTTTTCACCCAGCCCCCCAACACCCCTCCCTTCTGGCAGCTGTCAGTCTGTTCTCTGTATCTATGAGTCTACTTCTATATTGTTTATTTTGTTCATTAGATTCTATATATAAATGACATCATATGGTATTTGTCTTTCTCTGCCTGGCTTGTTTCGCTTAGCATAATACTCCCCAGGTCCCTCCATACTGTCCCAAAGGGTACGAGGCCCTTCTTCTTTACAGCTGCGTAGTATTCCATGGTGTGACTGTCCCACAGCTTTTTATCCACTCACCTACTGATGGGCACTTGAGCTGTTTCCAGATCTTAGCTATTGTAAACTGTGCTGCTATGAACACAGGGGTGCAAAGATTCTTTCTGATTAGTGTTTCAGGTTTCTTAGGATATATTCCTGGAAGTGGGATCACTGGGTCAAAAGGCAGCCCCATTTTTAATTTTTTGAGGAACCTCCATCCTGTTTTCCATAGTGGTTGCACCAGGCTGCATTCCCACCAACAATGCTGAGGCTCCCCTTTGTCCACACCCTCGCCAGCACTTGATTTATTGATGGAGCCATTCTGATAGGTGTGAGGTGATATTTCATTGTGGTTTTAATTTGCATCTCTGATGATTAGTGACATCATTTCATATGTCTCTTGGCCATCTGTATGTTCTCTTTAGAGAAGTGTCTATTCAGGTCCATTTTTAATTGGATTATTTGTTTTCTTTGATATTGAGTTGTATAAGTTTATAAATTTTGGATATTAACCCCTTATCAATTGTATCATTGGTGAATATTTTCTTCCATTCAGTGGGGTGCCTTTTCGTTTTGTTGATGGTTTCCTTTGCTGTGCAAAAACTTTTTAGTTTGATGGAGTTCAATTTGTCTTTTTTATCTTTTGTTTCCCTTGCCTGTGCAGATATATTAGAAAAAATATTACTACGAGAAGTACCTGAGATTTTATTACCTATCTTTTCTTCTAGGATTTTTTATGGTTTCAAGTTTAACATTTAAGTCTTTAATCCATTTTGAGTTTATTTTTATGTATGGTGTAAGTTGGTGGTCTAGTCTCATTTTTTGGCACATATTGGTCTAATTTTCACACCACTTATTCAATACACTACCTTTACCCTATTGTATGTTCTTGCCTCCTTTGTCAAATATTAACTGACCGTAAAGGTGTGGGATTATTTGTGGGCTTTCTATTCTGTTCCATTGATCTATATGTTGATTTCTATGCCAGTGCCATGCTTTTTTGATTACTACAGCCTTGTAGTATGGTTTGATATCAGGTAACATGATTCCTCCAACTTTGTTCTTCTTTCTCAATATGCTGGGGCAGGACCAAGCGCAAGGGACTGTAGCGAAGTCCACAAAAAAAGGGCAGTTTCTGGGTCTGCGGCCTGGCCCATGGCCCATGAGCTGCCGCCGGTGCATGGACCTGCCTTCTCTAAACAGCCCTCCTTGATCTTGGGCAACACCAGGGTTTTGCAGCCTCTGACCTGGATCTCAGCATTTCTACAAACGCACTTTTGTCTATGGATGGCTGTCAGATTATCATTACCCTGGGAGAGTAGGAGTGGGAGTCCTATTCTGCCATCCTGTCCACATCCTTTTCGTGGCTGTCTTCTTAAAAGGACAACTTTCATGTTGGATTAGGAGCCCGCCCTACGCCGATATGACCGCATCTTAACCAATTACACCTGCAATAACCTTATTCAAAATATGGTCACATTCTGAGGTACTGGGGGCAGTTAAACATATCTTTTTGGGGGACATGATTTAACTCATAACAGAGGAGTTATGCAAGGTGTTATTAAATGAACAAGGAACTTCAGAATCAAGATGATATATTGGAAGTCAGTCAACCATTGACCAAATATATTCATAATTAGAACTCAGATCTTGATAAAGTGTTTGAGAAATTTTATTAAAATAGAAAAAGGAGAAACTAGAAAGGAATATGAAAGAAAGAAGTGATTTGGCAAAGTATCAAAAATATTTTTCTAGTCTCTTTCAAGCAGGTATCTAGATTCTGTTTTTTAGTATCTCTGAAGAGCAGTTGAGATGACAAATAAGAATAAATACATATATTTTAAAAGCATTTGTTCATGTTTGGAAACAATGAATGCAAGACGTGACTTTTTTTTTTTAATTAAAAAATACAAGAAAGTATAAAGAAGTCAATAAAATCATACATATTCTCAATACCACCCACTCATTGGTGTATAAACACACACACAAACAAACACACCAGACTTCCAAACCTATGGACCAAAAAAATCTCTCTGTAGAGTGTGAAGTCATTTTAAACACATATAATTTTCTAAAATCATTAAGACTTATTTGTGAATCAAATAAAATTCTCACAGATATATAATGCTCTTTTAAGTAATTGTAGATGCTTTCGTAATCATTGAATATATATTAATATATACCATTACTGGGATAGGAATAGCTTTTTTATCCTGCATTTTGCTTTTTAATCAACACTTCCCAAGCCACTAATGCAACTATTAACACATAGTCTGATTTTTTGATGTTATAAACAGAACACACAGATTCACCACAAACAGTATCTGAAAAAAAGATTCTTTTTGTCATTTAACATTATGTTGTGAGAAAATGTAGACTAGAAATACCATTTAATGTTAGGCAGCATAAATTAAATGAAAAATAATAGCTCTTCTATTGACATTAAACATATGTCAACTATATTGTTTGTAAACTGGTAGATTTTATTCTTCATTATTCAAATAAGTGTTGTATATGTAAAGTTTATGACAGAACCAAATAAATATGTCCCTCAATTTTTAAAGCAGACATGACTTTTTATCGCATTTGATCCTATTCATAAATTGATACCAAGAATGGCTTGAAAAGTTGCAGAAACTCAGGGATCAGGAAAATTCCCCACACTATAATTGGCTTATTTGACTATAATGGAAAAAGCATTGTGCAAAGGTAGGCAAAACACTTGATTAGAAATCAGGAGAACTGGAATCTAGCCTTGGCTCTGCCACTGTATAGCCATAAAACTTTGTTTAAACGTCCTGCTCTCATCTATAATGTAAAAGGATTACTCCATTGGGTCCCTAAGGGCCTTTCCAGTGACGATACTTTAGTAACCTCATATTATAAAGTAATGTTTAGCATTTTGTTACCTCACCTGGTAAGGTCATGGTGTTAGTAAAGAAAGGTAGACTTATGGGATTGTTTTGACTTTTTTAAAAATAAACTTTTTATTTTGGAAAAATCTTAGATTTACAGAAAAGTTACAAAGTACAGAAAATTCTCATATAACCTTCAATCTCTCCCAGTGTTATGATCCTAAATAACCTTGGTACATTTGGGTAGTCTTGGTTTTGTTCATGCTTTGGGCCCATTAATTTTACTGCCAAATCATTTAATTTATTTGCCAAGTATTTATTGGATACCTACTGTGTACTTGGCACTCTTTCAAGCACTATGTACCAGGCACTCTTTTAGATGGAGAGGAAAACACACACACCCGACTCAGAGAGAGAAAGAGAGAGAGAATATGAATGTGAATGAATTTCCTGCTGCCAAGAAGCTTGCATTATAGTGAGAGGGAACAGACAATACTAGATAAATAAGTAAAATAAATAGTATATAGATAAAATTAAGTGCCAAAGAGAAATAAAGAAGAAAGAAGGAAAGGGGCTGTAAGAAGCTTGGATATTGCAACAGTGACCAAGGAAGATGGCATTAAAAAAAAAAAAAAAAAATCACATGATCTCACTTATATGTGGAATCTAAAGAACTTAATAAACTGATGAACAAAATAGATTTAGTGACATGGAAGCATGGATCAGATTGACGAATGTCAGAGGGAAGGTGAGGGGAGTTGGGGAGAGCTTAACCAAAGAATTTATATGCATATATGTGTAACCCAAGGACACAGACAATGGTGGGGAGAGGGACTGGGGAGGGGGGGTGGGGCGAGGTAGAAGGGGTCAATGGGGAAAAAGGGGACATCTGTAATATTTTGAACAATAAAAAAAAAGAAATCTTACCCTTACTCTTTGCAACAACATGGATAGACCTGGAGGGTGTCATGCTAAGTGAAATAAGCGAGTCAGAGAAAGACAAATACCATATGATTTCAATTATATGTAGAATCTATTATATGAACAAAATAAACTAACAAACAAAATAATAGAAACAAACTCATAGATACAGAGAACAGAGTATTTGCATTTTTAACGCAGCTTTGGTCCTGAATTGCTTGTGATTTACTCTCGCTCCTACTTTCTTCTGACCTTCTGATTCCTCTCCTACTTATATACTCACTTGGCTTCCTTCTCCAACCTTCTATTAGGCACACTCCTCACTGCTTCTCTGGGGAACATCATACCTGATCTCCTCTGTCTCCAGGCCCCTCTGTTTGATTTTTGTGTGTTTGGAGTGCCCCAGCCATATGAGTAAACCAGACAGAGTCCAAGGTTTCTTGAATAGTGGAAGGCACTTATATATTAGAAAGCCCAGCATGCTGGTAAGTAGGGATTTGGGGAATAAAAGACAATTAGGCAACGCCCTTCCTGACCCACCCAGCGCAGCCAGCTGGCCAAGAGGAAATAGCCCCTTGTATAGTGTACAGGCCCATTTTTTCACTGCCTCTAAAAAGGGCCTTGTTTTTTATTTTTGCTTCAAAATAGTCAAGCCCCAAAGCACAGCAGTCCCCGACAGGTCGCAATGTTGACAACGCAAATGGCCATTGCACGAATCCCAGTGTTCAGCCAACTGAACAGTTCAGATGAATGCCCATTCTCGCCTCTCGCTCTCTAACCAAGATGCTGCCTTCTCCAGCTTGCCATTCTTGCTCCTGAGTATTAAACCTCGTGAGTCATCTTTGTCTTTTTTCTCAATTTTCTCCTTCCCACACTCCATTAATCACCTGGTCCTGTCAGTTCTTTCTAGCGCGTGTCTTAGAACCTGAGCCTTCTGTCAGATGATATTGCCACCCCCCAGCTGCAGCTCTCTGCACACTGGTTCTCCCTGCCAACGGCTTTGCTCCTTCTACCTGCCGTTTGCTTGTCAAATTAATTGCAATTTTTTCATTTAAGCATGAACTACCCAGCTCAAGAATCTACAGAGCCTTCTATATTGTTTATTTCAAATCTCCATTGAGACTGGCCTTCAAGGATTTCCCAAAACTGGCTCCATTTTACCTGTATTATATCCCAATATAACAAAATATTATAGAGTTTAAGAATCAAATGGACTGGGTTAAAATAACTACCACCATTTATTAGCTGTATGAACTTGGGAGATTACTGAATCTGTGTATGCCTTGGTATACTAATTTGAAAAATTAGAATAAAAATATGAACATCATACGACTATTGTGAAAATTAAATTAGAGAATACAAAAAAAGGAATCAGAACAGTTCATAGTGTATAATAAATCATCAATAAGTTAAAATGGCGATGATGACGATACTGTCATCTGAATCACTTTTCTTCAAATAAGCTTCAATATTCATTACTTGTTTGTTGGCTTGTTATTTTTTATTTTTAAATTGTCTGTTTATTTGGTATTAGTTCTCAATGAAACTCAGATGCCTTTGGCACTCCTGGAGGGTGGTTTTAGGAATTAAATAGCTATCTGTCCCTCTGGAGTGTGTCACTCTTACATTTCTGCTTAATAAACCTGCTATTTATATTGGACCAGTTTTGACGGCAACCCCTAACATACCAGTTCATCAGGAAAGCTACTGACTGCCTGCGCAATGCCCCTAATAATGACATCGCCGCCTGAGTCATCCAATCGAGTGAATCAATGAAATGGTAAAACAGGAGATCATGGCTTGGATAGTCATTGACGATGACTGCCTGTCCTTCATCCTTAAACTACAGCATGTGACGGAGACCAGCGACAGCACATTAAGCATTCTGGCTTAGTTTGAGAAAAGTTGGAAAATTTGACATTATATCTGGAATGAGGAATGGTCTTGAATGAGCGGTCCAGGGTTTCCAGCCCTGGCTTTGTTACTAAATTGTTAAATTTGTCACCCCCCCTTTCCCTCTATGATCTTTATTTTCCTCCATTGTAAAAGGTTGGGATAATACTAGAAGATACTAAAGGCTTTTACTAGCCGTAGTATTTATTTCTCCAAATTTTGGTCAGCATCAAATTTTGGCTGAGTATTTCACTTTTCATAAGGAATGTTTGATATATGGAGTAACGCTAGTTGAGGCCAAGACCATGGGATTGATTCACAAATTGTCACAAACAGGACAAGTATCAAGGATATAATACAACATTCATACTAGTCACATAACATCTCTATAGAAATTATAAGTCCATACCTTGTTTAATTTATTATTCATTCAAAAATACTTACAAAGCACATGCATCACATTAGATATTGTGCTGCACGCTGGGATAATGTTATGAACAAGACAAATGCAGTTCCTCACTGAATTTATAATCCATTAGGAATAGCAAAAATAAAATATATATAATTTTAAAACGCAATAAGTAAAAGAAGCAGGGTTGGTGATGCCAAATCCCTCTCATTTGACCTTCCTCAAATTTTTGTAAGTTATGAATTATCATTCATGGTAACCAATGAAGAAGCACTATCTCTATATAACTGGGGTGAGTTTTAGAATCCAGAACCAGCACCATTTGAATGGCATGCAATGGGCCCAAGAGAGTTAATAAGACTTCCAGAAAGAAAGAAAATATTTTGAAAATATTGAAAAGCATATTTAGATGCACAGTTCATGATCAGATCAGTTACCTTTTCTCATAGGTCTTAAAAACTTCCATATCTCCATTGCTAGGATGACGGCATCCAGCCTGGTGGGCCCTTTATCAATATCCAAATCGTACCCATCTTTGCAAATTCAAGTCAAATATCATGCACCTATAACCAGAACACTCTATTATTCCCTCTGCCTTTCCGCACAGCATTTTTGGGATGTTAATTACAGCATTTACTGCATTCTGCTTTATGTTATAGTAGTTTATGCCCCATGGACTCCCCTGCTCCTTTACAGCTCCTCGAGGGAAAGGACTATGCCTTACGCATCCCTGTATCCCACGTAGAGCTTTGGGAACAGCAGATGCTCAGCACAGTATGTGCTGAAGGAAGAGTAAAGGATTGCTCCTATATGCTCGAATAATCTCGGGCATTTTCATATTTTGTGGAGCACCGCTTTCCATTCTTGCCCATATCTACTGTTAGCTCCTGTTTCTTAATGGGGGGAAAAAGGATTTGCATGAAGTTTAGCTGGAAAAGAGGTCAGGTAATATTATTTTGAGGTTTGAATAAACAAGGACCTAAGCCAGGTAACAACGACGTGGCCAATGTATATGCCACATACAACACCATTCGGGCAGCAAAGCCTTGTCCTGGAGACTGGGGTCCTGCTACAAGTGGACGCCAGGAAGCTTATTTATCATGTATATGTGATCTAAAGATGGGATAAACTATAGATAGCTTGCAATAAAGCACTGGGAATTATGATTCAGGTGCTCAGATACTCAGCCAAGATGTTGACATTTGCTAAAGAGGAAATGGATGGAACTAGAGCAGAGGACTGTGCCTGCTTTAATTACATTAAAGGTATTATTTTTCTTTTTAACAGCCAAGATATTAGGTTTAAACATGTGACCTTGCAAGAGAAAAACAGGTCACCTTTTTACTTAATTATTTTCTCTTTTCTTTTTTTGAACTTATGGAGACACCCTTTCTGAGGGTAGGGTTCAGGGTAGCAGATGGTATGGTGGAGCAGAGCAATATGGCAGAGAAAGATAAAAAGATAAAAAGCCAAGTATCCTGTATTTCAGAGCCAGAAAGCTGACCACTCTTAACCTAACTGGAAAGAAATATGCCCTGAGGTATAAACTGGGTCAGTAACCAAGCTTAAAGAAACAGTAATTAATATTAACCCTATTGGCACTGTGTCCACACGTGAGCACATCCAGGGTTATAACATCATATCCCCTTAGACACATTCTGTATACAGTATGCACATTTCCGATAGATTTATTAGGATTATAGGATAGTAGACCAGATCTATTAATAAGAAGAAATATTAACACTGTGATTTAACTAAAATAAAATATTTTCTGAGTTTCTCACTAGATACATTGGTAAAAAAGCCTCTCAAGTAGCTTCCCAATTAACCTCTTTTCTAGAGCAAATGTGTAACTTCTATCTCTTTATTTAGGTCAATTGGACAATCAATTAAAAGTGATTTCTTTATCTATGGACATTATTATTATTATTTCTATGAAAGTAATAACACTTAATTTTAATTATATTGAATCATAATTTAATCCCCAATATAGAGAAATCTCTAATTCAAAGTTTACATATTAAGACTAATTTCAAATAATTTCATGAAAATGATTTTAGTTTAACAACGGCACACTTTCAGAAACGGCTAAACTCCTGCAAGTCTAAAAAACAATTTGGGAAATATTAAGAAAATTTCACAAATTACAGACTGCCAAGCCTCTCAATTCAGTATGGGAAGGGAGGACTCAGGTTGGCACTGCTGCTCTCTAAATTTAGGCTTCAGGGCCATTGTCCAACCCCATTTCCTTTGTCTTTTGTTTGCCTCCAGCCCCATTTTCAGTGTCTTAATTTTTGTAATGTGCTGAATCGCCTCGTTCCAAAAGGTATTTAAGTTCTGATCCCCAGTACCTGTGAATGGGAACTCATTTGAAAATAAACTAGGGTCTTTGCAGATGTAATCAAGTTAAAATGAAGTCATTAAAGTAAATAAATAAATAAATACTTAAACAAATAAATAAGACCCAATATGGCTGTTTTCTTATAAAAAGGAAAAATATTGGGCAAAGACAGACATGTGCAGAGGGGAAATGATGTGAAGATAGAGAAGACAGCCACCTGCAAGCTACAGAGGGCCCTGGAACAGATCCTTCCCTACAACCAGCAGAAGGAAACAACCCTGTTCATAGCTAGATTTTGGACTTCTAGACCTCAGAACCATAAAATAATAAATTTCTGTTAAGCCACCCAGTTTGTGGTACTTTGCTATGGAAATCCCAGGAAGCTACTACAATTCTGATTACCATTTCCCTTAGGGAAAGAAACAAACATAAACAAGAGTAGGGTCATAGGCATTCTATAACCAAGGTGCTTTTAGGTGAGCCCCAAACTAGCTTGGAAAATCCTTAATGCCACTTGAATCCTTTAAAATATATCCACATATCTAAACATATATACATTTATATATATATACACACACTGTATGCTCTTACACCTACATACATTTATAAATTTATATATGTATATTTATTTAAGAACTGACTGTTATATGCTATATGTGCATTATTTCTTTTACTTTGACCATGAGGTTTTACAGGTAAAGGAACTGAGCAGAACGTAGTAGCGTGTCTAAGGCTGCAAACACTACCCAGAAAACGGCGAGGGAGCTACGGTTAGAGCTCCACGTCGTCCCACTCTGTCGTCTGCGCCCCTAATCGCCGAGGGACATCAGCTCGAAGAGGAGGAAGGGAAAGCCCTGTCAGTTTCTATATAAGCCATGTGACTAGAGGATGTTATTAAAGTCTTGTCCATGGGGGAAAAAAGAAGAAAAACTCATTTAGTTTCGTTTGAGCAGAGCATATGTAGGGGTGGGAGCAGGAGTAATATGTTACGGGAATGGAGGGCAGGCTGGGCCTGCACTGCGACACTGAGGACCGCTTTTTCCATGGTTGACAGTATTGCAGATGCCGCCCAGTTACCCCCTTGCCCCCCTCCACCCTAACCCTGCCCCCCCAGCCTTCACCGCACTCCTGTCCGTGTCCTTGGGCTACGCCTATAACTTCTTCGGTTAATCCCTTCGAGACCCCCAGAAGGCAACAGAGCTCAAATGCATGCCCCAAAGTCGGACACGATTTTCATTTGCATAATAATCACTGTGTGTTTTGGTTTTACATGCCAGCTTTTTTCACATCTACTCAACTTTTTGTTAAAATACACTGCAGTATAGCCTGACATATTTTACTATACAGTGTAGGCTATAAAATAAGTAGAACAGTTCTCAACGGTATGTCTCTTCATATTGAAGAAAAACATCTAAACCCCCATATATATATGAATTTTTGTGAATGAATGAGCTCCCAGTAGGGATACAGGGATGCCCTTACCAAGGTATCTATCTCTCTGATATATTTATAATACAATTACACACACTACATATGTATATAATTATTTCTATATCTCATTAACATATGTGTCTCCACAAATATTTATTTGAAATGTAGATTACTTATGTCTTTTTAAAATGCATTGCTATAAATAATTCATTGCCATCTGTTCCTCTGATTTCTCTTTTATATTCCAAAAATTCCCATAAAATCAAGAAAATCTGCATGGATTCCTGAAGTCCTATGTGTGTTTAATTATAGCATTTAGAGAGGGGTTGACCCAAAACAGAGCATTGGCACTAGGAAATTATTGATGGATCATTGATTACTGTGTAGTTGACTTTAGATGAATTTTTTAACCCCTCTGAATCTTAGTTTTCTCATCTTAAAATGAAAATAATTAAATTAACCTCAGAGCCCTGGGATTAGGCAAACTTTATCAGAGGTGACAATGATGAGAAAGGTTAAAATTTTTGAAGTGCTAAATAAGAAGAAGTTATAATTATTAACACGCATAGATGATAGTATAAAAAAATAAGAGGAAGTTTAGAATAATTAGAAAGAAATGAGTTAAACCTCCTTCCAGAGGTTCTTCAAAAAGTGAAAGATGGTAAAGTGGCTGTTCCTTGATACCTAGAAATATACTTCAGTTCATTTCACCAACTATTTGCTGCATATATACTATCAATCCATGTATTCAATGCCTAATTTATTCCAGACATCAGTCTAGGTGCCAAGGACAGAGCAGTAAACAAAGCAAAGATCCTTGCTCTCATCCAGGACATGGGTGGATGGGTGGAGGGAAATATACAGTAAAAATATAGATAAAATTAATCGTATTTCATTGCATCTAAGATCCAGTAATTTTAGGGCACGCTAACCACTAAGAAAGATACAAAAAAAAATCATTGGTAGGTAAATATGACAGGCCCTTGGTTGCAAGATACATTACAATTACAGAGATGGTAAAATGTGAAATAAGCACTGAATCTTGGGATCAATGAACTATAGTGGAAAGTTAGTAGGTTACGAGTAATAGGAAAATAAAGAAGTCTGGGGGATATGGTGATGTTGCTTAAAATACCAGACAGTTACTTCCTTAGTTCTGGAGGCCATAAGTCCAAAATCAAGGCATCAGCAATGCTGTGTTTCTTCTCAAGACTCTAAGGAACAACCTTTCCTTGCCTCTCCCTAACTACCATGGCTCCCGGTGACCTTTGGTGCCCTTTGGTTTGTGGTGGCCTCGCCCCGATCTCTGCCTCCGGCTTCACATGGCCTTCCCTGTGTTTATCTGTGTGTCGTCTCTTCTTCAGATTAGGACACTAGTCCTTGAAGTTATGGCCGGTCCTCGTTCAGTACGGCCACATCTTAACTAATTACATCAGCAAAGACACTATGCTCAAATCAGGTCACATTTGGAGGTTCTGGGTGAAGATAAATGGTTTTTGGGGGGTGAGGGGCACTATTCAACTCACTACAACATTTTTGTGTATGTTAAGAAAGAATGAATCTAACAAGTAGACAAAAGCAAACTTAAGAGTGTTGAAAAAGACCTTTGGTTTTGTTCACATCTTTAGTACCAAAAGGCGCTCAGGCCTGGTGGAATTCCCGCCCTCTCCAAGGATTGGACCTCGGTCCTTTTTAACTTTTGGTGCCAACAAATTCTTCTCTTTCTGAAGCCAGTTTGAGTTGAATTTCAATCATTTGAAACCAAAGCATGTTGATATCAAATAACCGGCAGTTCTGTGTGGGTGGAATATAAAGTCTGAGGCAAGAAATGGCAATGACATTGGAAAGGAAGGCAGGAGCCAATTCATGAAGAGTCTTGTGTGCCGTGTTAAGAAGCTTAGAATTACCTGCAAGCCATTCAAAGATTTTAGGCAGGGAGTCAAGAGTGACAGGACCTTATTTACATTTTAGAAATATCACTCTGGCTTTTGTATAAAGAGTAGATTGAATGTTGAGGGAAGGCAAGCACACTTTGGGCAGATACTACATGTTATCCATCCTTCCCAAGGAACTAAAGTCCTACCTAGAATCCTGCTTCCAGACTTTATTTGCTGCCAACCTCTCGACATATCTGGGAAGCCACACTTCTTAAGATGTTGACCCTTTTTTTTGCCTATAACAATGCAAAAAATTTGCCAATAACATTGTCTTTTCACTTGCTGCTTTACCTTGGTCTTTCCTCTAGCAACTGATTTAAAATCTGCTGCCCTGAATCCTTAACAATATATTTAATTTCTCTTCCCAGCTGTCCAGTCCCATTGGTTGCATGTGCCAAAAGAACTTACATCTCATGCATTAATCAAATCATGCTCAAATTTTTCCTTGCTACATTTTCTTCATCTGGGTAGAAAGCTTTGGATCTATTTTTTTTATCACTGCTAAAACCTCAGTAGTTTTCTTAACACAAAGCAAATATTATCCCCTGAAATTTATGTCATTGAATATTTTATTCCTTTATCTGAAGACGTTGGCATTCTACACAAGTGGTCATTTATATTTCAGTTGATAGCATTTATAGTCTCAAAATAAAAACGTTTTATGCTAAACCATTTCTATTATGTCAAGTAGCTTGTAATTCATAGCTTTTGCACAGTAAATAAATGTAAACTAAATTTTTTATAAATATAAAAGAACAATGCCTGACTCTAATAGATTTGGTGAGTGCCAGGCTATCATGGAGGTATATATACACTTAAGTCATTATTAGAAAAAAAAGATAAGGTTGTGGTTGATTCTGCTTGGAAATTTAAATGTGTATCCATTTGAACTGGGTCTTGCGATATGAACCGATGATTTCTTAGAAAGCCGGTAAGTTTACCACAACTGCACAGAACAGCCGGAGCTAAAAGTGAAGTCAAATGGATAAGATTTAAAGTCCATCAACCCTGGTCTAAAAGACATTCAATCTTTCCTTATTTTTTTTGAATTAATTTGGACTTCAAGCCTTTAGCCTGTCCTACAAGTGGAAATTTCAAGTGGAATCACTTTTGAGGATACTTCCCCAGGGCAGGACCAACTTACATAGGGAATTATGCAGCAGCGCAGCAGTGGGAAGGCTCCTCTGGGCACAGTCACTAAGCAGGAAGCACACTGGCCCCGTGCTTTATGTGCCATTTGTTTTTAAATGTCTGCATGCATCACTAAATAAGAGTGATAGTAGTAGAATTAGTTTAAAATTACTAGAGGACCCTGGATAAGATTTACAACAGGGAATAACATTTGGTGACATATTGATGTAATTCTTTGAAAATTAAATTAAGGCGATAATAAAGAATTAAATCCTTGTTTCAATCCTTGAACTTGAAAAATAAGCTCTATAATCTAAGAGGAAATGAGTTAAGTATTATTTCTAGCATCTCGCCATATGTTCCAGCAATGGCCGTGGGAAGACCCACCAACCATCCTCTGACCTGGTCTCAGTGGGCACCTCGCGTGACCGACTATGTATTTCCAATCCCAGGCCCACACTTCTTTCCCTGGTCTGAGCCCCCCACTGTTCACCCCCAGCTGCTTTCTTCTGCTCCTGTTCCCTCAGGCTTTTTAGACTCCACAACTAAATGAATAACATTCCATTTCAACTTGGCATCCTTGAGTTACAGATACGAACTTGGGGAAGTGCTAGGATGATATAACATTTATTATTCAGACAGACACTCTTTTGAGTGAGGAAGGGGTTATTATTAATAACTAAACTGGGGTGACAGGGAACATTATTATTTATACCGTGCTTGCCTACATCTTTGATCATTTGTTGATAAAAATGAATTATGTTGATTTTTTTCTTTTGTTTGTGACGCATACCTATGTTTAGTTAAAACATTTTTCCCATATGAATTTGTGGGCAGTATTACATTCCCATTAACATAAATTCAAAGCAGAAACTGTGAAGGTGGTTTCTTGGTAATACCTCATGATTCTATTTCATAGACAAAAACGAAAAGTCATTTTTTGTTTGTTTGCAGGTTCAGAAGTAGTAAGTAGTTAAACAACTCCCAGTGAAAACATAGTAAGGTGAGGGTTCAGGGCTGTCCACAAACACTAAGTGATCTTGCCTATTTGAAAAAGTGACAGACTGGCCTGATGCAAGACTCTTATTTTTAAAATTATGATTATTTTGGAGTGCACAACAACATAAATCATATGTCTGACCAAAAGAAAGCTAAGGCATTTAAGGGCATGTAAAATGGTGACAATCCTGCCCTGGCTGGGGTTGCTCACTGGTTAGAGCGTCAGTCAGCCTGCTCACAGAAGAGTCTTGGGTTCGATTCCAAGCCAAGGGCATGCACCTCAGTTTCGGGTTCTCTCCCTGTCCTCCACTGGGGCACATGGGGGCGGAAACCAGTGGACGTCTCTCTCACGTCAATGTCTCTCTCTCTCTCTCTCTCTCTCTCTCTCTCTCCCCCCACCGCCCTCCCTTCCATTCTGTCTGAAAAGCAATGGAAAACATATCCTCAGGTGAGGGTTTAAAAAAACGGTGGGGATCCTGATAACTTGTAGCATCCAGTGAAAAGGCTGTTGAAGTAGCTCATGGTAAATCGCTCATGCTCTGAAAAGTATATAAACTAGACAGTCGCCGGTAACATTGTATTAGTGAGGTATCTAGTCAGCTGCATGGAGTCGAGACTCAAAGAGCAGAGCTGAAACTAAATAGCTAGAAGCTTCTCCCTCGTACCTGGATCTGCTCCATGAAATGCTGAGTTCTGCTCCGTGGCGTTTCGCGGAGTCAGGCCCTGAACTACTTCTAGGTCCCTGTTTTGTCTTTCCTGGAGCGTTAGTCCTCTCTGCCGGGGTGAGAAGCTCTAAAATGACTCCTCGCTCGCCTCCTGGTCGGACAGAAAGGAAAATAAGGCAGAGGTGCGCCTGTTCCCTTCAGCGGTACAGCCTGGAAGCAGCAACTTACACCCCGCTGCTCAGAACTCGGCCACGTGGCTGAGCACGGCTGAAGGAGGCCACCTTTTCCCCGTGGCCGTGGACAGTGGGGCGACAGCTGTCGTCTTCCACAGTCTCCCTTTGCATTTCCTACCTGTAGTAGGGAATAAGCATTAATAATAATGATTCGTGTTCCCCAGGAGCATGGTGTATAGAATATCTGTATTTGGGCTGAGCTCATTTACTCTGTATTCTTATTCAATCATTCATTCCTCAGACATTATTGACCACCTACTATGTGTCACATTGTGTTCATTAGCTCTAGGGATACTCCAATTTCAGGGCATTTATAATACAGTGCAACAAACAATCCGATATTTATACAAGCAAATTATCACAATTATTATATTAAGTGCTATGATACGGAATATTGGGGAATAAATTTAGATTATGTAGGTGATCAGAGAAAGTCTTTTTGAGAGTCATATTTAATGGGAGATTATAACAATGAGTAGATTAGGGTTATGATGTATAGTTAGTAAAGACTGTCTGTCCCCAGCAAAATATAAGAATATGTAAGTGTTATAAAATGGGGAAGAGTATGGCAAGGTAAAAGAATTGAAAGGTTTGCCCAGCTGGCGTGGCTCAGTGGTTGAGCTTCAACCTAGGATCCAGGAGATCGCGGTTTGATTGCCGGTTAGGGCGCAGGCCCGGGTTGCAGGCTCGATCCCCAGTCGGGGGCGTGCAGGAGGCGGCCAATCCATGACTCTCTCATCACTGATGTTTCTCTCCCTCTCTCTATCCCTTCCTCTCTCTAAAATCAATAAAGACTTTTTTTAAACAACAAAGAATTGAAAGGCTTGTATAGCAGGTATTAGAGAACAGGGCAGATGTCAGATCATGAGTGATTTTCCAAGCCACGTGTTGGATTTGGCACTTTATCAGGAAGTCAATGAGAAATTACTGAAAGGTTCTGAGTAAGGAAATGATGTGAGCTAATTTTTTTGAGAAAATCTATGACAGCAGGATGGTGAATGGGATCTATAATGTTTCAGGCATTGTGGGGCTAAAAACGGGAAAAGATGGTTGAAATCAGATCAGGGAGAGACTTTGAAAAATATGCAGAAGTATGTATGGACTTTAGGGTCTATGGGGTAACGCTGGCTACATGAATTCGATTCATCACTGTAATCTGTTCCTTCCAAAGTCAAAGCTTTGATATTCCATTTTCCTGTTACAAACTCTAGAAAAGTTAGATTAGAACTGCTAGCAAAGCATTAATCCAGAGGGCACTCATAAACATTATTCTGATGACAGTACACATTCTAAGGAGAACTGGTCAGAATTATCTCCCTTCATAACTTTGTAAAGCGGAGAGGATCTTCAAAGTAGACTGAAAGCAAGGCAGCAATACACACTTTCAGGCAGCAGATCAAGACAAATGGCTGGCTGCTGGCAGATATTAAATGGCAAATCAGCTTAATTCACAAGTAAGAAAGCAAAAGGCTATAAAGGAAAGAGAGTATTAGTTAGTTGGCTCTATTTTTGCATGCTGGAAAATGAAAGAGGGGACAGCACTTAGGCATCAGAGGGTCTGATTAATATGAGGAGTTTCTTGTAATTTTATAAGATGAATAACACTGAATTCTATCATTACTGTCTCCATACCTACTTTTATGTCATTTTTAAATTTCAAAACATCTAGCCATTGGCCCAGAGGAGCCTTAATATTGAAATTAACATTTTAGTTGCTACTTTCTTATTGAGAATATGTATATAGATTAATATTGGGTTCTAAGGACTTTGTCTCACATGTGGTAAGATGAATTCTCTATCCCCTCTTGCTCCCCACCACCCTTGAACAAAAGGAAGGGTAAGAATCCAAGGAAAGGAGTTATATAAAGTCCCAACTTCTGGTCCCACTATTTGTCCCTGCTTTGGGATGCTTACCTGATCCCTCAGGAAGTGAAGTGCTTAAACACTCATCTGAATTAGCATCGGTAAGGTCTGCGAAAGCCTCCTATGGCAGTGCAGAAGAAAGGGCCAGCACCTGATGCCTAACCGTCTAGGGGCCTACATGAATATAAAGGGTTTGTGGGCAAGAAGTTGGAGCGGTCATCAAAAAGAAGATGGCCCTCAAGATCGTAAGGGACCTTAAGGGTGATTTTCCCCAACAGAAAACAGCTTTAGGTTTAATTGTTCAATGGTGTGATCCAATATAGTATAAATATAGAGAGGTTTGTTACGGTCAGCTTTGAATTTTTTCTCTAACAATTCAAAATTGTCCAAGTTGACATCAGTATACCATAAAATTCCAGAGGTGTAATAAAAACAAAACAATTCAAAGAGCAAAGTACCTACAAGCCAGAAAAGCTGGGCTAAGGAGCGAGCACTGTAGCCTGAAGTTCTGTGCCTAGGAAGGGATTTGATTCTCCACAAGTCACACAGGGACACTTGCATTCCTTCGTAGGTGCGCCCTGCATGATACACAGCTTAAGTGACCACCTCACGGCACAGGGAAAAAGAGAAACTGCTTAGATCTTTTTTAAATGGATGAATGTATTTTATCTTTCTCTTCTACCACTGCAGAGTTGTGCTGATACAGGCTGAATTCATTGCTATATGATGGATTTTTTTAAAAGGAAGAATAGACACACTTTATTTTTAGCTGATGGTTCAATTCATCATTTGCTTAGAAAACAGTGCTTCTGTGTTGGAGACATCGGAGTCTTATTCAAATTCACTTATTCTTTTCTACTTAAACCTATTTTTCTTTTAATATGAAGAGGGTCTTACAACTGAATATACCCAGTCTTAGTCTTGTATATTATTCAAGAGTTTTCGATGTGGCGGTTAAATAGAAGTGTTTTTTTATACCTTAATAAATAATTTCAGCTTCCTTCCTGAATAGCTTCTACTAACTAAATATGCCATCTATTTGTTCCTTTTGATTTTTGAGAAGATTGCCCCGGTTTGGTTTCCTAGGAAAGAGTTCTCTGTCGTGGAGCAATGGATTTGGAGTGATTGGCTGTGAAAAGATGTCAACATGACATAGCAGCCAGAACACTGACTTGTCCACTTGCTGGTTGTGTAAACTGAAGCAAGTCACTTAAACTGCCTTGCCCAGCAGTGTTTTAGTTGTAAAATGGAAGTGGGGGTGCCTGCCCCACCTGACTCAGGGTTGTTGATGACATAACAGATGTGAGAGTGCCATAGCATGGGAAGTCTTCATTAATATCGACTCACTCGGTGGTATGTTAGACCCAGAGCATGCAAACAAGGGTAATCCCCATTTCTAATCTCATGCAACTGATGGTCTAGGGAGTCAGTCAATCATGGAAATAAAGGCATTAAAAAAGTACTGGGTGTTATCATAGAAGGTGGCTAAAGGCTCAACATGGGGCACAAAGTGGTAGGGGGTAAGGAAAGTCAGGAGGCATTTAGGAGACAAAAACCACTCAGCTAAGTCTTGATAGTTAAGTTGATGTCTGTGTTTACCAGGCAGATAGGATGGAGTAGAATATTCTAAGCAGATAAGATAAAATGAGAAGAAATCAGAAACAGTGAGATATGGCAGGGACAATAACAAACTGTCTGGTGTTGCCGGAGCACAAAATGTGAGTCCAAGAGCCTCCACAGGCAGAAAGGGGCCGGGCCATTTGTAGCTTTTCAAGCCACAGTAAGGCGCTTGGACTTTATTCTACAGGAAATGGGAAGCCTTGCTTTAGGATCCCCTTCCAAATGTTCAAATAGTATCCTTTACTGCCTTATTGGGAGTACTAATTTAGTAGAGCATTTATTTCGAGTACATTTTAAAAATATATCTTTATTGATTTCAGAGAGAGGAAGGGAGAGGGAGGGAGAGAGAGAGAAACACCAATAATGAGAGAGTCATTGATCGGCTGCCTCCTGCAGGCCCCCTGCTGGGGATGGAGCCGCAGCCGGGCAGTGCCCTGGCCCCGCTGGAGGCCATTGTAACCCACAGTTTGCTTGTCTCCCCGACTACACCCCGAGCTCCCCTTATCCCCAGCAGCTTCAATGGCCAGCATGTGGTTGGGGCTTAGCAAAGGCTGATTAATAACTGAGTTAAGCAAAGACTTAAACTAAGGAAGTGGCATGGTATAGATTTTCATGTTAAATTAATTACCGTGGCAATACTGGGCGAAGGTAGTAGATAAAAAAGAAATAACCATGGTTCCATGATTTTGTATCCTCCTACTAAAATTTGGCTGCTGATAGTCAAGTTTTATTGGTTTAACCCTACTGTGGAAGCTACAAACCATAAAGAAAATGAGGATGTGTTCACTGAATATGCAAACTGAGTAATCAATATCATGGAGAGAAGTAATGGGAAATTAAGAAAAGTAAGAGCATGCCTATTTAGTGAAGACCTATTTATTTGATCTAACATCCCTGGAGTTCTCTATTCCAGAGCTTAGACTTCATGGAGCTTTTGATACAAATTAATGTTAAAGCAAACGATATATATTTTTTAGATGTGCTTATTACAGCTATGGAAATATGGTCGCTTAGAGGTGTTACAGTACTTCATTTAGCTTCTTATTTTGAAACTGGGTCTCCTTATAACGTTGAATATAATATCACATTTTTTTCATTCAGACTATTTTAATGATAGATTTTCACACACCAATATTCACTAGGTATTCAAAAAAATTCACTGAACAAAGCATCTCATCCAGAACTTCTCTAGAGTAAAGAGTATGCTAAATGGATATAATGTCTAGGTTTAGGAAATCATAAGTTTTATGGGAATCATCCCTTTTTTTTTTTAAATGAAGTGTTTATTTTTTTAATTTTTTAAAAATATATCTTTATTGATTTCAGAGAGAGGAAAGGAGAGGGAGAGAGAGAGAGAGAGATAGAAAAATCAGTGATGAGAGAGTCATTGATCGAGCCCACAACCTGGGCCTGGGCCCTGACTGGGAATCGAACCCTGATCGCCTGGATCCCAGATCAACGCTCAACCGCTGAGCCACACCCGGCCGGGCCCAATTTTTTTTCATTAGCACTATCTCAGCACTGAAGCTGCCTTACAAAAATCTTTACATATCAATTATAAATATTAAAATATTATGATTTTTTAAATTTAAAGAACAGGAAATATGAGCATTTTATTTTTACTTTATAATCTTCACTCTTTTTTTCTGGAAAAAATTATTATCTCCTTGAGATTACCAGATTATAAATCCTATACTCAGAGAAAAGATTTAAAAAAGAAGAATTGAGTTTCATACTTGGGCACTGAGCAAATGGAGATTACATTTGAAGAGAAAATAAACATTTTGACATGAATTTTATTAAATCTTCTATCTCTTAAGTGGACACTGCTTGTAAGTCATATCAGTTTCCAAAGTCTCTCTTTGTCCTACATTTATAACTGGTTTAATCTGAGAAAATCTAAATGCAGTCCAGGGGCCAGGAGAGAGTGAGAGAGAGTGGGAGAGAGAAGTGTGTTATTAATATAAGGAGCTGATCAACCCGCTGACAATTCATCGTAGGAGTGTGGCCAAAGGAAGTTGCTGGAACCTAAAAAGCACACACAATCTCAATTACATCACAATCACTGGAATATATATTACAGGATGGCCTGCAGTCCTTAGTCCACTAAGTCACTGAAAGTCGATGTTATAATTCTGCTGACAGCCTAAAAGGCACACTATATATTCCACTTTGTCTCTGTAGTGTAGGCCCAGTTTTTGATGGTGAAGACAGCTGACAAATCTTTAGTTGGAGCTGCCCGAATCTGATATCATAATGTAGAAACTTGGCACCATGGCTTCTGGTTTATACCATGCCTATAACATATTCTCTTGTTAATACTAAAAGTGATGACAACCTGAGAGACACATCACCTACTGTAAATTTTCCATATTCGGGCCCACCTGCCTTCATAATCATACTATTCTTAACTTGAAATATCTTTTATTTTTTCATGGTTTCACAAATCTAGGTATTTGTCTTGGATCTTAAAAATCTAGACATACAGATTTCATTTGATCCCCTTCTGTTTCGTACAAGATGGAGGAACTTGAATGATTAAATCAACTTCTATAAGCATTCATAGGGAAATCAGCTTCATCAAAGCATTCCCTGGAACTCTATTTGAGATATTTGCATACCGTGGAATTTCCTAATTCTAAACCATTTGTAAATGGTCCCGCTCATTCAGAGAAGACACTGGTTTTGCTTTAATTGGGTCGCTCCATGCGGACAGGGGTGTAGTGGAAATGGCGGCAGGGTGCAGCGGTTAAAAGCTGGCTTTAGAGTCAGACTGAGAATATTTCAATACTAGATCTGCCATTAATTATCTCTGTGGCCTTTGGCAAGAATATTGACTTCTCTGAGCCTTTATGTACTTATTTGTGAATAGGGGAAATAATGACCTCCCACGCAGACGTTGTAAGAAATGATAGTATGCATGGTGCACTTGACACCCTGGCTAACACAAAGTAGGTGCTTGATATACAGTAGCTATTATTGATAATATGTTTTCATGCCAACACTATATTTATTTACATATTGACAACCATGATCCACCCACCATTTCTAAGGAAGGAAAATGATTTATTTATTCTACTTATATGCCTTTTATTAAGCTGCCATTGTTGATAGCAATTTATGTAATATATCCTGAAAATATTTACCCAGTGTTCTTAGGTTATTTACTGCCCATAATTGGCTTTTGGAGACAGAAGGAAAGAATTTAGAGCTCTTTGTTATAAGATTTTTTACAAATAGTAGAAGTCAGTATTCAAAATGCAATATTACGTTGACATTCCTGATACTTTAAATGTAGTGCCATGTCTTTTTCTGTTTTACTCTTTTTGGAGGCTGAATTGAAGTAAGATGCTTTTACCTGAAATTAATTCAATTTTGTCTTTTTCTATAGAAACATTTAAAATTCTTGCTGCCTTTGATATTTCAGGGTAAGTCATTAAGAGGTTGGACAACCCAGATGCCTTTCCCATTGTGATTTCAGATTTGATGCCATTATATGTAAATGGTTTCCAGTGCCCTATGACAATCTAATTAGCCAGGGGACTGTTAGTGCTGATAGTCAAGCAGCTTACCAAGCAGTAAATTATGCTCTCAACTCTAGCAACTGTCAAGATTCAGACCATCAGATAAATTAAATATCACCATATCATTCTTCATTTTTTCCATTTCAGCAAATATATATATATATACACACACACACACATATATAATAAAATGATTTAAGTAAATAAAATGTAAATAAACTAGATATTTGAATAGAGGATCAGTTGGTTTCTTTAGAAAGGACAAAAATTATAAATAAGTGGATATTAATTGTAGAGTACTGCTTACTATTCACTTAAAGTATTTAAAATTCCATTGTTCTTTATACTTAGTTAGTGTATGACCCTGGTTGTTTTACGATGATGAATCTGACTTCCAAATGTTTGTTGCATCTTTATGATATTCACTGAAGTTTCAAAGCCTTCCATACAACTGGGGCCATTTTGGTGAAATCCTCATGGGCTGCAAATAGTCTCACACTCTGGCCATCTTCTGAGATCATCTTGCCCACATCTCTTCTAAAAATCTCTTTGTCGGGTATCATCAAATCTTGTTCACCCCAAGTCCCTGATCATTTGCCCGGAGAAGACAGTAGGCACAGTCCATGACTTGGAGTCTATAAATACGGTGGACCACGTCTCCTTTCTCTCACATTCTACACCGTGATTCCAGGACCCACGTATTCTGGTATGAGAGAAACAACACTGGAAATATGTTTTGGATTCAGAGCTTACATATTACTCTGTAAAACAACACTTCAGACTCCAAAAGTCATCTCCATGCTGTTTCCTTAATCAGGTCTTCGATTGTCCAGTTTATCATTTTATAAGAGCAGCTGCTTCTGTGCTATAGGCCAGTGAGTTCCATAGGCATCCGTCCATGTTTCACTTTTTAGGAAGAGATTTAGCCACTGTTTTGGAGAGCATCACTGGACATTAAAGTAATCTGCAAATTTACAGGCAGGCAGGATTACCATCTGCAAATCCAGAATAAAGTCCATTCCAATGTAAGGATCACAGCCCCACACTGACGATTGTTCCTGACCCATGTATCTGGCTGTTCTGCAGTGCCAGGAGAGACGCACAGTATTGGCTTCTGTTGTTTGGCAGTTTGGGCCCTCAGGAGTTGTAGTAACCAGATCATGTTGGTTGGGAGAAGTCCATGTGACTCAGCCCATTAATTACCTTCATCGTAGGCATTATATTCTCTTTGTTCATGAGCTCACTGTACAAGCAGGATATGGTTAGGGATGTTCTCAACATCTGCAAAATGAACAATTTTTTCCATCTGATTGTTGAGATTACTCTGCACTGAAAACCCTTTGGTGAGTCTTTACCTGGGACAGTGATTTCATCTTCAACCTGTGTGACTGTTCTAAAAGGTCTATTCGTATACCTCTTTTGTGATGCTCATGAATCTAGATTTTCAGTTTTTTCTTCTTCTAGGGAAACTGGACAACTGGATGCACCGCTTGAGGTTATTCTCACTGGGAGGATTTCCTTTATCTGTGTCTTTCAGGGCCCATCCTGAGTGGGGGGGTGTGACTCCACCACAGTCTACGTTTTGCAGGTGTCAGCATATGGCAGTGCCATCTGTAACAGACATTCTTCCATATTCAACCTTCCATCAGAAACTACCTAGGAGGCCATAGTGGGTTGAGGGAGTTAGAACCACATGGCAGGAATAGTAACATTGAGAAAATAAGTTATCTACTACTACAACTTATTTCTGCCTTCTGGATCTGCTCAAGACTGGTCCTATAAATCACACTTCCACCTGACCATAGGTTGTTTATTGCTGGGCCTGATTTTATTACTTGGAGTTTAGATAGTATATAGTTTGTCAAGGGAAAATTGGATTACATAGTCACATAGTGTTCCATGGTTGGCCTTTCAATCTTCAAAAAAACCCTATAACATATCAGGATCTTTAAAAAAAAAAAAAGTCACTTGATGAAGGAGCCATGACTCTCCTGAAAACCCACCTCTAATTCTATTGTGACTTGCCTCAGTTTCTATTCAGCATCCAGATCTACCACAGATACTTCTGGATCCACTGTATCTGAGGCGTCAGATCTCTATTATTTAGTCAAGCAAATGGTGTTTTCTTAAATCGATTGAGAACATATTTTTTAAAAGTCCTTTTTGTGTTTTGGACCCAGAGCCTAGGCCTTATTTAAAGGTGTGTGTGTGTGTGTGTGTGTGTGTGTGTCTGTATGTGTGGCTGTGGTGAAAAAAGAGCAAACCATGTAGTATATCCTGGCAATATTTGTATGATGCCACAACATTCACTAAAGCTATTTCGGTGCATGCAAAAGTTAAACGTAGCCTCCTTGTGGAGAACATGTGAATAGCTGAAGCCAGTTTTTACTAACAGCGAGGTAGGAAGAGAGCTGGGGAGGAAGAGCAGGTGAAGGAGGCAGACAGTCAACTTTTGTTTTCTTATATATTTACAAATTTCCCCCAGCATCTGCCCTTGTCTTATTTGTTTTTACGGACTATAAGAGAAAGAGCTGAATTGTCAGACTTCTAATGGAGAAAGCACACGATCAGCCCTGCACTGAGAAAGGAAATAGGCACAGAAAGTTGCTTCATGAACTGAAGCAGAGAAAAAGTGAAATTACAACAGCAATGAAGCCAGGTGATTAACGGAAATTAACACATTTTTGTAACAAACAAAAGAAATTGAGAAGTGGAAAACTGGTTGGGCTGTGTTCCTACTGCGGTATATTTAATGGATGCCAGGCTGTTCCTTACTGTGGATGCAACATTTTCAGTGCATCCGTTTATAAATGAATTCCCCCAATACCAAGCCGAGGAGCTTATTAACTTTTATCCCTTTTTTACTTGAATGCAAGACCTTGTGTCATATTGCTGTGAAAGTATGCAGCCAAAACAATGCTGATTCCTAAAAACCAACGGCCAGCAGGAGTGGCAGTGGGCTAGACGCTGACACTGGCTGCACTCCTGAGCCGCCGAATGTGTCGCTGTATAAAAATGCGGCCAGCTGCTGTCCCAAAAGGGGCTCCCTTCCAAACGTAGGGTCACCAGCTTGCTTTGTTTACTTGGTAGAAAGATGATGGTGCTAATTTGGGTTTGTCTTGTATTGTCTGGCTTTTTACAATGACAAAATGCACAAAAGAAAGAGGAGAGGAGGGGAGGGGAGGGGAGGGGAGGGGAGGGGAGGGGAGGGAGAAGGGAGGGGAGGGGAGGGGAGGGGAGGGGAGGGGAGGGGAGGGGAGGGGAGGGGAGGGGAGGGGAGGGGAGGGGAGGGGAGAGGAGAGGAGAGGAGAGAAGAGAGGAGAAGAGAAGAAGACCCAGTGTTAAGAATGCTGGTCCCAGTAATGCTCGGGGAAGCTTCTGCGTCCAGGGCCGCTCCTGCAGGAATTTCTCCATCGGAGAAGCTTGTCTCAGCGAACAAGTCACATCACAGGAACACAGCCCCGAGGTGACGGGATGAATGGCGTGTCACCATGCAGAGAAGGGTGCATCTGGACACGTGTAAGCTCACAAGGGCAGCACCTGAGAGGTTTTAATAACAACTATTCCCACCAGGAAATTGGATTCTCGCTGCTCCTCTTTCTCTCTTTCCCTCCTGTCACCTGCCATCTCTCTTTTGTTTTTTTCATTCATGGCATTGCCTTTCACTATGTGACATCTTTCTTCTTGGCATTACAGTCACTCTCACTCCTCCCCTTGGACTCCCAGCTCTTCAGGATTCAATGCTACGTTCTGGTGAAGATGCAGCTTAAGGCGACGGAAGGAACACGGGCTTTGCAAACAGGCCACGCGGAGTTTTCACCCCTGGCTCTTCGCTTGCTGGTGGGCTGATCCCAGCGGGAGCTGCTCTGTTAGATCCACTGAGGCTGATTCTTCACCTTTGAACTCGAGCCAGCAGCACCCGCCTTGCTCCCGAGCGCCCGTCCGGGCCCCGCAGAAGCCTTGCTGCATTTCTGCACCAGCACTCAATGGAGCCCATCCTAATTCTATTTATGTGTCTCTCTCACTGATCCAGGGGCTCCATGAGGACAAAAGTCATGCCTTTGTACTCTTGATACCCCAGCAGCCAGTACAATGATTGGTCCAGGGGCGCTGCTGAACGTGTAATGTTTATAGAACTGATTTATTCGTTGAGCTACCGTTTGTCTTGAAGATTAAACTATGTACTTTAAATAAAGCACTCAGTGTGCCTGACACATAGCTTGTTGTCATTCCTGCTTAATTTAATAAAAAAAAATGATGACAAGTCAATGAGATTATTTCATAAACTTCTTTTGTTTCTTGAATTAATGTTAGTCACAGAGTAGATGGCCTTGAGGCTTCAGTCAAGTTTGCGGTCCCAGGATAAATAAAAGCATGTCATTGCTTAGCACTCATGCCTGGTGCTTAGTGGCACAAATTACATATTTGCCTGAGGAATGAAATAATGAAATATCCCTGTCCTGTGAAGCCCTTTTATGCTCTTTTTGACATATTTAGGCACTTACTTCTCTAAGATCTCATATAACTTTCCTCATTTGTATTTATTTATTTAATATGTTTTTATTGATTTTAGAGACAAAGGAAGGGAGAGGGAAAGAGAGATAGAAACATTGATGAGAGCCCAGCCAGCGTGGCTCAGTGGTTGAGCATCGATCTAGGACCCAGGAGTTCGAGGTTCGATTCCCGGTCAGGGCACAGGCCCGGGTTGTGGGCTCACTCCCCAGTAGGGGGTGTGCAGGAGGCAGCTGATCAATGTTTCTCTCACCATTGATGTTTCTCCCTCTCTCCCCCTCTCCCTTCCTCTCTCTGATATATATACACAAGTTAAAAAAAAAAACACACATTGATGAGAGACCTGGTAAATGACCTACTTCTGATGTTTCATCATCCAAGTAATAAATCATGAATAACTGCTGATTAAAGTTCTAAATTTGACAAGTAAGGGAAGAAGCCATTGATGCCTTTTAGGTACCAATGTCCTCTATTCCACAAGAGGTTCCTTGGACAGAGATATCCAGGCGATTTTGAAGAGCTACTTTGCATTCACAATTTATTCTGTTTGCTCCAAACATCTGTGTCTATTATCAGTAGAAATTAAGATAAATGAGACCTCCTGGAGATCTTCTAGGGTTGAGTAAGAGTGCTCAAGTACAGCCAACTGTGGAGGAGATTCACTTAAAGCTAATAGGAAGGAAGGAAATGTGTTCTCATTCTCATTGCTGCTTTTGAGTCAGAGCAGTGGCCTTACTAGCATAGTGGGACCCATTTGCATGCCTTGGTTCAGTGTGACAACATGGAAAATTACAAAGATTTTCACTGTGATGAGACACAGCTCATGGGCTTATGATGTTTGATGCGATAATAAATGAATAATACAATAGTCGATCATACAAGCTAGCTGAAATACAAATGAGCACAAGAAGTTAGGTTGACGGAACAGTGAGTCGGCATCACTGCTTGGGGAATACAGTGACCAAACATGAGGTTGAGAAAGGGAGTGAGCACAGGGAGAAAGTAGATGGATGAAAAGACTAGTGGTCATTCGGAGATCAAATAATCAGGTGTAATATGAGTAAATGAGAGAGATGGAAGAAGACAAGGTTTAGTCAAATACTGAAATATTTTAATTTAACATATTAGAAGAGCAGAAATAGCAGGTGATTGTCAGGATGAAGTAATGGTGGGTTGAGGTACAGTGGAAGTGAATATCAGGAAATGAAAAGGTTAAGTATTTTGACACCAGAGAGTCAAATGGCTCATCTGTGTGGCAACAGAACTGGGCGTAAAGCTGAAATTATGACTAGGTCCAAAATTCTGAAATGAGTATGGGGGATATGCGGGAGGTTTGGAGGTCACAGCAACAAAGAGAAGCAGAGGGTTGTGCCAAGTAGAGGAGTATCTGATTCAGTTTGGGCTGCTCTAACAAAAACACCACAGCCTCATTTTATGTTGGAAATAGGTGATGCACCATCTGAGTATAGGTTGAGAAAATCAATAAGCCCTTACAATAAGCAACCTGATCACTCTGGTTTCTCTAAGAACAATATTAGAAGTTTTAAGCACAGATGGAGAATCTCAGAAAAATTTTGGCATAAAATGTATTTTCCGTGATTTGAAGACCAAAATGTTAAATTTAGAAGGAAAATGAAAGGAAATAACATAATCACTCCTGGCATGATAAAACGATATGAGGCTTTAATAATGTCTGAGATTTCTGGGAAGGTTGTAGAAAAATTCAAAGCAGCAAAAAACTCCTCCCCCTGACTCCCTCTTAAATAGCTCGATTTGTTTTCTATTGCTGTGTAAAAATTACTACTGATTTAGTGGCTTGAAACAATATAAAATTATTACCTCAACATTTCCATGGGTCAAGGGCCTGGGCACGGATTAACTGGTTCCCGTGCTCAAGGTCTCACAAGGTTGAAATCAAGGGTTCAGCCAGGGTTGCTTTTCTATCTGCAGTTTGCAGCTCACTTCCCAAGCCATTCAGGTTGTTGGCAGAGTTCATTTCTTTGCAGCTATGGAACTCATGGCAGCTTGCTTCCTCGGGCCAGGAGGAGCCCTCCCCTCTGCTGCCAGCGTCTGAGCTCGGGAAGGCCTAAGCCCTCTATCAAAGAACTCGTCTGATCAGATCAGGCCTGTCCAGGACATCCTACCTTTTCATAAACTCAAAGTCAACCGATTAGGAACCTGAATTGCATTTGCAAAATCTCATCTCTTTTTCCATAGAACATGATATAATTATGGGCATGATGGTGCATTATATTCATGGGTTCAGTCCAAACTCTGGGAGAGGGGATCGCTTACGAGCAGGTGAGTATCTTGGGAGCCATCCTACAATTCTGTCTAGGGCAATATCCAAACACCAAAACTCTGGGTTATCCAAGAGTCTGAAAGGGTTGTCTATAAATAATCACATATGGTGAGATGAAAGAACTGCCCCTTACTTCATTCCCTTTGGCTACAGGTTCTTTTGTTCCCACACTGCATTTCTTTCTTGCCTAGGTCCAGAAAATGTTCTGTAACTGGGTTTCTCACCCTCTTTGTTAATTTGTTCATTACTACTTCCCTAAGGAGCCTTTTTGGATTTTTTTTTCCCAAATACGGTGTCCATCAACTTTTAAAACCACAGATATACGAAATAACCATGTCTATGCTGTATTTCTGTTCTTTGTAGATAAAATAGTAAGATTATGGTTCCCCCTCCTCCGAGAAAGAATTTTTGTTCCCTTGGAAGTGATATACCCATGTTGAGAAGTCACGTTCTGTAAGACCAGTGACCCATTAACACATAAATAATCACTGTGTCCTGTCCTTCCTTTCAGTTTTGCTCTCCAGCCCTGATACCAGCTCCCATGTTCTATCCTCTACAATTCTGTAACGAAATTCTGTGATATAAAGACGACTGTGGTTTGCTGTTGAGTAAGATTTGGATAGCCTGTGTCCCAGTCCCACCTTTGCAACTAATTTTCAATGTGACCTTTGGCAAACCAAGCAAGATTTGGCAGTGCCATTTCTTCAGTATGTCAAAAGGGCACAATGTTGTAAGGTAAAACTTGGTTATAACAGAGAAAATTAATTTGACATGTCTAAAGTCTTGCCTAGAAGAAGAAAGGATAATTCTTTATCATTTTAAAAGGATAGACGAGAAAAATGAAGTTTCTATTCTAGGAGCAGGGGTTTAGAGATAAAAAGATGTATAAATTATGTCAAATGCTCTTTAATAATGTTGGCAGTTCTCATTTGAATTCTGTGGAGGTTCTGTATATCGGAGCAGGGCCAAGGATAGCACCTGTGATCATAAAACAGAGACTGAACTTGTAATCAACTCAAGTTCAAGAGATCTTAAGGTACTTTTTAGCATATTATCACCTCCTATCCTGAGACAGATATGCCACCTGAAACATTCTTTTTGGAGCCACCACACATTTGTTTTTATGTTACAAAGCCATCATTACCCTAGACAGCAGCACATGCGAATTCTTTACAACACATTCTAAGCACAAGGCATCTAATTAATAGCTTCTTTGCAAGACTTCAACTAAAAGGTTTACTCTTTTCATCATGTCCTGGGTCCTACTGCTATGATTTGAGCAATTTAAATGTATGGGCCAAATTCCAAGATGTGAGATATAGCTTTTATTTACCAAAGTTTCTGCTTAACGCTTTGAAATTTCCACAAGCCGAAGCAAATGAATAATGACATTTGGCACTAGATCCTACCATGATTTATCGAGAGAGTGAAAAAATGTAGAGTCCAAAGTGTATCTAACAAATTAGGTTGAAGTTAATTAATATTATGCTTTTAGAATTAAATTTCATGTTTTATATATTTGTTGAAAAATGTACCTCTGTTCATTTTACCATTAGCAAAATGTTCGTCATTTGAAAGGCCCTCTTCTATTCTATTTTCTTGGCCATTTCTAAGGCAGTGAAATTCTGTTGGCCCTGAAGAAATCAACATATGGTTTCAGACACAGCTAGGACCCATGGTATAAGTAAATTGTTTCAATATCAGTTTGCACTCAGAACGCTAACAGAACTATTATTTTCTCAAACAGCACACAGGAAAATTAAGTCATTGTTTGGCTGAGAGTAACATGCATATTACACTTGAGTTGATGGACATAGTATGGAATTATCCTGGCCATGCTTAAGCAGCTTTGAAGCTAGGGGACTAGAAGTCAAGGGTGTTAGATGAGGATTTCTAAGCATTTGCAGAGCAGAACCCATCCCTCACAGATTAAAGCTGAAATTTGGTTTACAAAACACTATTATTTGCAAATGAAACACGTACTTCAGATGCTAATACTTGATTTACCTCCATCTCTATTTGTGGAAAGCAACTGCTGAGCTCAAGAAAACTGAGCTCAGTGGCAAGATCTAGTGAGGTGGGAAAGCAGGCCATGAAGTTAGAGCTTCGGGCTTCAGGTAAGCCTTTCTACCAACCTCTGCCCCGCAAATACTTCCTCTTTTCACCTGTGATCATCTTTATCTCTCTTTAAAACACCAATGAAACTGAAAGAAGGACGCTCTAAAGCCTTGCGAGTTATCTGACATACCTTCATGGATGACTTACTCAGCTCCCTTCGTCACAGCGTGAACGCAGGAATAGGGCGAAATGATAAGCTGCAAAGAAAGAAAAGGGATAGGCCATGATATTTCACCAGCTGAAGACTCTATCATGAAAACCATAAGCCTGCTTTTCAAAGATGATATCCCTAAAATTGTCCTTTCAGTGAACTATGGTGAATATGCCTGGAATGACTCTCCTCGCCTTTAATCACAAGTTCATATCTTGCTCATTGGTCAGAATACAGCTCACGGGTTCCAAGCAACCCTGGTTCCTCTCTCCCTTGGACCACCACCATCTCTACCTTTAAAGTAGCTCTTCCAGCACATATTGCAATTATGTTTATACTTCTGGCTCAGTGTGCAAACTGACAGCTCTTCTAGAGTTGTGCCTTGTTTACCTTCATCTCCAACATCTTCACAGTGCCTGGCACTTAATAAGTGATCAGCTGAATTAATTAATAAATTAGTGTGTCTACCACCTCCACAACTTCATTCCATTTATTCCAAAACTATTGGTTGAATACGTATTATGTGACCAAGAGTGCTTTTGTTTTGGGGTACAGAAGTTAAAAAAAAGACTACCACCATGCAGTTTATAATCTAGAAGATGGTAGTTCATTTGTGCTTCTTTCTGCGTTAAGCACCATAGTACTTGGTGCGTGTAATATCTCATTTAATCTTCAATACCGCCCTGTGAAGTAGCTATACTTATTGTTCTCATTTTTATAGTGGGGACATTAAGGCACAGAGAGGTTTATATAATTTTCTATAAAGTTTCAAACTTGTTTTTATGGCTTAAATTTCGGAGCCTTTTAAAACTTACAATTGCTGTCATTCCGACTATGGTGTGGTTGCAAAGTTCCTAGTGTTTCTAGCAAGCAGGGTTCTCTGAACTGAGAATGATAGATCAATATATTTCTTCTAAAACGCACAGTAAATAAAGATCCCCACAATGGAGAGAAGCAATCTCAGAAGAAATATGAGAAGAAATATCTATCTTCTCAAAAAAACCCCACAAAAACACACACAAAAAAACTATTACCATTAAATAGACAAGTCCAATAGCATGTGATATACGTGTAACATAAATCATGCATTAAGCACAGAGAAAACATATCAAACCCATCTATTGTTTTTATTAATGTGCATCGTGCTTCAAATCCAGCATGATTTTCAAGTTCACATAAATAAAATCCCAACTTTTTTAACATATGAAATTCAGATAATCCATATCTTCTATTTGTCAATTGTTTTCATAGCATGCATTACTCAGTCAGAACTCAGACATGTCTGTGGGTACTCTGTGACCAGGTGACTTTAAAATGACTAACAAAATCCAAGTATACTACTTTAAGAGAATAAAAGATTTGAATAAAAATTTCATAAAATATCATATGAGCCCTAGCAAGTTGTCCCAGTTGGATGGGTGTCATCCCATCCATCAGAAGGTGCCCGGCTGCAGGCTTGATCTCTGGTAGGAGGCAGCTGATCCATGAGTCTCTCACATCAATGTTTCTCTTTCTCTCTGCCTCTCCCTTCCTTTCTCTCTAAAAGAAGCAATAAAACTATTTAAAAAGTCATGTGAGCTGACATCAGAAAATAAAATCAAAATACGATAGCAGCGCCATATATTAATTCTAAATCAATATTACTGTATGTTTATCAAATTTTTACATGCCTAAATTTCTAATTTCTCCATAGCAGAGTAAACATAAAGATACCTGTCTGATTTTTTTTTAATCTGTCGTTCTATTTGCCTCAGGTCCCTGCTCTCTCTCTTTTATCTCACTCAAACAGAGCCTACCGTCCCCGGGATTCGCACTGCAGGCTGCTTGCGCCTCCGTTGAAGGCCTCCTTTCACATTGCCTGGCATTTGAAGAGTCAGTTGTTGACTTGTCTGCCTCTCCAATTAAATTATAAAGTCCTTGAGGCGGAAGGCTACGGCTTATTTACCTTTCTATCCTCCCACAGCCCTACACAAATTAGGTGGTAAGAAAATGTTTGACAAGCGAGTGACCATCATCTGTTTTTTAAAAAACTATCAAGAACATTAAATGGCCCCTCAGAACATTATAGGCTCCTCAATTCAAGAGAGTCAAATACGTCAACTCTCTTCATTTATTTTTACAAAATTCAAGTCCTGGGACTGATTCAGGATACTCATAAAGAGTCTTGTTAGATACCCCTAAGCATCTCCCAACTCTAAGGCTGTATAATTTCCTCAACAGGTCCAAAGGACCAGAATTTGAAGCCAGCCATTGAATGAGCCTGTAACACGAGCCTTATAATAACCTTGAGCCCAAGTGGAAGGTGGTGCCTCAGGACCAGGGCCATGAGCTCTGCAGAGACCGGGGGGTCCAAGCCTGCCCCTCATATACCAGCTCCACGGCCTTTACTGATTTGATCTCCTTCCTCACAACATTGCGCGGATGGAAGAACTTGTGTGATGACTGAATGAGATCCTGCATATGAAGAAATAAGCACCATGCTGGGCACACCGGGAACACACCGCTGCCACCATCCCCTGACCTGGTTTCACAGGCTCCAGATCGCTAGAATTAAGCTGTTTTGATCCCAGGTCTCCAGGCTTGCATATCAAATGCCGGTGGCTGCGAATGGGGTTTCCAAATAAAACATAGGACGCCAGTTCAATTTGAATTTCAGAAAGAGAAATAATACTTTTGGCCCGGCCGGGCGTGGCTCAGCGGTTGAGCGTCGACCTGGGATCCAGGCGATCGGGGTTCGATTCCCGGTCAGGGCACAGGCCCGGGTTGCGGGCTCGGTCCCCAGTCGGGGCGTGCAGGAGGCAGCCGATCCATGACTCTCATCATTGATGTTTCTCTCTCTCTCTCTCTCCCTCTCTCTCTCTCCCTTCCTCTCTCTGAAGTCAATAAAGATACATTTATATTTAAGGAACGGGGGAGAACGGGTCATTGGGGAGAAAAAGGGACATCTGTAATATTTTTAAAAAAAAAAAAGATACATTTAATTAAAAAAATAATAATACTACTTTTTGTCATAAGTATGCCCCCTGCACTGGATGGGACACACACATCCTAAGAAATCGCCCATGGTTTAACCGAGATCCAGATTTCGCAGGCGCCCTGTGATTTCATTTGCTGCAGGTGGCAACTCTCGCTCAGAGCCACCCATTAGCGGCAGTCCCCTGCCTGGAGCGCTCACAGACGAACACAGGTCGGCAGGGCTGCATTTTAATTGCTTCCCCATTCACTCAATTTCAGGTATTAGCAATTAATGAAAAGTCGAGCACAGGGACTGAGGCTAGCAAGGAAAAATTGGGCAGCTTTATTCCAACTTAATGTGACTGAGTTTTTCAGCTTGGGAAGAAATGACATATTTAATGAGAACTAATTCTCTGTCAAACACTAACTCTCCGATTCTCTTACTGTATTTTTCTACGTTTAACATATTTTGGGGCGGCTGCAGAGAGGCGGCCTGTAGCTCAGTGCCCGCACATTCTAGTGAGGCTGCAGGAGCACACATGCCAACAGAAAGGGGCCAAAACCAGCTCAGAGCACTGTCTGGGAAAAAGGTTATGTCTCCAACAACCGGTACACACAATTTTTTTTTTCTTTTTCCACTTAGTGTTTCTTGTTGTGACATGAACTTCTAGGGATGAAGCACATCTTAGTCTAGGCTCAAAGAAGCAAAATTTTAAAATATATATTGATTTCAGAGAGAGGAAGGGAGAGGGAGAGAGTTGAAACACCAATGATGAGAGTCATTGACTGGCTGCCTCCTGCAGGCCCCCTGCTGGGGGTCGAGCCCGCAACCCGGGCCTGTGCCCTGATCAGGAATCGAACCCTGGCCTCCTGGATTCTGGGTCAATGCTCAACCGCCGAGCCACACCCAGCTGGGTAGAAGCAATTTTTTTTTTCATCCTCCCCTGAGGATATTTTTTCCATTGCTTTTTCAGAGAGAGTGGAAGGGAGAGAGAGAAACATCGACATGAGAGGGACACATGGATGGGTCGCCTCCTGCACAACCCTGGCCTGGGCCGGGGATGGAGCCTGCAACGGAAGCACGTGCCCTCAGCTGGAATCGAACCCAGGGCCCTTAACCCCGTGGGCCGGCGCTCTAACCACTGAGCCAAGCCAACCAGGGCAAGACGCAATTTTGACTATTGAGCAGAACCTATCGCTGACATCACACTTATTTCTGACATTCAGGAATTTTACATAAGGAATCTTTTTCAGAGTATGCTGGAAGGGGCTACAAACATTTAATAGATGCCTGTGTGTGGGAACTGACCATATGACTATCCTTTTAAAAACACATGCATATAAATATATATTTAAGATTGAACAGGCTATTTTCAAAAGACATTATTTGGGGTAAAATTTCACTAGTTAATACTAAAAATTGTTTAGATTCAGAGAGTTTCCTGGCTGTTCCTCTTGCAGATCTTCCGCGTGGGCCACACGACTAGAAGTTTTTCCTGATAATGTTAGACAGCCAATGACACTTCCACTTCTGCCCTTATCCTGCTTTCTTGTTTCTTAGTTCTTGTCACCCATTTATTTGCTATCACAACCCGTAGTTTTTTCCTAAGTATTTCCTTCCAATCGAGTGTAACATCGATAGGGCAGGGCTTTTATTTATTCTTCAGAGTCATGGTCTCAGTGTCTAGAATACTGCCAAGCACATGGTAACCACACACATATTTTCAAAAGAAGACATGAATAAAATAGAGCCCTAACGGCAGCTGCTGTTTGTTGAGTGTGCTATGTGCACTGTGCAAAATGATTCATGCACAACCGGAGAAACACACGTTTTATTGCTCACAAATATCTCCAAGGATGGATCCTGGCAACTGAGATATCTTTGCTTCCTTGAAGGAAGTAATAGTCGATAGGTGCGGAAGGTTAGAATTAAAACAGCTCTATGTCTCTAGACATTTTTGCCTATAAAAAAGAAACATAGATACAGATCTTGGAAGATCAAGGAGCTAGTATTAGGACTTTGGGAGAAAAGAGGCAAGATTAAGATTAAGGGGTTGTTGAAGGAAGGGCCTGGAAAAAAACAACAACAGTGGCTAGAGTCAAATGAAGTATTTAGGGAGTAGCAGAAAAATATAGGATGGGGATTTCTATGATCATCTTATATAAATAATTCTCCTCTATTTCTTTGAGCAAATGTTCTATAAATTTTTATTTCTCTTTGGTGTCCATTTTATTTGGTGGGAATAAGGAGAATTGCCATGATTTTCTTCATGACAGGCATGTTCCCACCTAAAATGGAATTAACTCCATCCGACACACTTCACTAGGAAGTCTGTAGGGGATTTTTTGGACAGCTCCATTTTTCTCTGCATTCAGGTCCTTTTTGTGCTGATCTGAAACCTGCTTGTCTATAAATAGCTTAATGTTATCTAGATAATATGTTTTTTAAAGTAAATAATGTATTTAACAGTCAGGCCCTCTCTTGAACCTTTACAAAAACAGAGACCCAGGTCCTGCCTCCCTTACACATGACATTTTGTCGGCACAGTGAAAACAGCTACATGCCTGGCAATAACATGGACTCAACAAATATTTGTCAAGTGAATTAATGAAAGAGCTTTTGTACTATCATGCCCCCTAGTTTTTTCTAAGAGTCAAATCATTCTTCACATTAGGGATCCTTTCAGCTGGTTTTGCAAATAACAATAGCAATAAACACGGCCTCATAATATCAGAAAAATCTTAATACTCTAGTGCTACCTTTAAAGGGAAGTAAACCAAGTCAGAGAACAGTTCTGTTCAAAGTCATAATGTCAGACAAGTGGTTCTCTGCAAAGCAGGTATTATAAGTAATGACGCTTTGTCCATTTAAATACCTATTGGAAATATCTAATGGGAAATGGCACACAGGCCAAAATATCAAGGATGAGGAAAATTAGTCCCTTGATGTACTTTGGCCGATAAAAAGGAATAAAGTTATTTAATAATGATACCAACCCTTCTGTTTCCTGGATGAGCCCCAAAGAACATAATCTACATTTCTCTCTCCATTATTGCTTTTAAGCACCACTTTCTTTCTTGAAATACAGATTTAACAGCTACTGATTCTCAAAGGATCAAATCCATGTGTGATCGTGTATTAAAGGACTGAATTGTAACTGAAAAAAGTTAATCATAGTAATATGCGAAGAACGGAAAAATGGGGGGATCTCCAAGGATGCAATATGAATACTAATGCCTTTGTTGGATACAAACTCACAGAAGGCACAAAGAAGATAAGCCCATAACACTGTCAAAATAGTGTGTGTCATTAAGTCAGGAAACCCACTTGCTCAGAAAGGATTAGACTCACTTAGACAATTAGAGTGTTTGTTTAAATCCATGAACAGTTAAATGCCATTTACCATTCTGATTAGACAAAACCCAAAATAATTCTTTTATGGGGGGAAAAGGAGCTTATCATTCTGTGGAGTGAATCTTCATGAAGAAGGGGGTTCACCAAAGTAACTGAGAGGTGAAGCCTGTGAGGCTCAGCAGCTCACTTTCATAGTAAAGGGAAATTCATCAGAAGCATGGCCCAGCCTCAGCATTTGGCATCAAGAGAAAGTGTGTTCATCTTTCCACCTGCAAAGAGGAGTCATTTAGCTGTATCTAAATTATTAGTGTGAGTAGCCAAATCTGGGCTCTTGTTCCAAATAGAAGCTCGCTTCTGCAGTCACGTGTGGGCATGGCAACCATCCATTGGTATCAACAGAGCTGCCTAACAACAGAATCCAGAAACCAGTGTATGTGAATGCCAAACATGACGGAGACACTGGGAAAGGAGATGGTTTGAAGAGACAAGACACAAGGAAAGGAGGGAGAAGGGATATAAAAGGAAATCTCTCTCTAATTCACCTTGTTTTCCGTATTCTCACTCTCGAGCTAAAATGTGATAGAACGCTTCAAGTTTCTCTCTCGAAGGCCTCCAGCCTCACCAGACTTCTGGAGTATCCTCCCCACTAGTCCAGCCAGGAGACTTTTTCTAGATAATAAAGATGATATTGATTAAAAGTCTCTAGTGGCTCATCATTGCCTACAGAATAAAATTCAAGTGTGATAGTGTCACATGCGAAGCCCCGTACAGATTCAGCCTAACTGCTCTCCCCACGGCCTCCCTCCACCTACCCTGCACTTCACCCAGAAATGCTTTCTATTTGCCAAATTGCTCATGTTCCTTCACAGCTCCGTGTCCTTAAAAATCAGGTGCACTACATTTGAAAGAACCTTTCCTTACATTATCGAGTACAATCTACTCCTCCCATAACAGCGTTACCTGTATGAGAACTCAGGCTCTCGTGGCTGAGTTGCTCGTCCGCACCCATGAGAGCCGCTGCCTACATCGCAGTGCGAGTATCTACGTGTGTATCTCTTTCCTACCCACCTTGCACACCTTGCACACCTTGCCATGGGCATGGGGCCCAGGAATGGTGTGTACTCATTTCACTAAGTTGTTTCCTTAAGAATATTTGTAATGTTTCCTTCTGCACTGAGATGGTACTGAGCTTGTGAAAACACCCGTGCAGATCTAGAACACTGTGGAGCAGGTTCAGTGGTGCTTTTGGTTAAGTCTGGTTGCTCTGGGGTCGATTCTGGACTGTCCTCAGATAAGAAAGCCCTACCTCACTTCTGCGTCTTGAGGATAGCACACATGGCCCTAGGGTAATGTGGCGATGGGAGCATGGAAGTATGTTAAATTCCATTTCTAGTACATTGAATCTGAAGAGCCAGCTAAAAATTTCCAAACATGTGGTGAGAGCACAGGCAACCTTCCGAAGCCTGAGGCACAGCCTGGGAATGTATGGTTCTAAAATACAAGCAATTTTCTGCCCAACTATGTTAGAAAAAGTGACTGTTACTTGATTCAATTACTAGCTCACAAAATCCAAAACAAGGAGACACACACACACCATACACCGTGTACCAAAATTATGAAGCTACAAAATAAATACTTAATACTTCACATCATTCAATAGGCAAAATATTTTGCAAACTTACAGTCAAAATGAAAATCAACTCCTTTCCCTGGAAATTACTCTTCTCAATTATAGATTTTCTTTTAAAGACACTTATAGCCTATATAGGCCATGCCCTCACCCCCAGATTCATCCACCTGATTTTGAAAAATGAAATATTAAGGTGGTGGCAAAAAGGACTGAATCATGTGACACTATTGCATGGGTAATAGGGAATACTTTCAAAATAGAAAACAAATGCCTGTCATGGAAAAATAAATAGGACTAGATTTAAAAGGTTCATGAAGAAAGGTCTTGTTTTCTTGTGCAAAAAAGGGAAAATACAAAATATGAATCTTTCAAAAGCTTATGCAACTAAATTTAAAATGAAAGACCTTTGTGACCACACTTGCTGCCACTGACGCTGATCACCAGTGTTTTACAGGCAACTCTAACGATGTTCATAAGCTCTGCAACCCTCTGCTCCCATTTCCAAACACGGGAAGGGAAAGAAGAGATGACGCCGATTGGTATACAATCAATCAGCGCTGCCTGATCTGGTTCAGAGGACATCTGTGGGTTTAAAAATAATTCTGTACAGCAAGCACAGAAGTCACCCGAGAATACAGTAGTATTCTTCCATGTGACATGAGAAACGACGTCCATTTAGAGGTTGAATTAGACATCCGGCATGATATGTGGGCATAAGTTACTGTCCTGAGAATCTTCTGAAAATGTGGTTAGCACAAAAAAGCAAGCATTAAATTCATGAAGAAAAATGTCTGAAATGGTCATAATAAAAACATATATTAAAGTATCTACATTGTAAATATAGTGGAATTGATATGCAAACATAATGAAACCATTTGTTCACAATACTGTGGGATAAATTCATAGTACAGACAGTGAGTGCGTCCATGATCCTCTTTGTTAGATTATTGATGTCACAGTAGGTTTCCCAGATTTTCTCTTGAATGAAGCAATGGTGTGAAGTGTTGCAGGAAACAATCTTCACTGTCTCCTAAGATCAGATTTGTGATCACTTTGGATCAAATGTTCCTGACAGTTCCTTAAGAAATTATTCTTCTACTTGACAAAGGGTAGCTGTTGCTCAGTTCTCTGGTTCTGTGTTCCTTCCACCTGCCTTCTAGTGATCTTGATACTAAATTCATTGATTCATTCATTCCCTCACTCTACCATTTACTGAAAGACTAAGAAATGTCGTATCCTATGCATTCAACAGAGTATTCAATGGTGAGCACAACAAAACTCATGTTCCCATGCCTTTATTTTTGGGTGGAGTAGCATGATAAATGTCAATACATTGGTTTCCACAGCATAACTTTGTGGCCTTGATGCGAGGCTGGTGGCATGAGAAACACTAGGGGACATACTTAAAAATACAGACCCTTGGATTCCGCTCATAGAAGTTTGAGATGGAGTATGGCAATTTATAGTTTAACGAAAACCTTTCCAAGTGCGCTTTCTTGTACAGAGGGGAGCACAGGAATGAGTGGCCAAAGCTTGTCTTACTGGCAGTGGTAGCTTCATGAAAAATGGTGTCAGAAATTGTGCAAGTAACACAGAGCAGATCAAAATCAGTAAATCCAAGAAGCCCATACAATGTGTATTTTTTTTAATGCATGAAGTATCTGAGACAACTATTAGAAGGTGGAAGACTGGAATCCATGAATACTCACTTGCAGATCAAGAACTGTCTTGGTGACATGGGTTAGTATTCTTTTTCATTGTTGGCTTTGGCCACTTATATACAGTAGGTCATGTTTATTGAGCACTCACTAGGTTCCAGACCTAGATACTATGTTTCCTATGCAATAATTCATGTGGTCCCCACAGCAGCTTTCTGCGGTAAGTAGTTATTACCCCCATTTTACAGACGAGTTAACAGGTCGGGTATAAGTTGTAAGTTGCAGAGCCAAGACTAAGTTCTAGAATTGTCTGGCTCAAGAGCTTATCCTCTGAGATAACTCAAATCTATTCCACTTTTCAGTACATAGACAGAAAAAACATTTTCTTACCCATTTCATTGAAAATTCCATATTCTCACTTTCCTGCCTGTCTGGAGATAATGTATTTAATGTTAAAGATAGTACTGAAGCTGTGAAATTATATCCATGATTGGATATTATCTTGAAATAAAGATAAGATTAATGGTTTGGACCTTAAAGTTATATAATGAACCATTCATATAAATATAAGTAATTAAATGTTAGATTCTTAAACTTCATTGAAGCTAGATACATGACATTGAAAGGGTGCCCTTTCCTATCAGTAAGCCTTTCCCTGCATATTTTGCTCTACTTTTCCACAAAGTTTCCCAGATTAGAAATCATAATTTAGTTTTCTTAAATATGTTTTTATTAATTTCAGAGAGAGGAATGGAGAGGGAGAGAGATAGAAACATCAATGATGAGAGAGAGTCACTGATCGGCAGCCTCCTGCACGCCCCCTGCTGGGGACTGAGACTGCAGCTCGGGCCTGTGCCCTGACTGGGAATTGAACCGCAATCTCCTGGATCGTAGGTCAACACTCAACCACTGAGCCATGCCGGCCGGGCAGAAATCATAATTTTTAAAATCCTTTCCTATAAGGCAATACATGTTATCATCCAATATGATTCTGACCTGGGGAGGCTAGTCATTACATTTTAATTTAATATATATGAAACCCAAAACTCAGACAGGAAAAGTTACGTAAATTAAGCCAAAAAAAAAAAAAAAAAGCCAAATAAAAGTCATACCAGTTAGTGCCAGACTGAGATTAAAGTCCAGCATTCTGGCTCTTTACCCTAAAGAAAATTGAAATGATAACATACCATAAATTAGTTAAGCATTTCTGAAATTTAATATCACAATTCTTTATAATGGCCTTATAACATTTACCAAAAGACTAATCAAAGTTAACAGGCTTTGAGTATTTAATTTTTGTCAACATGGCAATACTTATTTATACTTATGGGTCATTATTCATCCAATTTGCAGATTGTGTATTTTAAAATTAACAAATAAACCAACATGGGTCTGTTTCTTCTTTGATACTATCTTGATGATGATGCTGATACATAGCAAGTGTAGCTTGATCATATGGCAGATGGGAGCTTTTTGTTGTCACCATTTGGAGCAAAAAAGATCTATATTTGGATGTACTTTTTTACCATAGTAGAAATTATATTTTCAGACCCTTTAAGTGAGTGAATTTTGAGCTGTAGATATGTGAAATATTATATTTATAACTCCGCGTGGATGTGATCAATACAAACACAATATGGTACTGTTTCACTCTTGTAAAATAAAACTAGGTTGAGATTGAAGCCCAGAAGTAAACATATCCATTCTTGTTCAACTTTATCTTTATTAAAATACCTTAAGATGTAATTAGACACATTCATATAAAAATACCAAAAAAATTAATATGCTCTTATATGAAAAATGCTAGTAGTGACATAGCAACATTTTATTTAAATTTTTAAATTTTAGAATATGTGTAATTTTAAAAGAGAAATTAATTTTAACCTTTAAACACATAACATCTTAATAGGTGATATATATGTTTAACCTTTAAATTCTACAGCATATGTGGTAGGAAACTCAATTCAGTAACATGTACACAGCTCTAAATCATAGGTAGGCTTTAATCCATTTAAGCATTGAAATTTATAAATTTTTTTCTCCAGTAACAAATATATCAGAAGTAAAATCAACAGGTTAGCTAACACAAAAATGCCTGAAACTAAGTATAAGTTCATATTTAAAATACTAGTTACTAATTTATGCCCATGAAATTGATGAATATCCATTCTGTGATGATACAATGTACAATTAACCAAGTTAGGACTTCAAGTTGAAAATGACAATCATATGCCTTTATATATCTTTCCTTTTAGGAGACTAAGAAGTTAATATATTTTTGAAAAATAACAAACAACAATAAACAGAATGGGAAGGGAACCACCAAAGAGAAGTGATTTCAACAAATATCTGGAGGATGGTAAGCAAATAAAGGACTTTGCATAAAGAAGAGGAAGCCACATCCTAGAATACAGGCTGGGGGCCTAAATTCAATGAGAAAATCTATCTGCCACAGGCATTTCAGACAAGATTGTGATATAGAAATCCAGGTAAGAAGGACAGCAGCTGTGGTATTTGTATCTGAAAACAAGGATATTAAAAGTAGGAGAACAGATGCAGCAACATTCACAAAACAGTCATTGATTTTTATATATATATATATATTTTTTTTTTTTTTCTATTCAGTGTATCATTAATTTCTGGAATGTAACCTTTATTATTTCCTTCCTTCTGCTTTCTTTAGGTATAGTTTAGTCTTTTTGTGTGTGTCTTAAGGTAGAAAATGAGGATACTGATTTGAAATCATACTATTTTTTTTAATATAGGCATTTGCAGCTACAAATTTCCCTCGAAGCACTATTTTAGCTGCATCCCAAAATTTTTAGTATGCTGTGTCTCCATTTTTATTCATCTCAAAGAACTTCTAATTTCCCAGCAATTTTTTCTTTGACCTATTGGTTATTTAGGAGTGTGCTATTTTATTTCCATATATTTATAAGTATACCAAATTTCTTTTTGTTACTGAAGTCTAATTTCAATAAATTAGAGAACATACATTGTATTATTTATATCCATTTAAAATTATTAAGGTTTGTTTTATAACAGCATAGGATCTATCTGTAGAAAGTTCCATATGCAATTGAGAATAAAGTACTTTCTGCTATTGTTTAGTGATGTGTTCTGTAGATATCTGCCAGGTCTAGTTGATTTATAGCATCATTAACATCTTCTATTTCCTTGTTGATCTTCTCCCTAGTTGTTCTATCCATTAATGAAAGTGGAATATTGAAGTCTCCGACTATGATTGTTGAATAATCTACCTTCCCCTTCATTTCTATCATTTTTGCCTCATGTATTGTGGTGCTCTATCCCGTTAGGTGTGTATATGATTAAAACTGTCATTACTTTCAGATGGATTGACTCTTTTGTCATGATAACATGTTCCTCTTTTCCTCTAGTAACATTTACTTATTTTAAGGTCTATTGATTCTAATATTAGTTTAGCCCTTCCAGGTTTCTTGTGGTTCTTGGTTTTCTCCTACGTTATATTCTAGGAGTTTCATAATTTTGCATTTTGCGTTTATGTCTGTGATACATTTTGGGCACATTTTTGTGAAAGGTATAATGTTTGTCTAGATTTATTATTATTTTTTGCATGTGTGTCCAGTTGTTTCAGTGGCGTTTGTTGAAAGGCTATCTTTCCTCCATTGTTTTGCTTTGCTCCTTTGTCAAATATCTCTTGACTAAATTTATGTAGGTCTGTATCTGGACTATTCTGTTCCATTGATCTAGTTGTCTACCGTTTTGGCAATACCACACTGTCTTGATAGCTTTATAGTAAGTATTGAAATCAGGTAATGTCTGTTCTCCAACTTTGTTTTTCTCCTTCAATATTCTGTCTCTCTATATCAACTTTAGAATTAGTTTGTCGATATCCACAAAATAACTTGCTAGGATTTTGACTGGAATTGCAGTGAATCTATAGATCAAGTTGGGAAGAGCTGAAATCTTGACAATATTGAGTTTTCCTTTACATGAACATGAAATATCTCTCCATTTATTTAATTCTTTTTTATTTTGTTCATCAGAGTTTTGTAGTCTACCTCATATAGATCTTGTACATATTTTTGTTAGATTTATAACTAAGTGTATTACTTTTGGGGGGGTGTTAATATAAATGGTATTATCTTTTTAACCTCAGGTTCCACTTGTCCATTGCTGGTATATAAAAAGCAATTTACTCGTATAAACTAACTTGTACCTCCAACCTTGATATAATCACTTATTAACTCCAGGAGGTTTTTGTGGGTTTTTTTTTTTTTTTTTTCTTCAATTATTTCAGATTTTCTACAAGGATAATCATGTCATCTGTGAACACAGCTTTATTTATTCCTTCCCAATCTGTATACCTTTTATTCCCTTTTCTTATCCTAGTGAATTCATTAAAATGTCTAGTATGGTGTTGAAAAGCAGTGATGAGAGGGAACTAATGCAACATTTTAATTTACTTAATGTTTTTAACTAATTTTTGTTATTTTCTTATTGGTTGTTCTAGAGTTTACCACAGCCATCCTAAATTATCAGAATCACTTTACTATAAAGTAAACACCAGCCAGCCAGCATGGCTCAGCAGTTGAGCACTGACCTAAGATCCAGGAGATCTCAGTTTGATTCCCGGTCAGGGCACATGCCCGGGTTGCGGGCTCGATCCCCAGTCAGGGGCGTGCAGGAGGCAGTTGATCCATGACTCTCTCATCATTGATGTTTCTACCTCTCAATCCCTCTCCCTTCCTCTCTCTGAAATCAACAAAGGCATAAAAACAAGTAAACCCCTTAGTAGAAATACCCACCCAGATATACAGCTTTTTGAGATCTCATTCTCAAATATGGACTGAGGAGTATCACCAGATGTCTGAGGAAAAATATGTATAGATGCAAAAAGAACAAGGAAAAGAAAAAGAAAATAACCAGCCTAGAAAAGCAGAGAAAAATAAAGGAATAAAAATAACTTCAAAAAGATCTATAATTAGCTTGCAAAGAGAGGTGCAAGAAGATGACAATCCCATTAAAAAGAAACAAGAAGTTATGGAAAAGGAACACTCAGACACAAAGAAAGAGGACTTGTAAGTTAAAAATATAATTACCAATGAAATTTTCAATATAAAGACTGATAAATGTAAGCAAATCTCCAAAAAGTAGAACAAAATGAAAAAGAGATAAAAATATGAGAAAAAAATATAAAAAAGAGAATTTATTTTATAGCTTCAATTTATGACTAGTAGGAGTTCTATAAAGGGAAAACAGAGAATATCTGGGTAGAAAATATTCAGTAAGTAATAGAAGAGAATTTCCCAAAACAAAAGTACACAAGTATTCAGCTGGAAGGGCCCAGAATAATAAGTGAAAATTGAGAATCTTTCCTATGAATATAATTCTAAAACTTTATAACAGCAAAGAAATACAAAAATACTATAAAATCTTCCTGAGGGGTAGGGTGGGGTTCAATGAGGACCCAGTCGCAAGCTAAACAGTAAGCGGCATATTGACATCAAACTTTTCATCAATTGTGCTGGATGCTAGAAGCCAACATTAAATGTTTCAAGTTTTGAGAGGAAAATGTGTGTGTGAGAGAGATTTTATTCTGAATAGACTATCAAATGTGAAAGCAGAATAAAGAACTTTGCAGGCAGCAGGCGCTTGGAAGTTTGTGTCTTGTGTATTTTAGAAGGTTACTTGAGGACATGCTTCAGGAAGAACAAAAAAGGAATAAAATAGGAAGAAGGCAATAGGATCTAACAAAACAATGGAAATTACAGGATCACAGCTACTCAGCAGCCCTACAAAGCCTACAGTCCACAGAATCCAGGATGGAAGATTCTGAGATAGAAAAAGAATGGGTAGACTATATACAATGATTTTATCTCAGAAAAATTTGAGGTCATGGTCAAATCAATTGTGGTTTATGGAAAAGGAGCCTCCACTTGTAACTGGCTCTTGGAACACTCTAAGGAGCTAAGTCATTGTGATATTGGACTTATAGAAATAGCAGTATGGTCTTAAACATACTGCTTGACTCTGCAGCGCACTCCATTTATAGGCCCATAATAATGTAAATTTATTTTTATTATTTTTTCTATTTTAGAGTTTTGGGTGAGTCACAGATGTTTTAATCATGGTTACAGGGCAGACTAAAACCACTATCAACTTTGAGAATATAAAGATAAAAATGTAACTGATAGTGACTAGAAGGTGGACGAGATAAGTGGAGGGTAAAAAAACCAATATCCTCATCTTGAAAAGGAAAAAGTCAAGAGAAATGAAGCAGTCCATTTAATGTCTGCAGTTTCAGATGACATGATATAACTACATAAGGGGAAGGAGGTAGAAAAAAGTGAGTGATAATATAAGTGAGCTAAATTCCCAGCACTTAAGAGCAGGAAAAGAATACCAACAACAATAATAATAACAGTTAAGACTGTACCAGGCACTGTTTTAAGGACTTCACATATATTAAATCATTTAATTCTCATTGTGATCCTATAAGGAAAGTGCTGTTTTTTTCCTATTTTACAGATGAAGAAACAAGCAAACAGATAAAATAATCCACTCAAGGTCACAAAGCTGGAGGATGGTGAAGCCATATTCAAACCTACACCAGTTGGTTCCAGAGTTTTTAACCGTGTTTTTTTTAATTGTATGCAAATTGCTTCTTATGATAATTTTAGGCACTGTCTAAAGTTGATAAATAAAGGAAAGGAACTATTAATTTCCATTATATTATACATTTTGATACTTAATTCTATTCATGAATCACTTAATATATTAAGTAAAGTCTGTATTACTTAATAAAAGAATAAAAAATAATGCTAACTTAGATATGAATGTTATATATACCATACAACAATTATTCACTTAAATGTAATGTTAAACTGCAGAACGAAAAGATAGCTGAATGAGGACAATAGATGGAAATGCTGTACTAGAGGGATGTCTATAAAGACCAAGAGTTGACGGAGGGATGCGCATGTGCTGAAGGAATTCAGCCAGAGAGCCTCGGGAAGCTCAAGCATCACCATGCTCCACAATGTTGTCTTGACCTATGAATAGTGACTGTGGTGGAGTCATATGCTACACAAACGTAAGGTTCCAAAAGGCAGGCAATCAGGCTAAATATATCAATAGTAAAAGTTGAACTTGACACTCCCACAGGAAAATGCTGTCATAGAAACCACTATACTGTCTCTCAGTAGACACCACACGGTCATTCCCTTCTAAATTTAGAACAAGTAGTTTTTTGGGGGGGGCAAGCTGGACAAGAAATATTTGGCTTGTGTTTTAAAGCCATGGAGTACAAATAATACTTGTTTTTTAAATTTTAATCTCATTAAAAATGACTTTGGGGTAGTAGATCTCTCATGCTCCATTTATGGACTATATTCATTAAGTGGAGTGACAGGTACTACTTAAGTTGTTATTTTTCTCTTCTTTTTTTATTTATTGAGTTCATATAATTGAATTCATATAAAATAAATGGAAGAAAGATATAAATTCTCTGTAATACTTCCTTTGGGCCTTTCACTAAAAATTGTACACACAGATCATTCCATATTGAGATGATATGTGCTATCATTTAGTGGGAAGGCAGGATGGAGAATGATGGATTAATGAGCGACAGATGAGACACTGAGACAAGGATAAAGAGATGAAAAGACCTTGTACTATATTAATAAAATGTTAGGTTACAGCTTAGACACAGGTAAGGATGTTTAGGAGTAGAGACAGATAAATAGTTGGGGTGATGAGTGAAGGGCTTGAGAGACAGACTATTATAATGTGTAATGATAACAGGTAATGGAAAGACAGTAAGAGAGAAGGTGATGAAGCGATGGCGGAAAGGAGACAGAAATGAGTGAGGCTACAAATCCATGCAGACGTTTATATGTTCATTCAACAAATATTCATTAGTGATATTAATTGCCAGTCACTAACTGGGCCCTGAAGATACAATAGGAGGCAAAAAAAGACTTATGGTCCCTTTCCTCATTGAGCTCAGAGTTAGACATATTATTATGAGGGTGTCAGCTACTACAAAGAAATATTTTTAATCAATGGATCAGAAAGGGTTGGGGATATAAGTTTAAGAAGGGTTGTCAGTAAAACCCCAAATTAAGAGATATCTGAATACAGAAAAGAATATGAAGAATATGATATATTATATGGACGCCTATAGAGATCAATAGTTGATGGAGACAGGCATATGCAGAACACTAGAACTAGGTAGATAAATAAATGCAAAGGAGGAAAGAGAAATTGTTGATGGTGAGATAGAAAAATGATGGTAAAGATAGACAGTTAATGTTAAATGAATTAATGCAAAAATGAAGAAATGCAGAGGTAAATGGATACATGCGTGGTGGGTATATAAAAGCTAAATATCTGGAGAAATTTCTTCATTCAGAAGAAAAGTTCAAGCCCACGCTACATTTGTATGTCTTCACATATTATTATATGTGAAGACAGTGTCTGCTCTGAACAAATACAATTAATATTTTTTAACAGAACTCACATAAAAATAAATCAATGCAACCAAGAGTTTAATTTGAAAAACAGCTTTTGTGGTACAAATGACTGTTGATTCACACAATGCATTTTTAATCCATTTCAAAAGCAGAATCCGATAGTAATTATCCACCAGAATTATTGGCCTCTAGAAGCTCCTTAAGCATCCAGAGCCCCATAATATGATGGCCGCTCCCTATTTTCAGCCGTCAGCAATGGTTGCTTAGCAGCCCTGGAAGCTCCTTTGTCAGAAACCACTATCACACTGTGGACGGTACTGGAAAAAGGCGCTGCCTGCAAACTCTCACCCCCCGTGGAAGCCGCGCAGGTAGAGCTGGCAAGGAAAACTTTCACGAGACACCCTAAAAAGAAATTTGTTCAGTCAAAGAGGGAGATGAGTGTGACATGAAACAAGGAGAGGCTTGGAAGTTCCTTGTTTTAGCTCAGGCACCCTCTAACTACACAAGGATGACAAAAAGGATTGACATTTAGGTGTACATTACATGAGTGTCGACAAATTCTTCAAATAAGATGAAAAAGACCTCGAGTATGTAAAGTGCCTTGTTTTATGTGCCCCATCAAACTTCCCATTCATTCACTCATTCATTCATTAGACACTTGCTAGCAATATATACACAACAGAAACCTTATTATATGATGCACTTGTGACCAATATGTGGTTGATTAAAAACATTGGCTATGCATATTGTGGTGGCCTGGGGGTGGGGTGGGGGCGGGGTGGAGGGGGTCATTGGGGGGAAAGGGGGACATCTGTAATACTTTCAACAATAAAGATAAACTTAAAAAAGCATTGGTTAAAGCTAGAAGTCATTTAGACACTTTATCTAACATCACATCATAAAAATGAACATTTTCTCTCTCTTGATGTAGGGTGAAGGCATTTTCATTGAGTGTGGCTCCTCTAATTTAAGTTTCTCATGGTCATGATTATATAAACATAGGATATGGCATCATCTCTGACATCATTTTACTTTCTCTGAAATGTAGCAGAAATTTAAGGATACTTATAAGGGAATTAAGATGCAGGATGCTTCTAGATTTTTATTTGTTCCAATCTCTCCCCCACAACTAATTTTAAAGCAATTTTGTTATTAACAACTTGGCTCTATCCTGTCTTCCCAAGCATTTAATTCAGATTTCAAAGAAAGAACAGCTCTCTTTCAAATTTCGTATTAGTTTATATAATATTCAATTAAATGAAATTATTACAATAATAAGCACACTTGGGAGAGAGGTTTAGAGAAAAACAAACAGCTCTTGGTAAGCATGAAACTCAACAGGTGGAACCAGACACAAGAGGGTAGGCTATTAGCTGTGAGTTTTCATTGTGCCTTAGAGTATCAATGACTGTTTTACAAAAGAAATAAATAATATTATCAATCTAGTAATAGGCCAGGTAAGAGTTTCCACTCAATAGCATTAAACTCCATTGTTATTGTTTTTTTGCACTGTGGATCCTTTAGTGATGCCTGGTTTGTGACTTTAGCATTGGTCATTTGGAAAACACTAGTCCACTGAGCTGTGCAGATCTTCCAAAGTTGACACCTTCATTGATGCAATATCAATATTCACATTATTACTGGCGTCACCGATATCATCAGAAAGTCTTTAAGTTTTGGGAAGTTGTCAGGCTCCCAAGGTAGATATCCATTTTCCAAAATTCCAATTTTCACTTGAATTTTCAAATACCGTTGGGAACAAATGTTGTCACTGGTTGTACTTGAAGTGATAAACTCCACTTATTTCTGAGAAAATGTTGCCAAAGGTCCAAGTCTGAATAGCAATAATTTGTCAGTCGTTCTGTTAAGTAAATGGCAGGCCACATATAAAAGCAGGCCCTTAGTTTGTAACTCAGTCACACAAGAGCTTTTCCTCCAGCCAAAGTTATTATTGTGTTATGCAGCAGAGGTATTTCATGTCTACTTCTCCTTTTGCCACCAATATTTTATAAATATTTGTATTCGAGGTTCAACATTTAATGAAATTGCTGAAGTTTACTGCTTTATTAAAAATGTTGTTATGTAAGACTTTTGTTTTTTCTTGTCTTTTTTTTTTTCCCACTGGGAGCATGTGACCATGAAGAATACAGTGTCCTCTAGTACATTTGGTATCACTATCTTGATTCGTGCTAATATGCCACCACTGATTTTGCCCCATTGGTCTGAAAGGCAATACAGTGAAAAGGGCAAATAATATCTTAGTAATAATACAAAAATAACTTTGCCCTTGCTGACCCCCTAAAAAACTCTTAGGGACCTCCCTTCCCCACAGCAGTGTCTGAATCACACTTTGAGAAACATGGTTCAAAGTACGCATCTTAGAGTAAAATTGCTGGGTCAAAGAACATGCAAATATGCAACTTTACTACAAACTATGAAATTGCTCCAAACTGAATGACATCAATTTATGTTCCCACTGGCAGTGTATTAAATTTCACATTTCTAGCCCTTGGTACTGTTTGACATTTTAATTTTTGCACAATTCCCTTCCTACAGTGCAAATATATTTTTTTTCTTTTCTGTTGAATCTTTATTAAAGTAGCCTATGAATATACAAAATTGGTTACTCCAATAAAGATTCCATATATAGTCAATTATATAAATATGTATACATATTCAAATACATATGTATATCCAAAAGGTAGCATACTATACACACTGTTCTGAGACTTGCTTATTTCTGCTATTAACATTTCCTTCTGTTTCCTGATGAGAACATATGGAACAAGTTTATTATTTAACAGCAGCAGAGGTTTTCATTTTATGGATGTACCATAATCCAATCATTATTTCTCCTTTTTTATTGGTGGCTCTTTACAAATTCTATACATTGCAAGTAAAATTTCCCAAGCTGTAGTTTGTCATTTCTCTTTGTTTATGGAACCTATAAGAAAGATTTTTATTATAATATAAGCCAGATTTAGAATTGCTTCTTATATTTTTTTGTTTTATAATGTGTGCTTTCCTATCCTGTAATCATTGAGCCAGCCTTCTTTATTGTATTCTAAAAACTTTGCAGTTTTTTAGTTTCCCATTCAGTTCTTAAATCCACCTAAATTTATTTTTGGTGCCTGGTGTGATACATAATCTAATTTTGTTTTTTTCCCATGTGCACGACCAATTTTCCAGCACAGTCTATTCTAACCCCCACAGCTTTGAATTGCCATCCCTTTCATATAGTTTCCATATGTAACTGATTCTTTTATAGGTTTTCTCTTCTGTTCCACTTGTCTATCTGTAATTTTTCCACCAATACCACTCTGTCTTAATTACCACGTTTTAAAAATAATTGTTGACGTGATAGGACAAATTCCCACACCTTATTGTTCTTTGAAATTGTCTTGATGATTTTTGTAGATCAATGGCAGATAAATGACACTGTAGATGTTGATCAGTAACTTTCTTTTCTTTAAACATACTAATTTCACAGTCCTTTATATATTCCTTCACAAAACTGATTTCAGGTATAATAAAAACATGTTCCTAATATTGATTTCTTTTGTCTGCCCTTTTTAGCATATTTCTTACTATGTTTTAGAATCTTGGTTTGTGTGCTTATTTTAAAAAATATATTGATTGATTTTAGAGGGAGAGGAAGGAAGAGAGAGGGAGAAAGAGAAATGTGGACTTGTTCCGCTTAGTCATGCATTCATTGGTTGATTCCTGTATGTGCTCTGACCAGGGATTGAACCCACAACCTTGGCTTATGGGGACAATGCTCTAACCAACTGAGCTATGCAGCCAGGGCCTGCAGGCTTATTTTTAATGGAAAGGTTTTCCTTTCTCATCCTGTCTCCCCGTGCCTCTCCTCCTTGCCCCTCCTCTCCCACCCCACCCCCCTCTGACACACACACACTTTCTCTTTGATAACCTTCCAATCTCATATGTTTATAGTTGCATCCGCCCCCCACCTCCCAGGTTCCACCCAGATCATAGTCTTACTTATGATGCTAATCATTAGCCATAAGCTCACAGAGTCAGGTTCTGTTCATAGGATTCCATCTTTATACATTTGATTCCATAGGTACTGAGCTCCCTTTAAGTGTCAAAATCCTAAACATCTTCTGAATTTAAATTTTACGGAGCCCTGATGTAGCTCAGTTGGTTGAGCATTGTCTCATGCACCAAAAGGTCACCAGTTCGATTCCCAGCCAGGGCACATACCTGGATTTCGGAATGACCCTGGAAGGAGTGTATAAGGGAGGCAACCCATCGATGTCTCTCTCTCACACTGATGTCTCTCTCTCTCTCTCTCTCTCTCTCTCTCCTTCCTCTCTGTCTCAAATCAATAAAACCATATTTTTTAAAACATAGGGAGTGCCAACTCCAGGTCTAGTTTCTAGCAATGAACTTTCCTCCAGTCCCCTATCTTTTAAGAAGGACTTTCAGTTCCTAATAGCACACAGGAGCACAACTCCTGGTTACATTCGCTACTTACAAACAAACAGCCCAGCTGCAGCCAATCTTAGCAGGCTATATTTTCTGCTCTTCTTTTGGTTCATGCAGATATTATATGGCTTTTTAAAAAATATGTCTTTATTGATTTCAGAGAGGAAGGAAGAGGGAGAGAGAGAGAGAAACATCAATGATGAGAGAGTCATGGATCGGCTGCCTCCTGCACGCCCCCGACTGGGGATTGAACCCGCAACCCGGGCCTGTGCCCTGACCGGGAATCGAACCACAATCTCCTGGATCCTAGGTCGATGCTCAACCGCTGAGCCACGCCTGGCTGGGCTATATGGCTTTTTAATTAGCTTTTTTGTTGTTTTGCTTTTGTTTTCATTTCTTATATTTTATCTGTCATTGCCATATGCTTAGAGTGTAGAAGGTGGTTAAAGCGGGCATCTGTGCCATCTTGACTAGATGTGGTAAGCCTTTGTCATGGTTTTAGATAATACCTTTCAGGTTGACTTTTGCTAGTTTTCTTTGTTATGTTTTGCCTTTTGAAATGTGAAATGGCTATGATTTTAAAGAATATATAGTGGATTTTTCAAAACTCTAATTCATTTCGTTTACCTTTTTGGATTTGCTAATATTTAAATTTAAAATTCCTGAGCCCTCAAGTAAATGAGTGACTCAAACAGCACAACTACTGGAGAGCTGGGCTTGAGAGCAAAATCTGTGCTCTGCCTGCAACTGTCAGCTTGCACTGTAAATCCCCCACACAGTCCTCCGAAGGCCAGGACGGTCACCTACGGTGGGTAACCCTGATATTGGCCAGATCAGCGATCTAACGCGACAGCCTCTCCCTCCATGACCAGGTCGTGCTAGAACAGTGTATTCGCACTGAGGCTTTAAGTTAAATTAAAGGCTTTCAGGCAATAAGACACTTCTGAGCAGCTCACTACTTTAAATGTTAACACTGGGGATTTTCATCTCAAATTATTTCGAAAAAGCAGCTGAAATACTTTGAGACTACAATGGGAAAGCAATATCTTGGTGTCATGTCATTCTCACAGTTTTTGCAATTCACATTTAAAAAAAAATCTTTCTTTGCTTAGTGGAGTTATAAATTCAGCTAACTTGCATCATTAATAGCAGCAAATTGGAGCCCTTCAAGATTTCTTTTTTTTTTTTATAAAGGAGACAGAATTTTCAATCAGTCACACAGGCTCCATTTCTGCCCACACACTCACTACTAATTGACATAACATTAAATAGTTTCCATGGCTTCATTGGAAATAATTCTAAATCTATTAGTCTCTGAATACAGGATTGAAAAATTAAACTAGATGTAAAATTGTTTCAGTTAAGAAAGGTCCTGGAAAAAAAAAGAAAGGTCCTGAAATATGTTTTTATCTTCATCTAAACACAGGCCTACAGATATGCACTATGTAAAGCTTAAATGTTCATGCGCAATATTAAGGAGTTTGAAGACTTGGAGCGTTCACTTTGGGTAGGGCTGAAGACACATTTTACAAATAGATGATGATAATATAATAAATTAGAGGGAGAGAGTATAATTGTTAAAAGCACGTGATTTTACGTCTCCTAGAAAAACATACAGCATGTATAACTCATCTAGTATATAAGAAGATTTTTTTTCTTTCAGATATAAAAATAACACATGCTTTTTATTGTGAGTTAGAAATAGAGTTTTATTTTTAAATATTAAAATCACCAGTAATCTCACTATCCTGCTGCCTTTCTAGTCTTTTTCTTGTGTATGTATTTGAATAACAAAACATAAATCACAGTTCATATGCTTTCTATATTGCATTGCACTTTATCTTTTTGACTTAAGATTAATTTTTCACCAACTTCATTTTTATCATTAATGTTATGGTTAAACATTATTTTTAAATGCTTCATAATAATACACAAATCCTAGGAAAATATTATTCAAACTTTCTACTATTTATTTTGGGACATTTGGGGATATTTAGGCTCATTTCTTTTTGAGGTATTTTAATTAAAGCCCAATTTAACATCTACATGCATAAATCTAAACTTTTCCAATACAAATCTTTACCTAATTGCCACATCATTTAATATTTTCTATGCACACTTATGTATATCGTATTTAGTCTCATTCTAATGTACTCAAGTATTTGCATCTTTAAAAAATTATATTGGGAGGGCCGGGGAGAGGGGTGGGTGTGGGGTAGAAGGGGTCAATGGGGAGGAAAGGGGGCATCTGTCATATTTTGAAGAATAAAAAAAATTAAAAGTAAAAATAAAAAATAAAAAAATTATACTGGGATTCCACTTCTCCCGTTCGCCATTGCTTTACTGATCTTCAAAGCCGATTTTGTTCATTGCTGACTCTAGTTCTTCACTTCGCATGTACTAGCAAGCCATTCCTGCCTGGTTTTGTTCTCACCAATAGAGCAAAACCTGTCCAACTAAGGCTGCTAATCAACCCAGCATCAGCCGTGTGATGCAACTTCCAGAAAGTGAATTTAGCCTGTCGGCGACGGTCCGTCTCCCTGACATACACATACCTGCTTGAAACGCCCCTTCGCCCTTCCTTTCACAGTTCCTTTGCCAGTTTACCCAGTCTACCTTACCCTTAAACGTTGGAATTATTCCAAGATCTGGTCCTCAGCTACTTTTCCTCTCAGTCTATCCCCTCCCTCCATTTCATTTCATACATATCCACTAGCAGATCTTTCAGATTCAACTGTCATCGCGAGTCCTTGGGGCTGAGGTCATAATACGTACAGTGACAGCTGGGTCCTAGATTTATGGTGGTGGTTACTTCATAAGGTATATAAATGTTGAATCACTAAGCTGAACACCTAAAACCAATGTAATATGGTATGTCAACTACAATTAAAAACAAAACAAAATAAATGAACAAACACTAACCATTATAAGCAAAAATTGCAGCTACATGGGAACTGAGGAAACTACTCATAACATGTTTAAAAGACAGTGGGTATATATTCCTAAAATACAAGGAGCACTTACAAATAAATAAGTATACATTTGACCCTTGAACAAGGTTTGAACTGTAGGGGTCAACTTATAGGTGAATTTTTTTCAATATATGCCTGTGCTGTTTTCCAACCACAGTTTGGAAGCCTGGGGATGTGGGGGGGCCAACTGCATGCAGTGAACTACACCATTTTATATAGAGGACTGGAGCATCCTCAGGTTTTGGTATCCATGGAAAGGCCGAAAGCAAGTTCCCCATGGATATCAAGGGACAACTAAAGTTTTGAGGGAGTCAAACATTATACATTTAATGTTTGTGTAAGTAGGAGGGGTGGTCATTGCCCATAATCATCGTGTTTTTCAAGGGTCAAGTGTACATGACTCAACTAGTTAATATTAAATGACATTATTCACTTATTCTAAAATGTTAATGTAATGTGAACTTAATAATCATTTATCTATAGCTAACAGAAAATGTCAGAATATTACTCTTCCTTATAGGATCCTTTAGGATGGACAAGACTTTCCTGAACAGTCATATGCAAAATCAGTGAAAATATTCAGGGCTGGCTATACGTGTTTTCATAGGAATGATACTTTTTATAAACAATAAGCAATTCTCCATTTTCTTTCCAAAGAACTGTTGTTGGTTTTTTCTTTTAGAAATGTCAAGATACTTTAAGCTAGATCTCCTCACACTCCAAACAGTACAAAAGAAGCAAAGAATATCTGCATCTGTTTACCAATTCACACTGACAGGACCAAATATAAAAATGCAAGCATACTCCTAAACTTTAACCCAGGTACAGAGCCTCACTCTTGATCTCCTAACTTCAATGGACCAGCTACAATCTGGTGGCAATCCCGTGGACTTTAGAGTCAGAAGAATGTATCTTGCCCTTCTGAGCTGGGCACTGACGTATTTCTCTGTGAACAGGTCATTCAGCTCATGCATGAAGGGCTAATTCTGTGAATCCTGCTCTGAGCTAATTATATTTTTAAATTGCCCTCATTTTAAATTCACAAATGTCAATAGTAAAATTATTTAAACACAATGAAAAACAAAATGAAACACCAAAGTTATGAGGTATCTATTTGTTAGGCTACTGGACTGGGAATTGCTAACCACTGTTTTAATTACAGTTCTTTCTCGCTATGGAGACATGGGTCAGTTTTGTGGACTTTTTTTTAAGAATTTAGTTTCTGCATGGGGAGATTTGAATTGTATCTTTTTCAAAAGGATATAAGGAACATGAATATCTCTGTGCCTGACATGAATTCAAAAAAATAAAAGTAGCTAAACTAAGCAAAAAAAACCGCAAAAAAACAAAAAAACACAACCCATGGTGTTTCAGCTTTGATCAAAAGCAGAAAAGAGGGGACAGCAGGACAGGTCACTGAGGAACTCAGTGTTGTGGCCAATTCGGGGGCATTGGAGTCTGACCTAGATATATTATCAGGTGACTACCGGCGAGTAGGTCAGCTATTGAGGGTATTACAGAGTGACTTGAGGCAGACATCAGAGTCAGTGGCAATACTGGACTTCTTAGCTACCGGGACATGTATTACTGGCATTAAACAGCTGTTTGTGAAGGATATGTTTTTGAAAAAACACAGCTAACTTAAAATGAATTCCAAAAGCAATTTTCTCATAAGAAAGCAATGATAAAGGACATAAGAATGTCATTTCTGGGTAGCCAGCTGCGGCAGCCACCTTCCCCGGGCTGACAGAAAGGAAAGCTGACAGTCCTCAATGCCTGTACCAGACTCCGCAGCACGGGCCAGAGGGACCAGCCATGAGGTGAGGAACAGACCCCAAGTCACAAGTGAGAACATCTGTGGAGAGAAAAGGACCTCAGGTCCACCTGACCCCATTTCTAAACGCCCGGCTTAAGGTACTGTCTGAAAGCGGCTTCAGGGAAGACCTGTCTTGACTTTTTGACTGATACTGATGAATCTGATTGAGCTAAATTCTATTTTACTGAAACGGTGCAAGGCCACATCACAAGCGTTTAACAGAAAAGGAAAAGAACATTTTAAAGTGCATGTAAATGGCAAATACAGCACAAGCGCCAGGCTTGAATTCTTAGAGATCGTGCGCTGAAGTCGGGCCAGTGCTGACATTTAGCATTGCCTATAAGTGTCCTGATTGTTTGCTGAGGTAGAGCAATAAAAGTCTAAATAGAGAGTGTTCTCTCTTCCATTCCCCACCTCTCTAGTTAAATTCTGTAAGCCACACAGTGTCCAGAACAATACTCTGTATTGAGTAACTGATCCATGCCACACTCTGCGACCTGAATGCTTCGAAAGAATCACCCGCTCAGCCATGACCACAGCAGCCTTCTTCCAGGGAGAATCTCCACCAGCACCTCATGAAGGCAACTCTGAGGGCCTGGCTGGCCCCTCAGTTAGCTGGCTGGGTAAAAACACTTTCCCCTTTACCTTGTAACCTATACTCTTCCTAAAGCGCTTTTAATATATTTCTCTCTACCTTTGCAAGAAGCAAGTAAGGAAACCAGCAGTTTGGTAAATTCCCCAAATTGGCGGAGCTACCAAGTGGCAGAGGAATCCTAACCCAAGATGCTCTAACTCCGCGGCCCCTGTTGCTACCAACGCGCCACTCAGGGAACCTTTGCTCCCTGAACAATGGCCTGAGAATGCTGCGTTAAAAACGCGGTGTTTCAAGATATAGAGCAATTCTAGTATAAAATATGATGGGAGTTTTTTCCACAAGCATTTCCTTTAGGTTTTTGTACTTTGGCTTTCAAATGATTTTTAAGTGAAGGGTTCGATTGTGCTGGAAACGCCCCGCGAGTGAAGTCTCAATGCCTCTCATTGCTCCAGGGTTCTCAGGGTTCCTCACTTCTTTTTCGTCTCCCCATGAATGCTCTGAAATGCTCAGAGAAATTTTAAATTTAAGAAAACACAACGTTTCTCATTCTTCTCATCTCACTTCCAACACCAGCCACCCATGAATAACATTCTTATGCTTTTGCACAAAAGAATTAACAATAAGACTGTGAATAGTAACGCTGTAGCTGAATCCTGTAAGAAGGAAACAGAATAGCTTCCTCGTGTTTAACTGTGATTACAACTCATTTCAATGAGTGCCACCCTCTGATTTTTTTCTCAGAGTTTTAGGTTTCCTTCTCCACCAGTAGGATGTAGAAGACTTGCAATCATCTGTGGCCAAAATTTATTTTAAGCCTCAACAACTTTCTACCTCTTTACTTTGAAATCTAAAAACTCTAGCAAAATCTTATTATAATTCCTGGGACAAAGTTTCAATTAATAGACATAATATTCAAAGGACACGAATAGAGCTGGAGAGATATTTGGGTGTGGGGGGAAAGAAAAGAGAAAGAGAAGTGTGTGCAGCCACACACTATATGTTCATTCTATTCCTGATTCCCAAAGATGCACTCGTATGAGTCCTGATTCCACACTGCGTCTCACACATGCAACCTGCTACCTTATTTTGATTTCTGCCCGCTCCTTTTGCGCTCACTGACTCTTAGATTGAAGGGCCCTTTGAAATCACCTCTCACTAGGACCAGTCTGGAGAAAAGAGACTTTGGCAAGGTCACAGAGGTAGTTCATGGCAAAGTTAGGATTACAATCCAAGTCTCGCCATGGCCAGGCCCTAAGCTTTCAAGCATTTCAAAATTAATAAAAACAGCATAATTGATTGCAGATGAGGGCTTAACCAAGAAGCAACTATCATAGAACTAAAAATGAAATAGTTGCCGACAACAGCGGGTCTAAAAATTGAGTTTCAGAACAACATTGTTCAATTTCCTGCTTTGTGAGCGCAAGCTCCATCTCTCCACTACATGTTTATCTCACTTAGCATAATGACCTCGCCCAAAAATGTGTTTTTATTGATTTTTAGAGAGAAAGGAGGGGAGACGGAGAGAGAGAAAGAGAAACATCGATGTGAGAAACGTCAATTGGTTGGTTGCGTCCTGTACGTGTCCCAACCGGAGATCGAACCCGCAACCTAGGTATGTGCTCTGACCATAAATAGAACCTGCAGCCCTTTGGGGTACAGGACAGCACTCCAGCCAACTGAGCCACTCAGCCAGGGCTTTTCTTTTTCATGAAAAAAAAAAAAAAGCTATTTATAAGGTTGTTGGATGAACATTTGTAATTGTCCTGTTTGTGTATGTTGTTACTATTTTTGGTTAAGTAATTGAAATTATTTCTTCAAAAATATTTTTAAAAATCATCTGACAGGTATCAGTATCCACACTCTACTTCTTCTTTTTTTTCATGTTGATATTTTTATTTGATCCCATAAACCTAAGTCCTGGAATATCTAATTATTTTGTTGTTGTTGTTCAAAATATTACAGATGTCCCTTTTTCTCCCCAGTGACCCTTCCACCCTGCCTGGACAACGGCATTTAGAAATAAAGTGTAAGTTCAGGAGGCACACTTGACTTCTAAATGCCGTTGTCCAGGCACACTACCTCGTTACGGAGCGTCTCACTAACAAGTTGTCAAAACGCCCTGGGTTTGAAATCTTTACACTACTAGCCCATGACTATCATAAGGATGGAGCTATGCATAGAACTTTTTCACATATTATCTCACTTAATCTTTAACATAACCCTACAACAAAAGAATCATCCCCTTTGTTATGCCAATGGGGGGGGGAAACAGAGAGGTTTAGTGACTCAGTTGAATGTCACTCAGGATTTGGAGAAACAGGATTTCAATCCAAGTCTTCTAAACCCCTTGTGATTTCACTATAACATTACATTATGTGCCTGTAACTATTATTTGGTGCTGGGGCAAGAGCAGGCTGATAGTCAACAGTCAACAGAACTGGATTCAGAAAACTTCTGCTCTCCAACAAGTCAGAACAGAATAAAAGGCCTGGGTACCCTATTAGCAGGTTCTAGAAAGTTATAGCCCTGCAGGTTCAAGTTCACCTAGAGAAACTGAGGCACAGGGAAGGAGCATCACTGCTTAGATCATAGAAAGAACCTTGTTTCCTTCAATACTAGATGCTGTAATAGCAATTTTTAAAGAGAATAGTCAATGGAATAATTCCAAATCACTCTACAGACAAAAGAGACATTTATCAAGAAAGAAAGGGGGCTTTAAACTAGGTTTTTCACATCAAGAGAGTTCCTTTAAGAGAAAAATCCATCCAAAATTTTCTCCAAACCCCTTTCTAAGTTCATAAAAGAGAAGCAACATTATTGCTCATCGCATATATAATTTATATCTATTAGACAGCACATTTTATGGTCTTGGTACCTTTGCTCTTATGAGATGCTGTCGATCATATATATAATGTATTCAATGTCAAATTATTGGTTAAGAGTCCAACCTCCAATAATAGCATTGTTCCTTTGGGAAAAAAGAATTCACTTTACAATGATTTCCTTTGCCTTGCAGTTTGCAGGAATGCGCTTTGGCAAAAAGTAGAGATTACATGTTTGTTCAGTGAGTGCCCGATTATTATTGTCATCGCACTGTTTATGTTAGGTCAATGCATGGCCATTCCCACATTGCTTTACCACTGTATGCAACACAAATACAATAGATACTATGTAAAGTGTATCTTTTCATTTTTCCATTAGAAAGTTATTTTTTTTGTTTTCTTCTTTTTCACAGGCATAACCTCCTCTGCTAAAATTGTACAATACCAAAGATGTTACAAGCTCTATGCTGAGACTTTGCCACATTATTGTAGATTTGGCTACTGTGTCTGTTACATTCCCAGTTTACCAGTGAGAGTGGACAGCCGTGTCTTGCGTGTGCTTGGGCAGACCACCTAGTTTTTGCTGTCATCCTTTCCCTTTTCTTCACTATTTCAAAAAGGGTTCATTGTTGGTGGCGACCTTCCCAATTTAGTTCCTTGAGATGGATTGTGATAGGATTACAAGAGGAATGGAAACCAGCTAGAGGTCAGAGATCTGCAGCGCAAACAGAAGGGCTGAGCTTTTGGATCAGCTTCTCGGAGAGAAAATGAACCAGGCTTTGCCTTTGCATTTGTTTGCTTATTGAGGGCGCGTTTTACTATGTCACCCTCTGGCACTTGTGTTGTTGCTGTTTGGGGATTTAAATATATGAAAATGGACCACCTCAGAGGCAGACTGTTCTAGAAGTTTGTTAGTATTTTTGGTTGCTCGGGATTCTGATATACTTCCTCTATTTGAGGAAAATTTAGCATCAGTGGGTCTCCTTGGGAAGCAGATCCAAACATCTCAGGGGTATAACCCGGGGCCCAGCGCTAAGAGAACCGGGGGCAATGGGGCCTAATTTAAGCGCCGTCCTGTCTGTACCACATATGTCAGTAAACGACAATGACACATTCCTTAGGGCAAGACCCTCTGAGTAAGATTTGGTACATTTTTCCATCACCTCTGCAGCTGTCACGCTGGCCCCGGGCCCCGTCATCTCTTGCTAGGGCCTCTAGTGTCCCTGCGTCAATCTTTGCCTCCCTTGAGGTTGTCCCGAATGAAGCACCCAGAATGATCGCATTGAAGAGTAAGATCCTGCCAGATCCCATTATTCCTCTGTTAAACCTTCTGATGGCTTTCCATTTCATTCAGGAAAAGACAAAGTCCTTACCATGCCCTATATTACTGGTTCCAGCTACCTTCCCAATTTTACCTCCTGTATTCTCCCCCTTGCTCACTGAGCCCCAGCAGATGGGCCTCCTCTCTTACCTTCAATATTCCAGCACACCCTCACCTTGGGGCCTTATTCTTGCTGTTCCCTCTGCCTGGAAAACTCTTATCTCAGATACTTCTGTATGTCAATTCCTCACTTCCTTCAAGTATCTGCTCAAATGTAATATCAAAGAAGCCTTCTCTGGCCCCCCTATTTGAAATAGAATCACCCCCAGGCCACAAACTCCCTATGTCCTTTACTTTGTTTTATTTGTGCCCATAAAATTTATCTTCACATGACATTTTAAATACTTTAATTATCTGTTTGGTCTACCTCTTTGTACTAGTAAATAACCTCCATGAGGACAGGGATTTTTTTTTTCCTATTTTGTTCCTATCCTATATGCCTGGCAACCAGTAATACAGATGTTCAGCAGTTAAAAATATGTGTTGAATGAAATGGTCTCACTAAAAATCTCCTCCTTCAGCTCAAACTAAAGACAGCAAATGATTCAGTGTCAACTAGCTGCGTCAGTTTTCAGCAGGACTATATAAGAATTAAATTGATTAAATAAACAGGCAAACAGAAAGCTATACATAATTTATAAGCAGAAAAGGCTCTCTTGATTATGGGTTATAAATTATTAACCCACTCTCTTCTTGGCAGGATTTAAGAATCTACAGAGACTAACTTTTAGGAATGAAGTTCTCTGAATCATCAGTAATGTCACTTAGGACTGGCATAAGAAGTGGAAACAGGGAGCACTGCTTTAACTTCTGTTATTTCATGGACCTCTGCGCACACCTCCCTCACTTCCACCGTCCAGCCCTCCATCTCTCTCTCCCCCCCTTCTTTCTTCCCCCCCTTCTTTCTTCCTTCCTTCCTTCCTTCCTTCCTTCCTTCCTTCCTTCCTTCCTTCCTTCCTTCCTTCCTTCCTCCCTCCCTCCCTCCCTCCCTCCCTCCCTTCCTTCCTTCCTTCCTTCCTTCCTTCCTTCCTTCCTTCCTTCCTTCCTTCCTTCCTTCCTTCCAGTTACTTACTATTAACATATTCAGGCACTATGATTAATGCTAAATAAACCCCAAAAATTGCTTCTTTCTCTGCTTTTACAAAATAGAAGTGCCACAGACTCCGGTGCCCTTATATTCACTTCCATAATAAGCTACTTATGCACATCCCTAGACACCAGAAAACAGTGGAAGCCTTTAGAGAACAAATAAAACCATTTAGACATACTGTTTGGAGATGGCTGGAGATGCTTGAAATGGGACTTGTCTAAAGGATTTTAGAAAAGCTCCCTTTGGCAAAAATAACAGGGTGTAAGAACCATGTTACACAAACAAGTTTCCTCTTAAAAATGAAAACTGAACATTTACTGAAGTACTATTATTACTAGAACTCCTTTGGATATTTGATGCTAATATATACAGGGTGGGCAAAAGTAGGTTTGTATTTGTTTGTATGGCAAATATTACAATAATTAATAAAAATATATGGAATAAACTCTGTTCCTCATACTCATAATTATATACTGACTTTTGGCCACCGTGTGTGTGTGTGTGTGTGTGTGTGTGTCTGTGTACCCTGTATATGGTCTTTGCTACCAAGAAGCTCACAATCCAATTTCAAATAAAGCATTTTTAATAAAATTATTTCTCAATTAGTATACCCTATTCAGTGGTTATAAAACTCTCTTGAACCATGGTCCAAAATGAGGAATTATAAAGAAATTGTTGGATAATTATTTTCATTTAGAGGGCATTTCTATGAAATATAAAATGATGGGCATATGCTCAGAGTCTTCTCTTGTAAAATATAATAACATGCAATTTACACATGTTCTCCCCCAGTTAATGACTGATGTAGGTGAGTCATGGAATCCCTAATGCTCTGCAAAGTGCCTGACCCACAGCAAATGCTAAATAAATGTTGGTTCAATGAATGGGCATATGATTGATATTTGAACCATAGCAAATGCTTGTCTTATAATTTAAATATTAGGAAACAATTGCCTAAAATGTACAAATTTGCACTGTTACCAGAGTGTTAAAAACATTCCTGAGTCATCTTCAGTCACATCATTAATTCACATCTGCACGTGTCGTTCATTTTCACTACTCATCTGATATTAACAAAACCTTTGAATATAAGCAGCAGGATGGGAGTGATATTCACTTATATTTACAGATAAAGAAATGAAAAGTTAGAAAAGCAACATGACTTGCCAGAAGATATCGGGGGTTCCAGATCGGACCTCGATTGCAGGCCTTCTGTGTCCTTGTATAAGATGCACTTAGCTACACCCACTCTCATTTTAAAAATTTAATGACAACAAGCCACCTATCTTTTGTTTTCTTATTACTCAAATCACTTTCTCTTTAAGCAACAGTATGTCAGAAAATAGGAAAGAAGTAAACTTTTGTTACATCTAATAGCATGTTAATGACCACTGAGTACAATCAATCACACTATATGTACTGCTTGGAGCTGCATCCAGTAATTATTAACTCTATGGTCCCTGTAAATTTTAAACCACACAGCTACCCTATACTTGGTCTTCTAATATAGAGATGGTGAATTTCATGTTGTTAAAAAATATGTTTTGAACTGTCTTCAAAAGTCTAAGCTAGTAGAAAATCAAAAGGCTGGGTGGAGGTGGGCAAAGGGGGGTAGGGAAATAGGGGACATCTGTAATAATGTCAACAACTTTTTAAAAATTGGAATCAAACCATCTACAGAAAATTAATTCATCAATATCTGCACAAGAGTGTTTTGGGTACAGTGGTTTGCTTCAGTTGAAATTGACCTTATTTCCTTTTAAAATTATTCATACATGTGTAAATATAAAAATTAAATTCCCAGAACACCCAGGGAAACTTCATGTCTGAATTTTCTATGTGTAGGAAAATAATGAAGCACGTTTCCTAAAAGGCCATAACAGGACATTTTAATGTTTTCATAATTATTTTGAACATACCACTTTTATTTAAATAATTCTGATACCTAAATGACCTATTAATGTTTCAAAAAATATTTTCCAAATAAACAGCTTACATGACATGCCTTCAGATTAAATTTGACTCTAGACCAACTAATTTGATATAGATTCTCTCCCTCCTGGAAACGAAGAAGCCTCAGATCAGTGTTTTGCTTCTCACTATATTACTCTGGAATTCTGGATTTGTCATAACCTTTCAGCCTTTCTCATCTGTAAAATGGGGCTAATCACCAAGAGTAGATTCAAGTTTTATAGGACCTGAAACTTACACATTTCAGGAGGCTCTCTTTTTAAAAAATAAAAACATAATACAAAGCATGTGCTATATAGGCTTTTGGCAGTGACCTGTGAGACAGAATGGCTCCCCCCTTACTCAGCTTCACAGTCCATCCAGTTTTGCTAATACCCCCCTCCTACTTCTGGGAGATTTGGTAGTTACAGCACATCCCCTGTACTGTAATCCTACGTTTCTATTTATCCTGTAACTTAACAGGATCTTTAAAAAAGGTTGGTCTCCTGTGAATATGAGAGCAAGAAAATACCTTCTTGTCCCCCAATTTGAAATAGAGAAACATAATAGTGATGATTACAGATGCTGCATTTAGGGAGCTACGGGAATGCCATTCAAAGCCATTTACTGAGAGCTGGAAACTGTGCACAGAAGTGAGGAAGACATAATACCTAAACAAAGGCTGTGGTGTCAGAGACAGGTGGGCACCTGCAAGTTAGAAAGTAGTCAATTCTCTAATAACTGGGGAAAGTGCAGATGGGCAAGGAAAACCGGGGCTGTTCTAGATTGCAATTGGACCCGAGAAGCAGGTATGTTGATGTGTTGGATACAGATTTGTGTGTCATGCTCCATCAGATAAATTTTTAATCCCCAAGGGGCACTGATGAAATCCCAACACATCTTTAACCTGAAGTTGTTTTCAACTCATAAATTCAAAATGTTCAGAGGCCAACGAGAATGCATTCAGAGTCATAATTTTCTTTATTAACAGCAAATATTAAAACACTGAAATAAAGCATTTAACATAAATCCACATAGCTTTTGCCGTTCAACACACTAATTCAACTTGCTGCTGACAAGCACTCTTGTTAGAGCTAAAAATAGAGAGCATTCTTCAGAATGATTCACAGGCTTACTCCCTAATCAATGGTAAATAATCCTGACAAAACTGTATTGACCTCAAAAGTTTAATAACTTATAAAATAACAATTTCATTGCTTGCAAAGAAATTGTGCAGTTCAGCCTGGATTTAATTTACTTGAGGTTGCAACACTTTGTTACTAATAACAAGAAACATTAAGTGTTAACAAAAGTGAAACTGATCCATCCATTTCTGGCACCAGAAAGCACATATTCACCGCAGTTTCAGTAAATCCGCCACTGAGTCAATCCCCTGTCTTTGATTTTCTGCCAATGGATTTGAACTGAGAAACTTTAATTTTACTAGAACTCTTCGCTAGGCAAAAATATACGGGACAGCCAAGGCCCGAAATCGGACTGGAACTCGGAAAAACCGAGAGGAGACAGTGGCAGCCAGCGCCCTGGGACTGTCCCCTCTCCTGCCAGACGCTGGGCAGACAATGCTCAGGACTGCGAAAGGCGGCCTGCAGACGTGAGCCACCACCTCCTCCCACCGCCCAAGGACATGGGGCTTCACTGCTGCCCTGCCATCCGAAGGGTCACCCGACAGTGTCTGAATCCTCACAAGGCTGCGACATGTCCTCGCTGACATTCTACACGGGCTTGAACTAAGGCTGGGACAGGCCGGCGCAGGTTCCTGAGGCCCCCTCATGTTTCCTTCTTGGAGGTGAAACGTTTCCCAGGCTCTCTGGCTGTTAGATAGGCCCCTGACTGCGCTCTGGGACAAGCCTATAGTTAGAAGTGACGGGAGCCACTTCCTATGGCCTTTCAAGCCTCCCACACAACCCCCCAAGCGTCCCTTTGGCTTCAGCTCTGGGCCAGGTGGCGGCAGTGCCTCTGTGGAATCATTTGGTCCTTTGAATGTCTATCTAAAGAAATCTTCACCCCGAGGCATGCTGCAAACACTCCTGGGTTTGAAAATGAGCGAGAAAGAGGGGGTCAATGTGGGGGGGGGGGGGGCATCTGTAATACTTCCAACAATAAAGATAAATTTAAAAGAAAGCAAGCTATCGGGAGCTGGGGGCTTTTATGTTAAAGCAGGTAGACTGCTCCCTCATAATTTACATTCTAACAACTTACAGGAACATCATTCTCTGGTTCATCTGTCACCAAACTCTCGTTTTCCTCCAAGTCTATTTATAAATGTTGTCTCTAGGGGAATGCTGTCTTTCCTCTGCTCTCACCACATTGTATTTATACCTCAAACCTAGTAAGTCTCTTGAGTGCTTCCAAGCATATGAATGTGAGGAATTCACTTTCCCTCTCTGGGACTCCACTTATAATAATGCCTGCTTAGCACTCAGTGTGTGCCAAGGCCTGTGCTAAGCGTTGCCCGTGTTCCATCTCATTTAATATTTAAAACAAACGCTTCAAACAGGTACTATTAGTATCCTCAGTTTAAGATGGAGAAGTGGAGGGCTAGGGACATGTTCCAAATCACACAGCTGTTAAGTAGCAGAATCTCAACTTTTACACTTAAAGGACCACATTACAAGTTTCTGTCCACATGACTGCCTCCTCCACTAACTACATTGGAGAGCAGGAGCCTAAATAATTTCAGTATTCCCTGTACCTAATGTATTGCTGATCCAGAGTAGGCTACAAATGTCATTTTTAGAATGAATAGATGGAGGAATGAATGAATCAGAACCAGAATCAAGTTCCTCTGTTCCTAAACCTTTCCTCTACTGTGTTGTATCACCTTGTATTACAGGCAGAAACAAGTGCTTACTCGAGACAGTAGGCATTAAATAACTATTTAAATAAACAGATGGATTCACAACAAAGCGTTGATGCAAGTGTAACTACAGAAGAAAAACAATTCTTTATAACTACAAACTCCCTCCCAGGAAGATCGAGTCTGTCAAACAGAAATACACTTTGTACTTCTGAGTATTTTTATGGGTTTTGGATCTCAAGGCTTTAGAATCAAGGCTGAAGAGAGCCAGATGAATGTGCCTAACAGAGGCGGGGAATTTGGGGTTCTAGGCATAGTTCTGGATGGAGGACATGCGGAGGAGGCAGGGGAGAAAGCAGCCAGCGTGGCTTGGGATGGCCGTCTACAGGAATACTCCAGAGATGGGTGGCTGGCGCACATTTTTAGAATAGAATATCTAATGTTGAAGTTGAAATTGTTGCCATATTGAAAATGCAAACTCCTCCTCCATACCTTTGTGATTCTCAAATTTTGAATAAAGTTTACTACCTCTTCATAGAGTGTGTGGCATGTTTGGTAGAAACCAAGGAAGAAGCTGTTTTTCACATTTGAGTTGATTCTGTGAGGGAACAGAGACAGGGCTCATAGATGCAGAATGCCAATGTCAATGGTGACCATGAGAAGGTAAGTTCACCATGGACTGACAAAAACCTTGGAAAGGGTGTTAGCCGTGTCATAAGTGTTCAAGTCGATTTATCATGCCCCCAAAGTCTCAGTAACTCCCACTGACATCGGGGTTATTTGAGATATTACAAAGTGCTAATTTTTATTACATAAATGTATCAGAGGTCTAAAAGCAGGTTTGTCCTCAATGAAATGGAAGAAAAAATATATCTCATAGTCTGTCTGGGCAATGAATTATAAAAAGCTAAATATACTTTTACAGATGGATGCCAAGAGAAAGGAGTTAGATATTTTAAAACATTTCCTAAGAGGAGATGAAATTTAAAAAAGGCTTGTGTAACTCACATTTAAGTGAGCAAGGAACAGCAAAATGGCAATTTCTCCCTTCACCTGGAATGAGGCGTCATGCTGTCCAGGATGCAACCAACCAACAAGTAATGGATTTTGGAGTAGTGGACAGAGACTTTCAGGCAGCTATCAGGATAGAATTTGTCCTTCCAGGGAATCACATAAAACTGCCTCTACGACAGCTGCATTAGGCTTTAATTTGAATGTACATTTGCAGAACTGAAAGAGTCACATCTCTAGCATTTACACAGATTGTATAATTAGCAATTAAGAGCAGAAACAGTTAGGGCACTAGTAATATCTGTACTTTACAGGCTGAGTTCTCAGCATTTGCCAACACAGAAACTGAAAACTCTTTCAGATGCCTACGTCGCCTCGATCAAGGCCGGCAGCGCTCGGGAGTGGACACAGCTACGTCTACGTGCAGAGCCCCGAGGCCCAGCGCAAATCAGCAGCACTCACAGGGCAGACCTGATCGGCCCGATTCCTGACTGTCAGGACCTTTGGGACAGCTGTGTTCCTGTGGTTTTTCTATTCTACTTAAAACAAAACAAACAACAGCAAGCCAGAGACGGAGAATCATCTCGCAGCGGAGGCGCAGCTCTGGCCTCCACCTGGCAGTCAGCAGCAGCACTGAGGCCTCTGTTTCAGACAGACCCCTGTGCGGCTGGAAAATGGGCAGAGACACTCAGGGAGGTGCTCCCTCCAGCCGTCTGCTATTCTAGTTAAGAACTGAGGGATTGAAAGGAGGCAATAGGAAATGAGAATAAAACCGATGCTCAGCAATTCCACACAGATGATCAAAAGCAGTTCTGACTATTTGGTCAGGGAATAGGTCCTGCTCCAAAGCCAGACTGAGGAGGGGCAACCACTAGGTGCTTGGGGGGAATCCAGTCACCTGCTAGTGGGAGGGTAAAAGTCCGGTCACCGTCAGGAGAGCCGATATAATGTTACCTCTGAATTTTAGAGTTGGGAACTGACCCCAGAGGCCCCTGGGTTAGCTCACGGATGTAGCGAAGTTAAGTGTTTGGATATTTTTGTCAAAGTTCAGCTCATCGTTTCATAGCACCAGCTCTCTGAAGCCTGCACAGTTACCGCTCCCCCCAGCAATGCCCTGGTCCCTAGAAATGAGAGACCTTTGTGCAGGGACTGCTGGCAGGAGTGTGCCCATTGGGTTGCACATACCCTCACTTAATTGTCATCACACTCCAACCCAATATTTGTAGGCTGGAAGTTTCCCTCTCTCTTCTTCTTCTTTTTTTTTTTTTTGTTGTTAAATATGTTTTTATTGATTTCAGAGAGAAGAAGAGAGAGGGAGAGAGAGAAACATCAATGATGAGAAAGAATCATCGATCGGCTGCCTCCTGCATGCCCTTGACGGGATTGAGCCACAACCCCGGGCCTGTGCCCGGACCGGGAATCGAACCCCGATCGCCTGCTTCAGAGGTCACTCCAGCCGGGCTCCCTGTCTCCCCTTGAACACCTGACAGGGAGCTGTAAGTAGAAAGCGTTGCTCACCCTCTGCCTCTCGCGACTTTCTCCTCCTGTGAGGAGGAGCGAGGCATGTGCGTGGTTAGAAGGCAAGAACCTGCCACCACTGATAGGAGCTGCCCTAGGGAGAAAGGAGAAGGAATATGTTCACGCTCACTCGTGTTCTCCACCTGCAGCTCTCACTGTGTTATGAGGAAAGCTAGGCCTGGCCGGCATGGCTCAGCGGTTGAGCACCAACCTAAGATCTAGGCGACCGGGGTTCGATTCCCGGCCAGGGCACAGGCCCGGGTTGAGGGCTCGATCCCCAGTCGGGGGCGTGCAGGAGGAAGCCCATCAATGACTCTCTCATCATTGATGTTTCTCTCTCTCTCTCTCCCTCTCCCTTCCTCTCTCTGAAATCAATAAAGATATATCTTTAAAAAAAGAAAAAAGAAAGCTAGGATCCTCCAAGCAGCTGGGTGGCAGTCCCAACTAACCCCACATAGGGGCCTAAGACTAGACTTGTCAGCAAGGAATAGGAAGCCTGTTTAACCTCAGGACAGCTAGTCCAGCAATTAGAGCTGATATTTTGATTCCCTGAACTGCAGGCCTATGTCTCAGTTCAGACCATGGAAAATAAAACAATATAGTAAACTATTTTCATACACCAGGCAACAGGTAACTTTAACCCATATCAAAAGAAGAAGTTGAGATCTAAGTAGTTTATGTGACTTCCCCACTTATTTCCTACTCTTTATATATTAGTTTCTTCAGTCTAATTTATTACATTTAAGGTATCTGAAGGCACGGACTGTGTTATTGTTTTTAATCAAGTCAAGGTATAGTGCTGAAAGGGTTTCATAATATATGTAGGTGATTTAATTGCCCTAAAGCATTAATTAAAAATAATTGAAAGAAACTCCCTATGAGGCAGGTACTACAAAGGGCACGTTTCATAACACATTTAATTTCAACACTGTTAAATAGGTATTATCATCCCCATTGTAAAGACAAGAAAACAAACAGAAAGACCAAACAAATTGCTGAACTTCACAAAAGTAGAATGTGGCCAAGCTGGAATCTGAACACAGCCTTTATATAATTCCAAGTCTATTTTTTGCATTCACCCACATTTGATTAAAACAGGCTGGACAATTTCCTAATGATATATCTAATCAGGAAGGAGGTCAAATCTTCCCATTGTTGCTCAGTGAAAAATGGTAATGGCAATGGATCTAATCCTGAAGGCCCCATGATGCCTAGCACAAAATTGGGCACAGAGTGGGTATTTAATACATTCTAATACTTTAAACAATACTGAGAAATTCTACCAAAAAAGCATGCTACCATATAACTTATAAAATACTGAGTTACAATTTAGTGGAGAGGATCTACTATCATTAAGGCCAAAACAGGGTACTTTTTAAAGATCAAAAATATATATCTAAAATTATCTAATTTCTGGTTTTCCTCCCACTGTGTTTGTTACTGTAACTACTGTGACCTACAGAGTCTTCATCTATACAATGAGAATATTAATAATGCCTGCCCAATCCTACAGGGTTATAGGGAGAAAGAGAGACAATTATTCTAGAGCATATATCTATCACTGTCATTATCTGGTTTTGTGACTGCCTCCCACACTAGACTATGAAATCCTTAAAGAAAAAGAATTTTATTCTACGTTGTGTTTGTGTTCTCAATCTCTTTTAATATAAAATCATTAAAGGAATGAATGTTATAATTATTTGGCAAAATAATAAATGAAACACTGTTCTTAAAGAAAAGCAGGATGACATTTATATATATATATACATTTAATGTATACATATATGTGTGAAACTATATATACAACTATACATGTACATAACTACATGCATACAAATGTATATGCATATATAACTATATAAAACTACATATGGAGATAAAATGAAGTGATTGAAATGTTCCAATGCTGTTACTTTTAATTTAAAATTGTACTTTTACTTGATTTTTAATTGTCATCTTCTCTGCCACAATCCCCCCTTCTTCATCAGTGCAATTGGTGATGGCTGCACAGCCCTGTAAATTTACTAGAAATAATTGAATTGTACACTTAAAATAGATAAATTTGATGGTATGTAAATCAGACCTCAGTACTTTTTTTCTTAAAGTATCTCTGTTTTGTTCAAATTGCAAGTTTTTGTTTTGTTTTGTGTTTGTCTGGTCATTTGTTTCAGTAGACCTGACGCTTTGGACTTAACCCAACATGGAGTTTCCCTCCAGGATGCTTTTCCCTGCTCTGGCTCTCGGCAGGCCCACCACGTTCCCTTTATTTCAAAGTTGGTCTCTAGTTCACATATCCCGGGGCCTTGGGAAAGGGCCCGTGAGCTGCAGGGTGTCCCCTGAGTGTATGCTGGTCTCCAGTTCAGTGGGCGCCTCTGCCCCTCTCCTGGGGTGGTTCATGATGAAATGCGGCTACACCTTCCCGCCACGGCCTATGAGCACAAGATCTCTGTGTTCCATGGCTTTGACCCACCAGTCCCAGACTAATTTTGGTTGACTCCTTAGCTCAATCATCAAGTGCCTGAGAAGCCTTCGCTACTTTGCCCATGTCATGCTGGAAGGCATGGGGCTAAGTCTGCCCTTAAATCCAGGTGCAGGGCATCTTCACCAGGCATTTGCAGCCCTACACCTACGGGCACCTTGCTACTCCACTGTCACGCAAATTTGTGGGCATTTTTTATGATGCTTTCAATTTCCCTAGGCTGTTCTCCAACCTTCTCTGTGCTGGGACTTCAACCAAATCCCCCCTCTCTTCTGCGGTCTGTCCATACCTAGGAAGAAACTAAGTGATCCACATATGACCACTGTGCCCTGTTTTGGGAACCAGAATCTGAAAACTGACTCTTTGCTTTCTTGCTACAATAATCTTAATCCACCACCACCCTCTCTACCTCTTGTCAGGCAATGGGTGACTCTAAGGAGTCTCAAGCTGAACACAAAGAACAACAACAAAAAAAGCACATCATCACATTTGAAAAATATTACCTGAATTACATGAGATTATTATTTTTAATATCTGTCTCCTCTTCTGAATCATAAGTAACATAAAATGTAGAGGAAATAGTCAATTAAATTGGAATGCAAATGACATTGAGGTATGAGCCAATTTGAATATCAGATTCAAATCATCGATTTAGAAGAAAAACATTTTTTAAAAGGGTATAGAGGCAACACATCAGAGTTAATAAACCACATAGTATACAGATCACCTGAAGGCAGCAACGGAGACACTTTTCCTATGCCAAAGGAGATATTGCTATAAACCCGTATCATTTCTATGTGATTGCCAGACTTAAGATAATGGATCTAACCAGGCAATTTCAATTTACACTCTCACACATATCTAAATAATGGGATCATTAGCCCTAGACAAGAATATATGCTAATAAAAAATCTGCAGGTGTCTCCAAGACAAGCTCATTGTTTGAAAAGAGAATGCTTTGCCATATCTTTATCAGATTAATAGACTCCAAAGATCTCTTTTTATCTAACCCATGGCTTGAGAAAAAAAAAAAACACAGACTTTCTGGTGGTGCTGTGAACTTGGTTCTAGCTATTCAAGACAGCTTGACAGCTAATAAAACGCACAGCAAGTAGAGAATAAAGGAAGCCTCACTGCACGTCAGATCCAGCCCCCGTCATTGCTGCTCTACCCTTTGATAGACGGCAAAAGCCTCGACCAGAGCTTCCCAAGTGGGTCCTGAGCGAGTTCATCCCCCGAGCTCTCCGGGTGGCCTCTAACCGGGGCATGCGTTACCTCCAGCCGCCAGCAGCCCTTTCTGTCACTGGCCTGGTGCGGTCACATGTTCCTCAGCTGCGTGTGCTGGAAGGGGAAGGGGGGGAGGAAGTGCCCGTGTGGACCCCCACGGAAGGGAGCTTCTGGAACAATGGCCAGTGTCGGCGGGAGGGGGTGTGATGCTAAATGAATCTACAGCAAACGTTATATTTGATTACCTTGGCACACGTGTTATTATTCTAAGGGTGCAAAAATACACTGACTGTCTTGGCAAGGGAGGCAAGGTATTTTATTTTATATACAAGGAAGTCGGGGTGTGGAGAGGAGTAAGAGACTCTTAATCAAATTTAGTGCGAAAAGGCACTTAACCACAAATTTGTCCCCTGGGCTGAAATGTGTTTGTAATGTATGTTACAAAGCAGCTCTCGAGGAAAAGCACTGTCCCCACAGAGTCCTGTTAAAAGTAAATGGTTATGATTACGCTTGTTTTCTGCTCCGCTTGGGTACATGTACCCAGGGCCCGTTAGCTGCTGCATTACTCCATTCTAGCCAGAATAAAGGCAAAGTTAGTCTTCGAAGATTCAAAGTTTGAGTAGAATTCTTTAATAGATTCTAACTTTACTGATCTCTATTTTGAAAATAATATTATTAATTTCGGGGGGTTCTCCTATCTCACCATCATCAGATGTCCTATAAGTAAGTGTCCATTTCTGTTACTAGTCATTTCTCAAAACTCATACTAGATAAGAATAATTCTCAAAGACATTTTCCTCTAATGCTGTCTACTTAGATATTTACACAAATAAGAGTTCGAACAGGAAACGCTGCTTACAAGACTGAAAACCATCTAAGCTTCAATATCAAAGACAGGAAATATTTTTATCATGTTATAGCTTCAAGTGTCGTCTAATTGCTCTATTTATTTCAATGTAAAGAAATAAATGAAGAATAAAAATGTTTCAAATGATAAAAAGTAGTTATTTCCACTTTAATATTTAAAACCACACTTTACAAAGCTGCAGTATTAAATATAATAATGTTTTAACAAGAGCAATTTTCATAATTATACCTCAACTTAATATCCCCATTTTAATTAGAATCTTCTGCAAGGTTTCTACAAAATCAATTGGAAATGTGTTACCAACTTCTTTACCAATATAGCCAACCTTTAGAGCAACTCACCATTTTTAAAAAGTCCCAGAATACTTGAATGTTTTAAGTCACTTTTTTCTCTTAATTGAGAATAAATGCTACTACCACGAGGAGAACTATAATAGAATCAAGTTAATATCGGTGTGCATATTTGGATTCAATTCTAAGATCATCAAATTCTTCACAATTCCCACTTAGTGACATGCCAGTATCATTTCTCTTAGTTAACAATGATGGCCACCTGAGAAATAATTCTAGATTAAAGCAGATTACTGCAGAAGACTGTAAAACCACCACTAAGAAAATGAATTTTATAAAGATCCTATTATTCCAGAGGATTCTCTCCACGTTCTCTCCGTATAGCCTATGAATTTATTCCTACCTTGACTAACCTCAGGAGGAGCAAGCACCCAGTGAGTCAGGGGTCTGGCTTTAGTCAGTGTCATCAGTAATTGTTTGTTCCCTTGGTGGCTTCCTAAGGAGATTGCTTTAACCACCGATGACACAGAATATTTTAATCCCCATGCATTTAAATTCTCAGTAGAAAATGGCAATTTCTCTTCAGCCAGGCTCTGTCTACATTCGCAAAACACTTTCAGTTTCTAGGATTCTCATTTCAAATATTATATTTTAAGACAGAAGCAAATAGTTCTTTTCTTGCCCACTGACGCCAGGGACCAATAACTTGTACAGAAAGCTGCTGCAAATTGCTCGATGGTTTAAACATTCCATGTGGCTATTAAAGGGCAGTCACACTGCCAGCCCCGACAGAGGAGCCACGTTCCATGCAGTTACCAGAAGGTGGAAAGTGCTCTGGGCTTCTCTCCCTAAGCTGCCCAGCACCTGTCAGATTGCCCTGGAATGATCCAACGCCCCTTCCTGCCTGCTGCAATGTTTCATGCAAATCTCCTGATTAAGCATGTTTTTCCCCTTCATCTCAGTGTCAGTTTTTTTGGAGCTAGGTTTTGAAAAGAAAGCAATAAGATTGCGTCAGATCGCATTACAAAATAAGTGGTTGACATCTTTCTATTAGCCCTCACCTGTTCATCCAACAAACGTTAATATTTTATGCCTATGTACCAGGCATTGGGCTTGGCCATGGAGATACAACAAAAACAGACACAGCTCCCAATATTATGGCTTCAAGCCCAGTAGGGAGAGATAGATATTGATAAAATAATTACAAGAGAAGGACCTGACGTCATGAGTAGATTTGACCTAGTCTTGGAACTCCGGGAAAGTAAACTTCTAAGAATGTGAGGATCGACTTGATATCTAAAGAATGATTATGAAGAGGAAGGAGATGAGTGTTCCAGAGAAGCAAAAGTGAGAGAAGGTCAAGCACAGCTGGAGGAGCGAAGCTGAAAATGAAGCCAGAGCAACGTAAGTGGAAACCACAGGATTTGGGCACTTGTAGGCCATGATAAAGGGTTTTCATTTTTTTTCTGTTAGCCAAAGAATGATGTGAATTTATTTAATTGTAGAAGGTTGTGGATGATGCTGAGCTATGATTAGATATGCAATTTAGAAAGACCAGTCCTGGTGCTGCATGGAAAGAAATTAGAGTGCGGAGTAGGAAGGAGGCGGTTGCAATGCTACGTGTGATAAATGACGATGGCATGGGCTCGAATGTTAACTGCGAGGAGTTTTGGACACATCCACGTGGATATTTTGATGAGGCCAATAAATATGGCCTCAGCATTCAGAGAAGACATCTGGGCTAGAAATCTGATCCATCTACTGGGGCAGTTACATTTTTTAAAAGGGTGTTTGTTAATTTAAACTAGCAATGAAAGAAATATATTTGTGCAAAAGTTTCCTACCTAGTGACCTTTAAATCTAACCACTGTCTATTTATTTCTAAGTTCACCCTCATTTCAGTGGCTTGAGTATAACTTTTTGAAAATACTTATTTGATTGTAACAAATCATCAAATAGAAGAACAATAACATTGTGAACTTACAGGTTCTCTTTCTTCTACAGCTCTCCCAGGAATTATGAATTGATATCTAAGAAAGCAAACTCTAGGATGAAAATTAAAATAAAATAATAAAATCTATCCAAGTACAGAGCTGCTATTAAATAGGCTACAGCAAGGGTGAAAGAGTTCAGAAAAGTTTCCAAAGAATTCTGTAAATCTTTTATTTATGATGATGTCCTATTATCTCAAAAAATGATTTGTAAGTTTTAAAGATAAACATAATGCAAAAGAGAAGATTGAAAATAAAGGTAGAACAAAATCAATTAAACGGAAGCAATGGCCTTGATATTATTAGTCATATGAAATGATTAAATACCATAATTGGGCTCTGATTTGAGCACTGTGCATTTCCTGTAAGTTAAAAGGTGAAAAAGGAGAAATGTTGAGGCACTCAGTTATATATGTTGAATAAAAATTAGGACATATCATTTGATAATGGGATACATTATAAAGTTGAGAGTTTCCTGGAATATCTGGGATATAAGGTTCATTTCGTTGTATAATTCTCATTGCTTGATAAAAGGCACCATGCATGAGACAACATGCACAGCCAATGGCTGCTCAGAGTTGCATTTTCTCCTCTTATGTAGACATTCAGTCATGGTCTCATTTCATAATAAAGCACTTTTAATAGGCTTTCGCTCGTAAATGCAGAAACAGAGTATGGCACTGGTGTAAAGATCAGAGACTCCCAGGCAGTTTCCCTTCCCACGTGGGCTACTCTTCCCTCTAATTCAAACAGTGATGGATCTACTTTTTAAACTCAGTTCATAAATGGGTAAGTTTTCTAAGTTATAAGGAAGTATCCTGAAATGCATTTCTAATAATAAGCTACTTTAAATGCATTTCTGTTCAGAGGGCTAAATATGCTGTGTTTTGTAAATATGTAGAAGCAACCGTGCCAAGGGTATGAATTTTGTTTGTAAATATACCCCTCCTAAATCCTTAAGTAGCTTTCATCTCATATTTTAACTGCAATATAAAAAAGCACTGTGGATTTTTTTAATTGATTTTTGTAGAGAGAGGAAGGGAAAGAGAGAAAGAAACATTGATATGAGAGAGAAGCATTGATCGGTTGCCTCCAGCAAGTGCCTCAACTGGATTGAACCCGCTACCTGGTTATGTGCCCTGACCAGGAATCGAACCAGCGACCTCTTGGTTCGTCGGCTGACTGTCAACCCTTGAGCTACACAGGCCGGGGGACATGGATTACTTTTTAAGAGTCAATTCAATAGGACATTTCTGGAGTTTCCACCTTGCGAGTCTTACAAAGGGCTCTGGATGTGGCTAATACATAATCTCTGCTTTCAAGGAACCTGCAGTGTTACAGAGTTGAGGGAAATGTGGAAGCCCGAGAACAAATACAGGTAGAAGGCAATAATTGCTCTATTAGAAGTTTAAGGAAGTGTTGCCAGGGTACAGAGGAAAGAGCAGAAGTTAGAGAAAGTTTCACAAGTGAGACACTGTTTGATCTTGGTCTCAAAAATTATTTGACTATATAAAAGTACATATAGACAGAAGAAATGTGTCTTTTGGTGCAAAGTGTTTGGGAAATCCCAAAGAGATGATCAAGGCTAATCAAAATATTCTTTTGAAAATATCAGAAAGAATATGAATACAGCAGTCTCTTCAGAAATAATTATGTGTGTCAAGACGATATTTCCAAAAGTGTCATTTTCAAAGCTATATTTCACACTTTCATCATGGGGGGTCCAAAAAGATAATCTGTGGACCTTTAAACAAGCATGTAGCATAAGCTTCCCTTTATTAGACTCGATTCCTTTTACAGGAAATCAATAATCAGCTGCTGTGCTGTGAGGGCCTCCAGGACCCCTATGAATGTGATTATAGACTAGTGCTGCAAGTATCACCAGCATGTGGCATTTCTGGGTTGACCAAATTTGGGAGACAGTGTATACTTGGAGTTTGCTGGGAACCCCATCTTTACAAAATGCAGAAGTCTTACTATACCATTTCCCGTGCCCTTCCATGACTGGGTAGAAAATAACTTCAAGTAGAGACCTTGTTCTACTCAAACAAAGCCGAGTCGCATGCCGCCTGAGCAATAAACAGATGGATTTTACTTAGGGCGCAATCAGCCTAAGCATTAGCCTTCTGTTCCATTATATATCCGAGGCTACATAATCAAGCTCACTCATACTTTAAAACATGCATTACCATTCACGGTGCAGATCTGCAATGGTGCAGAATTTAAAGAAGTAGTTCTACAACTTTTCCATTTAGAGTAATGGGACACTGAAAAGGCTCACGCATTTGTTTATCAAATACCACCTCCAACTTTTAAGCGACACGAAGGTGTTTCTTTTCAATAGATTTGTTATCTGAGAGTGACTCATTAGTGGACTAGTATGTTTTACATTAATTTCTAAAAAGCAGAAGCCACAACATGACAAGTGCTGCGTTTCACTAACAAAGTCAATCAGGAAGGAAAAGCAATATTGAATTGATTGGTTAGCAACACAGAGTCAAAGCAATAAGTTAGCTGAGCAATTGTTTAACTGTTCAACTACTTGTAAGAAGGGTACATGTATACAACACATTCCTCATTCTTGAATAAATGTTGTTTAGTTATTCAAACACCAAAAAAGAAAGACAGAGTGATTTCGTTCACTAGAGTCCACAAAGAATAGTGTCTAGAATGTAATAGGTACTTATAAATGTTGATTGAGCTTACTTATATCACACAAAAATTAAAACACAGTGTTTACATGCTGCTGCTAGAATTTTCTCCATATTTAATTTTTAGTATATTTGATAGCATGTAGTCTTTGGTTGAATCAACACCGTGAAGATATAATCACAATACTCTAGGTGATTAAAGAAGCATTCACCACACATACAACTAAGAAATCCATTTTAAAATGTGAATATTCGCTGTATTCTGATATTCAAAGATAAAATACGTTGACAAATACAAATTAAAATATTAAGCCCTAGCTGGTTTGGCTCAGTGGTTAGAGTGTCGGCCCGCAGACTGAAGGGCCCTGGGTTCGATTCCAGCCGAGGCATGAACCTCGGTTGCAGGCTCGACCCCCAAACACGGTCGGGGCGCGTGCGGAGGGAACCAGTCGATGTGTCTCTCTCACATCGATGTTTCTCTCTCTCTTTCCCTTCCAATGAGGATTCATGAAACTATTCCAAACTTCAGAAAATTAAAGTCTCAAATTCTACCTTCAAAAGTGCCACCACTAAATGTCAGTGAATTACACAAAGGCCTGATGTCCAGCTGAAGACTCTAATATCATTTGCCTTAGTTAAGATAATATATTAACAATTGGCTAATATCTAACTTTACTAATTTTCCTGAAAGCAGCATTAACTAATAAGTGCATATATGACTTTACACCAGACCTGCTGAAGCTAGTAAATACTCAATATTTTGCTAGCCTCACTCTCATGATAATCTTCTGTCAAGCTCCAAAACATCATTTCATGGATGTGTCCTAATGATGATGCCGCAGAAAGTCAATTAACAAGTCTTTACTTGGGAGAAGAGCCATTTCCAAGGGCACCATCCGCTAATATGCTAATGGTTGGCAGACAGTTGCCAGGCAACTATTACTCCCAGCACATATTTTCTAAAACTTCCCTTGCTCAGCGAGGGAGTATTTTAGAACTCTACTTTAATATTTCACTTGTCTCCCTTCAAAGTCAACTGTAAGAAGTCATGGATGCTCTCAGGAGATACCTTAAAGGGGTCAATAACTTCGAGTGATATCAAGAATGCAGGAAGAATTGTCAGCGTTGGAATATGAGCCTGGTTAAGAAGGCTGGAGGCTGGGCAAGAGCTTGATGCAACTGTTAGTGTTGAGACTGTCCGTGTGCAGGGTGCCGGGGCACCATTTCCCGCAATATCCTAATGATACACAACTGGAAGTCAGTTATCAAGTCATTACATGAGGAGTGGAGCGGCCAATGGGACAGATTCTCACTTTACCAGAACCACGGCACCTTATCTTATTTTTAATCTTAGTATTTTTTCTTTTCCTAAGTTATTCTGAATTTAGGGCATTATTATTGTCTTGCACAGCATGTATAATTGTAAACTCAATTCGAGGGTAAATATTATTATAAAGGAAGATACTAAAATTCAAATGACCTCTCCTTCCTGTCTAGAAACTCAGATACTGTATGGATATGTACAACATAGTCACTGATTCATTAACAAAAAGTAATAATAATTTTGCATCTATAAATGCAACTTACAAACATTTCCTGCATTTGGCAAGATGATTTTAATATATCCAGGAGTCAATAAAAATTTGTTTTCTAACCAGCAGAATTAATTTTTAATTTTCTGTTGGAAGTGCATTGGAAAGGAAGATTCACTTAACATAAATTCATTTTACAAAAAAACTTGGCTAGAACACATCCCTTCCACTTAGGAAATATCTAACACCAAAAGAGAAATCACCATATTCTGTATCTATTTTGATCTCTAACTTTCATTTCTAATACTTGGCTTAGCTAGTATATTCTATCAAAAATGCACGAGCTATTGATTTTACATTTCGTTTGAGACTATTTCAGCTCCTTAAAAATTTAAATGGACCAATTCTTATTGTCAGCAAATATGACTATCCAGCAGGCAGATGTACCATCTTTCATAATTCTTTTTGAAATGTCCTGAGAAATCACAGTAGAAAGGTCCTTTAAAGTATATTGTGTTAAAAGTATAGGTAAAAAAGAGTACTAACATTGCGTGGTGTCTGAATGCCAAGAATATATGCATAATTTACTGAGCAAAACGGAAAAAGGGCAATAGATGAATTTTAGAGAGACATCCACTGTTAGAAGGTATTTTTCAAACAGTCAAAAAGATTCCCTTTTTGACCTAAGAGAATTTTTATTTAAAACAATTCAATGTATACACATTCTAGTTAAGTTTATACACAGATATGAAATCATTTGAATTTTTTAAATAAATATATCTTTATTGATTTCATATTTGAATTTTTAACATATTCCATTCACATACAATCTTTCCCTGACTTTATCTTCAAGTTATACATACTGTGGCAGAAATGCTTTTGCCCAATAATCATAAACTACTGCTTCCATGTTACTGAGTATTATTATCACCTGGTCTATGTTTAAAGGGCATATCAATCCCTTCTTTGCTAACCTCCACAGCTTCTATGTATAATGTACAACAAAGAATTTTATTCTTTGCAATTAGAGAAACTGAGGCACAGAAAATTAAAACATCATGTTTCAGTCTTATAAAAAGATCCCCAAACAGAGTTGTGATTCAATTAAAATCATCCTGACTCCTGTTTATTATGAAGGATTAAGATGTGCTCACTCTTTGATGGGGGTGGGAGGACAGGTTTAGTAGACAGGTTCTCTATTTTCCACCCTGGGAAGTATGCCAACTCATGGCAAAAATCATCATTCTTATATGTCAGGTTTTTGTCCTACAATGAAAATTTTACAATGAATTTTGAATGAAAAATGCATGGGTGAAGTTTGCTTTAATGACTTCCATGAATAGTAATTTATTTCTCTCTCTTATCCACATTAAAAGTCAAATCAGGGCTTTATAACATATTGCAGATTGTCTTTAGAATGTTGAGTGACACTAGTGCTCAGCTTCACATTAAGTCTAACATTTGGTTTTCTTTCTAAAGCTCTCCATAGGTCCTTTGTTAACTTTCTAGACAAGCTTTATCAGAAATTTTACATACTATGTCACCAATGGACCTTTGTTATTTTTTATATTACTAATTTTCTGGATTGGTATGGGCCCTAAATGCCATCGGCCAAGAAAGCAGATCAATATTTTGGGACAGGTTGTAAATCCTGTCACACTTAGAATGTAAGATCAAACATATTTTTCATAAACTGATCTGTTATTAGCCAAAGTTCACTGAAATACACATCAAAGGCATTAGAGTTTGAGAAGCTGGATTACAGTTCAGGCCTTTAAGCGTGTGTAGATTTGAATTAATTTGTAAAGACAACCACATCATAAGCTTTTCAAAATACTTTTTAAGCAAAAATGAGTTTTCTATGCCCCAAGTGATTTTTTGTTTCTTTTAATATTTCTCTATCACATCCAATGTTTTTAATTTAATGTTTCTTTCCACAATATTTTCCTTTCTAAAAAAAAATTGCTTCACTACTAATATGTTGCTCTAATTCCATTTATAGTCATATATATTTACATATATATTCCATTTGAAACTTAATAACTTTAATTATGTAAAATAAATGACTTAATTGTTTTGAATAGTAGCATCATCAAATTCTTTAATCGAAGGTTTGGAGAACCTTGCCTACGTATATTGACTCTGTAAATCTGATTTGGGACTGGAAATCTATTTTTTAAAGTAAATTCAAATGATTTTTGTTGTTGTTGTTGCAGCTGGCATTCTAGACGAAGCCTCTGTAAGAAAAATCCTGAATTTTTATAACAGCAATAGACTACAGTCAAAATTATACTACATCTGCAAGTTCGACTAGTTAAAATTCCATAGTCTCCTATGCCATTTCAAGAGTTGATCTCAATATTCCAGACATTGTTTCATTTTAAATGCCATGGCTTGACCAGATGGTGTCCAGAAGTACTTACTCCTCTGAAAATAAAATTTGTGACTCTGATTCTTCCTCAAAATGCTTTCTTTCAATCTCCAAAGGTCAATATCTAAAATAATGTAATAGACATTTGCTAAATTGTTCAATGCTGAGTTCTATTTGTTTAGATTTAACCAATTTGGTGCACAGCTATTATAAATACATTCTTTTTATACACAGTATGCATAGTAAATATGCACTGTTACTCAAAGTTTCATGATGTAAGAATAAAGGTTATACTGCATTAAATTCGTATTTTAATTAAACTTATATAATAAACAAAATCTATTTTCAGCTCTTGAGTCTGTAGAGCAAGTTCATCTAAATCTGTATAACTGTTGTGGTTTTACTAGATGAATTCTTAATAAGGTCTTCCAAACAGGTTAAATTAATGGTAATAAAAGAAAGACTGCTTTCTAATGAGAGTCATTGATTTGGTGGCTGATTGTAATGACTATACAATGTAAAAACCATTTAGCACCTAACAGAATCACTGCCTTATGACTCAGGAATATTGCACCTTTGAAAAATAGAAAAACACTCCACTAAGTATCTTATCTTTGTAAAAATAATTGCCAGTTCAGTAAGGTTCTGATTTCATCCAGGAATTACAGTAACATAAACCAGGAGAAAACTTAGAAAACACAAAAATATTTTCTCCTCAGTATGGATGGACCTAGAGGGTATTACACTAAGTGAATAAGTCAGACAGAGGAAGACAAATACCATATGATTTCCATTATATGTGGAATGGAATCTAAAGAACAATATAAATGAACAAACAAAACAGACACAGACTCACCTATACAGAGAACAGACTGATGTTTGCTAGAGGGGAGGGGGTGGGCACTGGGTGAAAAAGGTGAAGGGACTGAGAGGTACAGATTGGTAGTTACAAAACAGTCACAGGGATATAAAGTACAGCTTAGGGAATACAGTCAATAATATTGTGATGACTATGAAAGGTGCCAGGTGGGTACTGGAAATATCACAGGAAGGCTTTGTAAAGTGTGTGATTGTCTAACCATTAGGCTGTACACCTGAAACTAACACAAAATAACATTGAATGTAAATGGTCACTGAAGCATTTTTTAAATTAATTTTTTAAATGTTTTCTCATTCCTGCATTTCCTATCAATGTAATTTTAATTGGTACTAAGGATATTGAAGGTATCTGGCCAACAAACAGAAATTGAAATGTCTATTAAACATCAGTCACTTGTCTGGGTGCCAAAAGTATAAAGCCTGCATACTCATAAGGCTTACACTGAATTAGGGCAGATAGAAAATAAATAAATACAATATAGAGTAGATTAGATGAAAAAAAATGCTGTAAAATAATGAAATGGGAAAGAGATGATTGTGGGAGAGGTACTTTTAAGTAGAGCTGCTAGCAGGGAAAGCCTCAATGAAAAGGTAGCATCTAAGTAAAAATGAGAATTTGGTAAGGAAACAAATCCTGAAGATATCAGAGAGGAAGTATTCCAGGCAGAGGGAACAGCCAGTGCAAAGGCTCTGAGGTAGAAGCACGCTTAGAATATAAAAAAAAGAAAAAAGAAAAGAAAGAGACTAGTGTGGCCAAAGCAGAAAGAAATACTACAAAATAAGTTCAGAGAGGTAAAAACTGAGGTTTTTTGTTGTAGTAGTATTTATTTTTTCAATTTGTTTGTTTTGTCATTTAAGGGAAGATACTGAAAATTTTCAACAGAGGAGAGCCATTTTCTGACCTGTATTTTAACAAGATTATTTGAGCTACAATGTTGAAAATAAACTGTGAAGTATGACAAGGGAAGAAATACCATTAAAGAGGTTTATTACAATGATCGAGGTCTGAGATGATAGTTCCTCAGACAGGAATTAGAGAAGTGGTGGGAGAAAGTGAATCGATGTAGATAATTCTATTGCTAAACCACCATCAAAAAATTTTTGTCCAAATTTTATTTTGATTTTATTGATTTTGTCTCATGAATTCTTATTAAGCCTTTGAAAAACACAATAATCAACTATTCTGTTTTCTTGGTTTTGGCATACTTGAAAGGAGATTCATAATTGTCTATTAATGACATTTAAAAACATGCAATTGCCTGCAAATAAAACAATGTAGTTGGCCCAGGAATGATTTTCAGCTTCCTTTAATACTTTTGCTAATGCCAAATGTTGTTTCCTTCATAATTATTTTTCCCATGTAAAATGTCTCCAAGTCATCTGCACCATCATAACGTTGTAAAGTACATTGTCTTAAATACATTTTGATCACATCTCAGAATATTCCTAGTATTTCATATCAGAGCAGAACTCAGGTTTTTTTCTTCAATGTGTCCCACACATTTTGATTCCTCAATTTATTCAAAGGAATTTTCCCAAAGATCTTCAATCAGTAAATTTCTATTTTTCTTTTTTTTTCTTTTTTTAAAAATATCTTTATTGATTTCAGAGAGAGGAAAGGAGAGGGAGAAGGAGAGATGGGAACATCAATGATGAGAGAGCCATTGATTGGCTGCAGCCGCAGCCCGGGCCTGTGCCCTGACCGGGAATCGAACCCTGATCTCCTGGATCCCAGGTTGATGCTCAACCTCTGAGCCACGCCCGACCGGGCAAATTTCTATTTTTCTAATAATACAAGAAAGAAGGAAAATCTGATAGCAATTAACTAAAAGAAAAAAATAAAGTATGAGTGGAGAAAGTGGAACGGTGGAAACGAACAATGTTACAGCCTATTATTTTCCAAATATACCATAATTATCGTTAACTTTTTGGCAGTAGGTGTGAAGCAGATAGAGCTTAAAATGAGTTCTCTGAGGGCAGGGGTTGCTCATTCATTATTTTATCTTCTGCTCCTAGCACACTACACCTGAAACCTGTTATTTGTTGGAGGGTCAGGTATATGTTTTTTCCAATATCACCAAGCAATACTGTTACACCAGCTGGTCATCCTACTAAGATAAGATGATGGATGGGATGGGATGGGATGGGATGGGATGGGATGGGATGGGATGGGATGGGATGGGATGGGGTGGGGTGGGGTGGGGTGGGGTGGGGTGGGGTGGGGTGGGGTGGGATGGGGTGGGGTGGGATGGGGTGGGGTGGGATAGGGTGGGAAGGGAGGGGACGGGAGGGGAGGGGAGGGAATGGGATGGGATGGGATGGGATGGGATGGGATGGGATGGGATGGGATGGGATGGGATGGGATGGGATGGGATGGGGTGAGATGGGATGGGATGGGGTGAGATGGGATGGGATGGGGTGAGATGGGATGGGATGGGGTGAGATGGGAGGGGAGGAGAGGGGAGGGGAGACAGAGTAGAGTAGGGTAGGGTAGGGTAGGATAAGGAAAGATTTGCAGGGAGACCTAAAAAACAAAAATGAGGTGGTTGGCTATGCTGATAGTGGGAAAAGTGTTGCAGAGATGTGGAAAAGCAAGAGCAAAGGTGTTAAGATGGGAACACGTGTGCTAGGCCTAAGGAATAGCAAATGGGCCTTCGCAACTGGAGAAAATGAAGAGAAGGGTAAAAGATGAGGTCATAGAAATAGTGGAAACACATATTTTAGGACATTTTATGCCAAGGTAGGGCATGTTGTGGCTTTTATTTTGATTTAAATTGGAAGCTGGTGGAGACTTTTAGCAGAGGCATCACATGATATGCCTTAAATTTTAAGGGTAATTATGGTTTTTCAGAATGCAAGAGGCAAAGAAAGAGGCCCGAAGAAGTGAGGAGACTACTGCACCAGTCCAGGGGAGGAATTACGGCTGAATAAGGGCAGATAGGTCAGGGCTGGAGTGTCAGGTGGTGAGAAGCGGTGGCTTTTGACCACCACTCAAATATTTCTATAAACTGAACCTGCCATATTTCTCCAGTCTCCGTTCCTATTATGTATTGCTCAATGATAATAATATCGATAACAATAAACCAACTGAGTGCACATTATGTTCCAGACACGTCTATAAGCAGTCATAAAACAGTTGAAGAGAAGTGAAGAGAGATAACATTTTTCAGACGAAGCTTGTGTTAGGACTGTTGTGTATAAAACCATCCCTCTCCCATAAGAATCTTGAGGTCTGCGAAGACAAAAACCACGTCTTATCAACTGGCCCATCTGCTATAGTATGTTGAACAGTACTCTGAATGTAGTGTTTACCCAGTAAATAGTTGTTGTGTTTGTTCATAAAAATTGTGAGATTAGTGAATTAAATTCCCCACCCCTATCATGACCAAAAAGATGGTCCCTGCAGAAAATGATGTGAGCCCAAGAAAATTGGGAATTGTTATCACCACCCAATTTTACAAAGTTCAGTAATGAGCTCAGAATACTGCTTCACCAGTTTTAGCTCATTACAGGCGCCCCTGCTGCCATGTAACTGTCCTTCACAGCACTTACCACAGCTACAGTCTCACAGCAAATGACGGAGCCCCACGTGTGACAAATATCTGGATCCTCCATCAGACTGTCAACTCCACGAGGACAGAGCAACAACTGTTTTCAACAGTTAGCCCCAAGCCTAGCGCTGCACCTGGCCCCTAATAAGCATTTGATATTTATTAACTAAGTGGGAACAGGTAACAGTAATGACTTTTTACTGTGCGCTAAAATCTCTTCCAAGTTCTTTACACATATTAACTCACTCATTCTTTTATTTTCACTTTACTGCCTTGAATGAATTATTAATGAACTATTAATTAGCTATTCTTATTTTACTACCTTAAATGAATTAATAAATATAATGATGATGATCATTACTAAGGAGGTTATGCTACAGCGTAGCCAAACACACACACACACACACACACACACACACACCCCACGAGGGTGATCCATGTATTAATAATAATTTCTGCTGGGCATAGCAGACTCCAATTTAGGCTGTCTTTTTATAAGAACTTATTAATTGTTTGCTTTTCAAGTGATACTATGTTTCATCTATGTGATTCCAAAAGAAATGACCTGATAGGCTTAGTCAACCAATTACCATGTCTGATTAAACTGATGAAATTCACTTTTTACTACTCACTGATGTAGCCCAGGAAGGTTTCAATCAAAAGAAATATATGGTTGTAACTAAATTCACAGGTCAAGGTCTCTTTTGATGGCATCATAATTACCTATGAATTAAGCTCTCTTTTTTTGTCATTAGCAATAGGATGCTTTACCCTTGGATATTCGTTTTTCCAGATTAATTCACACAATTAATCTCATTTAATAATGTATTTAATTAGATGTCTATTAAAGTTTTATAATGAGAATGGATTCATAAGGTTCATTCTAAACAAGTAGAAGTTCATGCAATTAAAATACATGGCTGTTGTATAAGTCAGTCTCATGCCCATGCTGGTGAACAACCTTGCAATTAAAGTAGGATGGGGAACTTTTGGGTCAGACTGTGAAACTTCCCACAGCAAAACTATATTCTTATATTTAAATTATAGAACTACTTGGAGCAAAAGAGAAGAACATATCGCATTGTTTTTCCCTTTTAGTTCTTACAAAAGAACAGTGATGAGCGTTACTGCATTTCTTAAGAGCTAGATACGCAGGTTCATTTGACAAAAGGAAGTAAAGGAGGAGTCTGCAGGCGTGTTAGTCTGTGAGAAGCTGAGTGTGAGGCCCTATGTTCATTGTCTCGACCGCGTGTTCACAGGCCCTCCCATCCTTGTGGCGTAAGGAACAGTGTTCCAGCTCACAGAGCCACTGCAGCAGGGAGGACTTCTCCCAACTTCCTACCGGTTCCTTTGCTGGTGGAAGGAAGATTTTATGTTTAGCTCAGATGAAAAATATGCCTTGTCCCATGCTTCTCACTCCCTTTTAGGCCCTCCAAGTAGACCTCTCTAACACTAAAACACGCTGCTTTGGAACGAGCACCCTTTAAACTGACGTGTTTAATCTGAATTTGTGAACAGCAATCTGTCTGAGATGTCATATGGCATAATTTTGAACTCGATACCTGGTTAGTCCAGATCGCCTGTCAGGTTGCCATAATTATATGAACTGTTATTTAAAAGTCCCTACAGAAACACAGACTTATAAATTATGGCTACCAAAGTATTATTTTTTATGTTTTTTTCTAATGGCTAGATGAGCTTTCAAAGTAACCACGGGTGGTATTTGAACAGGATAGGATGTTACCCTGAGCGCATGGTTGAAGCCTCGGCCTGAAGAGAATCTTAGAAACATCCCACTAACCCGCACCCTGCCTCAGTGCCAGCCTAACCCCCTTTGGGGCACCATGAAAATAGGGTTGTTGATCAACTATGAAAACTTATATTTTAATAATAATAGGCAGACTACTGGGAACTATTCTTGAAAATTTTGACCTATGTACATTAGCTCATTATGGGGCATCTTCATATATCCAACCCAAGAAACCTTCCATCTGAACTTCAGTTAAAGAATACCAGAGAAATATCTTTCTCTATATTTGCTGTAGTCCTTTATTTAGGAGCCTTGTAACCACATGAAACAATTCATTTTTCTTGTACCCATGAGGACCTTTTTGAATCATATAAAAGTACCTATTTCTAATCCCCAAAGTAAACACAGGATTTGACCAATATCGAATGAAACTATTGAATTTGATTGATATTTCTTTATAGCACATTCCATATTGTTTCAGCCTTTCAAAAGTTGAGTATTAAGCCTTTCCATGAAGGAAACATAAGAGCCTCTGAGACTGAAAGGAATCACTGAATTCTTAAGGTAAAATCAGCTTAACATCTAAGCACTATATAACTTTATTTTTCCACTCTCACATTCTTGGCGTCACCTTTTTATGTCTATTTTCCACTAGGATATGTGACAAGAGATTTCATAGATATAAATTACAGTAAAGAAAATGTATTCATTTAAAATGCATAACTGGAACAAGGGGACTCTGAAATACAAAGGTTCCAATTATACTTATACAAACATAGGATTTTAAGTTGGTGCATAGTTTTTGGTGGTATGAATTATAAGCCAGTGCCTCTTCTGTTCTTACAGTTTGATGAGAACTTAAGATTTTAAATTTATGAATGTCAAACCTTTTCATTTGCCTTTCATACATTTCTTATGTTTTAAGAATGGTGACCCCCTTATGGTAAATTTGAGGAAAAGCTAATTAACCTGAATTTGCATTGGCAATATCTTTGTACAAGTAGAAGAGCTCATAAAAATGTATAGGCTGATTAAATTTCTTGTTGTGTGTTCTTCAAAACGCACCAAGTTGAAAATTGATAATGTAACATAATATCAACCTGAGTAGAAAAATAAAAGAAATCATGATTATATCACATTGACCTGCAAAGAACTGTGTATCTCACACAAGGGATGAAGTCAGTCAGCATGACCATGGAAAGCCAGATCTACAACTAGCAGTGGCTCAGGTGATATTCGGTTTTTCTTTACTTGAATGGAAATAGCTAGACATATCCTCTTAAAAATTATTTCAAACCTCTGGCTCGACCTGCTTCAAGTTAACATATTTCCACTTCAGATAACATAATGAGTTTTATAGCTCAAAATGTCATATTCTGTGTCTCAGTATATTTAGAAGTTAAAACAATTAATGATCTCTGCTTCACTTTTAAAATTCTCTCTCATTTAAACGTATACAAATGAATTAACTAACCACATATCTGAATAGAATTGTACAAAAGAAGAGCAAACAGAGAGAATATAAAGATCATCATAAGTAGTTTTGAAGTATTAGACTATGAATTGTTTACTCATTTATTTTACTTAAGCGCCTCTACAAATAAACTTTCCTCTGTCCTCTTATTATCTCTACCTGTGGATTGGTTCGTGCTCCATGCAGACTGTTCTCACAGCCTGACATGGTTTCTTCAGTAACTAAGACTTGATTTCAGACCACTTGCAGTCATGCCACATTTGAAAATGAATATACATTACATTCATCAAAATAAAACTAATATGATAACTGAGTGGCACGTAACATTATAACCTTCTATTGGGCATTGAAACAAATGGTTGCTATGACTAATGTAGCAAAACAACGTAATTATAAATGGAAATGACAAACTAGTTACAGCATGTATAAAAAATTCATATTGTTTGAACAAAACTTTTATTTTTTGCTTAATTTTTATAGATAAACCCAATTTGAAGGCTATGTCTATTCAACAGGAGACATTACAGCAGCTCAAGAGAATGTGGTCAGAAAGTTAGAATTATTCTGGGAATTTCCCCCCATTCTCACTTCTATAAATGGAACCATAAAAATTAGAAAGGCCCAACTTATTGAATGGAATGTAAACTTTTACCAATTGCTTTGCTAAGGCTTAATTTCTTAAAAATTTCTTAGTTTGCTGAATGTGTTTTAAAAAAGAAAAACTATACATGGATTACTCCAGAAATAAGATTTTTAGAAGTTTATTTTAAATATATAAATAGGTTGAGAGGTTAGTCATATTAACATATCATAATATGCAAAATGATGTTCTAATATAGCAATTTCATATCTGGAAAGTTATCATTAAATATTCAAGTGTACAGAGAGGCAAACACAATTTAATCAGAAGGTTTGTTGATTTCATGACTTCAGTGGTTTGCAATCAAATTATTTTCCTCTTGGCCATTCAATTCCACTTGGAATACATAAATTTAGATTAAAAAGAATAGAAATCTATGAGTCTATTTCTAGTTTGCTTGTTTATTTTGCTCATTAGATTCCACATATAAGTGAAATCATATGGTATTTGCCTTCCTCTGATGGGCTTATTTCACTTAGCACAATACTCTCCAGGTCCCTCATGCTGTCGCAAAAGGTAAGATTTCCTTTTTGTTTACAGCTGCATAGTATTCCACTGTTTAAATGCACCACAGCTTTTTATCCACTCAGCTACTGGGAAGCCCTGGGGCTGCTTCCAAATCTTGGCTATTGTAAATAATGGTGCAATAAACACAGAAAACAGACTGACAACTGCTAGAGGGGAGGGGGTTTGAAGGGTTGGGTGAAAAACATGGAAGGATCAAGCAAAAAAACCCCACAAAAAGACAAAAAAAAAAACAGCCCAAAACTCAGACACAGACAACAGTATGGTGATTAGCAGAGGGAAAGAGCGTGGGGGGGAGAGGAGGGCAGAGGGGGAAATGTGGTGACAGAAGGAGAGTTGACTTCGGGTGGTGAACACACAATGCAATATACAGATGATGTATTGTAGAATTGTACACTTGAAACCTATATAATTTTATTAACCAATGTCACCCCAATAAATTAAATAAAATTTTAAAAATGTTTAACTAAAATATGAAATAATAAGAGACCTGCATAAAGATTTATGCAGACAGATAGTAATTATGGCATTATATATGAGAAAAAAATAGAAACAGCCTTAAATCTAACAGCAGGGAATTAGTTACAACTGATATTACATCAACAATGGGATACCACATGGTCATTAAACATCATATTTTCCAAGAATACTGAGAATATGTAAAAATGCTAATAATATGCTATTTGGTAAAAAAGGAAGGTACAAAGTAATATGAATCCAATTTTGTGAAAAGAATACACATACAGAATAAAACTTCTGAAGTAAATAAAATATTAATAGTATTTTATCAATAAATGAATAAAAAAATAGGAATGACTATTATTATACATATATAAAGAAAAAATTTCCATATTTTTTATTCCATAGAAGCAATTGTTACCTAGAACTGAAAAATGTAGCTAATTTTTCTTCTGAATTCATTAAGTAATATTAGCAGCCTTGTGCAAGATCAACCATAAAGAAAATTGATTGTGCCAGTGTTTCAGTGCTTCAGTGATTTATAAGTAACTCAAGATCAAAGAATAAAGTATTTTAAAGCCAACTGAAGCCTACACAGAGAAAAGAAAATTCAAAACTTATATAAATTACAAATATATAATGTCTACTTAAAACTAAGTAGGAAACTACTAAAGAAACAGGGACCTCAGGGGATTCTGGAGGGAGGAGCAACACTGAGAGGGGAGTTAGCAAGCAGCACGTAGGCCTCCCCTATCCAAGGGGGATAATTTCCAAGACTCCCAGTGGATGCCTGACACCATGTATAGTACTGAACTCTCTACACACTATGTTTTTCCTGTACATACATACCTATCACAAATTCTGATCTATCAATTAGTCACAGTAAAAGATTAACAACAACTAACACTAAAATACAATAATTAAAACAAAATACTGCAATAGAGGTTATATTTCTGTAGATTTCTTTTTTGGCTTTGCCTTTCAGAAATGTCATTATAAAGTACATATGTGTAGTTTTATTTGTATTTATTCTGCTTGGGATCCACTGAGGTTCTTGAATTTGTGGTTGAAGTCTTCTATCCAATTTTAGATGTCACATCTTTAGATACTGCATCTTGCACTATTCTCTCTCTGCTTTCTGGAACCACATTTACATATGTTACACTTCTTTACCATACCCACATTTTTCTTATGCTTTTTTTAAAAATTCTTTTTGGACATACAGACATCCAAGAGACAGATGAAAAAAAGTTCAAAGTTGTTAACCATCAGAGAGATGCAAATTAAACCCACAATGAGGTTTCACTTCACACCTGTCAGAATGGCTCCATCAACAAATCAACAAATGACACGTGCAGGCGAGGGTGTGGAGAAAGGGGACCCTGGTGCACTGCTGGTGGGAATGCAGACTGGGGCAGCCACTATGAAAACAGTATGGAGGGTCCTCAAAAAATAAAAAATGGAGCTGCCTTTTGACCCAGTGATCCCACTTCCAGAAATATATCCTAAGAATCCTGAAACACTAGTAAAAAAGAACATATGCACCCCAATGTTCATAGCAGCGCAGTTTACAATAGCTCAGATCTGGAAACAGCCCAAGTGCCCATCAGTAGCTGAGTGGATAAAAAGCTGTGGGACATTCACACCATGGAATACTACGCAGCTGTAAAGAAGAAGACTCTCCTACCCTTTGGGACAGTATGGAGGGACCTGGAGAATATTATGCTGAGTGAAATAAGCCAGGCAGGGAAAAACAAACATCACATGATCTCGCTTATATGTGGAATCTAAAGAACTTAATAAACTGATGAACAGAATAGATTCAGTAACATGGAAGCATGGATCAGACTGACGAATGTCAGAGGGAAGGGGGGGGGGATAGGGTTACCAAAGAATGTATATGCATGTATGCAGGACCCAAGAACACGGACAATAGTAGGGTAAAGGGCTGGGGCAGGGAGTGGGTTCAGGGTGGAAAGGGTGAATGGGGGAAAAAGGGGATATCTGTAATACTTTCAACAATAAAGATAAATTTTAAAAAAATAAAAATACATTTAAAAAATTCTTTTGCCCTGGCTTCATATTAACTATTTTTTAATTTTTTGTTTTGTTTAAAATATTACAGATGTCCCTTTTTCTCCCCAATGACCCGTTCCACCCCGTTCCCCCCTCTCTAGTCCCCCTTCCCCACCATTGTCTGTGTCCTTGGCTTGTGCATATATGCATATAAATTCTTTGGTTACTCTCTCCCCCTCCACCCCCCTACCCTCCTCCCCCTTTGGGACTACGCATATTAACTATTTTAAATTGACATCTTTTCTCTTTTACTCATTTGTCTCCTGCTGTGTCCTGTCTTCTGTTAAACATATCCAATATGGACTTCATTTGCGATACTGCATTTTTTACTTCTAGAATACAAATTTCGTTCCTCCTCATAGATTCCAATTATTTTTTTAATTTCCCCATAATTCATAATTTTCACTATTTTTCCAATATTCATTATGTTCTTGAAAGTAAAAACCATTTTTATTTTAAAGTCTGTATGGTAATGCCACTGTCTGAATGTCTTATAGGCCTTTTTCTACATGGATTATTGTCCTTCTTACTAAGTTCAGAGACATCTTTTTTTAATTTGATTTTACCTTGCTAGTAGGAGTATAGACTGACAGATGTTTTAGAAAGTAATGTAGCAATAAATTTTTAATATGCTTTAATTTACTAAATGTACAAGGAATATAATGAATGGAAATTAGTAGATGTATAAAAATCTTTGAGTACATGTATCTTCAGTGTAGCACTGTTACTCTAAGTGAAAAATAGAAAGCAATTTAAATGTTCGATAAATCAATTAATACATGCACAATGATCTAATCTTGTGATTTATTATTGTGTAGTCATAAAGAAGTCACATTTTCAATGATTACTGAAAGACAATGGAAAGCCTGTGATAGCACATTATGTGAATCATCAGGATATAAACTATAACTGTACCTGCTTTTATCTACAACCATATATCAGCTGAGTCACTCAGTCTTCTTAGTGTAAAAACAAATTCATTATCAAGCACTTTCACATGTTTATGGAAATGCAAAGATCTCCTCAAGATTAGAGGAAATTAATGAAACGAGTGTTTTCCTACAATTGCGATTCTAATATTTTTATCCTATTGGCATCTTATTCTCATTTGTATGTCACTTCTTGTGGCTATTTTCTTCCATCTGCTATGCGCTGGCACACGTGAACACACATGCGCACGCACACACACCTGGAATAAACCATATTTATTTAAAATTTGTTACTGGATTTGTTTGGGTTTTTAAATATTGAATATTTTTATATTTTCATCAAAATTTTTTAAAAATTAGTAACAACAAAGAAGTACTGATGGGAACTATGAAGAAAATAACTAAATTGAAAATGTTCATTAGTTGATATTTTTAGTCATATTAACCTGAGAATCTAACTTATGACTCATATGACCAACAGAGGCAATTCAATCGGAAATAATTAATGTACCAGCAAAATTTAAACAAACATTCCTTATTGGTTAGCCAGAGGTAGGTTCTCAAAGCACACATATTCTCCAATCTTCATCATTTAGACAAACACAGGAAGTGAGGATAAACACATACACACATTCAAACACTCTCACACACATGCTTCTCATCAGTTCACCAGGATGAAGAGTGTCATGTGAGCACACTTCATGTACTTGCCATGACCAACCACAAAGCTGTACACACAACGCGCACGTGAAGTCTGTCTGGTATATTTGAATACACAGTTGGTATTGCCTGAGTCAAACGATCTTCTTAAGCATTTCTGTAAAGGTATAAAATCTTCCTGTATTATGTACTTCTATTTTTAATTCTGAATTAAAGTAGGAGTCTACAAACTTTCCCACACAGACACAAGGAACAGTGTCTAGAATTAAGCAGGGCTATGAAAAAGAAAACTATAGACTCCTTTTCAGATCATTAAGAATTAAAATATGCTCTGGGGATTATAGTACCAAAATCATTTTTCTTTAATAAAACAATCTGAAAACAATAGTAGTCTGGCTGGCGTGGCTCAGTGGTGGACCGTCAACCTAGGATCCAGGAGATCACGGTTCGATTCCCGGTCAGGCCACAGGCCCGGGTTTCAGGCTTGATCCCCAGTAGGGGGCGTGCAGGAGGCAGCCGATCAATGACTCTCATCATAGATGTTTCTCTCTCTCTCCCTCCCCCTTCCTCTCTCTGAAATCAATAAAAATATATTTTAAAAAACAAACAAGAAAAACAATAGTAAATTAGTAATCATATAGTTCTAATTTATTTTACAAGCGAAAATTTAAAAATAAATAAACAAATGATGTATTATTTTGAAGGAAAATATTTCTACAGGCCTGCCTATGCTTAAATTTTGCCAAGTAGAAGCCATATATCTCAAGTTTTTCTTTTCATGGAGAGGTGCAGGATGGGCAAAGTTGGTTCTTAAGAAAATTTCACATTGGTTACACTCTCTCAAGTCTTAAAGGCACTTGCAATTGATTGACATCAGATAGTTAGAAATTTAAATTATGACATTAAAATTCTATCAGCTTGATGTGATAGGTTTTTACAAACAACGAGAACTCAGTAAGGTAATGTATGAAACAAGTATTTGCTATTACTGACTGCATACCAGACAATTTGCAGTGTGTCTTCTCTCATTTAATTTCACAATAAATGTATAATTAAGATATTTTATTCAAATTTCATAGTGAGGAAATAAAAGCTTATGTAGGTTCACTGACTTGCCCAACATCACAAAGTTAAAAGTGACAAGGTCAGAATTTGAGCCCAGATATATCTGATTCAAAAATTGTTCCTCTGAAGGACCCTTGATTCAAAGGTGCTCAGCATTGGAAGGAAGGCTTCCTGTGGTTCATGTAGCAGCCTCTTCCAATACCGTGTGCACTATTAGAAAGTTCTTCCATATACTGAATAAAAATTTTCTTTCCTGTAACTTTCACCTCTTAATGTTAGTTATGCCCTCTGGGCCTACAGGCAAAAGTCTACTCCCTCTTCCACATGACAGCTCTTCAAATATTTCAAGACAACTAGCATGCCTCCCCTTAGTCTCCCAGTCCCCAGGCTAAACACCCACAGAAAATTATACCGTAGCATTAATATCTCCACCTCGCATTTTCTACCCTCCCACATGTCTTCTCCTTTGTTCTTTCTCGCTCAAACAGTGGGAACAATGAAAAATTATGTCATCTATGAACTGAATTATATAATCTCACTCACCTCCTGCTTCACCTCCCCACATAGCTTCTTTTCAGGCCTTCCAGGTATTGAAATGCTGTAGGATTTAGAGGAAAGAAATATTTAGGAATAATTCTTAAACCAGTAAGTTATTTATTCAACCCTAAAGGTCACAGAGCTATAAAAGGTAGGTACATTCTAAGATTCATCATCATTTTCTACTGGAACTACCCACGGTAGCAAAGACTAAATATATAAAAAACACTTGAATTTTAAAAATTGTGATAAACTTACAAAATTTACAGGAGCAGGTACAGTGATGGGAATAAGAAATATTACTATAAGAAGGTTTTAGAAAAAGATCTGTATTTCAATTCCAGCTCTGCCATTTACTAGCTGTGTGTTCTTATGCAATTTACAAATACTCTGAGTCACAATTTCCTCAATAAAAGAAAATTCTTATTTCACATGGATATTTTAAAGATGAGAAGAACCCTATGCATAGCAGAGTAGAACAGGTTCCCTTCCATTGAAAGCATACAAATGATCGAGTTCACTCATGTGCCAGAACAGGCAAATCAACGGTTTCCTTCATCTTAAAGTTTCAACATAAAGGCTATTCAGCAAGAAAGGAACCTTTATCGTGTCAGAATGAGGAGATTCCAAGATCCCTGAAAGTCAGTCATAGGCATTTATTTCATTCAACATGGTGAATTTAATCCACTTGTTAAACCCTGTTCTTAACCAAAACCCCACTAAAATGACAGTAAAATATTTAAAGTCATAAATTTGCAAGGTCAAAAAAAAGAGAATAAACAACAGATTATAAGAAATGCAACACAGTTTTAGAAGCTGGAAAGCAGATGGACAAGTGGAAATTGACTTAGTGGTCCAGAGAAATTTAAGTACCCACAGAGGAAAAAGCCAACAAGCAAGCCAATTTGCGTTGTATCACCCCAGAAAGACTCAGGAATTGTGGACCTCGGTTACAAGACAATTCTATGTCAGCTACTCTTTTCACAATTTGTATGAAGATCTACTCAGTTATATATGCAACTTATATGTTCTACTTTCCACAAAACAGAACATAAATCAGCCATGCTCTCTCTCACTTTATAAAATGGATCATGTTTTCCCAGTTTCCAACAGCATGTCCCCATTCCATCTGAGACATCAGGAGAAACACCATTAATGTTTATATTCCTATCAATATTCTGTTCAAGATAATATACATGTATTCTCTAAGAAGGCAGAGGCTTTCTCTATAGTTATCCTCCTTTCTTTCTGAAACCTCACCAGAATTTCCTTTAACATACTTGCAATGGTTAATTTTATGTGTCAGTTGACTGGCCCCTGGGGCACCCATACATTTGGCCAAACATTATTCTGGGTATGTGCATAAGGGTGTTTCTGGATGAGATTAACATTTGAATTGGCAGACTAAGCAGATTGGCTTCCCTAATGTGGGTGGAACTCATACAATGAATTGAAGATCTGAACAGAAGAGAAAGGCTGATAAAGAAGGAAGCTTCCTGCATGACTGCTTGAGGGAGAAATTGATATTTTCCAACCTTCACACTCAGACTAAAATATCGGCTCTTCTAGGGCTTGAACTAACTGGCAACTTCAAAATCTGCAGGATAACCTGGCACCTTGGAGACCCAGAAAAGAGTTGATGCTGCAGTTCAAGTCCACAGGCAGTCAGCCGGCGCAATGACTTTTTAGGGCAGGTCAATCTTTCTTAAGGCTTTTATTGAGGCCCATCCACATTATGTATAATAATCAGATTTACTCAAATTCTACTAATTTAAATGTTAATCTCATCAAAATACCTCCATAGCAACATCTAGACATGTTTGGCCAAATATTGGGGTAACACAGCCGAGCCAAGTTGACACATAAAATTAACTATCACAATTGAAACCAGGACTCACACTTGTATGTTAATATTCACAGCCACACTATTTATAATAACCAAAAAGTGGTAATACCCCAAACTTCCATCAACTAATGAACAGACAAATAAAATGTACTATGTCCATGGCTATGTGGCTCGGTTGGTCGAAGAGTCAATTTTTGCACCAAAAGGCTGTGGGTTTGATTCCTGGCCTGGGCACATAGGTTATGGATTTAATCCCCGGTCAGGCACGTACGGGAGGCAACCGATGGATGTTTCTCTCTCACGTCTATGTTTCTCTTTCTCTTTCTCTCTCTCCCTTCCTCTCTCTCTAGAGATCATTAAAAACATATCCTTGGGGGAGCATTAAAAAAAAAAGGAATGAAGTACTGATACATGGTACAATATGAATGAACCTTAAAAACATGGAGCTAAAAGAAAGCATCTAGACACAAAAGTCTACATAGTGTATGATTCTATTCATATGACATTTCCAGAATAGGTAAATCCATAGGAATAAAAAGCAGATGATAAGTCCTCATACGATTTAAAACACTCAGTCCGTGACGGTCTGCCGAGAGAGGCAGCCTGGCGAGGGAAGCCCCATACCCACGCAAGCGCCCTCCTGGCATTTCTACAGGGAGCAAAACAGGGCTGGGAGAGGGTGGGGGTAAAGAATTTGATTATTCAAGTGAAGTAGAAACAAAACCACCTGTCATTTCCCATAAACTGCCAGCGTAGAGGTCTATTAAAGCCCCATGCCTAGACTTCGTGTGCAGTTGATAAGCATTCAGGAGCTCCGCAGAAAGCTGAGCATTGGGGTGATGGGGAAATTTAAAGATGTGCTGCGGCTTTTGCTCTGTGAGAGGTAACAACCTAGGAGAAATATATGTGCACACAGTGATCAAGATGCTCATTAAATTATGGGGAGAAACACCTAAATCAATTAGCAGCATGGTTCCTACTATCTACATTGCAGAGGGCCCCAGAATAGTGCTGAAATGAAGTCAGGGGCCTTGCCTTTCTTCTCGGCTAGTGTGTTCCCGCTGCCTAGAGCGACGCCGAGGAGAGAGCAGGTGCTCCCTCAACAGCAGCTGTTTAATGATTAAGTGGATGAGTTATTTTACATTTGCTTTCACCATGTTTTGTTTTTGTTGTTGTTGTCAAATGATCTTTAACTGGAACATTTTCCTCTGTAGTTCTTAGCTAGCTGGGCACTCCACTGCACCATTGTTGATGTCGCCTAAGATGTCATCTATGATGTCATGAGGGCTGTGGCCATCAGCACTGCAGCCCACAGAATGGACAGTCCCCAGGATCTCTTTAAAGGTTCCTTCATGGAACCCAATGTGCAATCAGGATTGAGAACTGATCTATTCCATTCACTTATTTATACATAAAAAGCCTCAGAAAGGGGAAGGGACTTGTCGAAACTTACATGATGGATGATTTCAAAACTATGAGCAACTAATTCATCTGACTCCCTGGGAGTACTCTTCATATTACTCTCTGCAGTGTCACTCAAGGGAAATGATGTTTCAACCACAGGAGTAAAAATGTGTCATTTATAGTCTTTGTAAGAAAATTACAATGATCACATTTAAATCACATAAAATTAATACATCTTCATTATAAAACTCTGGAGAAATATAAAAAGTAGAATATGGTCATATTGGTATGTTAAAATATTTATACTGTTTTGACAACTTTTTTCAGATAAAAAGCTATACATGCTCATTTTAGAAAATTTATATAAAGACGAGATAAAAATCAGCCTGGGTTAACTACTCTTTTACGTTATTCATTCAACAAGTAATTATTGAGATATTACTCTTTGTTTGTCACTGTTCTAAGAATGTAGGCTACATTAGGAAATAAAAGAAAGGTCTCCGCAATCACAAAGCCTATGATAATCATCTGCATTCTAAAGTAGCAGTTACATTCTTATTCAGCTAAAAAATAAAACTTAAAATATATTGGCTCAAATACCCAGCTAGAAGCATCAAAAATTAACATACATACTAATTCAAATGAAAAAGCCCACACATCACTAAACCATCTGTTTCTGAGAAATCAAATTCGTATTCAAGCACCAATGCATGAGTATAGTCTACAAGGCCATTAATCGTCTGATTCATTCCCACCATTTTAGTCTCAATTGCTATTCTCAATATATCCCCTATACTTCTTTTACAAATCCAAACTCTGCAAATCATCTAGCCCTCCTTCTCTTACATTAAACATGTTTCTTCTGCCTGAAATGACCCTCTTGCCCCCATCCTGTCTTTTCCACTGATGGAATTCCTCTTCACCTTTTAATATTCAGTTGCAATATCCATCTATAAAGTCTCTTTCACTAAGCTACAGCTGAAAAATTCTTAGTTCTTGTGTGCTGTTATTACTATATATTTTTTATTTATTTTATTATCAGTTTTTATTGATCTTAGAGAGAGGAAAGGAGAGAGAGAAACATGGATTGGTTGCCTCCTGTATGTTCCCCAACTGGGACCAAACCCACAACATAAATATGTGCCCTGATGGGGAATCAAACCCATCACATTTTGATGTACAGGACATCCCTCCAACCAAATGACCCACATCAGCCAGGTCACTATGTATATTTTTATTAAAACAAATGCCAGAGTGCATGGTAACCTTTTATTCTAGTCTCAGATTTTCTGCTAGTGATTTCCTTAATGGTAGGACATGTTATTGATTTATAAATACTCAGTGAATATGAGAATGTGTTAGTTATAATAGATATTAGGTAATTGTTTATTAAATAAATTGGGAAAAAAAGCATATTTTGTTGCACTTTTTAAAAATATAGTGCTTTAGATTTTATAAACTATTTCCTCGTGCATCAAAAGCTGCCATTTGTCCATCCCTTGTCCAATGAAGATTCTCATCTACTAGTCTCAAGCCTGATTTGCTATACCCAAATGCATTCTGGCTACCGCACCAAACTTTAGAAAATGTATTGTTTTACTTCCCATAATACAGGGATGGAATTAATGAGCACCATGTCTTCTCTAATCGGTGCTGACGTGATCTGACAGCATGCATATCCAATGCCCTGCGTCTGAATAAGTAGATATAGTTATTCCTGTAGGCTGGATGGTTGAGTTTATTGTTACTGCTGTATTCTAAATTACAATATATTAGCAACAATAACAGTAGTAAAATAATAATTTCTACAAGTATGTGAGGCTACACTTGATTTGGAGAACTTTGTCTTTGTGAACCAATCCAAGATTTTTGTCACGTCCCGAAATTAAATGTGGCCTCACTTCATTATTTTGGTCTCCTGCCCTAGAAGAGTGTTTCCAAAGAGCTTAGGAAAATCAGAAAACAAGTAGGATCGTGCACCGTTGACACATAGACACTGGTAGTAAACCTCCTGGGTTCAAGTCTTAGCCCCGCTACTGACTAGTTACGTAACTTTGAGCATTTAAGCAAATCCTTTTATTCCTCAGTGAGTGGGGTCTGTAGATATAGTGGATAGTCGCTCTAGTAAATATGTGATATAAGGTTGTCTTAGATTAAAGAGAAGGATTTGAACTGAGAGACTCTCCTGTGGTCTTTGGAGAAACAATCACGATATGAAGTGCCTAGAGAGGGGGCCATGTGGCAAGAAGCCGAGGACGGTGTCTAGGAGCTGACAGCTGTCCCTAGTGGACTGCTCCCAAGAAAATGTAGGCTCCAGTTCTACAAGCCCAAGGAGATGAATCCTGCCAACTTTAGAAGCACATCTTTCCTAGTCAGGCCTCCGGGGGAAAACACAACTGGCCTGAGACCCTGAGCAGAGAACCCTACTAAGCTGCCTGAACTCCTGACCTATGGGAAACTGTAATCCTAAATTTGAGCAATTTTCAGCCACCGAATGTATGGTAGTTTGTTATACTACAATAGAAAATTACCTGTCATATCTTTGTTATGAAGACTGAATGACAGTAATATTTCAATCTACATCAGTGCAAAATGGAAAGTGCAAATCTGAAAATCATTCAATAAACTAAAAATGAAGAGTTTGTATCTGCAAACTCATATAGAGTATGGAGCACTATTGGGAAAATATCCTCAAAACTCAATCTTTAGTTCCATACTCAGACTCTGGCTTCGTAATTACACTCCTCACCTCTTTCAAATTAGAGTCTGCTGTGGCCACCTCCACAGAGCTGAACTACAATGTATTCTCCATGAATCTAACATACATGATACCCTCAGAAACCTCTTCAAATATATTTCTTCTTTATCCAATACCCATTTAATAATAGTCCACTTTTCTTAAGGTCTCTGCAAGCATAACAGCTCTAAGAAACTGATGAGATTAAAAATTTTAAATCAGTCAAATATATACAACCAAGATAAATTACTTTTTCACGAATTAGTCTCAATTTTTGTAGGATGTTGCAAATGGAGCTTCAGTTCTTTTAAAAATCCACTTAGATTTTTTTTGCCCTCCAATTATACTTAGAATAAAACATCTGTAGTGGTTTACAAAGCTTAGACTATTAAAATAATTGACATTTTAGCGCTGATCTCAAGCTGTTTCATGAACAATGAATCACCAGAGTTGCCAATTTTACACTATGAAATAAAAATGTTTCATACAATAAAAGCTTACGTGCCTGGTGGCATCCAATTTATTGTTTTATTTAGAAAGATTCATTTAACATCCAGTTGTTGTATGTAAGGTATATTTTGATATAAGCTGCCACTTAGATACTGATTTACATGCATTAAGAATATTAAAACAAGTCAACAATTTTCTTCTTTTCAATGATTGTTACAAAATCAGGTGGAAATCTTGCACTCATTTTCATTGCAGTGACATATTAAATTAAAATTTTACAAATCGACAAAAGAATTAGTAGTTCACTAAGACTCATTGCATTCCTACATTTTAATTATATTGGAAAATAATTGATGTGTCCAACAAAAGAATGTCAACCCCACTCAATTTTATATGTTTGGAACACGTCTTACTTCGTATCTTATGCTGTGTAACAGAACCTTTGTTGTGCAGTCCACACCTGCCAGTGTCTGTGTTTCACCGGCCTGTGAGGTGGGCACCCACAGGAAGCGCTTTCCATCCTGCGGGGTGGCTGGGTGCTCAGGGGCACTCTCCAAAGCACAAATCCTCCCCCTGCTTGAATAATGGCCCTTAGATATATTTAATGACATATAATGGAGTATATATGCATATGTTCCACCAAAGTTGGTGGGGAGACAAGAAAATGTTACATGACTTTTCCTTTCCATGATGGTGATAAATTCAATCTCCAGAGTTTTCAAGAATAGTGAGGAGCCCCACTACGGAAAACAGCCTGGTGATTCCTCAAAAATTAAGAATAGAGCTTCCATATGACCCAGCAATCCTCTCCTGGGTATATACTGGGAAAACTCGAAAACATGTATTCGCAAAGATATATGCACCCTATGTTCACTGCAGCATGATCCACGGTGGCTGAGACATGGGGACAACCAAAGTGCCCTGCGACAGAGGACAGGATCGAGAAGATGAGGGACATGTGCACAATGGATACGACTCAGCCATAGAAAGGATGAGACGCTGCCATTTGCAAGCACATGGATGGACCCTGAGAATATTATGCTGAGTGAAATCAGGAAAAGCCAAGAACCACATGATGTCACTCACGTGGGATATAAAACTGAAACTCCTGGACACAAACAGCAGTGCGGGGGTTGCCAGAGGGAAGGGGGTGGGGGCGAAGGGGGCCCTAATAGATGGTGATGGGAGAAGATCTGACTTTGGGTGGTGGGCACACAGAGCAATACAGAGCTTGTAACACAGAAACCCACACCTGAAACTTATACGATCATATTACCCAATGCCACCGCAATAAATTTAGTTTAAAAAAAAGAACAGTGAGGAGCACTGGCTGAAAGAGCCCCCAGGAAAGGGCCTCTAATCTTTACCATGTCCCCAGCCGCCGAGGTGCGTCCTGTCAGTGTGCTGGGCACTGTGATCCCTCCGTGCAAATGGGTACAGCGTCCCTGCCTGTGAGCTCCGAGGCCTCGCCCTTAGTCACCGGTGTCCAGCACCCCGGGCCAGCGAACCCCTTTGCGTCCAAAGGCAGACAGCGTCCGACCCTCCTGCCCGCCCATGGCTCTGCCCATCCTTATATTCCCCTAACAAGAGCCTCGGCGGAGCTTTTTATTCAGGTAACTTACATATGTTGGTATTTTAAAATAACTTGATATTTCTGAATACAATTAGAGAAAAGTGTTGAAAATAATGGATAATTTCTGTGCACCTCTAACTCAGTCTCCCCTAAACATATTACCTTAGTGCATTGGCAAAGTTAAGAAACCGGCCCAGCCAGGGCTCAGCGGTTGAGCGCTGACCCATGGACCGGGAGGTCGCGGCTGGATCCCCGGCCGGGGCACAGGCGGGGTTCCGGGCTCGATCCCCAGCGGGGGGCGTGCAGGAGGCAGCTGATCCATCATCTTTCTCATCATTGATGTTTCTACCTCTCCCTCTCCCTTCCTCTCTCTGAAATCAATAAAAACATATTTCAAAAAATTAAGAAACCAACATTTGTTTACTATTATTAGACTTTATTCAGATTTCATGAATTTTTCCACTAATGTCCTTTTGCAATTTTGTTTGGGTTCAGCAACAAAAAATAAAATCAATGTCCCCCAGAGGCGCCAGAACTCCAGATTCATAAACAAAAACCTTTTAGAGACAGGCAAGAGAAGGCAACTCCCATTTCCCACCCATCTTCCACAGCAGCGGGGTGAAAATAAATATTTCAGTAAATTGTCCCGCCACAATAATTTACAAAGCCCTTTCTCATATGGTAGTGCATTTTAACCAGAAACATATTTTTATAGAGAGAACTGATTGTCATAACAGGAATGTGATTTTCCATGTCCAGTAAATGGAGCTTTGACATTCAGACCCAGTTTTATTGGCTATAATACCTGGAGTCTTTCCACAGTATCCTGCTGTTTCCCACTCCTTCTCTGAGCCAGCAAAGGCTCATATAACTGAGACAATTTTGCCATTTAAACACCATTATTATAAGATGATACAGTGAAAAGATGAGGCATGATATAAATAAATTAGCCACTTTTTACATATGTATGAGTATATATTAGGCCATATAGGATAGGGACAAAAATAATTTATGGTGTGGATATTTGCACACCAGTGACATGAGGACTGATGGTACAATGTACAAGTGGGGCTATCTTTATGGGGACCTAAGGTCTGCTTTCATTTTCCTGTTCCAAGAGGAATCCATGCTATCTTTGTGGAATTATATAATTGAGAAGGTTTAAATGATTTGTATAAGTCTACCTGTGTGGTTATAGCAATATGTTTCAGCTAAACATAGCAATATAGATCGATATATTGGAAAATAAGAGTTCAGTGGTAAACTTCAAAAATAGAAATGTGATTCTTTTTATCTTAGAATCAGCCTATTTCCAAGTGCCCATTGCATTAGAAACCCAGAAATATTAAAGCCATTGAAGAATCCAAATGCTGTTAATTCATAGAACATCCACACTGGACAAAACTTAAACTCATTTCATTTCTTTCTAAGGAAAGGAAGGGTTCCATTTATAGTGACTATTTTACATTCTGTTTCATGATTGGTAATTGGTCAAACTTTAGAAGTATCTGGAATTACAAGTAAAAATATTTTTTTCTCATTTTAGAATCCTCTTCGAACATAGGTAAAAAATATTCAAAGGAATATTCCAGAAAAACATTTTGTTTGTTTAATGATCCAAATTTTCCATGAATCTTATTTTGACTAACCTTGCTGAGAGGGAACATCATGTATAGTGGTTTATTATCTTTATTTAAAACAAAACAAAAAATGTTTTCTAACTGAATAGGAGAAAATTTACTATACCTCTCTTCTCTTACCCAGATCGATTAGCCCCACACTAATTTGTGCAATAAGTCCTGTCTTCATTATGCGGACTTTGTGGGTTGATCACAAAACACTTTTGCTTTCTCTGTCTGATCACCCACAGACTTCCCACCAATTATATTCTCTCTAGTCTCACCTCCAAAACTACTTGGTCTTGACAAATAAACTATTAGTTTGTCCATTCATGTATAATTCAGTTTTCTGTATGTGTGATATTATATTTATGTGTGCTATTTCTACACCTACTGAATGTTAGACAAAGTTTCAAAAATTATCTGTAGGAAAAGGAAGAGATGTGACAAAGCTCATGTACCAAATTAAAGACAGAACTGTTTATGACTTTTTCTATTCTAGTCCTTGAGAAGAGAAATTTCAATATATTTCTTAGCATAATTCTATGCACATTTGTGCCTGAAAGAAGTGCTAAATTAGATTACCAGACAATGAGTGGGGTGTTTTCATCATGTGTACTTTATCATTCTTCTAAATTGTGTTCACTGTATATCACTGTCACAGGTCTTTCTGCTAAAATTATAATCCAACAAAGTAAACTTCAGTATACAAATGAGCTGAGAACAACTCAGAGGTGAATGAATGAGGGAAAGAGATGACAGCTTTGCATTTCGTGTCCTTCATTCCACCTGTGATCAGTACTTACTTGGTTAATAGGAAGTTGGCTGAAGCAACATTGTGTTTTCAAAAAGGATATGCACATAGGTAGAACATTTTTAAAATAAAACATCTAGATGCACATTAATTTGCCAACCGTTTGACGGACGCTACGGCCTTTTTTGATGGGTAATCAAGTCTCAGCCTCATGCAAAGGCTGCCATTTTCAACTTCTGCTTCTTTAAAGGAAACCTAGAGACTTGTGTAGCAGGGTGGGTAAAACACTTACATGCTTTTCCAATGTTCCCCAATATTGCATCCTTTTCTCCTCCCAAATCAAATTTCATAGCAACTATTTTTAACAACTCACTTTTATAGTCCTTTCAAGCTATCCACCTCGTTTTTCATAGATTTTTTTCAAATTCCTATTTCAACAAGATACATCACATTTAGTTAAATTAGGTAATTGCAATACTAAGGAGAGGTGGTATAATCAGGTTGAGAAGGTGGAGCTACCTCTTGTAAAGCATACAGCTCAGCTGTTCCGGAGAGACGCGCAGTGGGAGGCGGGCACGGACGGTGGGAGGTGGGCACGGACGGTGGGAGGTGGGCACGGACGGTGGGAGGCGGGAATGGACGGTGGGAGGTGGGCATGGACGGTGGGAGGTGGGCACGGACGGTGGGAGGTGGGCACGGATGGTGGGAGGTGGGCACGGACGGTGGCAGGTGGGCACGGACGGTGGGAGGTGGGCACGGACGGTGGGAGGTGGGCACGCACGGTGGCAGGTGGGCACGGACGGTGGGAGGTGGGCACGGACGGTGGGAGGCGGGCACGCACGGTGGGAGGCGGGCACGGACGGTGGCAGGTGGGCACGGACGGTGGGAGGCGGGCACGGACGGTGGGAGGTGGGCACGCACGGTGGCAGGTGGGCACGGACGGTGGGAGGTGGGCACGGACGGTGGGAGGAGGGCACGGACGGTGGCAGGTGGGCACGCACGGTGGCAGGTGGGAATGGACGGTGGGAGGTGGGCGCGGACGGTGGCAGGTGGGAATGGACGGTGGGAGGTGGGCGCGGACGGTGGCAGGTGGGAATGGACGGTGGGAGGTGGGCGCGGACGGTGGCAGGTGGGCGCGGACGGTGGCAGGTGGGCACGGACGGTGGGAGGTGGGTGCCGTGCGGGGCAGGGAGGGAGCCGTAGGCTCGGCTGAGGGGGAGCTGAGTGGGCTCAGCAGCCGTGAGGACAGCCCGCAGCGAGCAAACCTGGGCAAGGAGGCCCGTGGAAGGAAGGCAGCTCTTTGGCAAGTGAGAACAGGACGGTTTTATATAAATATACGCATTAACTTGTTACTTTATATTTCTAAGTGTATCCAATCAAGTGCAATCCCAAAATACCTGCTCTCAGGCATGCTGTACTCTAAAGGAATTCTTTCCTGAGAAATAATGTCCCTGATGGGTTCATTTTCTAATTTGAACTTGAATTAATTACCTTAAGCAATTTCCCAAATGCACCTCAAATATCTCTTTGCAAAGATGTTATTGAACTTATAATAAAAACCTAGAGCTAAAAATAGAAAATTGACAGCTTAACTTTCTCCCCTGCTTTTTCTTTAACGCACCTTCCAAACTCTAGATATAGAAATAATGAAACCAATAACACTTGGTTCAACAAAAGGTTAAGGCGTGTTGAATGAAATCTTTCAGAAGCTTCTTGTTGAGGTGGGAGTTACACTCTCATTTTGCCCACCTAAACACATAATGCTTGGGAATTCTTATCAGAATTAAAGACACTTGAAATTTTCCTGTCATTAAATCACACCTTTAAAGTTCCCCATTAGTCAACTTATCAAACAGCCTACTAAAAATACACCAATAGAAATTATATTCAATGAGACACTCTCTTGCTAGGAGTCCCTATTTTTAGCAAGCAGGTGACTGTTTTGAAATTAAAGATTGCTTCTATTACATAAAACGTTCATGCTTTAAAATATTCAGTTCTTCCCAAATGTCATCAATCTTTTCAGAGTGTGCAACCCCGGAGGCATTTCCCCTACTACTAGGAATTATGAAAGGTCAACTTTCTTTTGAGGGACCATGATGCAAGACCACACACATCAAGAGCTAAAACTCACTTTTACCTGGGTTTTATAACAGCATGCTGCTCATTCTAAACAGCTGAAGTAGCAATGTCTAGTTCTGCTTTTTACTAAAACTAGTTTTCTATCTTCTAGCTGTAGGCTGCTATCACTCTCTCTCTGGTCTCCTTCCCAGGGTCATGAGAAAATTTTCAAAAGAACATTATTATTTATTTATTTATTTATTTATTTATTTATTTATTTATTTATTTATTTATTTATTTTTCCTGGAGGTATATTTCACCTTTGCAATGTCATTGGAAGCTTTAAAAGAATATAGTGTTGCATTTGTGAATTAGGAAGACATGGTTCACCAAGAGATTTCATAGGCTTTCATTCTCATTTACGTTTAATTCACTCTGAACCTGAGAAGGGGTTTGGCAGATGCTGATATCAGCCCATTCCTAACAAGCTGATTTGTAAGCCTGTATACTGAACAGGGCATTCATTCTCATTAAAACACCTTTGTGTAAAATTTTTAAATTGAATGCAACTTTTTCCTGACAAAATACAATTTCTGGTGTATTGTCAGTGTTATCACCACAGCTACATAAGTCTTGGAATAGTCAGATGGCTTAAATCCCTGGTAGTGTGCCAGTAAGAGCATTAAGGTTGCTTTTCTATGGGCCAAGAAAATCTGATAGTTAGGCTATTTTCAGGTGTGTGTGTGTGTATGTGTGTGTTTATACACATATTTTCCTTTTGTGGTAGATATATAATGTTGCACTTTCAAATTGTACTCAAAACCCCAGATATATTTCCTGAAACTATTTTTTTGAAAGCTACTAGCTTAGAAGCAAGGCTTCCTTGAGACACACACACACATTATTGAGAAAATGAAGCTTCTACTACTTGCAACCTCTGCAGTCCTACTGGTAATTGCAGTTATTGATCTTATTTTTGGTTACTTTAGATTTCAAGCAATTTGGACTTAATTAACTGTAGGAAGTAATCAGTAGATTTGATTATTGTAACAGTCAGGACTGAGAAACACAAACTGTACTTGTTTTTCAAATCTGTCAACCTAACATTCATTTGACCTTAATAGTGGATCTATTTCTCTGTGAGCAAATACTTATGGAGAGTTTGGAATAAAAGATGGGAGATTAGTATCTCAAAACACTGTGTGATTTTAAAGTCTAATTGGTAAATACTAAAAATTTTTCTCATGGAACATGACCACATAAAGTACATAAATATGTACAATATAAAATGATAAAGGCCACACATATGTTAGTGCCATCTAAGAGATAAAATACGGACAGGACCCAGACATCCCAAATCCCTTCCTTATCTCAAAATGTGTGCATCCCTAAAAATATATATATTTTATACTAGTTTGTTTTGAACTGTATATAAATGAAATTATTGGAATTATACCATAAAAAACTTACGGGTTTTTCTTTTTTTTCATTTAACATGATGCTTGTAAGATCTATAATGCTATTCTCTGTAGTTATAGAGTGTGATGGCTGGATTTTATGCTAAAACTATGTTTCATTCTGTAAGAAACCTCCAAACTGTCTTACAAAGTGGCTGTACCATTTTGCATTCCCACTAGCAATGTATGAGATTTCCTGTTGCTCTGCATCCTTGTCAGCACTTGGTGTCATCGGTATTCCAGATTTTGGCCATTCTAATAGATGTGTAGTGTCATCTCATTTTGTTTTAATTTGCATTTTCCTGATGATATATGATGTGGAGCATCTTTTCACATGCCTATTTGCCATCCTTTGGTATAGATGCTGGGGTCAGAGTGATTTAGGGTTGAAGACTGGTTCTGCCATTTTATTGCTATGTGATTTGTGGCAATTTATAGAATCCCAATTGCTTCATCTGAGAAATGAGAATAATACCATCTATCTCTTAGACTTCTTTTGGCAATTCTAAAATATACCAGTATGCCTAGAAAGTGCCTGACAGAACAGTATTCAAGAAATGGTAGCACTAATAAAAGTATTAGCAGTAGTCATATTAATATTCATAATTTAGCCAAATGATCTTAACCATGGTTCTTAATCAAAAACCTCTAGAAATATAAGATCTAATGTTTTCTCTTGATATAGAAAATATATTTAATAGCTTTAGAAGTCCTGCCTCTCAATGTTACATCTCTTAAAATACAGATATTATTAATAATTTCCTTAATCAATGTAAACTGCATTCACAGGAAGACACAGATAAAGCTTGAATCGGGCATGTCTGCAGTTTAAATTTTTAAAATATGTTTGATAGTTAGGCTTAGTTCATACTTTAGATTCATCCAGAAAGCATCAGATAAAATATGAGGAGCAAAAAGTAAAGTCTTGTATCTATGATTCACAACTTTCAAGATAAAACCATTCACAGCAACCAACTAGTGTACAGGTATACTTTTTTTTAAAAGAACTGCTAATAGTAAATTCATACTATGACATGCACTTCAAAATAATTAGAGTAGAAGGGGTCAGTGGGGGAAAAAGGGACATCTGTAATTCTTTCAACAATAAAGGTAAATTAAAAAAAAATAAAATGGTAAAACAAATAATTATGGTAGATGACTGTTTGGTAGCTATAACTCTCTATGAACATCAACTCTTACCTAATTTAATACCGATTTTTAAATCTAAATATGTTTGGCTGTGACCTTAACCTTTATATGGTACCTGTTCTAAAAAGGATGACTGCACTTTATATTTAAGGTAATGTATAACTCTTTTCTAGAATTTTCTCATTGAAATGATAGAAATAGGTGTAATTATCAATCTAAATTCTAACTAATATTTTCCTTATGGTGTATAATTTGCAAGGTAGTTTCTAGATAGATACCTATAGTTTGCCATTTCCAGATTTAATATAATAACCTATGAGGTTTACGGTAAAATTGTTTAGCTCTTTTGATTAGGATATATTTATCATGGAAATCTAAATCTGTCAGTCCATTACTTTGAACAATTTCATAGTCACTCTTTTTACAATTCCATACTCATGACCTGAAATATCCTTCATATACCACACTATGAATTTCATATGACACTGTTTGAAATCCCTAATAAATTTTCATGAAGGAGGCAGAGCCAGACAGCAAGAGAAACAGTGTGCCTACATAAATCTTGAATGGAGTCGGGAGATGAGGGGCAGTGAAACCATGACCTGGAGTAAAATTTTATAAATTACTTTGCCTGTATAACACTGACTTATAGTTGTGTACTGTATTATATTAGTGTGAAGCCTAAAATTATTACTGTAGTATTGATTTCTATTCAATTGAAATGGCTTAGAAAGACTGATATCTTAAAAAAATAGTTTGGTTAAAAATCTTAGTTACCTGTGGGCATTTATTTTAAGGTAAAATAAATACTAATATGCATATTTTTTAAGTTTGTACCTATGATTTAAAGATATTACTTGAGTTGTTTCTTCTGTGATTGTTTTTAGTTTGGGGGAGTTTGCAAGAGTAACATGCATAAGGGATATTTTCTTCATTTTCACAATAGCTATAACTCATAATTAAATGCTAAGAACATATTTTTGAAAGCAGAGAATGGGTCAAACCTGATTTTTTAATCTCTTGGTGCCTAACATAGGGTATTATATTTAATAAGTACAAAGTAACTGTTTCCTGAATTAAATTGAGGTTAAGGCAGACTTGTATGCATATACGCATAACCCATGGACACAGACAATAGTGCCGGAGACCTGGAGGTGGGGATGGGGTACAGGGGGGGTCAAAGGGGGGAAAAGGGGGGACATATGTAATGCTTTGAACAATAAAGATAAATTTAAAAAGAATAAGCACAAAATGGCAGTTATAAAAACAGTCATGGGGTTGTAAAGTACAGCATAGGGAATATAGTCAATAATATTGTAAAAACTATGTATGGTTTCAGATGGGTACTAGATTTATCGGGGTGATCATTTCATAAGTTATATAAATGTTTATCCACTATGTTATATACCTGAAATTAATATAATATTGTATGTCAAATGCAACTGAGAAATAATTTTTTTAAAAAATTAGATGTCTTCCCAACTATTCCCCTTAAAATATCTACGCACTACAATTTTAAAAAGAAAATTTAATGATATTTTAAAGAAGCCAAATAGATATTTAGACATACACAGATATGTTTTTTCAGTTTTTAATTTAAATAAGCATAATAGTATATTTGAAGCATTTCATTATCATTGAGTTATTTTGTTTTTGTTAAAAGCAATAATTTTCTACTTAGATTAGATTAAAATCTGTTATCTCCACTACCCACTTACTTATTACCAAGACTAAGTTTAAAATAAGAATTTGAGAGTTCTTTTATATTTTTAATGATTCATTAATAATTCACAAAGAGGATACAAAGTTTATGAATTAACAGTTAACCACAAAAATACACCTGTCAAATCCACAAAATGAGATGTAAATATGAGCCAACACTTGGGGGCAATCTAATTTTCAGGGCCTATTGTACTGGCAGTTAGGCACGTGGTACACAAAGATTCAGGCTGCATAAGAAAGTAAAGTACAAATATTAATTCTTCAGGATACCAAATAAGTTTGATAAATGTGAGTCAGGCTATTCAAAAAAATTAGGCCCAAAGAGGCAAACTGGTGAACTAGTGAAAAATCATTTCTTTTCTCATTCCAGAGTTGGTACAATCAAGTCATGTATTTTTTATTTTTATTTTTTGATCATGGGGAAGGATAGCCTATTCTTCCTGGAAAGAGACAGTCTGCTATAATAAAATGTGTACAAAATTTGAAATGGAATACTTGTGGGTTCTGCCTACAAGTCTACAACTTACTAGTTGCGAAATATCAGACATCTTAACAACTATGAACTTCAGGCCTGGTATCTGTAAAATGAGGATATCTTATTAATATGAAGATTATCTAAGATAAAGCATAAAAATAACCAAGCAGCGATTAGCTCATAGTTGTAATATAACAAGATGGTATTAAATGGTTCATGCAACACATCTTAAGATGATCTCTTAAATCCTGCCAGAATTTAAATATCTCCTACAAAATACATAGCCTTCCTGGAAACCATAATAGACTGTCATTATGTGCTTCCACGGTCTTTCGTGATTATTGGTTTCGTTGGCATCTTTATATATGCAGTCTTCTCAATTTCCTCCTGGGAGGCATTTCAGCAGCCAGTATGTCATAAAATTCAATTGCAAACAGGACACAGCAAACGCTTTGAAAACCTCAGATACATCACAAGCACTGAAGAACAACAGCCATTTATCTTTCACATTTACTGTTCTTCAAATGTGAGTTTGATTTAAAAACAAAAACAGCACCATCATTAATCATTATTTGTTCATGTCGGCAACGTTGCGTGAGGTTATTACATACTTGCTAAGATGAGTGGAGTTATCATAGACACAGATTTGGGGCCTATTAAACTAATAAGAAATAATTTGTGTTTTCTAGTAATCAGAACTGTGTTGAGACCAAACAATGGCTCTTGTCTTTTTCATTTTGAGCAAATCGCTTTTATACATCATCTTCCTTATATGCTTTCAAAAAAAACTCACTCAAACTAAAAGTTTGCTACCCTGTTCTTTCTGCACCCAAATGTTCTTTAAACTAGAATAGATAATAATGAGAGTACAGTGATAGGTGTGAGAGAATCCTTAAATGCACTGGGTAAGGACTCGTGGGGAACTAAATGTTTTATCTATTCTTAAGAGCCACAGCACTTAAAACCTTATTAAGGTTTATTATTATTGCTGCTAATAAAAATAAATGATAATAACAATGGCACCCTACATTTAAATAGCACTTAATAGTATATAAGACTTTTTATTTATCTGATGGCAGTTGAACACTATTAGTATAGGTAAGTAAATGTGAAATAGTAAATAAAAGACATAGTAAATTAGATGAGCGCACAACCTTAAGATGGCTCACTACTGCTTTCAAAATGATGCCCAAACGTCTTGTCTTTGCAGGCAAGACCTTTCTCCGTCCGACGGCAACCTCCCTTTAGACTTCTGTCTATTGCAGCTCCCCGCGTAACATTGTTCCAGCCTCAGGAGACAAGTCAGTGCACTGCAAAAGCACCATATATTTTCTGGCCTTTATACTATTGCATATGTTCTTTCTTCTGCTTTATAGTACAGTAAGTCCTCATTTGTCTTAATTGGGTTCTGCGACTTTAAGTGAAATGATGCATAAGGCAAGCAATTTTACCATGGCTAATTGATATAAACAAGAGTTATGTTCCTAGGCCATCTTATCAACATTATAAGGACTTTATTAGAGGGCCTTTGTTGTATTTGTTGCAGCAGTTTTTAAAGCACCTAACACGATAGAACATGTCTCTCTGGCCAGTATTATTGCAATGTCTTTTTAAATGGTCTCTCTGATTCCCACTTTATGCAGTAATCAGAGAAGTCCTTTAAAAACTCTAGATATGATCATGTCACTGTCTTTTGAAAACTTCCAATAATCTCAAATCTTTTAACTCTCCTCCTCACTCTCTGTACTTTAACCATACTTGCCCTCTTTCCAATTTTCATAATATCTAAATTCTTCCCACCTCAAGGCTTTCATACATATGGAGCCTACAAAAATAATAAGTGAAGGAATAAGTCTCTAATGACTTTAGAACCATTGTGTTAAGATTGGACTTCTTATTTGAGCCATTTATTTCTGTTGTCTCTTATATGCACCTAATCAAAACTGACACAGGATTCTCCCAGGATAGAGTCCATTAAATGAACTTCAATGGAACCTATTTTCAATGAACATCTTTTTCAATCAAACGCAATCTCTGACCCCGCACAAAATGAGAGGGGCAGGGCTGAAATGGAAAGGGTGGGAAACATATAGGAGAAGTTAACAAGAAAAAAATAAAGTTTAGATGTACCAGAAAGCTTAGCAGGTTACCCATGCAGGAATTCAGGATCTCAGAGACAGGGGAACAAGGGAGCAATTCAGGATTCTGAAGTGACAATCAAGGTGAAGACAGGCCATCTGGAGGAGATGGTAAACATGTGGTGTACTTGCTGTTTCCACTCCTCCCTTCAGCATCCAAAGAAGTTACTACTAATGGATCTTGCTTTGAGCTAAGCTCAGGCATGATCTCCGAGTTCTCAACCTAGTTCCCTAGATGACCATATTCTCAAATGATCATCATTGTCTTCAAAATGAAACCTATTGACATCCTTGTTCTCATACACAGGGACAGAATAACTAAGTTTGAGGAAAAGAGCACTTAATTGCACAAGTCAAGGGATAACTATAACTTCTTCCCATTTCCTCTCTTTTGCCCTAATGCTGTTGACTTGAATGTCCCCATTACCTTCCCTAATTGTGCTACATGCAACTTCCTCTTTCTAAGTTGGATGACTCACTTGCGATTTCTTTCATGGACACTATTATCAGGGCCAGGCTGCAATCCGATCCCACAATCCAGGCGGTGGTTATGTTTATCATTCAAACCTATCTGCTACCTCATTTGAATGTAATATTTTCATAAACTACTTTTTTCACTTTGAACTGGAGTCTTCAGAATCAGAGTTTTGACACCAGCACAATATTTTGGGCCTGATATTTTGGCCTAGAATAAAATAAAGTCAAATACATCTAAGAATCTCTGGAAATAGCAAGTGTATGGAATTTAAAATTATTTCACATTGAATCAGGACAGCATTTTAGTAAAATAAAAAGTATATATACCTTATACTTGTGGTAGGCAAAATTCAATGAATGTCCCCATGATCTCCACCTTGGGGTGTTACCACCATGATTAGGTTATAGTATGTAGCAAGGAAAAGGGGATTTCAGATATAATTAAGGACCCAAATTAGTTGACTTTAAAGTTAATCAAAAAGGAGATAATCCTCAGTGGGCCTGACTTAGCAGTTGGAAATCCTTTTTAAAAAGGGTCTAGGCCTTTCCTTGATATCATCGATGCTCTCCTGCTGGCCACAGAGCACCAGACCACCATGAGTCCTACAGCTGTAAGGAAGTAAATTGTGTCAACAAACACGTGAGCTTGGAAGAAAATCCTGAGCCTCAGATGAAACCCCAGCCCCTAGCCAACACCTTGGCTGCAAACCCTCAGCAGAGTATCTAGCTAAGTTGTACCCATACTCCTGATCCATGGAAACTGTGAAATCATAAATAGGTGTTGTATTAAGCCATACAGTTTGGGATGATTTGTTAAACTGAGAACAATATTTCTGAAGAAGAATGTGCAGTGTTCTTTTTTCCCAAATTAAATATGTCTGTATATATCAATAAACATATATTGATATATTGAGTGCTTACTATGTGTAGTGAGTTGATCAATGACCCCCCCCCCAAATGATATATCTATGTCTTAACCCCTGAAACCTGTGAATGTGTTCTTATTTGGAAAATTTAATTAAGGGTCTTGAATGAGATCATCCTGGATTTAGGATGAACTCCACATCCAATAACTGATACCCTCATAAGAGATGGGAGAGGGAGATTTGAGACACAGGGAAGGCAAGGCTGTGTGGAGATGGAGGCAAAGACTGAAGTGTGAGCCCACTAGGCAAGGAACCCCCAGGCCACCAGAAGCTTGAAGAGCAGGGAAAGATTCTCCCCTAGGGCCTCCAGAAGGTGTGTGGTGCTGCTGACACCTTGATTTTGGACTTCTAACATCCAAAACTGAGAGAATGGATTTCTGTTGCTTTCAGCCACCAAGTTTGTGGTAATTTTTTTATGGCAGCCCTAGAAAACAAATATGCTATATGTGTAGCAATGGGGGAGTGTGAAAAGATAAACTGCAGATTCTACCCTCCAGGAAAACATAATCTCGTATGAAATCTATGATAGACATGAAAATAAAGTAAAATATACAATGCCCCATGCCAAAAGCAGTAAAGAACGGGCGTGAAGAGAGGCGCGAAGTACATTCCACATAGAAGAGCAACAGGCAGGTAGAAGAGCAGTTGGGCACCTGGGAAATCCTGATTTTTTTCTTAGAGCAGCCTACCTATCCCTTGTACATTAGTTCTACCTAGTATATCCTCCATAAAAGTTCCAATATTTAATGTGATCTCATTTAAGAGTTCAAAGGTTCTACGTAAATTCAAAAACACTATATCAAGTTCTAAGTATATGATTTTGTATAAATCAGAGAATGTGAATTTTTCTCTTTCAAGTACCTGGCACTAATGAGTACCATGAGGCAAATGGCACAAAAGCAGAAACTTGAAATCCTACAGCCGTGATGACACCGTACATAAGATGAACGTACGTGTTTGATGCTGCACACACAGGCAACGATACCCGCCCAATGTTGGCTGACCTTTGTACCTTCAATCTCAGTTTTTACATCATTCAAAATTCTGCATTTGGAATGGTGTCAGGGCACATCAGTCCATCGGTTAGACTCAACGAGCTAGTTGAGGATTCATTTTATTATTGCAGCTATCCACCATTGAAAATTAGTAAACTAATGTGCCCATGAAAATTGAATTCTAAAAATTATTATCACTGTGGTAACCAATAGGAAATTGAAAGCATATTGCTTGGGGCTTTGCAAAGTCCACAGGTGTCAGAATGAAAATAAAACTAGTCAGGAAAAAAATCTAATATAATTATTGGTTGCTTCAGTGTATAAAAACCCATTTTATGATTCTATACTGTATGAAGGTGAACATTTGATTAGGCCAGAAAATTTACATGTGCTAAACCTGTAATCAGCTCAATTGGTAGAGACAAACATGAAGTGCATATAACAAGCACCACACACACAAACAGGTGATTCTAAATACGCTTTTACAGTCAAGCCACTAAATTCTTGCCTTCATGTTTGTCATCGGCAAAATGATAATTAAATAGAGAGTTCTGTCTTTGTTACCACACGGAAATATTGTGAAGAGGAAATGAAATAATGTCTGTACAAGTACTTTGTAAACTCTAAGTCATGACTACATCTCATAATGAGTGATGAAGGTGTCTTTAATAAGGAAACCCATTAAAAACTCAACAATGTTGACACATTTACACTCGAAAAAATTTACTGGAACAGTAAACTAGTAGCAAATGGAACAGATTCATCTCTCACATCAAATATTTCCCCCTTTTAATGTTAATTGAAGTCCTCATAATCTATAGTAACAGAGCTCTTGGCAGGAAGTTGAGGAAGTCTCTGAAAATAACCAAGGGCCATGGGCATAATACAGATGAAACTGGGCATTCTCACCCCCAGTTTAAAGCCTGCTTCAGCACGGTGACACATGGAAATGGAACTCAAATTGGATTCCAAAACTCCCTCAAGAGCAATGTACATCATTACAGATGATTTCATGAGGATACAATGAAGGGAACTAGCAGTGATCACACAGCCAAACTTCCTCAATTTTATTTCATTCATTTCTTTATTCTAAATTCTAAATTTTATTGTCAACCAAGGCTACTCTGATCTCTTTCTCTCCCCCTCAAAACGATCTATTTACTTGGTCTTTCTGGATTTCTTCCTCCCTTCAGTGTTTCTCACTTCGTCATCTTGCTTCCTGAGTCTTTTCTATTTCTCATTCTTTGTCTCCATGTACATTTTATTTTAAACATTCTCATGGCCTTCTCTAAGATTTTTCAAATTTGCATTTCAAAATATTATGCTGGTTAGCGCAAAAAGGTATAATTAAGAAGCACAAAGTTTCCTCCTCCTCAAAAGTAGAGTAAGTATGAAAATGCTTCCACTATAATATATATATTTGTATATTTTTGCCCTGACAAATACACATTTCTTGTGAAGGTGATTTATCTGTGTCAACCTGAACTTCCTAAAATCCAATAGATGACCTAGAGGTCAGCAAAACAAGGCCTTGCAGCTGTAGATCACAAAGTTCATGCATTAAAGGACATAAATTCCCCTCTCTTCCAGGAAGAGATGCCTGGTTCTTCTCCACAGGCTACGTTTTACCATTTAAACATAGTTAACACGCTGATGAATGTATGTAAATATGTGTGAAATTATTTATATAAATATAAATGCTTTATATTATACAATACATTATATAACATATATATAGCTTATCCAAATGGCATATGGGTCCTGGGTGGTGTATCTAAGTGGTTATAGCACCTGCCCAAGGGCCAAAGGGTCCCAGCTTCCATTCCTGGCCAAGGGCACATCCCTGGGATGCGGGCTCCATCCCCACTGGGTCGGGGCACATGTGGGAGGCAACCAATCGTGTGTCTCTCTCACATCGATGTTTCCCCCCCCTTCCTCCCATTTACTCTCTCTAAAAATCAATGAAAACAATATCCTTGGGTGAGGATTAACAAAAACAAAAACAAAAGGCATATGGAACAAAAATAACAACTAGATCAGGAATTAAATAGACATTCAGAAATGGATTCAAGGCTATCTATAAATTGAATATATTATAATGGTAGCATTTCATTGGGGAAGGTGAATTATAAGTTACCTTGAAACATTTTTGAAATAAAATGAAACTCCTATGTTTATTCATATAAATATAAATTTCTTCCAAAGACTTAAGAGAAAATATTGAATAATTGGAAGGGTTACTTCCCAAAATTTCACATAAACAAATTTGAGATGGAGGGCACTACATCAAAAGAAAATCAAATGAAGTTTTCAAGCACATAGAATATAAAAACAAGTCGATATTATGAAAGATACTGTAAACAAAGTTCAAGTGCCAGCTGTCAACCTGAAGAAAATGCAACATAATTAACAAAGTACTGATCCATCCCATTTAAAAAAAAAAAACAAAAAAGTTTCCATAATCCTATGAAAAGACAATACAAGTGGCAGAGGAAATGGAACGTATGTGCTGAGTTCCTCCTGTTTGCCCTCCCTTCCCCACCCCCTGCTCTCCGTATGGCTCCATGTGGAGGGCTGTTGGCCCGCAGGGATTACATGGACTCTGCTGCCCCTTAGCCTCTGGTGGGGGTTGGCCCCTGGGAGGCCCTGTAGATGATGAGGGTGGAAGAAGAATGAGGGGGGGTTATTTTCTGCCAGATATCTTCCCGCCAGGTTACTATGGGCTGGCGGTGTCTCTCTACCAAAGACCACAGCCCCTGTCGGGCATCCCTCCTGGTTAGCTAGGCCACCCTGTCCCTTGCGGCCAGTGGTGGAAAGAGCTCCCTGTTGTTACTGCCTCTGGGCTACCATATTATCCCTTGTGGGTTTCTCAGACCAGAGATTCTTCAAGTGTAGTTCAGAGACCTGGGACCTGCAACACTTTCAGAGACTATATGAGAACAAATTCTATTCAAGATGATGTTAAGATGTTATTTACCTTTTCTACAACAGAATGAATGCACAACTAAATACACAGCTATAGTCTATTAAACCAGACATTAGGGAGATTTGTAGAATTATAAAACAATGTGACTTTTCTCACTAATTATGTTTTGGAAATTAGAGTTATTTTTCATAAATTATGTTTATATATTAACATTTAATGAGTTTATTAATTTTTAAGTGAAACAGGTATTACTAAAATACTTAATTTTAAAGTCTAATATGTTAAATTTACATAGATAAAAGCTCACTGAGGTCCTTAAAATTTTTAAGAGTATAAAGTGGTGTGGAGTCCAAAAAGTTTGATAAGCACTACCTGAAGCAGTAGACTCACCTGTATAAATTAACCCTTTTATTTAACCCCCCCTAAATTTGCCTCGGTTGAGTATGCCATGTGTTACTGGCCAGGACCCTGAGTCCTGAGTGATACATTGGATATTCATAGAAGAGATATAAACTGTCAGTAAGCCTCACTATTAATTAGAGAAAAATAATTAAAACAATGAAAGATAATTTTACACCAGACAAATTTTTCCTGAAAGATTTGGAACATCAAATTTTGTCTGAAAGTATAAGAAAGCAAGCATTTTCATAATGGTTTGGAGTGTAAATTGGCACACATTTTTGGAGGGGAATTTCTCAGTATCTCTTAAAAATGGAAATGTGAATGTTTTATGACCCAACATTTTAAATTCTAGGAATCTATCCTTTAGAAATAAAATGATGAGTACTTAAAAACATCAGTACAAAATTCTAGAGCACTTTTCCAAAAAACAAAAAATAAAGTAGAAATACCAAAAATGATATGAATGTTCATCAATATAAAATTAGATAAAATATTATATAACAATTAAACACCCTGGAAGTGTTTATAAACAAGTACAAGTTAGATCTTTATATACTTAGCTTAGAACTATAACTATGATATATTAAGGGAAAACATAAGTTGCAAAATTATATATGTGTACATATATAGCATATATATGCATATATATAGCATAGATCATTTCATGTACATGTGCATACATATGCATACATGTATATCCTACTGTGTAAGTATGGGAATACCTGAAACAAATTATTTCATAAATGAGACTGGAAGAGTAGATGTAGAGATTTTCACAAAAAGCATGTTTTTAAAAAGAAAACAGAAGAACTAGGGGGGAAAATTGTAGTCTGAGGCTATTTAACATATGAACAAATTAGCCCAGCAAAACTCACTCTGAGAACATTATTATATTGTTGATATTCATTGATATTCATAATAATGATTATGGCTTCATAAAATAATTTTATACTCAGTTTTATCTTTGCACAGATTTATAGTACACTAGTCTATAGCTCACACACACATTTTATTATGGTCGTAAACTAAGCAAAGATTGCTGTAGCTTTTTCACTCCTCCGTGACAGTTTGCTCCTAGTGCCCTGCGCCCCTCTGGAATTTAACTCTCTCAGCCCGGCAGTCATCAGCTCCAGTAGCACATGGTTTGAGACTCATTCAGACCAGTGTAAGAGGACAAAGAGAGAGGAGATTGCAGAGAAGCGCAGGACTGGCTGGTGGGTGTCGCTCTCTTTTGGACATGTTAAAAGCAAGGTGTCCCTTAGATTTTCCAGTTGAGGCATTGTATGTGCAGTTGGATGTGTGAGTCTGGATCCCAGGAACCACCAGAATATAAATATGCGAAGCCGTGGTATAGGGTGAGATTATTGAGAAAATGTGGAGATGGAGAGAAGGGCAGAGCACGCGTACTCACCACACCCCAATGTGCAGAGACCAGAGGAAGAAAGGTAGCGAGAGAGAGCGAGGTGGAAGAAAATGTAAACTGAACGGTAAGCAGGGTGACCCTGGAGCCTTAAAGTGCAGGAAGGCACTTTCGGAAAGAGGGAGTGGCCCGGTGTGTCACCTGCTGCTGGAAAAAGAGTAATGCGAGGACAGGCAACTGGGAAAGAGAGAGCTTGCGGGGGACTTTGGCAGGTGTGGTTTCAGTGCAGTGGTAAAGAAGAAAAGGTGAAAGTCACTGGTGATAAGGCTTAGAATTTAGGCGTCTGCCGGCGAAGTGAGGCAAACAGAAATTGGGGGAATGACGGGATTAGGCCAGATGGTCTCTTATCAGAAGTCGTTTCTCAGCCATCAAAAAAAAAGTTAAATTATGTCTAATGTATGCTGTTCAGAAAGGTTAAGAAGCATGTTCTGGGTGTGTCCAAAAAGTCACCCAAAGGGATATTTGCTCTAGGAGAGGCAGTGTAGTGCAGAAAAGAGCAGAACCCCAGATTCATCTCTGCCACCCAGGAGCTGGACAAGAGGCGTTGGACAGATCTAAGCACTCTGTGCCTCAGCTTCCTCACTTGTAAAATGGGGATAGTGATATCACCTATCTCACAGGTCTGTTATAAGGATTAAATAATTAAATGTATGGAAGGTGTTTCACCACAGTATCTCAAAAAGAGTAAGAAAACAAAATGCTATAAAATGTTGTTACTATTAATTAAAGAGATTATTTCACTTTTATGCAAAATTAATGTACAGGCTAGCTCTTATGCCCCAAATTCTGCACAACTGAGGCACTTTCCCTGATGCACGTACATGAAATTACCTGAAATAGGTCTAATTTCCCATAACTTTTTCTCCTTTAACTCTTCATTTGTGAATCACTTAATTGTAATAAAGGAAATTTTATTTCAACTTCTATTAGTAATTAAATGTTTGCTTTTTCATTGCAGCAACCTTCGTGAAAGTCTATTGATATTATAGTAGAATTGATCTGCTGATCTTAGCTCAGCAGGGACTTCCACCGGTTTGAGCTGAGAAGTTATTCATGTGCCAAGAGTGGAAAAGAAGTACAATGACCACCATAATAATTCACATATACTTTGCCCAGAAAGCCAGTTGTTGAAAGGGGTCAGTGTACCAAAGGGTACTAAGCACTGAACCTAGCACTCAGAAAGCTAAGGAGACAGAGTGTGAAATAGCATTGCGGTTTGAAAAGTATATTTGATCAATAAAAAATAGTTTCTTTAACCTTTAGTAGCTCAAGTCAAATAAGTTTTCCAAGAATAGAGGGATTTTTTGCCTTTAGAATGTGCCCTAAAACATTTTTTAATAAAATACGTTGTTTTGTTAACAGTTTATGAATCTTTTACTCATTTAACAAACTTAAGCTCTTTGGTTCTACGCACTTACTCTATAATTATATAACATCTATGACCCTGCAAGATAAATAGTAGGTCCATGCTCCCAAATCCCAGCCCCTATTCTGGTAGTGTCTCCAACAGGTGACAATTATTAACTGCTAATAAAATAGAAAGTTTGGTGCTGTAGAAGACAATGGATGCCAGAAGATGAAGAAAACACAACCATTCTCAGATTTTAATGCATGTTTTAAATCATTTCCATGGGAACCAACATTTGGCACAAGGGCCACTGTTATGAAAAACCATTAGAAGGCAGCTTCTACCAAGCCAGATGGTTAATTTGTAACAGGGGAATATAACTAAGAGGAACTGGATTATATAACCCTAAAAACCCTTGATAATGAATTCAAGTGGACTAAATCACTGGGCTCTCTTCCAACTCTCTGTCATCACTCCTATCTGTGGCAACAACATTATCAACCTCAGGAGGAAGCACTACTAATTGCAAGGTGTCTAAAAAGGTAAATACCACAGCTAAAGAAATATGAGTAAATATTTCTAGACTCATCAGGAAAGCTAGGGTCAAGAACCCTGAGGTTCTCTAAATAAAGCTCTTTGAGGGGAAGCAGCAAGGCAGAGGGGGAAAGCGTGTTGGCTTAAGTTCCCAGAGCAATTAGAATAAAACTAATTACCCAGATTAACTGTCAGTAACTTTCAAGCCAGTATTGTGTAATGTCACTTTGTCCTGCATAGAATCTGAGCGTTTGCTGATTTTAGTGCTAAAAGGAACCCTAGCGAATTATTCAAAGTCACACCGCAAGTTATTGACAGAGCTGGGACATGAGCCCTGGGACTAAGACTTAAGGTAAGTGGTCCAGTGACATTTATCAGCACACACTGCTCCCTTGAGGAAGAAGTGCTGGACCCTGTCCTTAAGGAAATTCTTGGAACAACTATTTCCCAGGGACTACTCATTCTTACCATACCTGTAGCCACACGCTGAGAGCCAGAATTGAAATTGAAGTGGGGCATAATCTTTCTCTTCCCTGGAGGGTAACTTTAGTTACAAGGCTTACATAGTATAAGAAAATAACACCCCAAGACATATACACACATGCACACACACACACACATACAAGAATATATTGCTATCTGGAAGCAAGACTTCAGTATCTTGAGGTTCAATTATTGAAGCTACAACTTTAAATTTGTTGTAACCTTGAGAAAAATTAGTTTCTTCATATCTCAATTCTCCTAGGTATAAAATGGGTTTAATGATGGCTGTCTCAAAAGGGTATTATGAATCTAATTAATCCTTTAATTATGAGAAAGCACATTACAACGAAACCAATTTCATAAGAAGGAACACATTGCCTGTGAGGCTTCATTAACTGGTGTATAATTTTTCTCCCTTTTCTCTTTCTTTTCTTATTCATCATAATTTATTGATTTTATTAAACTAGTATAACAATAACCATATTTTAGTAATAAATAAAAGAAGATATTTAGTATATAAATGAAATACACTTGTTGAACAGTAAGACAATATTTCTCTGAAAATTCCACATCATATAAGAAATATTTTGGGAAATATAAAATATATGAATACTCTAACATTTGTGACTCAAATTTGTTTACTTCTACTATGTGTTGAACAACAGATATTTTGTTGTTTGTTTTTATTGCTGGTGGAACTATCTGTAAATGTCATCGGCAGCCTCATTACCTTATTTTGGATGACTACTCCATAATATAAAGGAAAAGGCCCACTTTGCATTAGTTTGGCTATTACAGAAGATATTTAAATTAATAATGAGGTTTTGTGACTATTAATTGTAAGAAAATACTTTGAATCATTCCCTGCACTCACTCAAAATGCCAACAAGACAACTTTATCCCTGTGATTGTCTACAGAGTACAACAGAACTGGCCCAAATACCATTGCTTGTTCATTAGTAGTGCTCTCAGTGGGCTCTCCTGGAACATTCCTGCACAGCAGGCATTGTTCTGTGCCTCCAGCCATAATTTAATGGAGAAAGCTGTCATGGTATACTCTACTTAGGAAAAAGTACCAGTGCAGCATCCAAAGGTGGCTCCTGACTCCTGTGAAAGCATGTCTTGGAAGCCAGATTCATTGTCTTTGCTCTATGGACTCATTAAGACATAAAGGGCCAAATTTAGCCTCAGAATTTTCACTTTCTCAAATTTGGCTGCAAAGAGTGCTGCATTAGTAATTCTGTACAGAGATAGCAGTCTAAATAAAGAAAATAAATTACTCTCAAATGCCTTAAACCCTCTTCCCTTGCTCTTTGTGTCCTCTTGGGATAATGTTTAAAGATAGTGTCTGGATTTCAGGTGAAGGTGGCAAGAGTGTGATCCTGATGGCCAGCTGTAAAGACAGATGCAACCACAAAGGGAGCTCTCCCCCCACATCTGGCTCTACGTGACCTAGCTCTTGTCTCATCATAGCACTTCGGTCACTCCCCAGTTATACACAGGAGACTATTTACTCCTGCCTTGCCTACTTCATGAGTCACCACCAATGACAACACACTACTTACTCATTTCTGCACTGGAATTTCTCAAGCATCCACGCTCCCTGCCCCCCAGTAGGGTACATCTCCCTCAGGCCTCATTCCCATCATTTACTATGGGCTCTCATTCATCCCCCTCAAGCCCTCTTACTAAGCAGTTGGCATTTCCTGCCTGACTCAGTCAAGGACTAGATGCTTCCAGCTTTACTATTGGTATGTACAAGCAGCAGCCCCTACATTAGCATTCCCTACTTTAAGTACACAATGGGAACCTGCAACACAGTATTCTCTAAACACGATTTTTACTCAAATGCAATCCCACATACCAAGACTGGCTTACCCTACACCTAGAGCCTAGGCTTGAGGTCAGAAGAGGTGTAACCCTCTCCAACTCTAAAATAATATTTCTGTAAGCCATTAGGAGATAATTCAGTGATTGAGCTGAGAAGTAATGTTTGCTTGGACCAGGGCAGTAACAATGGAAAGCATGAGAAGTGGTAGTATTTTGGATATATCTGAAGGCAGAGCCAGCACATATACTAATGGATTAAGTGGGGCATGATAGGGAGAGAAGAATGACCCCCTTTGTATGTGGCCTGAGTTACTGGAAGAATGGATTTTACACATGTCAATATATAAAAGACAATGGGAGTAGGAGGTCTGAGGGTAGAAACCAAGTTTTTGGTCCAAAAAAGTTAAGTTGAAGCTGCCAATGAGATATGCGATTTATCCATGAGAGTGAATGAGATGGCCAAGCAGGTAAGTGAGGATCGAAACCAAGAACCCACAGATTCAGAGCACAGACTGACGGTCACCAGAGGGGAAGGTTGGAGAACTGGGTTAAAAAGATGAAGGGATTGAGAAGTGCAGATTGGTAGCTATAGTCAAGGGGATATAAAGTAGAGCATAGGGAATATAGTCAATAATATTGTAATAACTATATATCACGCCAGGTGTTTAAGCATGTTCTAAATATATATATCATGTTGTATAGTTAAAGATTTAAATAACAAATATTTGTTGATTAGAAAAAGCTATACTCATATCCTTATGATTAGCACATATTCATTGTAATTCATTCATAATCCCAGAGCAAGGATCTGGTGATTTGTTGAGCTTATTGGACTCTTATGAAGATCCCTAAGACATCTTCCCATCATTTATTCATCTGGAAGGCTTTCATTTATCCTCAGATTATTAGAAAAGGGAGGGCCATTGAAAATCATCCAGTATAATCCCATTTGGAGACAAGAAAATTAAACCCAAAAATAAAATTAGTTTGCCCAAGGTCTAAGTGCAGAAAGTGACCTTTTAGTTAAAAAGTCAGTACTCCAACTAACCTAACAACCTCTCTTATAGTTATATGTGACCATGTGATGAAGTTCTGGTGGCTACTTTTAAGAACTTCCGATAAGAGACACCTGGCACCCCCGCTCTGTCCTGATTCTTCATCTTTTGACCTACAAAGATGCAGACAGACAGACAGAGCGCTGAATGAGAAGACTAAGTTCCTGAGGACCGCACGGAGCAAAGGTGCCAGATGAGGCTAGGACGGCTGGTCCAACAGAATTCCACATGGGAAGAAATAAAGTTCTTGTCCCACTGGGCCTTTGGGTTTTCCCATCAGTTATAGTCAAACTAATCCTTACTGATACAGCCTGGCCAGTGTGTCTCAGCGGTTGAGCGTCGACCTAGGATCCAGGCGATCGGGGTTCGATTCCCGGTCAGGGCACAGGCCCAGGTTGCGGGTTCGATCAATGACTCTCTCATCATTGATGTTTCTATCTCTCCCTTTCCCTCTCCTTTCCTCTCCCTGAAATCAATAAAGATATGTGTATTTTTTTTAAAAAAAATCCTTACTGATACAGATGCCAAATAAATGATTATTAAATTAAATTGGCCAATGCTTTGGAACGCGGGGCCACGTCCTTGCAATCATACCACAATGTTCTTTTTCTAACATGTCCTCAAATCACAAAATCTAAAGTCTCCCTGCTATGTCACCTCTGGGTTTTGAACATGTTCTCTGGTTCTGATCAACATCAGATATATAAAGGAAAAAGGGTAAGACTGTTTCATTTAAAAAGATAGTCTCATCCAAGCTCCAAACTCATAAATAACTTCATTGTGGACATGGAAGGTATGCTGATGGTTTAGAGATAGGGGCCAAATTACTGTAAATAAATCCAGAAAGTCCAGCTGATACTTCCTCAGATATTGTTTTCAATAAAAGTTGTTCTGAGGGAAAATGCAGTTTTGAGGGTGCAGCAGTTATGTATCTCTCTCTTTCAAGGATGCTGTGCATTGTCAAATAGCTTCTTGTTAAGTGCTTTAGGCTATTAGGAGTAAAAATGCTCTATAAATGTAAAGTGTTATTAGGCTCACTACGAAGTGAAACATGAAAAATGAATGCCTATAAACACCCATATTGGGCCTTGCTCAGTAAATCCATGCTGAAAATTAGAAATCAACTCTGTATAATATAAAGGTATCCAAGGCTCATGGCAAAAGATAAGGGACTTGAGAAATGCTAATGTAAACAGTTAAATGGGAGGAAATAGCTATTTGAAATGCAAGTGACACAGTCTTGCACTCTCCGTTTTTTGTGGGCTTCAATGCAAGACAGCTATATGTCCCACTTGAGACTAAGCTCCCCCTGAGACACACATACGTGAGGAAGACAGATGTGTTTTAAGTCACTCTGGCCTCAGCTGCTAGAGAAGAATTGATAGTTGTGAGACAGTTTGAGCTGTGGATTCTGCATAGAATCTGCACTTAAAAGGATCTGCAGCTTTGAGAAGCTGCCTAAAGGCACTCAGAGTTACCTTCTGGAAGCAATAGGTTTAGAAAGAGCCCCTACTGTATTGCCCTGGCTTGAACTTGTGAGCAAGATGTCTGATGCTGCTGAAGCAAGGAGCTCCACAGTCTGCACAGGTTCAGACTCAGCTGCATGCAGCCTTCCCTTCGGAACTTTAATCCTAACTCAACCCACCAGGCCTCTCATCTTTGCCAAGCCATACACTGCTCAAAAGGAAGTCCCACTCCTATTATCATAACCAATCCCATCTCCTCCCCATCCTACTGTGCTCTCTGACCTTAGCTCCCTTTTCTCTGAAGCCCTTTCTTTGTACTCTTGACAGCTAGATTGCTCTTCAAATTTAAACTCTTCACTGTGTATTTCTGTTAATTTCTTTCTTTTTATTTTTGCTTGTTTGTGGAAACTTTTATTCATGGAATGTCTATTATCATGCAGCACACACTTGGGAAATACTAAGGTAAAGACTACTAACTGGGAACAGAGGAGTGTGGGTTGTGGTCCTGGCTGTGCAGCTAACTTGCATTTTTCTGTTCTCTTTGGATTTCATTTTTCTCATCTGCAAAACTAGAGAGTTAAAATCAATGCCCTAGAAAGAAAAAAAGGTTTACATTTATTGCACACTTACTCTGTGCCAGGCATGATATGGGGCCCTATGTTTAAAAGCCCCCCCACACACACACTTGGTTTAATCCTCTGTGGTCATCACCTTGAAATTATTAATAATTTTTATAATTTTTTTGATTACAGTTAGCATTCAACATTTTTTTATTAGTTTCAGGTATACAGCACAACGAACAGAAATTCATAAGGGATACAAAGTGTTCCCTCCAATAATTCAAGTGTCCACCTGTCATCATAAACAGGATTTACAGTATTGTTAACTGTATCCCCTATGCTTTACCTTACCTGCTCCTGCTACTTAGTAACTACCAATTAGTTCTTCTTAATCCCTTTACCTTTTTTTACCCCATCCCCAAACCACCCACTCCTCTGGCCTCCATCAGTTTTTTCTCTGCATCTATGAGTCTGTTTTTTTTTTTTTATTATTCATTAATTTTGTGTTTTAGATTCCACATATAAGTGAAATCATAAGGTATTTGTCTTTCTCTGTCTGACTTATTTCACTTAGCATAATACCCTCTAGGTCCATCCATGTTGCTGCAAATGGTAAGATTTCATTTTTTTTATTGCTGAGTAATATTCCATCGTATAAAAGTACCACTACTTTTTATCCATTTGTCTATTGATAGACACTTGGGCTGCTTCCATATCTTGGCTATTGTAAATAACACTGCAACGAACATGGGGGTGCATATATTCTTTCAAATTAGTGTTTGGGGTCTCTTCAGATATATACCCAGAAGCAGAATCACTGGGCCATAAGGCAGTCCATTTTTAATTTTTTAAAAATATTATGCCTTCACTAAAATTCAGCTATCCATGGAGTCCACCTGCATGTTCTACAGCATCAAATGCCATGATGACAGCAGGTGAGATCTGCATCTACCTCAATTTCCAATGCTACTTCAACCACTGCAAAAATCTCGTGTCATCTAAATGCACCATTTTCTGGCCTGTGTTGCTCTCACTAGAAATCCCATGGCCCCTCCCGTACATTAACTAAAGATCTGGGCATCTGCTTCCTCCCTATCCCAAACACTGTCATCATCGTGGGTGATTCCGCATCCATGTGCATAACATACCCAACCATTAGCCTCGCTTTCTCATTTCTTACTTACTTCACTGCCAGCTACGCCTCCTCTACACTTCCATTGTAACAGCCAGGATCTTGTCACCAGCCACAACTCTTCCACCTTTCATATCACAAATATATTTCCCACACACTGACCCCAACCACCCATTATTCCAGCTTTCACTCCCTTATTCCCCCTACCTTTACTATTTGATTTCAGAGGAACTTTATATCATCTTTCATTCCCAGGTCCTCTCAGTCTATAGATAATCCCTGAATATGTTGCTTTTTCTATCCAACCCAGGATCCGTGATCAATCACTCAAATACCTTACCAATATCTTTAACTTCCAGATATACTCAGTTTCCTAAAGATGCTAGGTTTTCATTTGCCTCATTGCCTTTTTGTTCACTACATTTACTGCTGGTACTTTCCCAAATTCTTTGCCTGGTTAATTCATACTCTTCTTCAAGACTCAATTGCATCCTAAGTGATTCTTTCTCAGACATCCTACCCTGTACTCCCTCCTGCCCCGTGCTGGGACAAATGTTCTCCTTCTGGGCTCCCTCTTCAGTGCTCGGTTATTGCCCCTTTCAAAGCACTTATCACACTCTATTAAATTTCCTTTTAGGTGTTTATCTCTCTGAATAGACTGCAATATTCATGAAGTTAAGGATCCTGTCTGTCTCACTCATAACTACATACCCAATAACTAGATCCATTCCTGGCACAATTTCCGTGCTCCATAAATATTCGTTGAATGAATCCCAAAAGACCAAGATCTCTCACATTTCCATGCCTTTGTATTTTTCCCTCAGGCTCTATTATGCTTTAACTCCATAGACCTCTTCACAAAATTCTTATTTACTCTTCAATCTTCAGACCAAGTCCCACCTCTTACAGGAAGTCTTCTCTGATCCCTCCATCGTTCTCTGCTCTCCCACGGCAACTTCTACATATTTATTTCTCACACTATATTGTAGTCCATCTGTCGATGACAGGCTCTGCCTCTGCAAAAAGTGAGTTACTGAAGAAGAGGGTCCACGACTTACTCATATCTCTTTCCCCATCAACTAGAATTAGACTTATCCAGAAGAGGGGCTTAATAAATGCCAACTTAAACATATAAACAAATTGTAATTTAAACATCTGTATAAATCCATTTCTTCCATCTAGAAGCATAACTTTTACCATCAATCAGGTACTCTCAATGACCTATAGTCTCTCTTTAGAATCTGGGGAACCTACAGGAGAATGGACTTCTTCCTAAATAAGCATAGAAATGCTCTTGATCTGAGCACGTGGTTGTTTCTCAATGACTAATATTTAGTCTGCAAGTGTTTCCTCCACATTCCTGAATACGTGACTGGATAGTTAAATACCCACATTTCTCTACCTCTTCAGCTTCTATAGGTGGTGATGTTCATCACTGTCTAGATTTCTGACTTCTCACTTTATTTTGTTCTCTTATCTGTTTACCTGATTTCTGACGCATTCTGTCTCCTGAGCTACCCTTAATATGAAATCGCTAAGTTCTTGAATTTAAATCTTAAATCGCGTTTGCAATTGAATTTGCTTTCACTCAAATATCTGCAACACTGACACTTATTTTAGTAGACACAGCATTATACAATGATGTCATGAATATGGTTTTTGTTAAAAGAATGCATCCCATAAGCTGATCTCTTCATGAAGGCCTCCCTACCATCAAGTCTCAATGAAAAGAACAATAATCACTCTGATGCCAGGACCCCTGTGTGTTTGCTCTAATGAGAAAGAGCCTCCAGCCCTGCCAAAGTCACCAAGGTTCCAAAAGGTTCCATCTGGTTCCCAGATGGAAGACATGAGTCTCCAATCGCAGTCCCCAAGGGTTTTAGATATAATATGTGTCATCTTTCTGTGCTAGGGATTAGGATCAGTACTTGCATGGCCCTCACATAAATAGACTAGAGAATCCCTGAGCAATCAACAGTACCAAACATCTACTTTTAAAGTTGTGAACTCTCTAGGGACTTGCCTAGCTATCACTACAGTTCACATCTTTCTGTTCTGCACAATTTTGTCTTGAATCCTGCTTTTGCGACCAAGACTCCATTCTGCCTCAGAAATTTTTCTTGAATTGGATCAACCACTGATTCCTCTGGCCCCTAACCTTGGGCTATCGAATCTGGTAGGTGCCTCACATGTGTCTTCATCATAATCTTCCAGCTCATAGAAAAGCCAAAACCAAAAAGACAACAGAGAAGCTGCACCACCACCACCACCACAACAGCAGTAACAAAAACTAATGTTCTAGCTACACTAGAGAAAGAAGTAACGGAGATATAGGTTTAACATTCTAGTAACTCTAAAAATTAAAAACTGAGAAATTAGTAGGTAGAGAAAGCAAAAAAATCACCTGGAGATTTTATTGATTAAATAATTATTTTAAAATGGTACTTGATTCGTTTTTTCTTTTTTTCTTTTTTACAACAGTGATTGTGACTGCTCATTAGAACTCTCTGTGTTTTTTGTTGTTTTTTTAATACAGATAGATGCTCATATCTAACTGTTAGAAAGTCTCATTCAGTAGTTGGTTAATGAGGCTGTGCAGTAAAGTATAAAGATAACAGGATTTGGAATCAGACACATCTGCATTTTAACAACAACTAGCAGACAAAACATGTGATCTCAATAAATCTTAGCTACTTAATCCTATAAATTCAGGAATATTATGGCCTGTTTCATAGGACAAAGACCAAAAAATACAATGGCTTAAATAAAACAGAGATCTATTTCTCTCTCATGTTTATTTCTGTGGCCATCCGAGGTTAGTAGAGTAGCTCTGCTCCACAAGACCACTCACACAACCACTATCCCCAGAACTTTGTTTAATACCCACTGGATGGGGACATTGTTATGTGCACTGTAGGATGCTTAGGTGCATCCCTGGCCTCTACCCACTAGATGCCCACAGCTTACCACCCTTCAGTCGTAACAACCAAAAACGTCTCCAGATATTGCCAAATGTCCCCTGGAGGGGAAACTGGCCCTGATTGAGAAACAATGCCTTCAAGTAATGCCTTTGTCTGCCTGGTTGAAACTAGGTAGTCACCATTCTGAGTTCTGGCCCAGGGGAAAGGGAAAGAAAGAGAAACCAGCAAATACATACGTAGCTTCAAGGGAGGCCAGGAAATGTTGTTACTAGAGGGGATGTGATATATACAGGAAGAAGGGAAGAATCAAGTTTGGGAGGTGAGGGGGGTAACTAGCAGATTGCTGCAGGCGTACAAAGAACATACAGTACACTGCTCCCCTATGCCCTTAGTAGTTATAATGCCTTTCAAGGGGAAAAGACTTAAATTATATGCACACACCAGTATTTTATTCTTCCAGTAGCTATGCAAATATCACAGAAACTTATGGAAAAACTGTAACCAGATAAGGCACTAACTTTCATTTCACTTGTGCATAGATGGAGAAAACTATAATTGTAGTTATAATGAATAATAAATTGTAAAAAAGAACATATAGAGGAAAGAAAGAGCAGGAATAGCCAGAGAGATGACCCCAGTAGAATTCAAGTATGAAAATATCTTTTATGATTACATTTTATAACTTCACTTTTCCCTACATTATTTTCTTCAGTGTCCTGTTATATATGTTTTAAACCATACCATGTTTTAGATTTGTTGAGTATTTCAAAAATGATGGACCGTATTTTAGCAGGTTGCTCTGATAACATTTAGCCTTTCCCTGCAGATTCTATTGAAAATCATTGATCAAATTACCAATCTGCACTATTAAACTACATTTACCTAAATTCTATGTCAAGAAACAGTTCATTATCTCCTGATTAAGTCTGCAATGACTACTGCTATTTGTATGTAAAATCTCCAATGTTAGTTGAGTATATTTTCTAATACAGCAGTCCTCTTAATTTTCAGTTTCACTTTCTGTGGTTTCAATTACCTGCAGTCAACAGCAGTCCAAAAATAATAAATTTCCTCAACCATGACATTGTCTGCTCCTGACATCTAAACATTGATGTCATTATGACTCGATGATCCAGGATCACCTGAGCAGATAGTTAAAATAGCAACGCTACATCACATGCCTTCATCATTCACCTCTCTTCATCTCTTCACACAGGCAATGTATCATTTCTAACCATCACAAGAAGGATGAGTCCAGTAAAATGAGACATTTTGAGAGACAGTGTGTGTGTGACAGAGAAGGAGATGGGGGGGAGAGAAAGAAACAGAGACAGAGAGAGCACATTCACATAACTTTTATTGCAGTATGCTGTTTTTTGTTTTTTTAAATATATCTTTATTTATATGAGAAAGAGGAAGAGAGAGGGAGAGAGACAGAAACATCAATGATGAGAGTCATTGATCGGCTGCCTCCTGCACGCCCCCTACCGGGGATGGAGCCCACAACCCGGGCCTGTGCCCTGACCGGGAATCGAACCCTGATCTCCTGGATCCCAGGTTAATGCTCAACCACTGAGCCAAGCCCGGCCAGGCTGCAATATGCTGTTTTAGTTGCTCTATTTTATTATTAGTTATTATTGTTAATATCTTACGGTGCTTAATTTATCAACTAAACTTTATTTTAGGTATGTATATGTAGGACAAATATGGGATATATATGGCTCAGTATTATTTGTGGTTTCAGGTATCCACTGGGGGTCTTGGAATATATGCCCTGCAGAAAAGGGGAGGACTACTATAAATGCAGAGTGTTCTAAAAATAAATGCATAGAAAAATAGCAAGTCCACAGAACAGATATGCATGGAGGCTCTTAGGAAAGTTTCTCCACATTTCTATCTCAGCCCCATCCTCCCTGATCCTTCCCACCCCATCCCCCATAATGAATCTCACCAGACTCAAGGTAATTCTAATTAATACTCTCTAGAAGATTAACAGATGGACCTATGACCATCTAATTAAGTACTCTCTGCACTGACTGCTACTTTAGAGGAATTTAAAACTAGCCCAGTAGTATAGTCTAATAACGATAGTTTTTTTATAATTGTTGTTTCACAGTTGAGGAAACTGAGTCCTGCAGATCAGATGTCATGTGCACAGAATGCCATCAAAGCAGGAATGGCGTAGTGGTTACTCTGCCTGAGGGGTCTCTGGAAGGGTTCCAGGAGGATGGGACTGTGCTTACCATGCTCACTATGACATCCCTTCACATAGTAGGCATCAGTAACTACCCAGCTGAAGGAGGGAGGGAGGGAGGGAGGGAGGGAGGGAGGGAGGGAGGGAGGGAGGGAGGGAGGGAGGGAGGGAGGGGAGGGAAGATTGATCTGAGCCAAGTTTAAAGGATTGTTCACCACACAGAGCAAAAGGACAGCCCATCCCCTAGAATCAGCATGTACAATGACATGGGTGATGGGTCCACCATAATCTGTGCATCATACAAAGAAACCCAGCTGAGGTATGAGGAAGGACAGCAGAGACCCAGCCTGTGCTCTGCCCAGCATGTGACATCTTTATCCTAGTTTTTCAGACTAGGGAGCCTTCCTTTTTCTATTCACACAATGTGTTCTATATAATGCACAATACTCTTGTGCTATTAAAAAGTATTATGCACTCCAGGAACAGTTTCAGATTGGCCAGGCAGAGCACAGCGTGCGAGGAAGAAGGAAGGAGGTTTGGGGTGATATCTGAGGCACAGATTTTATAATAAAGGTAAAAGGGTCCCATTAAGGGATTTTAAGCAGGGCGCTACAATGATCAGCTTTTCACCCTCGTTCCACTACTTTCTATTGCTTAACATTCCTCATCTTTAAAATGGGGATAATAATAGTATATACCTTGGAGGGTTATTGGGATAATTGGCTGTGTCTGTAAGTTAAACTGTTAACAGAAGTATCTGGAACTTAATAAATGCTCACCAAAATAATAGCTAAATAAATGTCAGCATGTCAAAAGAGTTGATGGCTGGGACAATGGTCCAAGACAGAGATGGCAATGACTAAATAAAGGTAATTTACTAGGAAGAAGGGGAGAAGTGGTAGATGGATTTGAAAGATACTAGGAAGTCTATCTACCCGAGAGATGTTAGAAAATCTATTAACAAATCACATCTTAAATGCCAAAAAATGATCCTCTCCAAATTCCAAATGCCAATAAGGCACTCAGCAGAACCCAATACCCATTAATGATTTTAAAAGTACCTTTGTATAATTGGTATGCAGAGCAAGAGCAAGCATGGCCTTGAAGCCAGTTTAAAGAATTAGACATTGACCCTGAAGATAAGTATTTCTGAAAGTGTAGTTTTTAAACTACCAGCATCTCAAAACACCAGGGCACTGATTCAAAATGCAGGTTCTGCCCTGGCTGGGTGGCTCGGGTGGTTGGAGCATCATCTCCTACACTGAAATGTTAGGTTATTCCCTGTTTGGGGCACATACAGGAGGCAGCCCATCAACATTTCTTTCTCACATCAGTGTTTCTCTCTCTTCTCCCTCCCTTTCTCTCTAAAATCAATAAAAACATATCCTTGGGTGAGGATTAAAAATTCAAAATTGTTAACAATGCAAATTCCTAGGTTTCACTCAAGGCCTCCAGAAGCAGCATCTTTGTGATGGATCTGCTTATTATAAAGTATCCACAGTGATTCCAAAACATAATGAAGCCTGAGAACAACAATGAGGGGAGGTATTTGGTGCTTTCTAAGCAAGGAGGTAATATTTTAATTTGTGTTTTAGAAAAGTTACCATGGTAACAAGGAATGAAGCGGAAACAGGGTGAAAGGTGGGTGAAGTGGTGAAAAAATTAAGGGCAAGAGCTACACACTTATTTCCAGGGTATTGAATTCCTAAGGACAGAGTCTAAAAGTCACAGTGGCATTTGTAAGTAAGCTTTATAGTTATTAAGATTCTAATGATAGAATTTAATTCACAAAGTCACTGTGAACATTGGTGAGGTATTTATAGTCTTCTTTTTAATTTATTTTATTGAGAGTATTACAGATGCCCCTCATTTTCCCCCCTTTGCCCCCATCCACCCATCCCCCACCCCCCACCCCCCAATCTCAGGCCTTCACCTGTCTCCTGTCTGTGTCCATGGCTATGGCTAATTTGTACTTCTAAATCACTTCACCATTCTCACCCATCCTCCCAACCCCCCTCCATCTGGCAACTGTCAAAATGGTCTCTGAATCTATGAGTCCACCCACACCCTGAAATTGTAGGCAAAAGTCTGTGCACATGTGTATTCACTCACTTATTCATACTATGGGCTAGGCCCTGTTCTAAGTGCTCTATGTATACTCATTTCATATTGACACGAACTTTATCAAATATGTAGTACTACCATCATGTACCTATTGTAGCTGAGGGAACTGAGAAACAGAGAGGTTAAGCAACTTTCCCAAGGTCACACAGTCATGAAGTAGCAGAGCTATGATTCAAACCCAGATACAGTGTGTCTCCAGAGTCTACATGTGTAAACTATTGCTGGCTGCTGCTCCACTTCCTGTGGCTTAAATCCAGAGCGTTAGTCAAATTTTCAAAGGTTTAAATGTCACAAAATAAGGTTAAGAACTCAGTCTTGGGGGAAGAAAGCATAGAAACTAATAAGTGCGGCAGTGTGACACATGCTATAATCAAGATTTATGGTAGGGGCCACGTGAGAAAGGACAAGGCAGAAAATACCCAAGTATTACTGAATGAGTACAAAAATAAGAAACCAAAAAGAACCTTATTTTATCAACATTAAATACAACTGTGCCATTTTATCAAGTTTCCAAGGATTTTGGTCTTGTGCTTTAGATAGCAGGGCAATACAAACCTACATGTGTCATTTGATCCCCATTTTCTAAATATAACTGGCACCCACAGACTATCTCGGTGTTACTGTAGTTTCACTTTGGAAACTCTAGTTGGGAGGCCTTTGGTATTAGAGGCTTGCTAAAATGGACTATCGGACTATACGATCGCACTTGGTATCAGGTTTTATCCCGTATATTTTATATCTTGATTGCATCAAGGTCAATATCTTGGGTGTGATATGATACTATAATTTTGTTCCTATTAGGGTACGCTGGGCAAAGGTTATACATAATCTCTCTGTATTATTTCTTACAAGTACAAGTGAATTGATAATAAATTATCTAAAAATAAAAAGCATAATTAAAATAGCAATAATAAAACCATTAAATACAAACATGAATAGTGTGGGATTTTGAGGTGTTCTTTTTTAAATATATCGTTATTGATTTCAGAGAGGAAGGGCGAGGGAGAGGGAGATAGAAACAGGATGAGAGAGTCACAGATCGGCTGCCTCCTGCAACTGCGGCCTGCGGCCTGCGCCCTGCGCCCTGACCGGGAGCCGAACCACAATCTCCGGGATCATAGGTCGATGCTCAACTGCTGAGCCACGCCAGCTGGGCTGAATAACTTTTTTTTTATAAAATAATTACATTTTCTAAAAATGAGTGAGGAGTGTGGCATGGATTTACATTATTACAAATTTCTTTAATGCCTAGTTTATAGAATGCTGGACTCTCATCTCTGCCTCTCAGTTCAGCTATTGCATCGTCACATGTCACGCAGGCTGTGGACAGACACCCTAAAAGGACCGTAGGGACCCCCAGTGGTCTCTAGACTATAGTCTGAAAATCAGTGCCCTATAAAATATTGCTTCTTGATATGAAGGTCTGATGCTGCTTCAACATTAACTGTGCTAATAATTCCGCTTCAGCTCCAAGGATAGTATTATTAAGCTGCTCCCCAAGTCCGTGGTGAAGTGTTGGAAGGAACTTCTTTGGCAGCCTCACAGATCTAAAAGCTCCCAAATGAGCACACAGTAAGCAAAACAAACTGTTCCAACTGCTCTGATTTGCTTGCTCTCTGCTGCAGATTGCTGGCCGCCTTACTTCAAAGGGAACACTGTGTGAGGAGAGCATCTGTGGGGAGAAGATAGCAAAGGGAACGCGGCAACTAAAGAACCTTCGACTTGAAACGTTTTTGTCAAATGCCAAGACACTTGTGCACTGGGACACAGTGTCAGTGGGGAGCCTGAGAGGAAACTGGGGCACTACAGTGAGCGCAGCTGCCAACAGGCACTCCCGAACCCTTGCGCGGTCTGTTCCCCTGCCCCTCTGCACTGCTCCTGAACCCTGCCCTGGGACCCAGCTCAAGAGAAGACTGACATCCAGTATGAGACTGTAGACTTTGAACTAATCCCCACTTTCAGCTTAGCGAGAGATTCGGCCTCACACTGTGCAATAAATGCTCAGCACTAAGCTGGGGAAATTTTCCCTCCACTTTGACTAATACCAAAGCTAAGGAATTAAAAATGAGCCATTATTTACTATAAGGGCCTTGGTAAGTATACTAGATTGAAAACAAAACTGGATAAAGTGAACATAAAATTTTGTACATTAAACATTCAACAGAGCTAGTGGGAGAAATTTAAACAATTAATGTTAAAAGAAATTTAAAGACCAGAGAGGAAAACTCTCCAAAGTTTAGTTTTGTGGATGGAATTAAATAAAGAATGATCATAATTAGTTTTGCCTTTGCCCTTTATAGCCCAAATAACATCCCATATTGATGTTATCTTTCTGAAAGAGATATTTCTATACATCTCAACGTTTGTTTAACCTAGTTTCATGATAGCTACTGTTTATTGAGGGTATAATATTGCCAGGAACTTTATGATGTGGTTTGCTACATTTTTCTCTACTCTTCATAAAATCCCTGAAGAGCAACTGGCATTACTCCTATTCCATAGATGGGTAAACTGAGGCTCAAAGCCTTTCATTAAGTGCCTTGACCTACATCACACAGTGAGGAGAAAGAGAAAATGAGATTAAAAATTCAAGCAGATTTCTTAGCTCCAAAGTCATAGGATCATGTTGCCTCCTCCTTATTGCTGTGCATTTGTGATGATTTTGAAGTGGCTTCAGGTATTTGTGTTAATTTATGCTAAAATCCCTAGCCATTCTTGACTGTAAAGGTATCATGTTCTCACGCCTTTCAGTGCTTTAGGCTCTGAGATTTGACCTGGGTTTATTGGAGCTCCCCAACTTTTCTCCATGGAAGTTCCTTCAATTGGTGAAAAGCCTGACACAGATTTCCCCTAAGAGAACAGTCTCCTTCAGAAACACTTAAACATGCAAATGACTCTTTCTAGTTTTTTAAGCCAAAGGCCTGCCTAATAATTAGCATGACAGTAAAAGCATATCTGTACTTCAAAAGAAGACACTTCCTAAACTGGGGCACACAGTAATTTCCTAGGGATGCCATAACAAAGTACCACCAGTGAGGGCATTTAAAACAGTAGAAAATAATTCCTTATAGTTTTGAAAGCTGGAAATCAGAAATCAAGGTGTGGGTAGGGTCCTGCTTCCTCTGAAGGCTTGAGGGAAGGATCATTCCAGCGCTTCCTAGTCCCTGTGATGGCCACCAATCCTTGGCACTCCTTGGCTTGAAGCTGCATCACTCCAATCTCTGCCTTAGTTGTCATATAGCCTCCCTCCTGTGTGTCTTCTTGTGAGGTTCTCCTCTATGTGTGTCTGGGCCCAAGTTTCCCTCTTCTTATAAAGACACTAGTTGGGTTAGGGCCCACCCTAATCCAGAATGACCTCACCTTAATTTACCTGATTGCACCTGCAAAGATTCAATTTCAAAATGAGACTGCATTATGAGGTTGCAGGTGAATGAATGTTTGCCATTAATCTGCTACAAGCAATTAGCTCACATTATTAGAAGATTCTCAGGACAAGAATTTGTATAGCATTTGTTTTTTGGAAGTCCTAGGAGTGGGCTCTATGACCCTTCCTGTTATTTCACACATATACTTGTTTGAAAAGGAAACTGGTTAGTGAGTAGTCCTTATGTCAATTTCTGTCACATTAAGATAACCGCCCTGGCCCTGGCTGGTGTGGCTCAGTTGGCTGAGTGCAGTCTCGTGCACCCAAAGGTCACCGGTTCAATACTCAGTCAGGGCACACTCCCAGGTGTTGTCTACAGCATAAGTCCTCTGAAAGCATAAGTCCTTCTCTACAGCATAAGTCCTCTGAAAGCAGGGAACTTACCAATCTTATTTGCCACTATATACCTAGTACCGAGAATAGTACCTGGCATGTAGGCACCCAGTAAATGCTTGGTGAATGACTGGATAGATTTGTAGATGAATTCTGGCTCTTAGTAGCTGACTTTGGTGAGGGTTTTCGTTCAGGCTGTTTATTCCACCTCCATTCATTCATTCGCTAAACATTTACTGAATGCTTACTATTTGCCAGGCACTGTGTTCAGCACTAAAGCAAGCTTACATTCCCAGGTCCCCTGTGACTTTAAACAGGAAATCCTCATGGCACCTACAATACATCAAGAACTATTCGTGGTGTCCTGGGTACATACGACTTAGCCTTTGTCTTTCTACTGCTTACAGACAACCTTTGTATCCAAGACTAAAATATAACTTGCAACAAGGAAAATAAGAACAGTCTGTATTAGTTGGTTAAAGTAGGATTAGAAGTAAACATTCTTCATTAGGCAGAGAAGAAAGGCATACATTCCAGGGCTACAAGTCTGACTGGAGCAATGGGATAAAATATACTGAGAGACGAAGCAAATAAGTCAAATGCAATGAGTTAGCACATCCTGACAGAGAAAATAATGTTACAAAGGTATTTATTATTCCACAGATGATTCAGTGATGCTCCCCAGCGATCCTGACTCCCTAGCTTGCTAGGCTGCATAAAATCAGCACAAGTTCTAGAAAAGACAAATGAAAGGTTTACCTTTAGATTACTTACATGAAATAGATTTTTGATCAAGTGTAATAAGGCAGAATGGAAGAAACTCCTTGCCTGACAGCAGTTCCTTTGAAAAATACCACTTTACTTGATCACAAAGTCAATCACAACATCAATGGTGCTCTATGCCTGTCTATTTAAATCCAATGCAAGTATCCACAATAATAATAGAAAACCAGATCCCAAACCACCAAATAATCTCACGATTCTTAAAACTAGTCATATCACAGCAGAATAGCATGTTTAAATCAGAACTCTGCCTTATAAGAAAGGCATATACATACTGGAGTGTATTTACGTGAGAACAGCTAGAATATCATGTGGTTGAAAATTATGGGAGAAAAATTATAGAAAATGAACAAATGTACAATGGAGAAGTAATACAATGGAAGAGTTGTGTATATGGAACATTATTTTCAAAATATTTAGGGGCCATTATGTAGAAAAGAAATAGATAGATATGTTCAGAGTTTCTCTAGAAGTATAGGGTAGTGTAGTCAAAAGAACAGGGCTATTAGAGCCAGTCAGATATGAATTCCTGCCTTCATCACTTATTAACTGTGTTACCCATGATGACTTACTTCTGTGAGCCTCAGTTTCTCAATCTATAAATGGGATTCATAATTATACCTCCCTCCCTGACAGCATTGTTGGGAAAATTAGAATAAAGAAAAATAAAATAAAATAAATAGTTCTATAAATGGGGAAGCTATTATAATTAGGGCAAAAATTAATGTGACATAGTTTTAGACAACAAATGAGGCATATGCACAATCTGAGCTGCTTCCACTTTATATTTCACTCATTCATTCATCAAACATTTTTAAAAGCTACTATGTGACAAGCACAGTACTAGACACTAGGGATGCAATAGTGAACAAAACCAACCAAATCTTTACCCTGACAGAGCTGACACTCTGGCAGTAGACACAAACAATAAACAACCATATAGAACATAATGCCAACTAGAGATAAGTGCCATGAAGAAACTAAACTAAGGTCTCAGTAGTGGGAGAACATTTCATATTGTGTGATCAAAATAGATCTCTCAGGGGAAAAACTAAAACCATTTCCCCTAAAAACAGAAACAAGACAAAGTTGTCCACTTTCACCACTTTTATTCAACAAAGTACTGGAAGTCCTTGCCACAGCCATCAGACAGAAAGAAAACATAAAAGGTATCCAAATTGGAAAGGAGGAAGTAAAACTGTCATCATTTGCAGATGACATGATATTGTACATAGAAAATCCTAAAGACTCCACCAAAAAAACTACTAGATTTAATAAATGAATCCGGCAAGGTAGCAGGGTACAAAATTAACACCCAGAAATCAATGGCATTTGTATACACCAATAATGTACTCTCAGAAAGAGAAACTAAAAAACAATCCCATTTACCATTGCAACTAAAAATTAAGATACTTGGGAAAAAACTTAACCAAGGAGGTAAAAGACCTGTACTCAGAAAACTACGGGACGCTGCAAAAAGAGATAGAGAAAGATATAAACAAATGGAAGAATATACCATGTTCATGGATTTGAAGAATTAACATCATTAAAATGTCCATACTACCCAAAACAATCTATAAATTCAATGTAATCCCTATTAAAATACCAACAGCATATTTCACAGACTTAGAACAAACACTCCAAAAATTTATATGGAACCAAAAAAGACTGAAGAGCCACAGCAATCTTGAGAAAGAAGAACAGAGTTGGAGGGATCACAATACCAGGTATAAAGTTATACTACAAAGCCACTGTAATCAAAACAGCCTGGTGCTGGCACAAGAACAGGCATATAGATCAATGGAACAGAACAGAGAACCCAGAAATCGACTCAAGCCATTACGCTCAATATTCAACAAAGGAGGCAAGAGCACACAATGGAGTAAAAACAGTCTCTTCAATAAATGGTGCTGGGAAAATTGGACAGATACATGCAAAAAAATGAAACTAGACCACCAACATACACCATTCACAGAAATAAACTCAAAATGGATAAAAGACTTAAATGTAAGACATGAAACCATAAAAATCCTATAAAAAAATATAGGCAGCAAAATCTCAGACGTCTCTTGTAGCAATATGTTTGCTGATACATTTCCTAGGGCAAGAGAAACAAAGGAGAAAATAAACAAATGGGACTGTATAAAAAGAAAAAGCTTCTGCACAGTGCTCACTAGAGCATCACCCAACCACCTTTACAAGCAACATACTCATGGGGTGAACTCAATGGGAACCAAAGCCACAATGAAGTAAGTCTTGTTTCATGGGGTCGGCTCCTGCACAGCTGATCTTCCATGATGGTCATAGCCAGTCCTTGCAGCCTTTAGGTCTGGGGGCAAATCTCTCCCACTGAGCTACCAATAGCAATCAAGGCTCAAATAAAACAGGAAGGTGTACACAGGCCACACAGGGGTGAAAATGCCACACGGAGTGTCCAGCTTGGGTGATCGAGGAGGCTGTGACTCTGGACCCCACAGGACATGTACTACATAAGACCACTCTACCAAGCCTAGAAGACATAGCAGCTCTGCTATGAAACAAACACAGGGAGGCTGCCAAAATGAGGAGACAAAGAAACATGTCCTAAATGAAAGAACAGAACAAAACTCGAGAAAAATAACTAAACTAAACAGAGACAAGCAGTCTACTAGATACAGATGTCAAAACACTGGTTATAGGGATGGTTCAATGAACTTAGGGGAAGAGTACATGAACTTAGTAAGAACTTCGACAAAGACATAGGAAACATAAAAACAGACCAGTCAAAATGAAGAATACATTACAAGGAATCAACAGTGGAGTAGATGAAGCAGAGGATCAAATCAGAGATTTGGGCAATAAGGAAGCAGAACAGAAAAAAGAATCCAAACATATGAGGATAGTATAAGGAGCCTGGGGGACAACTTCTACAGCATGAGCCAGAGTCAGGTAACATGCACCCGGGTACGATAAACCTTATAGGAGGGTTAGACTAAAGGTTGAGACAATAACCAAGCCCAGAAGAGACTGTCATTGGCAATATGTCAAATCAGCAGATATATTGCAGATGACTATGTGAGCAGTGAAGCAACAAAAACAATAGCATGTAAAAGAGGGAGGCTGGCTTCGAGTCCCCCAGGTGTGGTTTCAAGCACGAAGGATACCTGTGATGCGCCACCACAAATCGCTTCACTTATTTACATACAGTCTTACAACAGCAAAAATGAAGGCAAATTTTTAAAGAGAAGAAAAAATATATATGAAAGTGCTTTGTTCTCTTGTATTATTGAGTATCTCTACCTCCTTCTAAAGGCATGTCTTTCTGTTGTATGCAGCAGACCAGGGTGGTAAGGATTTGCATCATGACAATAGCTTGAGGTCCATGTATTATTGAGAGAAAAGTAAATGTCCAAATTCTTTAGCTTCTAATCGATACTTCAAACATAATTTAAAATTGATCTGTGAGGACTTAGAACATAGAGCCCCCCAACCAATAACATGCAGAAGATAACCCTTCTATCTATCATGTTTGATAAGGAGTTATGCTGACCTATGGTAAAAAGGATATGACCTAGAGCAATGGAGTAAAAGCAAATCCCATTCCTTTTAGCCCAAGGACCTGTGAGGAGAGGAAGGAGAGAGAGAGACATAGTGAGACTTGTGTCTCAGACTTCCCTCCCCGGTCTCAGCCCTGAAGGGAGAAATATAGCACAAGTTTTTTATTGTTTTCTACTCTTTCTCTAGAAACATTGCTTGGTATAGATTCACCTGTAGGAGACTCTGTATTCAGATCTATCTAACTGACAATTTTAAGATGGTTTTATACATTGTAATTTATATGTATTATGCCTAAGTTGGAGTAAGTCTTATTAAATATTATAATTTGGGCTTACCTGAGATAGTGGGAAATTAAGACAATAATTTGTGTCTATACAAGTGTCATGTCAGTAAAAGGCACAACAGTAGATACCAGCAGGAACACTATCATTGGATCAATAAAAGAGATATGCAAATTAAAATCAGATAAATTATAACGCAAAAATTCCCAGGCCCAGGAGATAACAGTGGTAAATTAGTACTAATCTTTCAAAAACTCTTGCAAAAAACAGAAGAACATAAAACCCTTCTTAACTCATTGTATGAGGACAGCATTACTTTTTGTCTTAGTCAGCTCCGGCTGCAATGACAAAAATACCATAAGCAGGGTGGATTATAAAGGACAGAAATGCATTTCTCACAATTCTGGAGGCTGTAAGTCCAAGATCAGAGTGCCAGCATAGTTGGGTTCTATTCCCACTTACAGACCACCAACTTCTCATTGTATCTTCACATGGCAGAGAGCAGAGAAAGCAAGTTCCCTAATGAGTCATATCAAGGGCACTAATCCCATTTATTAAGGCCCCACCCTCATGACTTCAATCTAATCCTAATTATCTCCCAAAGTTTCTACCTCCTAATACCATCACATGAAGAAGTAATATTTCAACATGAGTTTTTGGGGCAACATTTAGTCCATAACACCCTAATACAAAAGCCAGACAAAGATATCACAAGAAAACTACAGATAAAAAATCCCTTTTGAATATTTGATTTAAAAAAATCTTAAACTAAATAGTAGCAAACCAAATTCAATAAAAACTTAAAAGAATTATATACCATGACCAAGTGAGATGTAACCCAAAACACCAAGGTTATTTCAATACCCACAAATAAAGCAGTATAGTATAGCACATTGAATGAATCATTTCAGTAGATATAAAAAATATATATTTGACAAAAACCAATACCTTTTTATAATAAATCACTAAATTTACAGTCTTCTTAAGACTTTAATCAATGTGAATTTTATTCTATTCCATGTACATTTTCGTGCAATTCTGCCTTCTTTTATATCCAAACACAGGGGCAAGAACAGATGTTAGCAGTTCTATTTTCCAAGCCCACCACAATGGCCAGACACTCAGGGACTGGGACCCCATTGGCAAGATTGGCTTACCAATCATCTAAAAATTCAAAGCTAGATTCCAACCACACATACATTTGACACAGTACTATATCCTGAACTCAGATTGCATAAGTAGAATGAACTACATTTGCCAATTTTATATTTAAGGAATAGATGGCTTAACTACTCCAGGAAACATTCTAATAACCTAGTGACCAAAGAATGAAAGTTTTAACTCCATTTTTGTTTGTTTCACCTGGAGGCACCTTGACTTATGAACGGGAATTTCTCTCAGAAGTTCCTTACCAAGAGTTTGCAGCAAAGGAGGCCCAGAGGAGGATGAAGTAAGGTAAATACATCTGCCCTTGTTCAAAGTTATTAATGAGAATATGGGGTTATATTTTTAAATCATGTAGTTTTATTTTCTCTAGTCTCTTTATCATTTTATAACAAAGCATTCCTTAAAATTAAAATCTCAGATTCTGATAAAGAAATAGATACACATTATTTAGAGAAGTTAGAAATTCTGACAACTGAGTGAACCTGTGATAAACAAATTAGAAATATGTGAAATAAGACTGCAAATCTAAAATATGTAGGCTCAGGAAAAACTAATGTGCCCATACCCCCTTCCTTTCATATAGACAACAAAACATCAGCCTGGATATACAATAAGGATTACAAAATTCCCAAATGATTTCTTTGATATCAGCGTACATGGGGAACAATATGATGGTCCTCCAGAAATCTCCACACAGATATTCCTGAAATGAGGCTTTGTGACCCAAAGCAAACAGGCTATTTACCACCTTTACTACCAGCTGTATAATTTCAACAACTGAACTGGCTGGCTAAACAAGCGTTACCACACAGCTGCAAAACCCGAAAGAAATTGTAGACAGGCTATTACACTATGATTTATGAAGTCGGCTTTTGTTCAACCAAGTGATTAGAATTTAATAAGTTGGCCTACTTAGCTCTGAATTAGACACAACCAGTCAGAAGAAAAACTGCATGAGAAATAAGCTTATGAGAAGATTCATGTCTCATATTCTAACAGGCGATTTTATTCAATTATCAAACAATCCTTCAAATCTCAGTGATAAGCACTTTGGGGAATAGAAAATGTTGTAAGCTGTGGGCCTTGCCCTGAGGAGGCTTACTCAGTCTAATGTGTGAACCAGGTTTGTATACAAATACCTACATTACAGGGCATCATGGAGGAACAATACAATACTATGGAAAGCAGATTTGGGCAAAAAATACCACTGGCTAGAGAGCTAAGAGAAGGTTGTGTGTTTTTTGTTGTCTTTTAAAGCAACACTTAGTTTGGCTTTGATGATGTACAGTGTTTGGATATAAAGGAGACAAGACTGCACAAAAATATACATGGACTAGAATTTAATTCACTTTGATGAAAGCCTTAAGAACGAGATAAATTAGGCTGGAAGTAGGAAATAAAGGGTCAGATAATAAATAGCAGAAATATGATCTCTGAGCTGTGAATATAGCAATGTGTGGAGAATACTTTTCATTTGATTCAATTAACCAAACGCTTGCCAAGGGCCCACTATGTGCCAGACCTAAAGAATCTGGGGTTAGAGAAACGCATGACACAGAGAGCAAATACTAGACAACTGTAACAGTCGGATTTTAAGTTACTGAGCACCAGAAAGGGGGTGAAGATCAGACAAGTCAAGAGGAACAGGAGCAGGTACCTCATCTGTCTCGTGCAATTTTCTATACCGGTCCTCAAATAGTGACTGACACAGAGTAGGTAGGTATTCAATAAATACTGCATATGAACCCTGGCTGGTGTGGCTCAGGTGGTGCGCGCCGTCCTGTGCACCAAGAGGTCACTGGTCCAATCCCTGTCAGGGCACATCTCAAGGCTGTGAGTTCGATCCCCAGTTGGGGTGGGTGCAGGAGGCAACTGATCGATGTTTTGCTCTCTCTCTCTCTCTCTCTCTCTCTCTCTCTCCTTCTCCCTTCCTCTCTCTCTCTCTATAATCAAGAAAAACATATTTTTAAAAATACTGTATATGAGTAAATATATCAATAAATTAAAAAGCAAATGAACCACAAAGGCTTATGTCTGGGTGAGTGGGGAAATGGAGACTCCTTTACCAAAAGTTGGAAAAGAAACTTTATTTGAATAAAAACTACAAAAGTTGTTGATAAGGTATCTTCTGAAAAGACTTGATGAAAATCCTAACACCAGTCATCGGGGCTCATGGCATCCTATACTTAAGATTTGAATGAACACTAAATGTTTTGTCACTGCCTTGTATCTTTAACAAATGGCAAATGATTCATGGAAATAATAAAAACCATCTCCTCATAGATTTGTGCCCAAATCAAGGATGGTCATTGTCAACGAGAAGGCCAGCTAGAGAGAAATAATTACGCTGTATATCAGAGGAAAATATGAAGCAGCACTGAAGACTGATTTGTGAATAAAAATTAAATTGTACTAAAACAACAACAAAAGAAAACCTAATCTACGTGTTAACCAAGAGACAAGAAAACCATATGCTTTGCTGCCCCACAGGCCCCATTGCAGAAAGATGCTGAATAGGGGAATCGGGCTACAGCAACAGAAAAGGCCAATACACTTGCTTTGACTCTGTTCCCAGATGTCTTCCTTTATGAAAGTGTCATTTTAGGAATAAATGTGTAATATAAATAGTACCATAGAGGGCAACTTAATTGATACACAGTCAAACAAGTAAAAGTCCTTAATACAGTAAATGAAATCAAAGCTGCATTCAAAACAGTCATTTTAGAGCTCTATGCCCATGACAATATGTCTGTGTGTACTGATTGTCTTGCTACCCAGTCACAAATCAGAGTCTCCATCAACATTCAGTTATTTTTGTTTATATGTATTTATTTATCATTAATCATTTATTTTTTCCCTTTATTTATCAGGTATTTCATTATTAACAAAGCCAAGGGAGCAAAAGGTGAAAGAAATTAATGAACTGTTTCTGATTTGGGGAATTTTGTTTTAAGTCTCTTTATGTATTTCGACCATGTCAAAATAAATTTGAGAATTTGCTCCTGGCGTATCTCAGACGATATGAGTAGGGTTCTCTCGTCCTCTTAAGATTGGAAGGAGAGCTTAAAAGTAAAGGTGGCACAGCTCTTGATAAAACAAACCCCAGCCCTTGGGAGTCTGGATCATTCATTTACTCTTCCTGGAAGTTTTAATGATAATGCAAGAGGCACAGTTTACAAATCCATTCATTCATTCATTCAGTCAGTCAGTCAGTCAGTCAGTCAGTCAGTATTTATTTTGAAAGTACTTTATGTCAGTTACTGTTCTACGTGGTGGGGGGAAGACAATCCAAACAAATCCCCTTTCTTCATAGACACAGTATTCTAGAAGAACAGAAACAGAAAATGAATGAATATTATGTAAGGTTGTAGTAAGTGCTATAAAGCACTTATAGGTAATGATAGAAGGGCCACAGATAACTTAGATATTCTTTTCATGATTGTTTTTTTAACTTTTTATAATTTTTATTTTTGTTTAAAGTATTACAGATGTCCCTTTTTCTCCCCAATGACCCATTCCCCCTCGTTCCTTCCCCCTCCCCAGTCACTCTCCCCACCATTGTCCGAGTCCTTGGGTTGTGCATATATGCATGTAAATTCTTTGGTTACTCTCTCCCCCTCCACCCCCCTGCCCCCCTCCATCCCCCTGATATTTTGTCAGTCTCAACAATGCTTCCATGTCATTGAATCTATTCTGCTCATCAGTTTATTAAGTTCTTTCGATTCCACGTATAAGCGAGATCATGTGATATTTTTCTTTCGCTGCCTGGCTTATTTCACTCAGCATAATATTCTCCAGGTCCATCCATACTGTCCCAAAGGGTACAACCTTCTTCTTTTTTACAGCTGCGTAGTATTCCATGGTGTGAATGTCCCACAGCTTTTTATCCACTCATCTACTGATGGGCACTTGGGCACGGTCTGGGAAAACATATTTGCCAAGGATGAATCTTATAAGGGTTTAATTTCCAAAGTGTACAAAGAACTTATACTACTCAGCAAGAGAAAGACAAACAACCCAATTAAGAAATGGGCAAAGGACTGAAATAGACACTTCTCCAAAGAGGACATACAGATGGCCAAGAGACACATGAGAAAATGCTCAATGTCACAAATCACAATGAGGTGTCACCTCACACCTGTCAGAATGGCTCCATCAACAAATCAACAAACGACATGTGCTGGCGAGGGTGTGGAGAAAGGGGACCCTAGTGCACTGCTGGTGGGAATGCAGACTGCTGCAGCCACTATGGAAAACAGTATGGAGGGTCCTCAAAAAATAAAAAATGGAGCTGCTGTTTGACCCAGTGATTCCGCTCCTAGGAATGTATCCTAAGAATCCTGAAACATTCATCAGAAAGGATTTATGCACCCCTATGTTCATAGCAGCACAGTTTACAATAGCTAAGATCATGATTGATTTTAATTTATAATTTTTCATGTTTTTAGATGCAAAGGAAAAGATTTCATGAAAAATTACAAATATAATGTATGCAGACTATGCTGGTTCAGAGTTACCTAAACTTATCTGATGATTATTATTGCACTAAGTCATTTGTTATGTGACAAAATTGTTCATATCAATAAGCTGTTTTTAATATTTTATAGGCACAATGAACATGAATCTTGTTGATAAGTCATTCAGACTCTGTACGCTCAACATTAATAGGTAATTTTATCATATCTGATTTCATTTTTAGGCAGGAAAAAGTGGATACTTTCCAGATATAAAATTCAGCCCATTTACTTAAAATTCTTCAATGATTTCTGATTTCATTGTACACTGCACACTCTATTCATTAAATAATCCCTTCTTAGTCAGTTTCTTTCAAATTTTGAAGGGAAAAAAATCTAGCCAGACTAATCACACCACTGGCCTTAAAAACAATCCAAATATACTGTCTGCCCTGCATCCAAACTTTTCATCTGTAGTACCCTCCAAGATGTTTCTCTTCCTTTTTCCCAGCTACCTGTCATATTACCATTACTCTGACTCAGCATCTTTCTGCAATAATTGAATAATGTCTTAAATTAGTTTTATCTATTTTTCTTCACACTTATTTACCTTTCCCAAAGGGGCTAGATTCATATTCCCAAAATATGACTCTGATTATATTTCTGTCCTATCAAAACCTTTAATGGTTCTTCATGGCTCATTGAGTTACTGCTATTTCTGCAACAGCAATTAGGTATAATACTACTAGACAGCCAACACTACAGAAAGAGCTCTCAGCCACTGAGGGTCACTGCGTTTGCCCTAACTCAAGTGACAATTGGTAATCTGGTTTTGTTGTAGTGGTTACTCTCTCTACTCTTAGATCTTACAAACATGTGTGTTGATACTATTGTATGTCGACTATAATTAAATTTTTAAAAGTATTTTTAAAAATGAAACAACTCAGCCACAAAGTAAAACAGAATGAAGAAAAAAACAACTCATGTATTAGAAAGGAAAAAAACAGCTTAAACTGAATAATCTAAGTGTCATCCTCAAAAAGACAGACAAAAAAATACATAAAAGGAAAACATGACCAAATAAGTAAAGTAGAAGAAAAGAGATAATGAAGAGAAAATCAATAAAAGGAAAAAAATGTGCAAAGAAGAAAATTGGCAAAACCAAAAGCTGATCTTGGAAAAGATGAAGACAATTGATAAACCCTTAATAAGATTGCTCAAGAAAAATGCAGAAGGCAAGAAGGACCAACGTCAGTAATGAAAACAGGGAAAATTATTATAGGTTCTACAAATGAACAAAATAAAGATATATTAGTACCTTTATGAAAATAAGTTTGAAAATTTATATTAAAAGGATATATTCCTAGAAAAACACAACAAACCAAAACTAACAAAAGAAGGGATAGAAAATGTCAGGCTAAGATGACTTCACCAATGAATTTTCTAATCTTTTACAGAAGTAATAACATGGATATTATATACATTATTCCATAAAATAGAAAAGAAATATTTTCCAATTCATGTAATGAAGTCAGCATTACTCTGATACAACATTTTACAAGGATATGGCAAATTAAAAAATTACTGGACCATCCCTCTCATACACATAAATGCAAAATCCTATATAAAATAGTAGCATATGAAATACTGTGTTATATAAAAGGGATAAAATACATTTTGACCAAAGTAGAGTTATTTTAGGAAGGTAAGTTGATTTAATATTTGAGTATCAATAAATGTAAATCACTATGCTAACATAAAAAGGAGGGAAATTATATGATCATATCAACATCTGGAGAAAATCTTATCAAAATTCAACACTCATTCATGGAAAAAATGCTCTTAATAAACTAAGAATTAAAAAGTCTTTAAAATTTTATAATTATAAAATATCTACAAAGTACTTCAGCAGAATTAATACATTATAGTGAAATATTAAAAGTATTCCTTCCTGAGATCAGGGATGAGGAAAGGAGAGAAAAAAATAAAGTTGTCATTGCTGTCAAAGGTCATGATTTTGTCATCGAAAAATCAAGTGAATCAAAAACTATCAGAAATCATAAGTAAATTTTACTAAGTTGCTGGATACAAATTAACAAAGTAATTTTTATTTCTATATACAAGAACCAAACAGAATGAATTTTTAAAATAAAATGCCATTAAAAGTAGTATGAAGAATCAAGTATCTAGGAATAAATTTAACAAAAGATATGACTGACCTCTACATAGTAAACAATGAAATATTACTAAGAGAACATTTTCAGAGGCTTAAGTAAATATCAAGATATATTGCGTTTATAGACTGGAAGATTCAAAATGTCATTTCCACAAATTGATCTACAGATTCAAAGCAATTTGAATCAAAGTCCCCTTGAAAATGTTTGCAAAACCGACAAGCTGACTCTACAATTTATATGGAAATGCAAGGGCACAAGGATAGCCAAGGCAATCTTAAGAGACTGTTAAATGACTTACATCAGTGACTATAAAGACATTTTAAAGCTGGAGTAACTAAGAGAGTATTTGGCTTAGAAACAGGATAAAAATGAGAAACCAAACACACACACACACTCACATGCAAGCACGTGTGCACAAATATATACAGTCACTTGATTTATGACAAAGGTATCATTGCAAAGCAGTAGAAAAGGTATTGTTTTTACAATGAAGAGTTCTGGGTCAATTTGATATGTACATAGAAAAAAATCAACCTTTATTCTTACCTAAAACCATACACAAAATCAATTCCATATAGTTTCCAGTTTGAGACGCAAAACAATTAAATCCCCTAAGAAAATAAAAACATATATAAGAAATTATCTTTGTGACCTTGGGATACACAAAGATTTCTCTATCAATATTAGAAATACTACCAATAAAAGATAATATTCATAAATTAAACTTTATCAAAAGTTATCATTAAGAGTATGAAAAGCAAGCCATAGCACTAGACATATTTGCAACACATAGATTGGACAAAGGATTTTTTTGCAACACATATTTACAACATTTATATCAGACAAAATAGTAAAATGGAAAACATTATATGAATATAAAAAAGTGCATGTATGTGTACATGCGCATGTGTCTGTGTGTGTGTGTGAGAGAGAGAGAGAGAGAGAGACCATTTCCATAATGCCTTTCTTCAACTCCACTGAAGTCAGCAGTGCGAATATTTAGTCTTCAGAGGACAAAATGAGCCTGATGTCCTAGATTCTTCACCACAGTGGAAATTCGGTGGCCCTTGAATCAAAGAACATGAGCTAATGGTCTTACAGAAGCCTTGGGACTCAAGAACTCTTCATTAAATAAACATCTGTTCTCCATGAAATGACCAACTGTGGTTTCCAGAGTCTTCTCTTCAATTTCCAGCCCATAAAATGGGAAAATCCTTTCAAATCAGTAATCAGCAGAGTCATGAGCTAGCAAAGGCCACAAGGATACATCATTTCAATCTTTAAAGAACCCGCTTAAGACACAGTACTTTGGTAGGCAACTGAAGGGAGCTGGCTGTTTAATCAGAGACACTAGGATCCTCTCTCTGAAAAGCCACCAATTCTTAGCCTCCAGGGCACATCCTCCCAGAATAAACTGGCTTCTTGAATAAATGCTTTGTAAGCCTGTTTAGAAGCACAAAGACCATAAGCCCGAATCTGGACCTGAGGCTCCATTAAGGATGCAGTCCTTAGGCTGAGAGGCCCCTTCCCAAATGCCTTTGCACTTCCCTTTCAGAAACAAAGGATTGGCGCTCAGAGAGGACAAAGGACCCCACTTAGTGGCAGAGCTGGAGCAAGGACCTAGGACTGGTGCAGGTGGGGCCTTTCCACGGTACCGCTCTACCTCCCTATTCAGAGTTGTCCAAATTGGTCCACAACAGCTCGAGAACATGGGTCACTGAAACCACTGTAGTATCCTCTCCTCTATGGTGAAGACGAATCTGGCTTTTGTCCCATCTCACATCCAGACACTCATTTACGTTCAAGTACATATTTATGATTATCTTCATATGGGCTTCCTTCAGTCATGGCTAGCTAAACAAGTCTTAATTTTCCTTGGTAGTGAGTCTGTGTAAAGTCGGGTCTTTGGAAAGTATCTAACCCAAGAGCAAATGAAATGATTCAATGTGCCTAGTGTCAAGACTATGGCAGGAGAGGGACACACAAGTGAGGGTGCGGTGCACTTCTGGCAAAGAGAACAGGGCTGGCATGAGAGTGAGTCAGTGGAATGCTTTGTTTCTACAGAGCTGAATATATGCCTAGCCCCCAACTCAGTGATGGAAAGGGGAAGTACCAAAGGAGATCCAATTTGGAAATAGGAGGCCAGAAACCTGGGAAAGCACAAGCCCACCAACCTCACTGAAGAAAAGAAATGGGGTATAGAGGAGGCCTCCGGGGAGGCTGAACCCAAGGGTCTGGGAAGGGTGATTTGAGAAGGCAAATGCAGGTGCCCCAAAGTGAGGCCATCCTGGGTAGTGAAAAGAGTTCCTATGGAGAAGAAATGGAAACTAAAGTCAATCCTCTTGTGACCTGAGAAGGGTGAGATTTGAGGGCAAACAGAGCTTAATAGAGGGCTCCCCAGCACAGCAGAGGGTGCGGCTGTCCATTCACACACCAACACTGTGGGTAATGCTATGTCTGAGTTGCTTGGGGTAGCACTGAGGCTGAGGAATGAGAGGAGCACTCCCAACTGTGCTGGAGCACAGCCCTACCTGAGGGACAACTTGACCCAGGGGTAAGAAAATAAGACTCTTTTTTGGGCCCATCTGAGCAGGACCCACCAGCCAGAAGGAGCAGCTGGAAGAGACCAAAGTGGAAACTTGGGGGGGGGCATTGAAGAGGGGGGCTACCAACTGAGCCTGGGCCAACCACCATCTTCTGGGAGGTACAGTCCCCCAGGAGCCCGCCTGACCCAGGTAGTCTTGGTGATAGCCAAGTTAGGACTAACCAGGACCTGGCCCTTGAGCAATCAAATTGGCCATCAACAGGCCTCCCCCAGCTGTAGGGGTGGGAGTGGACATAGGACCGTGACTTCTCAACCCATCCAGTGCCTAGCAACACGAAACAATGTGCCTGGCAGCAGATAAGCACCCTTTCTTGTAACATGAGCTTTATTTTTCTGTACTTTCTGAAAAGAGAGAAACTGGGGGCCCTACACACATCTACTGCCCCACACTTGGCCAGGCCCCACACTCCAGAGCAGTTGAGAACCAGCTTTGTGACATCACATGACCACTGTGACAAGCAGCCGGTTGCCCCACGACCGACACTCTAGAATTTTCAGGACAGTATATATGGGGCATCCCTGCTGTGACCAAAGGCATTTCTGACCCCAGTGATCAGTGATAGGATCCCTGGTAGCAAATGCTTTTTGATGTAGAGCAGCTCCATGGCTAGTCAGAGTACTAATGAGATGGGCAAAGCCAGCCCGGCCCCACCAGAGGATGGGCAGGTGGGTCCCGGGGAGGTTGTGGAGACCTTAGTCTCCCATGGGGACAGAGCCGCAAGCCACGATCCAAGCCTTCAAGACAACCCGCAACCACCAGACCAAGGCGCCACCAACGTGGGAGGAAACGTTCTTCTGGGACTGTCCTTCCCAAGAAAGCTTTGGAGAATAGTGGAGGAGGATTGCTTCGCGTCGGTGCGCTGGAATGATGACGGAGACACCGTGATCATCCAGAAAGACCTCTTTCAGAGGGAAGTTCTGTGCCGAAGGGGCAACGAGAAAATCTTTGAATCAGACAGCCTGAAAAGCTTCACCCGCCTACTGAACCTACACGGATTCAGCAAAGTGCGCCCAGGCGACTCTTCAGTTTCCTATCCAGGAAATAACGTGATGGTAAAGTAGAACGTCCTCCCGTTTCCCCATTTCCCATGTTCTCTGTTACTCGACCATCTTCCCAGTAGACCAAGAACAATGATATGCTGAAAGGGTTTCATTTCAGGGCATAACTCTTTTTCACTTGAGACAGTACTTACGGAAAGACGAGAACGTATAGATTTTCATATGAAACTATAAGCCCCTTAGAGATAACCTGCAGGGATCACTAAAGACTCTGAGAGGCCAGTTAATGTCAAATAGATGTATTTTCAACCCAAAGGACTAAAATAATTAATTTTGTTTCAGATCTACAAAAACGGGAACTTCCAGAGGGACCGGCCTTGGCTGGTCCAGAACATCAATACACAAGGAACCCAGATGACTCGCAGCGGGCCTGGGAGCGGTGGAACACCTCCAAAGAGACCCAAGAGGCAGACCCCGACAAGGTATTCCCTGAGGCTTCAGCAGAAAAGGGGTACCAAAGAAGCCGAGGAAAAGGCCCAGAGGAAACCCCCAAATTCTTGGGAACACAGTGCTACCCAGTTATCCGAGCACTTGCATCTGCAGCCCACCAGCAGTGCCATGGATATAGAATGTCCAAGTGAGGCAGGCGGCCCAAGTGGGGAGGGTCCATCTGGGCATGACATGCTTGTGCCCACGGCTACTGCCGGAACCGACGGCATGGAGGCTCTGCCCCCCAGGTCCCCAATTTACCCACGACGTGGTCCGGTGACATCTTTATACGACATCTGCTATTCCACCCTCATAGCTAGCTTGTCACTGGTGTCTCTACCCCTGTTACCTGAGGAAGAGCAGGAAGTCTCCGTACATTGCTATTGCTCACTCTGTGAGCAGTTTAAGGACAATGCAGGTCCCTAGTCGCAAGTGTCGGAAGACAATCACCACTTTGTAACCATGAATCCATTTTGTGTTTAAAAAACAGCAAAACTACATGGTGGTTAATAAACAAAGCAATGAGAATTGTGAGTCCGTGTTCTTTTGTTTCCACGCCACACACCTCATCAGATAAGCCTGAGGCTAGAAATCCTGGCCTGAGGCAGGCTTTTGTCCCACTGTCCTCTTTCAGTTTCACACACTCTGTCAAGGACCTGGCTAGGGGGTCCTGAGGCAAGCCCAGGAAGATCTGGCCCCCTGAGCCTTGCCTGCTGGTCAGGAGACAGAACTGCAGGGCCCTGACCTTCGGGGAATGACCTGACACTAGTCATGCATCTTGAAACAGGAGGGTCTTTCCTCACAGGCCCCCCTATGTCCCCAGGCTTCTGATCAGCAGCTGAGCATCTCTAGCCCAAGTTCCAGGGGCCTTCCAGGGAGGCCTGCCTAAGACTCGGGCCACCCCATCTGCTAAGTGGCATGGGACGGAGGCAGCCTGCTTCAGAAGAGGGGCCATTACACATTGCTCACAGGGACGGGGAAGGCGCTGTCTGGAGGGACCTGCTGCTGGAGAGGCTGGGACGGGACTCCATGCAGATTCGGGCCTTGCTTTGGGAAGGGGAGAAACATGGCTGTGGAGCGATCGCTGGCAAGTGGCAACACCCTGAGCACTGCTCAGACCCCTCCAAGTGTACCCCCAGGACCTTGCTCAGGAGTTTGGGGCTTGTTTTCTTTTAAACCTGTTGGGATGAGGCTGTGGTTTCTATAAGCACCGCATCTTCAAAGGGGCAGCAAGGGACCAAAGAAAGGATCTGTGTGGTATGACCCTAGACATTTGACCCAGTGATCCCACTTCTAGGAATATATCCTAAGAGTCCCAAAACACTCATCAGAAAGAACTTATGCACCCCTATGTTCATAGCAGCACAATTTACAATAGCAACCTCTGGAAACAGCCCAAGTCCCCATCACTAGATGAGTGGATAAAAAGCTGTGGGACATTTACACCACGGAATACTGCTCAGCTGTAAAGAAGAAGGCTCTCCTACCCTTTGGGACAGCATGAATGGACCTGGAGAGTATTATGCTGAGTGAAATAAGCCAGGCAGAGAAAGACAAGCATCACATGATCTCACTTATATGTGGAATCTAATGAACATAATAAACGGATGAACAAAATAGGTCTAGAGACACGGATGCATGGAGCAGGCTGACAGATCTCAGAGGGAAGGGGGGGGGGTGAGAGGACATTTACCAGAGAACTTATATGACTATGTGCATAGCCCCTGGACACAAACAATAGTGTGGTAAAGGCCTAGGGTTGAGCAGGGGCTAGGAGGAGGGGGGTAAAGGGCAGAAATTAGGTGGCAACTGTAATACTGTCAACAGTAAAATATAAAATAAAAAAAGCCACAGGTCCATATAATGGGCTTTGAATTTCACCCTGACGTTAGGAAAAAAAAAAAAAAAAAAAATTCAGATATTCTCTTAAGTGATCATACTACATTGAATGACTGTACTATTTCAACAATTAGGACGTTGGGTGGCTTTCAGAATTCTAGAATAACGCTGTTTTATCAAAATCCTGACCAATCATGCCAGTCTCCCAGTGCATGTGCCACTTTTGCCCAGATCAGGCTGGCCTCAACCCAGCTCTCTGTGCACCCCTTACAATGAACACAGAAGATCACAAACAACTCCACTGGCCATGATCACCTTAAAATTCTAATCGAGCCCACCTGGCTTAGCTCGGTGGTTGAGTGTCGGCCACCAACCAGGAGGTCACGGTTCGACTGCGGTCAGGGCACAGGCCCGGGCTGCAAGCTCAATCCCCAGCAGGGGGCGTGCAGGAGGCAGCCAATCAATGACTCTCTCATCTATTTTTCTATCTCTCTTTTTCTCTTCCTCCTCTCTCTCTAAAATAAATAAAAAACAAAAAAAAACAAAACACTAAAATTATGATTGATAATTTTAGATTGGGCCTTAAAGCTTTCAGGTAATTCTGTTACTTCTTTTTTAAAGTCAGTTTTTTCTCCCACTTTTTTAGACTGCTACTCCAAACTAATCCCTGACTCTTCAAACTTCCAACACCTCCTCTCCAAGTCTCACTCTCAGCTGATAATTCTGCTTCCTATTTCACCAGGGATGTTGAAGAATTAGAAAAGAATTTCCAAATGCTCCCACCATCCACATCTACCCACCTACCTACAGCTGTTCCCTCTTTCTTCTACAGAGCAATTTGCTCCCTCTAATCGACCATTCTAATCAGCATTAAAAGAAATAGACTATTTTTCCAAAATAAAAATAAACCCTTTGTAAGCCCATTTTTCTTCCTCTGCCCTTGAAGTCTTTCACTTTACATTCAACACAATAGCTATAAGAATCCTGATAACTATAAGGCAGAATATGTTATTTCTCAATTCAAAACCCTGCAAAAGTATGTGATTCCCCATAAAGTAACTGGTAAGTCCTGAGTAAATCCTAAAAGAGCCTATTGGTATCTGTCTACTTCCCCAAGCTCATCTCCAACAACTCTTGGCATCCCTCACTATTCTCCATCCACACTGGCATTCTCACTATTCTTTCACCACACCGAGGAGGTCCACATCTAAGTGTCTTTGCACTTTTTATTCCCTTTAATATAATTTTCTTCCCCCAGATATCTGTGTAGCTGTCTCTCTCACTTCATTCCTTTCTATATTTAAAGGTTACCTGCTCAGGTCATCTGCTTCCAGTCAGGATATCAAAATTTGTATTTTAAAAAAACACACGGCTTTCAACCTAACAATTTTAAAAAGGCAGATAAGCTACAAAATCACAGGTAAAAAGAAGAAACAAAAGCAAGCAAACAAACAAAATATTAGAAAGCTGAGAATATAAGAAACCTAAATGAACTAAATTCCAGAAAAGGAAAAGCTGAAAAGGGAGAGAAAAGACCCATGAATTTTTTGTACATGGTGAAGTGGTGTGGGAAAAGTATTTGCCACTGACTGGGATAAAAAGGAGTTCCAAAAATTAATAACTTGTAATGCCTACACATTGGATAGAGAGGTAGATTAAAATGTCAAGAAGCTCACAAAACAGAATGAGATTGCATTCATCTGCCAAATCTTTCTTGGTAGTCTTCATTTACTATACAGGAGTACTTTTACAAAAGCTGGGGTAATGACAGGGGAGCTGAGAGAAATCTCTTCTAGGTATTCTAGTTATTCATAAATTGTAAGGCAATTGCCTTCTGAAGACTGCTGGTCAGGAAGCAGGGTAGAGTCAGATATCGTAAGGTGCAGAAAGCCTGGAGAAGGAACGGAGACCAAAGAGAACTCTGCAGTTACCCTAAAAGCTGGCAGCCAAGTTGGAGAAAAGAGAAAGATCTCCCACAATCTGGAAAGCATAGAGACAAACCATATTCATGGATAGAAAAATTCAACATACTGAAATATTTATTCTCCGTGAATTTATCCATAGATTCAATATAATCCCTATAAAAATTCCAGCAGAATTCTTTAAAGAAATTGGCAAGGTGATTTGAATGTACTTACAAATTTTACTGTCTATGTTTTCTTCTAGAATTTTTATGGTTTCAAGTCTAACATTTAAGTCTTCAATGCATTTTCTGTTTATTCTGGTGTATGGTGTAAGAGGGTGGGCTAGTTTCATTTGCCCAATTTTCCCAACATCATTTATTGACTAGACTGTCTTGACCCCATTGTATGTTCTTGCCTTCTTTGAACACAAAGGACCTCAGATAACCAAAATCATTTGGAAGAACAAAATGAGGAATTACCTGATTTCAAGATTTACCATAAAGCTACAACATTATATTGAGCAAATAGTAGCCAGGCAAACACATATGCATGCACACACACAAAACATACACTCTACACAAATAAACACTGTACAATTTCACTAATATTAAGTCAAAGAACAGGCAAAACTAAGCTAGAGTGATAGAAATCAGTAGAGTGGTGGCTTAGGAAAATTGGGGGAAATGGTTTACTGGTATGAGACAAGAGAAACTTTATAAGGACTTGTTCTACATCTTGTTTCTGGTACTTATAATATGAGCATATGCAATTGTTAAACTTGATAACTGTCAAAAACTATATACTTTATTATTTTTAAGTTAAACCTCAATAAAAGTCAACCTCTGCTGATTTTTTTCCTTGATCAACTTATTTAAAATTTCGCTTCATGAGGTAAGATAGCTTTGTCTGTTTTGCTCATTGATACATCTGCAAGCCTACAACATTGTAGGACACATAGGGGCTCAATAAATATTTGCTGAATAAATAGATAAGCTGTAAATAAACAGAAATTCATTACAATATATTCCTTACTGTGAATCTATAATGCTATCTCTGTGTAGCCCAAGAATAGAAGCACTTGGAGGAGCCTAGGTAAAGGCCTAGTGTTTTACTTTCCATCAGCAAGTGCAGAATGGGCAGACTGCATTTTATTTCCCTGATGTAAATAGCTGCAATATTTTTAAGCATTGATATCTCTGAATGGCATCACTATTAAACATTTATCTGGCAGTGAACTTTGGTTGAAGGACATACATCAAAATTATGGGGTCAGTTAATGAAAAATAAGTCAAATTATCTCATGCTATATTGAATAAACTAACAATTATAATGAATATTTAATTGCTCAAATACTGATCTACAAATGCTAATGTGAGATTTGCCTAAGGCACCAGAGAAAATCAGTGATTAGCATTTACACCAGCTGAGATGTCTGAATGACAGAAGTGTGGGGAGGGAGACCCAGGAACTGTTTTCTTCTAAAAGTTTCCATTCGATAGATGTGAACACAAAAGGGCTTTGAGCCCATAAGAGAGAGAATAAGGGGTCATTTTGACAGGAGACAAACATAGAAGTGGTCCAGGATACCCCTAACACATTCCCTGGCAGGAAATCACAAACTTTCCGTATAAGAACCACCTGTAATCCTGCCATCCAGGGTTTACCACTGTTAACATGTTATTTCCTGTCAGTCTTTTTTTGTATGAATTTTTAATAAAAATAAACCTGCAATCATATATACAATACTGACCATAGTTTTAATAGTCCAATGTAACTTTGTCTTTTTTTAATGTTTTCATTTATACTTTAAGGAACTATGTGCTGGGAGGTAGAATATATATGCAACTTTTTGTTCAGCTTATGATTCAAAGAACACCTCAAGGTCATGCACGTTCCTTTTCTTTAATTTAATTTTTATAACATATCCAGAGGGGTTAGAGGGACTCCTGACAATACTGAATGGGATTATTCTGGAATATGCTGATTCTTCAAAGGGATCATAATATGCTTCCTCTGAATCTCTTTTCTTGTACGTGATTTTACTGATGATACTACAAATCCAACCAATCAACATTGCCAATGAAATTGTGGGCCATTCTTGTTAAGAACACAATCAAAACCCCATTCCATGCACACACACTCATGAAAGTCTTTGATAACAGTGAAATAGAAATGAGGAATCTAATAGATGCTGCTTTGCAGGGGAAGTTTCTTCCTACATGATTAATATATTCTTCTATTAGGTATTTCTGTATCATAGTGCTTCTAGCAGAAACAATTAGGCTTAAAGTTTCTCCTACACCACTTCTATCTTAAATCCTGACAATTGCAATATACAATTAGATGACTCTTCCAACATCCTAAAATTTATCAATTCCTTGACCTCCTCTCACCCAGTGATCTAGTTTTCCAAACAACTTCACTCACTTGTTCCCATGTACCCCAGACAATTGCAATCTCTCTATAACCTCAATTTCACTCTCTATCTCCTCACATCTTTCCAGGTTACTTCCTCTAGTACCTTGATTCAAAAAAAAAAAAAAAAAATCAATCTCCACTTTTTCACAAGACTCTTTTGATGTTATTTCTGCTTTCCTTACCCAGCTTTGTTCATTCCATCTTATGGCAAATCATAAAAATGGCTCCCTCACACACTCCCTAACTCCTTTGCCCTTCTCTTTAAATCATAGTCCTTTTATGGTAAATCTGCAAAAAGGGTAAAATGAACTGTTTTCTTTCAAAAGTGCAGGAGAATATGGCTAGAGAGAGATCTATGCTGATAAGTCTCACTTTAAATTCATGTTCATTAATTTCAAGTAAGTCTTTGAAGCTGCCAATTAATTCTAATACATTTCCTACTCCATTCTCTCCCAACTCCCTAAGATTATTCATATTTTTTCCTCAAAACTCCCAATGACCCCTTTCCCATCCTTACTCTTAGATGACTTTGCTTCCTATTAAAGCAAAGTCATCCAACACTGAAGGGATCAGAAGAGAAATTCTAAATAGTAAAAAAAAGCTAGATAAAGTACTCTACTTGAAAAAAAATTGAAGAGAAATTCCACAGGCCCCCACCACCAAATTTACTCACCTGCCTGTATCTTTGCCCACACACATACACACAAACATATATATATATTATATATATATACACACACAAATACACACACACACACATATACATACATAGAATGTCCTGTAGGTTTCAAAGGGAAAATGGCCTTGCTGACATTTTGATTTTGAACTTCTAGTCTCCAGAACTGTGAGACCATAAATTCTGTTGTATTAAGCCTCCTACTCTGTTACAGCATCCCTAGAAAACTAATACACCTGGTATCTCTACATTTAAAATATATCTATAATCAGCCACCTTTTACCTTCTCCATTGCTATTCCCCTATTCTAATGGGTCTTATATGATAATATTTAATGACATTAATATATTCCTGAAAACCTTGCTTCTATGTGAGAGAAGTCACTAAAAAGATCATGAATTTTAATAACAAATAATCATGAAACCCATGCCAGCCAACAATATCTAAATATTTATCACAGATCAAATAAATAAAACTTCAACAAAGAAAATCAAGTTTACATAATCAACACAAACAAATTATCATTTAGATTAATGTGCTTACACATAAGTGTTATGCAGCGTAGTTTTGTTGTGCTCACCAAGGGAAGAAAAAACTTAACAGTGGATGGTGGTTGGTGGAGGATAGTGATCATTTGTGAAAGTGGAGAAAAGTCAGGTGATCGACTTTCAGGCAGCCATTTAGGATCTTATACCAGGTAGGGTGAGTTAATGCTAAGGAAAGGTCAATATCTTTTGTATTCCCCATCTTTTTAAGAGTCTTTGTCACACACGTATTTTACTTAATACCTATAGCTGTTCTCAGTCTTTTTTTTTTTTCCTTGCCAAGTTTTCAACCATTTGGGAGTTCACAGTATTCTTGCACTAAAAAATAAAGTTATAGCATAGTCCTGGCCGGGCGGCTTAGCTGGTTGGAGTGTTGGCATGTAACCAAAAGGCTCTAGGTTCCATTCCTGGTCAGGGTTCATACCCAGGTTGCAGGATCAATTCCTGCTAGAGGTGCATGCAGAGGCAACTGATCTATGTTTCCCTCTCACACCGATGTCTCTCTCTCTCTCTCTCTCTCTCTCTCAAGAAAAAAAAAAATCAATAAAAACATACCCTCAGGCCCTGGCCAGTATAGCTCAACTATTTGGAGCATTATCACATATACTGAAGGGTCACAGGCTCGACTCTGGTCAGGGCACATACCCAGGTTGGGGGTGCATGTGGGAAGCAACTTATCGATGTTTCACTCTCACATGGATGTTTCTTTCTTCCTCCCTCTCCCTCTAAAATTAATTTTAAAAATCCTTGGGTGAGGATTAAAAAATAATTAATTTAAAAAAATAATGAAGTTATAGCATAGAAAATATTTCAACTCATTTGAGAGTAGGCACTTCTCTGCTCCCATGTTCCATTGGGCAACCCATCCTTACTGATAGAGTTGTCAGATTTACAAAATAAAAATACAGGATGCCCAGCTAAATGTGAATTTCAGATAGGTATTAAATAATGGGACATGCAATAATTGGATGCAATATTTGGGATATACTTTTACTAAAAACATTGTTACTTACCTAATATTCAAATTTAACTAAGTGCCCCGTATTTTATCTAGCAACCTTATTACTAGAGGATGAGGTATCTATTATAGGAGCATATTCTAGAGACTGCCAAACCTCAGTTATTTCTCATATCACTCCCATGTGTTACACGGTCCCAATAACCCAAAAGTTCTATAAGTATGCAATTCATTCAACACATATTTACAAGCACACGTATATCACTTACTAAGTGCTGGGCACTGGGAACACGGGAAAAATAAATCCCACTCCCCATCCTAGAGGAGCTCACCCTCCAGAGGAGGAGGTGGGCATGGAAACAGATACTTACCAAACAGTGTGCTTAGAACAGCAGTATTCACAGGTTCTGTGGAAGTATGGGGTGGGGGGATATGTAACAAATTATTTCTAAAACCTATAACTAAGATTTTCTGAGTTTATAAAAGTCTGTAATAATAAGAGAGACAGATGTATATGACTCTTCTACGAATGATATGCACATCTAATTGTTCAAGGACCTCTTTGAATCTTTAAATTTTAGAACACTGCTGGAAAACCCAGGCCTTGACTAAAGAAAATGACATTCGCCTGTGCTAAAGACAGATGGTTTGGGCCTCTTTAGTCTGTGCAATCTATCTAAATATATCTTTATTCTCAGTGTCTATGCACACTGCTGGTTTATGGTCCTTGGTTGGAATGTTAGCCAAGTCATTTTGTGCAAAAAAGGAACTGCGTAGGCTAAAGCTTGGATGAGCTCACTAGAAATTACTTTCTATTTTGGGTCTCTAAGTGACTGTGGTTTGGGGATCATAAAATAAGATGGCTTTGTCTTTGGTCACAGTCTGTATAAGTTTTGCATACAGGAAAAAAAGTAGAGAAGGTTGTCTAGACAATAGGTAGAGAGAGAAGTAGAAAGAGAGTTACAAAAGAGGTCTACTGAAATTGTATTTACTCTCTTACCGGCCAACTGGTAATGAAACCTTGAGTTGATCAAACCCACTTAAACAAGAAGATATATTATCAATTATCTTAATAGTTGGAATTACATTTCCCTATTTTGGTATTAAATAAATATAGAAAAGCTAAGATAATCTAGAAACTCCTACTGTTCCAAAGATCTCCCAATAAAGAATGCTAAAATTATAGCAACATACACATTTAAGTTCAGTTGCCTTACTTTTATTTGAAGTAACATGAAACATATTGAATAATTAATCATTTATATTCACAAAGGGAACAAATTCTGTTAGGAGTGGGAGATCGATTGCATCATTTTCATCAATCATAGATAACAGGGTCCAAAAATGCTTCATCATGATTCATTTTACAAAACAAAAGCATTGCTATACTAACCAATTAAGTCAGTCTTTTGTTCATGTGCATTATTTGTTTTTTCTCTCTCTCTCTCTCCCTCTCTCTCTCTCCTGTATAATTCTTCTAATAGAGGCACTCAGGTACTCATGTCACAAGGGATTTCTGTTACTTTTGGAGGGTTCACTAAAATCAATTTGTCACCAACCCTCATCTGCAATGTAGGAAATATTCCTTTAGAGACACAGAGGTGCTGCAGACACTCTGATCCCAAATGGCTGGGAAACACTCAGTAACTGTGAACAGGTAATAGTATCCTTCAAAGGGATGACAATTCAGTGACCTGCATATATACAGCAAGGTTCCCAAAGTCTATCTCTTTCTTCTTCTTATACTTAGAACTCAAACTCCAATTTCAATGAGGCATTCTCTACCAGAACGGTACTCGGGACCACTGTGATTAAGATTAAGTACAGCGCCTGAATCCTAAATAAAAATTATTCTCTTGGTGTGGGTTTATTTGAAGAAAGCAGCTCTTTGAATGACTATAAAATTGATATATATCTTTGTGTTCATGGGCGGACATTCTTTCTAGAATATCTCTGCTCTATAGATCATATCTATGTTTCTTTTCTGGACATAAGAAAAAGGAAACATACTCAAATATATTGAATGCCAAGAAAATTTCAAATATTTAAAATCAGAGAGACAGGAGCAAATTAAATTTAAAATTTTAGTAATACTCAAGAAAAATGTTAATGTATTACGTTTGATTAGTTCATTCATTCAACGAATGTTTAATGCCTACTAAAATGTCAAACAAGTGAAGAAAACAGACAGAGGTTATTTGGTTAATACAGGCAATACTGAAGGTGCAAAATCATTAAACTCAAAGTCAGGATTTGAAAACACTGTTTTCAAAATCAAATATTTTAATGAGTATAATTTTTGAAAACTTTTGTATTGATTTTGAGAGAGAAAGCAAGGGAGAGGGAGTGAGAGAAACATTGATGGGAGAGAAACATCAATCCACTGCGTCCCGCACGGCCCCCACCAGCGATCTGTAGGAAAAGGCCAGCAAACAACAAGCAAACTCTGAAGGAGTTGGGTAGCCAGCTTCCTCAGAATCGCAGAAATCCCCTTGAAAACGAGGGGGACATTTCTGACAGGAACTGAAAACAGATCCTTATGGATCTGGGAAGCTTGCCCCCAGGAGGGTTATGGCCTTAAGAACAAACGTGAAGCATTAGCATAAAACAAAGCCATTTGTTTATGCGCATTTTCTAGTTTCTACTGATCACTATCTTTCACACCTTCCTTTCTGTAGCTCACAATAAAAATCACTGGATGGTGAGGAGGGTTGTTGCAGCGCCTCCAGAGCCTCAACCCTCTGCATCTCCACCTAAATTCTACATTCTCCGTGTCTCGAGTTTTCTTCGCGTCCAGCAAGCACAACAGCGATCAAGCCAGCAACCCGGGCAGGTGTCCTGACCACGAAGCAAACCAGCAAGTCTCAGTGCGCAGGGCGATGCCCAACCAACTGAGCCACACCAAGCAGGGCCGTTTCCCCTTATTTAACGGAGTACACACAGTCACAAAAATTGGAAGTGATAAGCTTGAGTTGTAATTAAATGGGAGCAAGTGACAGGATAAATAAAAAATGAGCATGATAATTTCAACAATTAGGCAGCTCGGGAGAAGCTACAGAAATAGGAGGTTTGGACATCTCTAGCTACGAAGAAATAACTCGTGGATTTTACTTGACAGGGAACAAATTGATGGTCACCAGATGGGAGGCTGTTCGTGGGGCTAGGTGAAAAGGTGAAAGCAATTATGAAGTACAAATTACCAATTACAAAAATAGTCATGGGGATGTAAAGTGCAGCACAGGAAATATAGTCAATAATATTGTAATAACTATGTATGGCATCAGATGGGTACTAGGCTTATTGGGGTGACCACTTTGTAAGGTATATAAATGTGTAATCACTATGTTGTACACCTGAAACTAATATAATATTGTATGCCAATTGCAATTGAAAAATAAATTAAGAAAAAAATTATAATGAGGTATCAACTCACACATGTTAAGATGGCTATTATTTTAAAAATAGCAAATGTTGGCAAGGATATGAAGAGAAGGAACCCTTGTATACTGCTGATTAATGTAAATTGGTTCAGTCACTATGGAAAGCAGCAGGATAGTTCCTCATAACATGAAAATTAGAACTACCTCATGATCCAGCAATCCTACTTCTGTATATACCAGAAGGATTTGAAATGAAGATCTTGGAGAAATATCTGCCCTCCTATGTTCATTGCAGCACTATTCACAATAGCTAAGATATAGAAGGAACATACATGTTCATCATGAGGTTAATGGATAAAGAACATGTGATACATACACACACTGGAATATTATTCAGCCTTAAAAATTAAGAAAATCTGCCATTTGCTACAGCATGGTAGGATCTGGGGGGCATTATGTTAAGTGAAAAAAGCCAGACACAAAAGAACAAATACAAAATTATACCACTAACATAATGACTCTAAAATAGCCAAACTCATAGAAGCCACATGGAACACTGGTTGCCAGAGGCCTAACCTACAGAGTTAATAAGGGTCTTGTATATTATTGAGCCCTGCCAGAGACTTTAATGAAAACAAAACCAATGAGCTACAAAGGATGAAGATCCCCATCTCCCTCCCTAGAAGACAGAAAATCTTGAGAGGCAATAGTGCAATGAAAATTCTTGAAGGAGATGAATATCTCAGTGGAATCCTGGATCAGATTAGCCAATATAAACATACTACTCAACAAAAGATCAAAAACTCCTACAGAGATTCTTTTTTTTAAATTTTTTTTTCATTTTGTTATTCATTTATTTAGTACTTGTATAGGCTACTTGTTATGTACCAATTCCAGTGCTACATGATAGAGAGAGAGATTAGATAAAGCATTTCCTGAGGGAACTATCAAGTTAATAAGTAAAGTTGGAAGTAAATAATTAAAATTATATGTGGAGAACACTAATGTAGGGAAAATACAAGGTACTGTGGGAGCACATTAAAAAAGAGAGTATTTAATCCAGACTAGAGAAATCCTGGAAAGCTTCTCAGAGAAAAAAAGGTAGATCTGGAAGATGAATTGGAATTCTGTCATCGAGGGGGATGGGAAAGCTTCCTCCTGAAGAAAGAGCAGCACATACGCATGTGAATCAGGACATGCATAAAACTAACGGGGCATAACAGGCTTGACCCCTTCCTTCTGATTGGAGCGCAGACAGCAAGGGGAGGAAGTGGCCAAAATAAGGCTGGAAAAGTTGGCGGCCTTAGATCATAAAGGGAGGTGTGTGCCTTGATAAGCTTCTGAACTCTCTCCTGAGTACAAAAAGGGAGCCATTCAAGACTTCTACACAGGAAGGTGACACTATCAGATTGTTCCTGAAAGTTTTTTCCGTGTGTGTATATGTGTGTACGTGTGTGTGCATTTAACTGTTTTGTAGAGTCGGGATTCAATAAAAGAGGAGTTGAATCAACACCGAGGACAGGGAGGCCATTTAGATGAGATTAATTCACTCACTACTCCAAAGGTTTAGCTTAGCACAAGTGGGATTCTGAAGACCACTTACACCGCTGTATCAAGTTAGAGTGGGAAGTCAACCTAAATGGTTTTGTAGACGAAAATCCTCAGATGCCCTCAGAATCTCTTAGAGAAATTTCTGTCTGTGTTCAATGACAAACACCTTCCTTGAACAAGTAGAACACTCTCTTAAGTCTCTTGAGCTTGTGCTTCTTCTGTTGACCTCTAGGTATCTCTTGCCCACATCAATTCCTATCTCTTCTGAATTCAATCCCCATTTAGGTAAGATGCCTACCATGATGTCTGATTTTGATGATAACCTATTCCACATCCCAGGCTGCCTTAGCTGAGCCTAAATCTTGTCCCCAACTTAAATATGAGTTTGACATGCACAAGCTTCATGAATACAAAGCCTCTGAGTTGATCTGAGTCAGAAAATCACCAGCTGGGAGTACCAAAGCAGAGGGTTAAAAGTGTTAACATAAAAAACAGCACCTGCTTGGAAGACAGAGGGGAAGCTGGTATACCATTTGTTCCACAGTTAAAAGATAACAGATGTTTTCAGTGTACGGTTTCAAAAAAAAATTAATCAATCCTGCCGTTTTTACTGGTTCAAGGGAAGAAATGTTGCAGGAATTTTGGGATTCCACAGCACCACTTAATTTTAACATTGACTCAAAAACAATAAGCCTAAATGAGGTAAAAATTAGCACACATGTTTAAAAGTATTTCAGAAAGGTAAATTTCATTTTCTTTAACTCAGGAAAGCACATCCCATCCTTATTCTGAGCTGCTTTATTAAAAGATTAAGAAGAACTGATGTTTAAAACAAACCACAATTTGTGGGCACTAATTTCACGCCTGTCATGAGTATGATACTAAAGATGTTTCACAGGGAATGCTCCTAAATTAAATGGCACAGTCCAGGTGGGCTGCCTCTAGAAGAGAAAAAACTTCGATTTATTACCTATTCTTCTAAGAAATCTGTTTTCAGGGGGTGGAAAGAACCCGTGAGTGCAAATCTAAGTCCCCTGTTTGACTCCTTCCTCATTCAATTCCCAATGACATGGTGGGAAGTGGAAGCTGAAAATGATGCAGACATTCCAAAAAGCTATTATTTATTAAAATAAGGCTGCCTGGTTCAAAATGTGTAATGTTGATTCACATTTTATAAATACAGTAATCCTGCCCTGCACTCCAGTGTCAACTGATATCCATGAACAGGTGACAATCAAACATTTACTGACGGTGGCCTTAGACCCCATCCTAGTGGCTGAGGAAGCAACAGTAAATGAGACACACACAGTTCCTGCCTTCGTGGCCCCCAAAGCCAAATGGGACAGTACAGAGGATCCGGTAATTAGGAACCACAGTAGAGTGTGAGGCAGGCTAAGGAAGATGACACAGAGCACACCTTTGCCCAGGAACACTGAGTGTTCTTCTTTACCCCTTGGGCAGCCTCTGGCCTCATCGATCACGATCCATAATCATTAACTCATGAAACTGCAGTTACCATTCACCAGAGGATATTTGAGATTTCTTAATCTTCTGCTATAACCAAGCAAGGTTAAGAACAAACAACAACATGTCGAATCAAGACATTTAAAACATTAAAACAGCCTTTGAATTAAATAATAAGGAAGATCAGTTATTTGCTAAGTATTCTTTCTATTTGTGCTAATCAGAAGATGCTAATTATTTAATCACATGTATTTGTATTTCCAATCACACTGGGGCCGCCTTGGGGATGATGCATGCAAAAGCTTTAGCACCCTGCCAGGCATATTATCAGTGCTCAATAAATGAAAGCAGTGTCACTGAACTTTGAATTCCTTGTCATTATATCCATCACTATAAAATGAGAGAAGCTAGTTCACAGGCCATGTAAGTAAATGTGCTTCTTACTTTATAGTTACTCTCCATACATATGAAAGCATCCATATTCCACATAGATAATATAAAACTTGTTCCATTGTACCCACATCTGCTCCAAAGCACATGGAGGCCTTGGGTTGGTTAAGTGTATTCATACTAATAATAATTCATATGAGGAATGATTTGAGATAACAGTGAATTATATTCTCAGAGTAAGAACTCTGAGATAAGTCATAAGGCTTCCCATGTATATGGTCTCTATTCCTAAATAATTGAGGTTAGATCAGTTATCCAACTGTGCAAGAGTGGGCCTTTGATGGATTCCATCCAAGGCATCCATGTGCTTTGGACTCAATGCAAGAAGTGATTCTACTCCAAAATGTCCATCCTCTACCACAGCATAAACTAGACCCTGATCTTAATAGTGAGAAGATATGCAGTGCTGAAACTGGAGAGAGAGATCTGCAAAAATACATGGCAACTTCCAGGGCTATGAAGAGGATATTTGAAGGAAGAAATGTTGTTTATATAAGTTAACTATTGCTAAGAACTCAGAACTTAAAGGCTGTAGTAAAAATACCTAGGCAAAGCAAAGGCTATGAGTTTTTCTCCCTTAAAGGCACAAGAGCAAGACCAAACCAAGAGAAATGAGTGCAATGCAGGGCACATGAACAAGGCAACAGACACTAGCAGAAGTCTTTCCAGGGCCACACTTCTTAAGAATTATCAGAAATCCCTTAATGAGGAGGAATTATAGATGACAAGAACTCATATGGCATATAGTATTTACTTTAAGCAGAATGGAATTCTTATAGTCTACAGTCGGTTTGTGCTCCTTCACAGTATAGTTTGGGGGTCATCTTTACAATGACCCAAGTCCAAAGGATACTCAAATTATGTTAAGTATAATTCCTGAAATGGGGAGGAGGGGCAGCCCCTGCCTGAGGAGTGAAGTCGGATGCTAAGTTGCAGAGAGAACAAACCCAAGTGAGGCATGCCCCTTTTAGAATTTGTTCTTTCATCAGGAAAAGTAACCTATTATCCTGATATTCAGTAAGTATCAATCAGTGCTTGATGTAGAGACTATAGCTAGCCCCTTTGCTGGACCTTTTATCACAGCTCACTCTTCTGGGATGTGGTATAATATATTGTTAGAGACAACCTGTAACGGGAACTGTGCTTGGAGTTAATATCTCTTTCCTACTGCCTCAGTTGCCAAGAGACATTTAAGCAACAACAAAACAAGGTCTCATTATTTATTCATTTCAGAAGACAACAATAAGAGCTAAATTTTTATTTAAAAGTGACAATGTTTCACATGCATTGATTAATTAATGACCCATTCCGCTGAAATAAGGCAAATGCTGGCGTCTCGGATAACAAAGAATGAGACAGACAGCAATGGGTTTAGTGCCTTGCCCAAGGCCATTCTGTATGTCAGTGGCAACCACAGCTTTGACACCCTGCCCTAAGCTCAGTCTCCAAAGATGCATTTGTGATATTTAATAATAGCAGAGTTGCTAGAGAAGAAACACTGTGACTATTTTAAGACACTAAAACAACTCCAAAGAAAAACATTTTTTCCAGATCCTGACATCTCCATTAAGAGCATGAAAAACTCATGTTTTTTTCTCAAAATGTGTTGGTCAACATTTGGTGGCCTGACATTTCTTAATCTATATAAAAAAATGTTGTGATCATACCAAGGGCGTGGAGTGCCTTTTCCCAGTAATGCTCAATGGGCGCAGTTAGAACTCTTTCTAGTTTTAGAGAAGCAGGGTAAGACCTTTTGTTGAACTTCTTTTGAACAATAATTTCATCTAAGGCCTTTAGCTCAGCAGCTAGATTAACATACAAGTGAGGCTGTACATTGGACACAACCCTTCTAAAATTCAGTTAATGTCACTATCACAAATATCTTACCAAGTCACCTGAGAACTTTTAAGACATATATTCCCATGCCCCACCCTTGGCCTAGTAAATCAGCATCTCTAGTGGAAGGGCCTAGGAATCTGTATACTTACAATGCACTCTACTGGTCAATGCTCCTACATTCAAACTAATACCTACTTTTCAATGGGAAGATCCCTAAAAGTTTCTGGTTGGCTACAGGGATCTTGCACGGGAGATGCAAACTATCTTCGCTACTGACAAGAGCAATCAATGATTAAGTCTGAAGAGTCATAATCATTTTGACTACAGAAGGAAACCAAGGGAAAGTCTTCATGGGAAAGGTAAGAAATCATCCTTCCTGTGTTCAAATAGCATAGTGTAGTGGGTATGAGCACAGGCTCCTGAACCAGACTGTCTGGGTCCAAATTCTGGTTTTGAACCTTACTAGCTTACTGAAGGGGGAAGCCCCTTTACCTTTCTCTGCCACAGTGTCTCCATATGTACAAGGGGGACAAGGATGCCCTGGCCAGTTTGGCTCAGTGGTTACCGTGTCAGTCTGTGCACCAAGGGGTCTCAGGTTCGATTCCTGGTCAAGGGCACATGCCTGGATTAGAGGATACCCACCAAGATCGGGCACATGAGAGAGGCAACTGATCGATGTGTCTCTCACATTGATGTTTCTCTCGATCTCTGTCTCTCTCTTCTCCTCCCTCCCTCCCTTCCACTCTCTCTAAAGAAATCAATGGGAAAAATATCCTCGAGTGAGAATTTTAAAAAAAGGAGAGACAATGATAGTACCTATTGCCTAGGGTTGTTATGTGTCTTACATTAAGAGTGGTATTTATACATTCTAAGTACTCCAAAAATATTAGGTTCTGTTGTATAGCATTCATACTTTCAAAAGGGTTTTGTATATATCCTATAGGATAGGTTGGGTCTATCACCCCACTATTAAGATGACAAAACTTATACACATAGAGTAAATGATTTTTCCCATGTTCTTCTGAAGGTTCATGAAAGAGAGAGAAGTAAGCCTGAGGCTCATGCCATCTAGCCTTTTCTTCTTTCTAATACATGTGGTTTCCCTTCACTACCATTTAATATCTTCTCGGACTTTGTTATTACCATGTAGACTACAGCCCATAGGAAGAAACTGGGTTCCCTACTACATAACTTTTCACGAGCATATACACATGAAAGTAGTTAAAACAGAATCCTGATGCTTAATAGGGCAAGTTTCAGTTATTTGCAGAATTCAGCTATGTATGCATAAATACATATTCCCCACCCAAGTTAAATCTAAGGAATATTTCCCAGCTTCACTATGGAAAAATCACTCTTGTCAATCTACTGTTGTGTAACATCAACAACCTCTTTGACAACTGACAAATAGAGGTATGTCAAGAAGCTTTGAGGCAAGAAACTTTGGGAAACAGATGCCTATAGTGATGGCTTTTACAGAGAGACATTTGAAAAAGAAATATAAATTAACACCTGTCTTCAAACTACAAAGGGGCAGCAAGTTGACATTACTGTTTTCAGCATTCTGCTCCTGACACTACAACCAATGCCACTGTCTTAAATAAGTGCCTGTTTTACACCATCCAACATTTGGCTAGATGCCATGGAGGGCTGAACAGTTCCAATTTGTTCCATTTGAATGGAGACTTATAGCAGCATACGTTAGCCAATTACAGACCTCTCTCACACTCACTCTATTGTCAACCCAGTGCTCCAGAGGGCACTGAAATCACTGAATGTGCCACCAAGCAGACTTCTGCACAATAAACTGGGACCAGAGGGCTGGCAGAAATGCTTGCCTCCGTGGGGCAAGAGGCCAGCATGGGCTGGGCTGCATGCCTGGAAGGCTGAGCAATAAAGGTTGAACAAAATTATCGATTCATTTTATTTTTAGATACTTTAAAGAAAACTCAATCTAGTTAATTAAGATTAATTAATTAAGATGTTGTAATTAGCAAAAGTACAGACCAATATGTTTTCCTCTAGGTATACATGGAGTATATCTAACCAAAGAGAACTAGAACCCCAGTTAACAAAAGAACGACTTTTTAAACTGTAAAATGTTTTTATGTATAGGATACCATTGCCAACCCTTCGGTCTTACATAACTAAATTATAATTAAAATACATAAAAATCTTTTTTTATTGTACCTCAATTTTCAATTCCTTTTCTAGAATAGAATGTTTTTTTATTAAATGTTGTATTTAAAATATCAACATGAACAAACATCCTTTACAGTTTGCACACACACAAAACATTTAAAGATGCAATGCTCGAAGAAGCATTGTTCACTGTATACAACAGTGAAACACAGCTAAGGACTGCAGACTGAGCAGAGTTACACAGATATGAAGAAATGAGAAACATTAAAAAGTCTCATTTGTTAAGATGAATATGCCTAAAAGATTGATGTAAAAAAAACCTAGACTTATCCCCACAGACCAGTTACGTAGCTCCACTGCCAGTCTTCAAAGGGCCAAATGCATCAAACAGAATATGCCTAAAAGGAAATGGAATACATTATTTTGTTCAAAGGAAATGGAGACTAAACAATACTAAAGGCAGATATAAGGGTGATCAGCCTGAAAAGAAAGCATCACCTAGTTATGCCAGTCAGATACGAGGGAGGATATGAGGCAGAAAGCAGCCACCTGTGGTCCACTATTGCTTTTCAGCCACTAGTAGAATTGAAAGTACAGAGAAGCAATACAAGTATTCACCAGATTTATCAGCAGTGTGGCCAGCAACACCTTTCCCACCGGAACCCCAAATAAATTCACACATTTCAGAGCAAGGCACGGTGAGTCCAATAATCAAGCACTACGATGGAGGTTACAGAAAAGCAAGGGTTCCAGGCGCCAAATTTCCTTAGAAGAACCCTTTCAAAGACCACAAGCCAATCTGTAAATTGTTCATGAAGTGTACAATGTCTGACTGGACCAACTACTTTACATCTTGGTTGCTGTGCTTCAGATCTTTGTTTGTAAGACACAGTATTAATTCGGGCCAAATCAATTAATATGTCAGTATGGCTGCTCCCTTAGATAGTGTATGCAAGTCGAGTCTGCTGTGGTATGAGCTATCAACAAGGTACTTCTCAGGGAGCTTAGAAAAGGGTCCCACTGCCATTCGCTTCTAAAATAAGATGGGGTAAAATGAAATGTAGGCAAAGCACATACACCTGCTTTAATGGCAGTCAACCTTTTGGAATTGCAGTTATAAGTAAACACAGGAATAAACTATAGCTCTGAAAGAGCCCAAAACAGATGAAACTTAATTACCTGAGTGGCCAGAAGCCACCATGGCACTTCTATAAGGGCTTTTCATCATGACCTTAGTTGTGAAAAAGGAAAGAACATAAACATTTGTTTGGCACCTACTCTGTATCTCAAACAGTAAGGATGTGATGGTTATTAATATTTCACTATTACCTTTACTACCTCGTTCTGTCCTTACAATCCCACTGTAGAGAGGCAGGAATAATTATCGTGGATTATCTCAGATGGTCTAATGCAGACAAAAAGGGGGCGACAAAAACAAGGGAGAACCAGAGAAATGGCAGCTGGAAAGACTCAACCAGCCATTGCTAGTTTTGAAAACGGAAGGGGGCTAAAAGGCAAGGAATGAGGGCAGCCTCTGGAGACAGTGTGGCTCAGCAAACTGAAGGGTCCCGGGTTCGATTCCCAGTCAAGGGCATGTACCTGGGTTGCAGGTTCAGTCCCCAGGAAATCAAAGGCACACTGATCACCTTGCACCTGTTAAAATGACTATAATAAAAAAGACAAGAGGTAACAAGTACTGAAGACGATGTGGAGAAACTGCTTTATTTCCAGTCTCAGCTCTACCATTATTTTCTGCGCTATACTAGACTCAACTGCAGAATGGGGATAATGGGATTAGCTAGCTCATGGACACTGCTCATATACACATAAAACGCTTAAAACAGTGTCTGCTCGATAGGAAGGGCTTGGTAAACGTTATCAATAGCTTATCCATTATGACTACTGATTTTAGTATTTCTTTTATTACAAACCACTGGAATCAGAATGGATTATTCCACTAATGCTTTTGCAACCATTAGTTTTCCATAAATCAGAAGTCAAATCCAGATATATTAAACATGTTATAAGTGTTTTAAAAAAAGCTTTAAAATAATAGAATACAGGGCCTTTGGATAAGAGTAGAACTCTTAAGTAAAATGCAAATGGCATAAAATACATTGATGGAATTTAAGTCTGATATAACCATAGTTACATATGAAAATCAACACTATAACAAAGTTAAATGAAAAGCAATAGTCTTGAAGATAATATTCATATAACCAGAAAATATCAAGACTCAAAATATAAAAAATTTCTACACATCACATAGAAAAAGACAATCAACCGAAAAGGCAAATGAGTCAAGGATGTGAACATCCAATTCATACAACTCACAGACACGGAAATGACAAACAACAGTGATGCACTATTTCACACATTCTATATTTTGTTTCCAGGATGCTGGCTCTTTGATAAATTGATAGGTCATAAAGGCATGTCTTCAAGGATGTAAAGAAATAACAAAACACATATAATGCTGGTGGGTTTTATCCTTTAAAGAAGAATATTTGAAATAATACAAATGGATTTCAGCAAAATATTGCATAAACTATGGTATACACTTACAATTTAATATCATATAGCAATTAAAATATTAATCTCTCTCCAATATATATGTAAATATATATAAAAAGATAATATATATGTATATATGTGAGTTTATTTTCTACCTTTTTGTTCTAATGCATCTGACATAAAAAATTGTGTAAATTTAAGGTGTTTGACACATTAGTTTAATACATTCATACATTATAATATGAATGTCATTGTAACAATAATTAGCATCTCTATCACAACACACATTTATTTTTAGTAGTTGGAATAATTAATCTCTAAGCAAGTCTGATAATTCTAATATGACACACATATATATACATATATTTCAATAAAAATATAATACTATATTCATAGCAGCACAGTTTACAATAGCTAAGATCTGCAAACAGCCCAAGTGACCATCAGTAGACGAGTGGATAAAAAGCTGTGGGACAGTCACACCATGGAATACTACGCAGCTGTAAAGAAGAAGGACCTCGTACCCTTTGGGACAGTATGGAGGGACCTGGAGAATATTATGCTGAGTAAAATAAGCCAGGTAGAGAAAGACAAACATCACATGATCTCGCTTATACGTGGAATCTAAAGAACTTAATAAACTGATGAACAGAATAGATTCAATGACATGGAAGCATGGATCAGGCTGACGAATGTCAGAGGGATGGAGGAGGGCGGGTGGGTGGAGGGGGAGAGAGTAATTAAAGAATTCATATGCACATATGCACAACCCAAGGCACGGACAATGGTGGGGAGGGGGACTGGGGAGGGGGAGCGGACGGGGTGGAACGGGTCATTGGAGAGAAAAAGGGACATCTGTAATAGTTTAAATGAAAATAAAATTTAAAAATTAAAAAAATAATAATACTATAATTGTCTATAAATACATAACATATAACTTAAAACATGAATTACACAGACACATCATGGGACCATGGCAAATAAGAAATAGAAGATAAGGAAAGTATTCTTTATAACATTACTTTTTTATCTCTTCTATCATTTAAAAATAGATTTCAAAAATTAAAATGTCATTTTAAAGAATAGAACTGAGAGATCAGGAAAGATTTTCTATGTACTTTGCACTATTTGGTTTGTTACTACGTGACTTAGATTAAGTAAAAATTTTAAGACAGGAGCAAAAATGAAATTTAAGAAACAGGAGTATCTGCTTTGGCCATAATGGAGTAATAGGGACCAGCCTTAATTTACTCTCTCACTTAAACAACTAAAAAAAAAAAAAACAAAAAAAAAAATAAGACAGAAATGAGTATATACTATACGTTTCAATTTGTATAAATTTCTAGAAAATGCACAGTAATTTGTAGTGACAGATAGCAAATCAGTGGTTGCCTAGGGATGGGAATGGATGTAGGTTGGAATGCAAACAGACTTGAGAAAACTCAGAAGAATGCAAATATTGGTTATCTTGGTTGTGGTGGTGATTTCATGTATATATGTATGTGTGTGTGTGTGTATATATATACATAGTCAAAATGTCAACACTCATCAAAGTGTATACTATAAATTATTGCAGTTATGTTCGTTATACTTCAGTAAAGTTATTTTTTAAAATCAATAGGTAAGCTGTTTGACTTTACCCTTTCTGAATATCCAACCCTTAATTCTGCAAAATGGGGATTATAAAAATAATAACCACCTTGTAGAACCATTTTGAGTTTTAATTTAGATAGCATATATGATACACTTAGAAAAATATCCGAGACACAGTAAATGCTCAAATTGTTCCTGCTATTATTACTACACACAAGATATCAGCGCACATATTATCTCATTTAATCTCAATTTATCCTAATAGCTCGATAAAAGAGGTATTCATATGCTCACTGACAGAGGAAATAGAAGTTCAAAAAAGTGAAGTATCTACTTATACAGGTCACATTTGGCAGAGCTGAGACTGGACCCCTTGCTAGTCTCCACTGATGTCCTATTATTTAATACTTCTACTTGGAACATAATTTAATATTTATAACTTCTCCAACTGACTATCACACTGGAACTGTCAAGCTGTGCAGAACATTGTTTATAGCCAAAATTTGCAAGTCCCGCATCTCCACAGGTGCCATGTCATAAACGCACAGGACCAATTTTCTTGCCTCCAAATCCTGACCCTGCAGGGACAGGAACTAAATACTCCCTCTGTCTCCTCATAATCCTGCACCCTGTGCCCTAAGGGCTTAAAAGTCTGTTTAGTTGGTTTTATTCTAAAATGAATTCTTAGATCCCAACAATCCTTGTCATTGAATGCCTTCTTATTGGAGAAATTCCGTTTTACAAACATTTATTTTTTTGTTAATACAAATAATATACATTATGTTGTATAAAGCCATAAATCTATCTTATATGTAACATATAATATTTATATTTCAAAAACAACTTTAACTCAGTGTTGTTTTGGCTGTTACTACGTAGTAACTATTAACCCTCATTCATTTATTCAGTTTCTCACTCAACAAATAATGAAGCACCTATTCTGCATTTACAAGGTTGAATAAAGGCTTACAGTCTGGAGCAGTGTATATAATGAAGGACTATTAGCATCATAGTTATTTAAAGTACCTGCGAAAATGCTGAATGATGGGCCTCACCCAGACCTACATAATCAGAATCTCAAGGAATGGGCCTAAAGAGTCTATGTATCTACATGTTAATAAAATCTCAAGTGATTTTGATGGAGAATAAATTGTAAAACCTATGGGAATGTCAAGTTCATAAAATGTCAGTGCACTAGATGAAGTATTAGCCCTTAAACAGCTGAAAAATAACTTGGTGACCTCCTGGTATATCATAAAACTTCATTTTACACATGGGAAACCTGAGACCCAGAAAGTGGCTTGTCCGAAGTCACTTGTCCTCTGGGTATATAACTGGGTCTTATCATCCTATATTGACCATATAATTTATTGTCCAAACTAGTACAAACTTGAGAGGGGAAAAGGTGAACATATATTAATAATTACACTAGGATAACAGACGTAAACTAGAATTTGCCTGGCCAAACCAAGTCCTGTGACCACCTTGCCTAATCCCCAACCAATGTTTCATAATTCTGGATTCACACACGGGGTAACCTGCCACCAACTGTTTTCCTTCCTTTAGAATTAATTTCTTACTGTCTTCCATAGACATTTATAAGTTCCCCCATTGGCACCTCCTGTCCATGTGAACTTGATGGAAATGGATTTCCCTTCCTCTAACAAAGAAAAGATGTAGCGTTTATCTTCCCTGTCACATTTAAGAGTTCAGGCTCTGGAATCATATAGACCTGAGTTTGGATCATAGCTATACCAGACATGACTAGATGTGTGGCCTTGAGAAACCTACTTAATCTTTCTGTGACTCAGTTTCCCTACTGTAAAATGAGTTATTGAGAGGGTTGAAAATGTTAATGAAAATAAAGTGATGGGAAGAGTGTATGGCAGACGGTAAGCACTTAGATATTCTTCATCATTATCACTATCAATAACATTTCATTCAGAGATCTCTTAAATATTGTTTGGACAGGAGATATAGGTAGAAAGGCTAACTAGAACATCAGGCACTTGAGAACAAAGCTTATTTGTATTCTTTCAGTGGTTTCAAATCTTGGCAACCCAAGTTTGAATTCTGACTTGCCTAACAATTACTTGTATGTCTTTGGGCAAGTTAGTTCACAAACCTAAATATCCTTATTCAAAACCACACTCTAGACCGGCGGCTTGTGTGTACATATTTCATTGTACTGTTGCATTTTAATAGACACAACTCCTGGCTGGCCCAT